>NC_071409.1:17538455-18207955 GCF_017976375.1 Cuculus canorus
CTATCAACAATGAGGCCCCAGTCCTGCTTCTATACTAGCGCAGAAATCCACCTACTTTTGCTGGAACGACAATATAGGATTATATGTACTTCAAACTAGTTTAAAAGATAACGCAACAGAAATACAACTACAGTTTCCTGGCAAGGATATATCAAACAGGTGCAAGCTAGTAGCTCAAAGAAGGGTATATTAAAAATTACCCAGACAGAATTAGGAGGAACAAGGCACCTGGCCTTCTGGATGTAGCAGATTCAGAGGAGATATCTTTCACACCTGAGTATTTTAGGAAAAGCATGCTATTCTTAAGGCTGATTTGGTACTTTCTAGGTTAATAACTTAATTCTAGTTTTACTGGAATTTTACTGGAAGTTTTACTTCTGTGTTTGATTAGGTGATAGACATTTAGTTTCAAAAAGGAAGGTTGCATGCACAAGATCTGGCAAAAATTCTGTAAATAATGTGATCTTCAGATCAGAGAGACCGTCATAAAACCAACTTAAACATCTTTGGTACAACTTAGGAAAGCGGTGACGGAATATAATTAGATTAACTGCAAATGAGTGTGTGCTGTTTAAATACGGATCATGCCAACAGTTAAAGGCTTAAAAACTGCTGTGATTTAGTGTTTCTAACAGTTGCTGAACTTCTTACCTAACTGGTCTTCTTAAAAAGCAATTTCACTATAGGAAAATTTAAATGTCTCACTTCACCAAGTCTTTTCACTGACTTCAGGCAGTAATTGAAGTTCATTATACAATGTGATACACACATATAAAAGCTTAATTCTCTATGATATGACTTTTAACAGAATACATATAAGTTCAGCTAATGTGTCCCTGCAGAAATGTTATGCCTCAGAACACAATGCCTTTTGCAGGCAGCAGCTGGAGACAGTATTTTCTAACCACAACACGCAGCACGTTTATATGCAGGGCTTGAGGATTGCTGCAGGTCATATTTGTGCAATATATTTCTGGAGTTTTAGACAAATAACTTTCACTGTTTACTACCAGCTTGAACTTTATATCTCAATAGAAAGTCCATGTTCATTTCTAGTTCAGAAACTGCCAAAGACTGGACGCAAGATGGTTTTGAGTTTTAGAAAATCACAGGAAGTCTTCTATTGAAAGAATGATCATAGGAGAAATTACAAAGATATCTTTAACCATTACAATTCTTGGATAGTCCTGAATAGACAGTATCCATCCTTCTGTGTGAAAAGGACTAGGGAACTTGGTCCTGATGTATGTCAATTACCTGCCCACTTCAAGAATTATTTCTTATTAAAAATATATTATTACAAAACAAATCATACCAGGAAAACAGAGACAGTGATGCCAGCTATACATCTGATAACTCCAAAGCCAGCCCTATTTCACCTTCCCTCAAAATAAGTACATAGTACAAGTTGCAACGGTAAGATGGTACAGTTAGAGCAATGTGCTGGTATTTAGATTTTGGCTGCCGTGAGACTAATTTGTGTAGAAGAGCAAATAACAATCAAAGTGCACTGCCATGATGAATTACTTATGACACAGTTACAACTCCTGAGCTTCACGTGCTGTACGTCTTGATTGCTCACAAACTCTGTGCTACAAGTCCTGTGGCAGACTTTCTAGAAAGATTATGCTGTCAAAGTCCATTGGAGAACTGTTCGTTTTTTTTCCCCTCTGAGCCTTTAATTACTAATGCACTCTAAAAATCTTCAGTGCTGCAGATATGCAAGTGAATAAGCTGCAAAACATTCAGCATATGCTTATAATCTCACTTCATCATGTCTTAACAGCTTTGCCTTTCATGAAGTATTCCATGGAAAGGGTTTATGAGAGCTGATGATCTCATCAATATTTTTTTCTATTTACTTCCGACATTTTTCATTACCCGTGTTCACTTCTCTTCTGTCTGACCTCAGCACTTTTCACCTCTATTCTCCCAAACCCAGTTATTTCTCTGTGAGTATACTTAATCCCTTGTGGTATTTGGAACAGCGAGATGTGGTGAAACTGATAATAGGACAGTGAATTTTGTTAACATTACTTTTTTCTTTTAAATCCATGCAAAGAATAACTGATAAGCAATATTTGACATCCAGGAGTTCTGTGACTTGCCTGTGGCTGTACACACCGATTTGAGCTACCTTCATTGTCTCCCATTTCTAAATATCCAAGATGTTTCAGGATCATAATTCCCTATCATTCATACAATAGAATTATGAGCTTCATTCACTACTTGAAACCAAGCTTAGTCTGAAGTTAGAAATTTCAAATCAGACATGGTTTTGTGCTGACTGAATATAAACTTCTGTGTTTACATTTTCCATGTTTATTCTTAATGGATTCTGAATGCTTCCACTAATTCAGGAACTCAACTGATTACAAGAAGAGGAGGAGGACTTATTTTGCTAAATGTAATTCCTGCTTATGGGATTTACTGAGTGTCCCTTATAGCTGGAGAAGGCAATGGGATTGTGAGCATTTAACATCTTACAGGGTCAGGCCATAACTACTGTCTAAATTCCAGTAGGTTAATGCTCTAAGGGCAGGTAACAAATGCTAGTCTGTGCCACGTCCCTAACTACAGATCATGCGTTATATTTAGTATTTAAATGTGTGAGATTTAGTCTTTATACGTGTTAAAATAGATTCTTATATTCAGTTCTTAGACAAGATTTCCTCAATGGAAGTGCCGCAAGTAGCTACAAAGAGAATCCAGAACACAGTTTGTTTTTATAACTGTATTACTCAGACCTTAATAAAAGTAGAGGGGATATGCAAAACTTCTTCCTTCTGCCAGGTACCAGCAGACTGGCTTTAAGAAATACTTACAGAACATACCACATTCATGTTCTCTTGGGCTCGTAATACAGCAATACCAACATGGATGGGCAGTAGTACAAAACCTTATAATAGGAGTATTTGTAGTATTTTAAACTGGCTTTTAGCCATTTTGAGAATTGCTAGTTTTACACTACAAAAGCTAGTAACAGTCCTGGATTTTTCTGAGCAAGAATGGTATTATTTTTCAATAACTTATCTTGCAGCTTAAATTCCCATCAACCTAGGTGGGACAAAGCACCTGTGTTATTTTTGTTGTTCTTCACTCTTATTTCAAAAGCTTCATAGGTGAAAGAAGTAAAAGGCTACAGACATCATTACTGCAAGAAGTATTAGTACAGTCTCATCTTTGATTTCACATTAATAGCTGAAACTAGTTTAGAAAAGTGGTCTATGAGTGGGCGATGGAAAAATATTTTCTCTTTGAAGTGGTGAGGGAGAGCTGTGCTTATTCATTACCCTTCATTCTACATTCCCTTCTTTTTTTCAATTTATCTTTCACAGTGGTGTCCTCTTAGCCAGTATCATGCTATATGGCCTCTAGCCTTAGTTCATAATTCTGAACAATTTTTAAGAAGTGAATACTCCTTTATAGAAGCATTTTCTCACATCCACCCACCCACCAGGACTGCAGGGAGGAAAACATCAAACTCTCAGAGGTCGTTCTGTTCTATTGTAGAATTGACAACCACATTGCAAAGATTTCCTGTCGAGCACTGAGCCTTGCCATAAAATTCAGAAATTCCTTTACATCCCTCTAGACCTGCTGTTTTTATTCCAGTTACTGATAACTCTAGGTAGATCCTCCAAAATGAACAACTGAGAAAGGAGACGATTTTTTTTTCCCTTGGAATTCATCCATGGACTTAGCAAGACAAACAAAGAAGAAAAGATGTGTAATGCAGCAAGCTCCAAAGTAGCCCTGTAAATAAAACCCAACAAAACAAACAAAAATCCTGTTGCTTGACCATACATACATTGGTTTTAAATGTCCACATTTCTTCTCAATAAATGGAATTGGCTGATATGACTGCAAGTTGAATGGAATTTTTATCAATATTCAAGAAACATAGATTTTTCAGGAAAAATATATCAGATGTGGACTGGCTGTCTAGTGATGTCCACGGTACACAACAAATAAATGTGCAATAAAGGCAAAGGTTAGGGTAGGATCTAGCCTACCTAGCCATCTTGTTTTCAGAAACTCTTACTCATTAACAGTATAAATTCAGGTATACCTCAGCACAAAAGAGTTTCTTAACTTGCAGTACCGAATCACAGACTGAGGCCTGAGGAATAGTAATATAACATTTGCTTTCTGAATAAAAATATCTCTCTCTCAAAGTGACTAACATAGCTTAGTTATTCTTGTGTTCAGGTTTTATAAAAAGGAGAGATAGTATTAGAAACATCAGCACTGCATTCAAGGAATAGGCAATCTCTTAGGGCGCATTTACCTACTGAGGTGAGCTTCACCGAAACACAAACACAATCACCCCATGACAGCCCTTTTATTAGTTTGTCAAAAAAGGCTTTGTCACAGGATTCATATATGCCATAAAGCACATTTCTTTATTTGTTTTAACATCAAAATTATGTCATGGAAACATTTGGCAGATAAATCACTAAGACAATCTTTTTACAGATTCTTAAATGTAAGAAGCCTTCTGGATTTACAACATGCAAGTATCCTACTGAGAGAGAGCAAAAGTGTGGAACTAAGGCTGAGACAGAATTTCTTAGCCAATACAACATTCACTGAAAAAAGTCAGCATCGTGTATTTACCCAATAAGTAAAAGAAAGCTTCTTAGTTTCAAAATTTGTTAAGAATTTTGGATCCTCATTTTCAAATGGCATTCTGTTCAAAACTGACAAGAACTTATGTTAAAAATAAAGCTAGAAACTCAGTAATGTGGATTCACGTGAATGTCCGCTCAGTTAGTATAGAAACCAAGAACAGGTCATTGTCCTTTCTATATGCATTCATCTTAAAAATATTTTTCCCCATTACTTCTTTTAGACAGCTTCAGAATCTTTTGATCCCCAACCCGTCTAGTCACTATCCTTCATTTATCCTGCTAAAAATAAAACATTTTGCTAATAAAATCTCCCAACTGTCCCTTTTGTGCACCTTTTCGTGTCATTCAGCCCATCTCAAATATGACTGCTATAGTATTTAGACGAGGACCTAAAATGTGTTTGTACAATAGAAACATTTCCCAACTCGAACTGAAATATGAAAAGAATTTTTCTATTGATCTTTCCAGTCAGCCAACAAACCAAAGACTACTCGCGCATCAGAAGAGGCAGAAGCAATGCGGGTACGAACAGAACACGTACAGGGATATTCCCACAGCATGTACATTGCTGCTGGTGATAACTGAGGTCCCAGCAGTTCTCCTCTTAATTCTGTTTCTGGGTGTTACTTTATTCAGATCATCTTGTAAGTTAGTCAGTATTTCAGACCATTCACATACCTTTTTCTAACTAGTGACATTAAATCATATAAACAAGTTAGGAAAAATGCCAACATTGTATAATAGCTACTGCAATATTATATGCACTCCTGAGAAGCCACATCTGTGCTTTATTGGTCCACAGTGTAATTCTAGCTTGGCAGTTTCATTAGCAAATATTTCATATCCTGCCTTATCAACACTTCCTATTGTTTCTAGGTATGATATTCAGTACAACAAAAAGGATTGTGGGCAACATAGATCAGGACAAACCTCTTGATAGTGAAACAGAAATATCTAATTTTGGTTCTGTAGCAGCATGAACATGTAATTCTCAGAGGATGAATTTCAATTTCATGAATTTTTTTACTATAAATTAAAACTAAGGTAAAAAACTGGCCTTCATTACTATTTTATAACTATTTCCTAGGAAGGCTTATAGAAATCGTAACTTGAAACAGATAGCAAATTATTATCTGAAATTATAGAACACAACAATTATAGAACACTATTGTGACAGCAGGCTCTCTGCTACATTTTGGGATGAAGCATAGAGTAGGAAAGTCACAACAAAAAAAAAGACAAAGGCCAGCAGAGAATCCTAAAGCCAATGAAAGGAGATACAGAGCAAAACTGAAAACCCAAGAAATCCTTTCTGTACAATATCACACCTGAAGCATGGACCCAAGAGAAGAAACACAGCAGCTTTTTAAAGGAAAGCTCTCCCCTTCAGATCAAGTAATGCCACTTGAAGGAGGCATCTGAAATCCCTGCTGTGGGAGTATTTGGCAGCATCTGCTCCCGCTGGAGAAGGAAGCACAGACACGAGGAAGTGCATAGCAAAATGGTTGCATGGTTGCATCTAATAAGGCAGCAGTAAGGAGAAAGTCAGTGTCTTAATCCAAGTTTGCTTTTTCTTTGAGCAAAGAGGTCAGGTAGTCAAAAACATGCTCCTCTCACTTAAGAGCAGAACTGGAGAGCTTCATTATTATAATATTACAAATTCCATGAACTGACCATTTTATTATAAAAATATATTTGTATACTTTTTAGGATATTCCCTGTGAGATACAACTGATATACAAAAATAGTTTTTATATTGGTTACATATGAGGTCAGTTAAGGTGAGCACATAGAATACTATAACCTCAAAGGATATTAATTACTAGCAATTATTACATCACGTAGTATCACACAGCTAAGAAATTTAAAGCTACTTTCTTAATGATACAAAAAGCCTTACTACAAAACCTTGCAAAGAAAGTCTTCTTTTTCTTAGCTTCTGGAGTATTTGTAACAATTCAAGTCATCTATAATTTGCCAGTCTTGTGATATCTGCAATACTTCTCACAGACTCAAAGAGATAACTTGATATAATCATAAACAAGTTGCACTTGGTAATAAGAGTTCTAAAGTAAGCATTTACAAGGCAAACAAAAGCCTCTGTTTTGTTCTTGAATCTTCTCTTGAGCAAAAGTGGTTGTGCACACGGCCTTTGATTCACAAATAAACAAGGATAGTTCAGACAGAAATTTCCAAACGCAGAATAAATACAAGCACTTGCTTATTCACTGTATGTGTCCAATCTACATCTACTCTGAAAAAGCTCACTTTTACACAGAAGACAACGCCTTATTTTTTTAAGCCGATTTCCAGCTATATATGTATATGGAAACCAACATTCATATTTTTAACACTCGCAAGCAGATCTTTAAAAGTTTCTAAAAACTCACAGCCTCTTGTCAGGATGCTTACAGAGCGCAGAAACAATACACTGTTAAATATAACATCAAAATAACTCTGTTATTGTTGAGTTCTCCCTCTTGAAGAGTAAAATTTTAACTGTATTGTCACAGCTAAAAACAAAATAAAAGGTCAGCTTTTGACACAAATGCCAACACCAAAAAAATCCCTTTGGAGGAAATAGCAACGACCTCAGCAGGCGTAGAAGGAGTTATTCCTCTGCTTGAGAGATCACAGGGGCACATAAGAAATAGTGGGTTTTTTTCAACACTTCCAGGATAACACAGTAGCATTTGAAAGGAGATGGCCTTTCGTGTACTAGGAAATAATAAATTCTCAGTCTGCCTTAGCCAAACTGTCTACAATCATTGGTGCTGGTTACTGACCAAATAAACTTATTCAATTTACAAAATGAGATAAAATGTGTGAAAACAAATGTAGTTTATAGTTGATGAGAGGACAGTGCAGTGCAGAAAGGAGTGTGTGACAATAGCTCCAAGCTAGCCTTTCCACTTCACTGCACATGAATTATCTGCTTGAATCTTTTATTGGCTGCTAATGACTTTGAGGGCACTGTATGTTAAGGCATGAACAGGAAGGAGAAAGACAAAATCCTGGCCACACTGTGTACGCTTTTAGCTCAGCCTTCAACCACATTTTGGCAGACTTTCAAACAAGGCAGTTCCTAAGCGGTCCAGATAAGCCTCTCCCTTACAGGAAACCACCAGTATTTTCCTTATTCTACCAGGCATTTTACATAACTGCAGGTAATTCTTCCTTACCCTGACCACACGGTAGCTACACCATGCCAATACCACAGGCTGCCTCACTCCTGGAAATTCCCATTCCCTCATCTCTGCCGGATGCTCTCTGGCACTGATCCCTTGGGACAAAGACACATTTCTCAATTCACTTTTCTACTCATGAACAACTCCCCGTAGGAGGGAACAATTTGATTCATTCTCTTCAAAAAGATGTAAGTTTAATTAGTTAGCAAGCATGTTTCTTCTAGCTTCAGATTTTGGCAGCTGCTCAGGTATGTTATCCTATCTAAGTAACACTCCTGGAGTAAACTTGGGGTTGAAGCACATGTCACAAGGCCTCTCACTGCTATCGCCATCTGCGACAGCTTCTTTTTTACTCAATTATGCTTATGCTATCCGGACTGAAAAGAAATCATCAATTCCTTGCCAGCCTAAGCATATGCTTACATATTTCTTGAACTAAAGTTTACTGATTTGAGTTGACAGTGCCGTCTTTCACATCATTTCACTGGGGTTTCATCAACATGAAGTGTCTGATGCTTAATGGGAAAGAGTCAAGTTTGGATTAAGACTTCCTTATTTACAAGTTCTTCAGATTGAAAAGGAGCAGCAATGTGTTTCAGTGAAAACAAGATTCAGAGGGCTGCCTTGACAGACTGATTTCAAACAGTCACAGCATTGTCACTAGAAAAAGGCCAGTCTACACTCTTCCTCAGCACACCAGGAGACAGTATAGTGAATTACTGTTGACTACACCAGCCAGAACAAAGTATTTCTTTCCCCGTCCTGGCTTAGTTGCTCTCCTCAGTGGGTAGAAAGCTAAGTCAAGATACATCTATAGATACATATATTTGAAACTCTACTGCTTATCCTTTGCACCCTATCTCACCCATGCCGGAGTGTCAGAAATGCCACACTCCCCTCCACCTGTGTCAGCTATGTCTCAGTACTTGGTACAAACGGCAGGCAAACAAGCTGCTGCACCTCTTTCTCTCAGATATCAGCATGTTAATTCTGACAATAAGCACATGTACTGAGTCTGTCTGCAAGCAATTTAGAAAGTGCTTAACTCGCCCTTACCTCTTTCACTTGATCAAGTCTTATTTTTATGTTCAAGAACAGTCTGTCCTAAACAAATTTGTTCTTGTGGAGGGTGGACACAAGCAGCATATAGCACTTGTTGATGAGATTAACAGTTTTATATTGGTCTGTAGGACCTCTGAGGAGAACTATTTTTTACAATAGCTGTTACACTATTGTCAGGCAATTTAACCACCATGGCATAAATTACTATGCCTTGAACTGCAGGCAAGATTTTGTTTAGTTTTAACTACATAGGACAGACCGGCACTAGATTTGACATGCCAGCTCAAGAGGAAGAATCCAGTAATTAGTGTGACAGTACATCCAAGAGATTTTCTGTGTACCAGAAGCCAGTTCTGAAATACAAGCAGTATCATTTACATCCAAAGAAAGTAAGAGCTAAAGAAGCTTTACAAAAAGTGTTAATTGACGATTTGACAAATCTTTGCATACAAAATCTTGATTAAGACATTTTGAGAATCAAGAATCTCTCCGTAAGCGGCATTTACCATCACTAGCCTGTTTTTACTACTTGGTCACAGATATCATGCTGTGGGTACTCAGAGTTTTTATTAAGCAAAATAACTACCTTATCAACCAAACTAAGATGGTTTAAATAGTCACTATAAGAAGTGTGGACTCACCACCTTCTTAGTTACATTGCAGACATCTCCAAACTGAGAGGAGATAGTGGAATTTTTAAATGCTGTTGAATTACAGGAAAAAAAATAGAGACCTGACTTTTCTAAAGAAGAACATGACAACTTAAGCACATGCAGACTTTTTATATAAAGCATAGTTTTACATGCTTTTAAAACATCAGTGAACAACTACATCTTTCCTTTTTTTTTTCCATTAACAGACTCCTGCTATTTTATAAGTACGCAGAAATGAGTAAAGGAGGTAAAAAATAAACTTATGAAAAATAGTGCTTTTGGTTAAGTTACAGTAACAGTATAGGACAGAGTGAATGCCTGTTTAAATGTAACATAGTGTATCTGATATCAGTGATGTGCTCTCTATTAGAACAGCTTTCAGGTCCTTGTAGAACAGGTCAGATGTTAATTACTGTCCTTGATATAAAATTAATTTACATCCAGTGAAGTAAAAAAAGAATACAGAATATTTGCAAATATATACAAAATGCCTTTAATACAAATTCAACTGATGTGGCCCATTATGCTACAAAATTAACTTAAACAATAAAGATAGAATAACAAGCTTTTAAATGTCCAAGACAACTGAACTTCTGATTAGGTATAGAAGTAACCGTCTATTAGTGTACCTACATATTACACTTTTATAATTACAATATTTTTGCAGTATTAGAGTAGAAAAGTCCATTTTCCACAGTAACAGTACACATCAAAGAATTAGGAATATCTTCTAAAGCTACATTCATAATACCTCAATTTTAAGAGCTTTCATCTTGAAGGTTTCCAAACTGTGATAAATGAGGGGCTAAATGAAGGGACAGCAGCATAATCCTCTCAAAATGGGCTTATACGATGCTGTTAATGCTGCTTTTGTGGTATTAGCATACTTCAGATGAGATCGCTTCAAAGCTGAAACTGTGTGCAGAGGCCAACTCCAGGTCAGGGACATGAAGTTATTTTGCAGTCACACTATTCCACTGCCTCGTCTGTTATTGCTATTGTCTGATAAATGGCAACCTGCTATTTTTAGGGAACTAAGAGGGTAAACATATTTTACTATACTGTGTTAAAACCAGAGTTTTATTCGAGCAAGTAAGTGCACTGAGATTCAGAAACCTTTGTTACCAAGAACACACAGCACAAGAGACACAGAATGAATTTTGGGTCAAAAACATAAAGCCCCTTTATTACCAAAGTGCTACCATTACAGTTTAATCTCCATCCATCCTAGAGAGGACTCAGATCTTAAGGTTGCAGCAGAAAAACGGCATAATAAATTCAAGAGTATCAAGTGTTTCTATTATGGTAGGATTCAAATGTTTGCATTATGGAAAGTGCTAAATCTACCCTGGCAGCGTTCGGGATGGTGGCTGGAAAGGACTCAAATAGATCAAGAAAATAAGTAAATCCTAAAATAGTTTTTCAATCCTAAACTATCCTGATCTGTTGTTTTCAAACCTGTCATCTAGTGAGATATGTTTTCATTACATAATATGCACAGGTCTGATCACGTGTCATCTGATAAGAAAGTAACAACAATCTGCTTCAAAACAAATCCAGATCACAACCGCCTCTCTAGCACCTACCCTTTTGTACTTTTTTTGTTCTATTCATTCTTTGTCTCATCGTTGTCTGCCTGCCCTTTTATGTAGTAGAATCACATATATTATGTGTGGATTAAATATATTTTAGCACTTCACGTTAAAGAAAATTTCCATTCTTCTTCCATAGCATTTGAGCAAGGCGATTAGCAACAGAGCCAATAAAAACAAAAATCCTAAACAGAATTAAATCTTTTCCTGTAATTACTATACACAAATCTCAAGAATCTAGATGAAAGAATTTTGATCTTGGCGTGGATTTTGATCACAGAATGTTTTACCCAGATTTACAGAATTCAAATCCTGAGATTTTCATCCTAATCTTCAATAAATTTAATACCGATGAGAATATATTGCAAACTGCCTTCTGTGTTCAAGCTTCCTTCATAAGCAAAATCAAAACAGGTATAACAATCATTTTAGAAGTAATATAAGTTTAAAATGGTTCTGAATTCAGTCACCTACCCAAACATTTATACTAATTCATTTATTTGAATAAATATCTTATTATTTAAAACAGTTTACAGAATTTTAGCTGACTCTGAAATAACCAGGCATCTGAATGCTTGCCCTTATTCGGTATGATTCCACCTTTCCCAAATAATACCACCTTCCTTACAAGGAAGGCTTTCAGAGTAAAACCTCCCCTGCAGTGACAATAACCAACACAGGCTCTTTTAATCCGGCAATAGAAAAGCTAGAGGAAACAACAGACAGCTGCTATGTCCACCCAGCAGTTTTGATTAAAATTTCTCTTCTAGTCTCTACAGGTGTGCCTGGTCTTTTCTGTGCAGAAAACCATAGTTTCAGGACTTAACTGATCTTAAGACTCTCACAGAATTGTAACTGTAGGATAAGATCAGATTATTAAGTATGCAGAGCCTTCTCTTAGCTCTGCAAGAGATTTTTTTTTTCTTTTCAGTTACATCTGTTTCTTTGCATCTCTTTCTCATTCCAAACATCTGAGGAGTCTCGGCCCAATCTAGAGAAAGTATCTGCTAATGGGATCTAATTTCTTTTTTGGCTACACAGGCACACAACTGTGAAGTGAATAGTTTTATAATGACATCTGAATCAAGAAGAACAAATACTTAAGCTTGCAAATGCTGGAAAAGGAATACACATTTCATCTGTTTTCCAGGCAGGAAGAGTACAGATTATATCTTTTTAACATCAGAACTTGCTTCACTTTCTTTTTCAAAAGAACTTGCGTCATATTCCAGGCACAGTTATACTTCTAGTTGCCTTTTATACAAACTTAAACCTGCTGTCAAACTTTTCAGAGTCTCATTGGTCCCAAGTGAAGAAGTAATAAAAGAGAACCAACACAGAGGCTGATCTCTCCCCGGAGATCTGTCAGCAGAACTCGGAGTCTGAGACCGAAGACAGCTACTAGATACTTGGGCATTGCCTTTCACATGAGGCCAAAATACTTCTATGATGCCACATCTAAGTGTGTTTATTTTATTGAGAAATGTTAGTGATATCAAGATATAATAGTTAAGACACAGGCGTTTCTGGGAAGACCTGAATCTGTCCTTTTAAAAAATAAAAGAAAGCAAGCAACAAGAACATTTAAGCTATGTCATGACTCAATCCACACTTGGCTCTGGTCAATGCTACCTTTCCTATATTAATAATAATAAATTAATATTTGGATTCTCATATCACACCTGAGAGTATGGGAACCTTTGAAAGCCACATAGTTAAAGGCAGAGATCAGGCAACAGCAGATCCAAGCAAAATCAAAGTTAAAATTCCCAACATCTATCAACATTTGTGATAAGTTTCCAAAAATTTAAATGCTTTCCTCATGTTTTATAGCTCAAGCCATTGTATGAGGTTAAACACTAACAGCTATTAATGTCACTGAGGGTTACCTTTCCACCACACCTATAAAACATTTTCTAAAAGACAAGTTCAGAAACAGTTGCCTTTTAATCTTCAATTAACAACAACGCTCTATATTCTGAATTTCCTACGAAGCCTATTCTGTATTCCTCCTCTTTGATAAGCCTCAGATTTTTTTACATAAAAAATACCACCTCTAAGTTTATTTTTATTGTTTTTCCTAAAATTTTTTTTTTTTAAAAAAAAGCACAAGCTATACCTATATATTTTCTAATTGTCCTGTTTACTCAATTTACTATCAATTCTGTGGTTAGCCTAGCTATGGCATTACATCTTGAGCAGCATTAGTACTAAAGCAAAAGTTGTGCACATCCACAGATTACTTATAATCCGAACTGATTTCAGCTGTATTAAATGTTTTACTCATCATTCTGGAATAACATCTCCTGCCTGGAGGACTCTGCAGAAACATGCAGCTACGTGGAAGAAAATTAACTCTATCCCAGCCAGAACCAGGACAAGGTAAAAGAAACATAAATTCAACTTTCTCCCCCCAAAATAACAACTTTTAGATTTCCAAGGAGAAAACATTTAATAACTAAATAATTTGTAGATGCCGTTTTAAAATCAAATGCTGAAGCCTTTACTGTCTCTTTTAAGTCAATATTCTCAATTCTTACTGATGATCAGACTTCTAGCCCTCAGATGACTTGGGAAATGAGCTAAACTTGACTAAAGCAGGGCAGGAGGGGCACAGTGGAAATGACAGGCCAGTCCTTCATGTCTACATACATCTCTAATTCTTAACACATATTAGGAAGAGTATGTGGAAGTGGGCATACTTTATGCTGATAAGAAGTTTTATAGATTTATCAAAAATTCTTCAATTTGCTATTTCTGGTCCACTAAGCCACCTGTGACTGAAACATCTGAGTTTGTGAAACAGTAGAGGAATATTAGGAATATTTGCTACAGTGTGTTCCTATCTCCCATCTGAAAACAAGCATGGAAGATTTTACCAAATTATCTCCTGCTCAGTTTCTCATATGATGAATCTCCGCTAATTATTGACCAGAACATACATGCACTGAATGCATTAAGGCACAGATTTCACTGCTTTGTCATTGATGTGAATTTTTGACGAACTACCACAGTTCCAGCACACACATATAATATGGGCAGTGTTGTTTCTTTACTAGGAAGAGGAATTTAAATTATCATTTGAAAATAACAGATAACATGCGATGTCCAACAGTTTATACATGTGAATAAATATCGTTGGAATTATATTACTCTTCACTCATGCGCCATGAAAGCAAGCTCTGCATTACACATCATTACACACCATGACAAATCCTGTCTGCCAGACATTTGTTCCAGGAGCTCTTTTGTGGTAACTTTATCATTAGTGGCTGCCACTGCTGTAGCCCTTCATTCAACACAAACTGCATCCTGGGAAACTCCTCTAAAGATAATAGGCGAAGAAGTGCACAAAGCTGGAAGTCATATTAGGTGAACTTGTTTCATCGGTAATATTAGGCATACCAAAGTAGTAAGTCAGACTTACAGCCTTTAACCTGACTACATTTGCTGCAGACTGTTAGTCTGAGTTGTCTGAACATTTCATGAAAAAGCAACATTAAAAACTGTGTCGCAGCTTTCAGAGGTGAGGAATCACTACCACTTTAAAGAATGATACATTATGTGCTAGGAGGAAGTAAAGGTACAAAATATGTATTTTACACTTCACGTGTGCAGCAAACATTAAAACAATGGATAGTACTCTAGTCAACAATCTGTTTATTTTGAAAGTGATCTGAGCTCTTTGAATTTCACTTGTCCTAGTATGAGAAATGCCTTATTTTGATTCAGTACATGTGTTATCATAACAATAAACTAATTCTATTATTTTGTGTATGATATTATTGGGGCTCATGATACTGAAAGTTAACATAAAATGAATGCCAACTGAAAGAGAGAGAATATAATCTAATGTTAATTCTCTGCTGAAAACTACCAAACAAATCTGAAATTGCCAGTTGCTAAATCAAATGATTTCACAATGTTCCTTGACGCAGACTAAGAGGACATGAAAGACATTCCTTGAAATTTTTGAAGTCAAATACCATTGTGCAGTCAAAAGACTCGCCCCTTTGATATGCAGTTTCAAATTATCAAGAAGTCAATCAAATAAGTGCTAAAAAAAGTAGTTTCTACATACTCACAATGGTCTTATAAAAAGATGATGCTTACATAGAAAGAGAAGACTGCAAAATGTCTCATCCAAACCTGCTATCACAAGCAGCTATATTATATAACTCGTTCATAAAAAGGACCAGAACCTCAAACAACCTTTAAGTAGCAAGTTCTGTCCTAGACTTTGCTCTTCTTACCAACCTTGCTCTATATCCCAGGCTGGTTTTACTGTTTACAGCTAGGTTAATGTTACTGTTCCAACAGTAGAACGTGTTACATTGCTTAAGAGATACCATTCCTATGCTTATTCCAATAAAGCTTTCTGAGAAAAAACCAACCAACCAACCTAGCTTCACTGCGTCTTCTTCCTACTGGCCTGGAGGAATCACACCAGCTATAGAGAATGAGTTAATTTGCCAGGTTGTTTATTAATTTCCAGTCATATGTGTTCAGATTCACTAAGTAAAATAATTTTGCAAAATTTCTTGAGAGCAAAATAGGCCTTTCAGAACTTTTACTGGAGATGCTTTGGAAGAAGTCCCACTTGGCTTTCAGAACAAATCTACAAGCATTCGAATGAGAAAACTTCTAAAGGGAGCCCACATAATGCAACAGTTACTGATGGTCAATAAACAGAAAACCTAATTCCATTTCAATGCAAATGCTTCTCAAACTAGAATGCAATTTAACCACAGTATTGACATTTAAATGGACGTAAGACACAACCTAGGGAAAGTAAATGTGAATGCTTGTTCTGATTATCTTTTATCAGCTGTTATCTCTTTCTTTGCCAATTTTCTTGTATGATGTAAAGGAAAAGCCTTCCCATATTAGTATTAAAATATTCCATCAATATGAGAAAGAAAAAAGAAAAGAATGAAAGACGAGTTATACACATTGGACTCAGCCAATGTGGATTTAGCCACTTTACTTTAAATCACTTCTTAGGCAAGCCTCCCTATACTCAATTCCTTCTCTGCAGCCCACACAACGTGTATTTCATCATATCTCATGCAAATTAACTACTAAAGGTTATGAGTGAAAAAGAGGTTGGATCATCACTAGTAAAAAGCTTGTTAAGAGGTTCCAAATGACATGACTACAATGTAGAAATACTAGCTCAGGTACTGAGGCTGGTCTACTTTGGCAATACTGCTTCCAGTTCAGGAGATGTAGCTTGTTCACATGTCTCCATATCACAGTCAGCTGAGCACTGCTTAAAGGAACTATGCTTCCATTTACCTTAGATATATACCTCACTTCGTTAAGCTCATAATAAAGAGCTACCACAAGCTTTGGTGAAACAGAATTTTCTGTTTAAATATCCACCTTGTGTTCGTTCATAAACTGCCTGACCATATGGTTCCTCATTATTTTTCATGATAAATGAAAGATATAACACCACTAGAAAACAGTAGAAAAGCATAGATGATAAAAAAAAAAGACATATGAAGAAAACATGAACAGAAAAGCCTGAATAGGGAAAAATGTGAACTAATAAATACAGATTCTTCGTAAAATCAAGAGTTCACAGTCATATTGTGGACACTTGAACTCTCATGCTACCATTGCATAGTCGTGTGCTCATTTTGAAATGTTGCACTGCATCATTTTAAAGATTAAAGCCAAGTCTGTCCCTTCATTTTTATTTTTAAATTGCAGAAAACAAAGATTTGTGGTTCATAAAACCATTCTGAATAGGCTGCTTAATTGGTACTGCAAGTCTAATGTATCATCTGCCTACGGATCTGGACAGCAGCCAAGCATCTCAAGTTCAACACGTCTAGTAGCTCTGTTTGTTCTTTTGCCTAACATAAAAGGACTGCAGCTACTATAAGTTAAAGTTACCACTGATGTATCTTTCATAAAGTTTGCTTTATAAAATCCCTCCCCAACCTACTAAAGTTATTAAAAGAGGAAATCAGTACATCAAGGTGTTCTGGACTGAAAAGTACGCGGTGGGGGTTTTGTCATTTTGTTTTTAAACACTCTTCAATCACCTGACGTGAAAAGTTCAGGAAAGCTGCTCACCTCTTTTAGCGTTATATTTGCAAATACAGCAAGTTATTCTGTTTCTCTTCAGCTAGAAGGGAGAGATGCCACTTGAAATCTTACCAAACATGTACTAGCACTGTCTACATATCACTTTTTTCTATCAAATTTCTTTTAAAGGAAAGCTGTGTTAAAACTTCAGTTTTACAAAAGCTTACATTTAGACACGCCTATGTTGAGAACATTTCCAATAACTCAGTGAACAGGGATGCATTGTCGTGTGTGAAGTAAAGCTGACACTGCTGGGTAGAATCTTTGGAAAATAAAAGGAACCGCATACATTTATATAAAGGCAGCATTCCTTTCTCCATGTAGAACTATTTTAAAAAAAAAAAAAAATAGAAAAATCCCCACTAATCTAAGCACTCCATTTCTTTCTGTTCACTTTCTCACAACAACCAGTGGCATAAACACTCCTGAACAGTGAATCTGGGACTCAACTACCTTAAATATTTGTCAAAAGCAAACTTCTAATTATGTTTCAGATTTAGATAAAATCCTTTCACTACACAGAAGATGACAAAGAATTTCTGTGGTTAATCATTATAGTTTAAATAGTGCTGTCAAAATATTAAATATTTCCAAGGCAGCGACCATTGGCTTTTCATATACAAGAACAAATTTGCAAACAACTGTAATGAAGAAAATAATTACAGCATTAAATAGTATTTCACCAAATATTAATGTTTCAAGTGCCCATGCATTCATTCTAATTGATGTACCATTGTGACTTGAATGTGATACTTTAGTCCGTGTGCTTAAAGAAGAAAATCTTTATCTTTCATGAGGAAGGTTACAAAATATATGCACCAATGATCTAAAATGCTATCCTAGAAATTTACATTAACATGCTCTTATATTAGTTTAATTAAATACTAACTATTAAGTACCACATCTAAATAGCGTGACTTGTATAAAAATTTAATTTAGAACTATTCGGAAACAGCAGCTGCAAAAAACAGAGTATTTTTTTACAAAATCCTGCCAAATCAGTATATGCCCTTAGAAGTGGCTATTGCTATCCATTATCTGATCTCAAAGTATAAACCTAGAAAAACAATTATTAAGTTTTGAACCCAATTCTACTATAAATATTAATCATCAAGGGAATACTCTGAACTCTATTCCTCAATTTGCTCAGGAGACATCACCTAAAGGAACCATTCCATTTTAAATGTATTAATTAATGAAATATTGGCACATTTTTCAAAAGCAGTATCTTCCATGAAAACAAATAATATATTATTCTTTCATCAATACATGTTTGTCTTGATTTTTACATTGATTGTCATGCCCTGCACCACGATTGTTTGCATCTATACATTGCAGACAAACAGGGAATGATGAGATTTATTTACTAAATTATTAAATAATCATTTACATGTGAAAAAAACTTGCCTTGCTAACCTGCACTGTCAAGGAACTGTTCATTTTAAAGGTTAGCAACTGTAAAACTATCTGTTGCAGAATTACAGGGTTTGAGAAATAAGCTACTGTAACTAATAAATACATATAGTAAACCAAAATGCTGAAAAACAACAATTAATATTGAAGGAGACCAAGTAAAAAGGACTTTTATTTAAAAAGAAAATCCCCAAAACCACAACAATAAACAATAGCCATTGAAGGATTATTCTAAGAAACATGCTGGAGATGTTAATTTCAGCTGCAGTTTACAACAGTAACAAGGTTATCCTGGTTATAGAGAAGCTGTTTTCGTTCCTCTCCAATTATTCTGACTAATCTCTTCATGGGCAAGGATTGCATATATAGTAATCACTACAGCAAATACAGAGACCTAAATTTTCAAGCTTTCACATATTATATTAGACAACAAGATCCATTTCCAGTCACCAAAACAAAAAACTGGATTTTCCAATGATTTGGTCACCTACGTATCTTCTCACCAAAATACTAAAAGTTTCAGTTATTTCACTGTAGTGCTTCTCTCTTTGGTATCCAGGAAATTCCCTACTAACTTCCAGTTTCAGAATAATGTTTTTCATACTATAAGCGGAGTAGCCAGAAATACGTCAACCTGACTTACATGTAGTCTTTTAAGAAAGCCAAAATAAAGACCTAATAAAAAAAATAGAAGTAGCAACCACTTACTTTGACTAGCAAATATACAAAGTCTGCTCACAAAAAAAATAGCACAGAGATATTCCTCAGGTTACTGTTCTACATTGTACTATAGGCACTTTAAAATGATGAGACAGATTTTATATATGGTATCAGCCACTCCCAGGGCTTTGCAGAGTTATGTTTATGAAAGGTTAACAGCCGGCACTAATACGAGTATCATAACTCTTTTCAGGCAGTAGGTGAAACCTTGAAGAAAAAGTGGCTCTGTCTTCAAAAAAGTGACCTGACCTTTGCTTTGGTGGGTTTTCACTCTGCAAGAAATAAAAAGCACTGCATGCTTTCCAATGCATCTTTTTTTAGCTGATAAACTATTTTGTTCAAGCACTCAGCACAAAAGGACTAAGTTTTATAAAGATCAAATAGCATGTTATTAGTGCTAGCTAATGATAGCTCCATGCATCATACTAGAAAAAAAGCTTCATAGACCTGAAATACGTCATATGCATCATGAAGAAAGTAAATACGTAATTGGCCAAGAACCTTTGATACGTTCACCACTTAGAAGTAATTCTCATTGAATTAAATATATTTAATTTTACAATGATTTTGTAGTTCTTTGGATATCAAAGGCATCACAAATCCAGCATGCTTATCATTTATGACACTTCTGCTCTGAGAATTTCTTGCAGCATGCAAAGAACTCTCTGTAGGGTAACTGTAGATGTGTTGCACAAGCAAGCTAACACTAACATTGATGTGGCGATTATTAAAATCTGTTCAAAAACCGCAATAGAATGTTATGTTTTCACCTGCAATTGTTGAAATGTTTCTGAATCAGCCTGTAGTTTAGTATAATCAATAGCATTTGGTTTTTCATTGGGCATAGAATACAGTACTAGTGAAAGTAATTCTAGTGTATAATGCGTTAGTAAAGAACCCCTTCTGTTAAGAGACTTTAGAGTATTTAAATATATATGTCTAGTGTAAAATGTTGCTTTTATGGAGCCAGATCCTGCAGTCTTTGCAGGAAAACTTCCACAGAAATGAATGGGAACTTTTTAAGTGTAATGGTAAGGACAAGCCCAGGGTCACCAGCATAATGCAGTTCTGCTGTATGCTCAGACTTTATCTGTCACTTCCAAGAACATGAGAAATCAAAACACTGAAATCCCTGTGAATTCAAGATAAGTACCCTTCCTAAAGGATGGGCATGGTTTCAAAGAGCGTATGGCACATGATGCTGGTGCATTTATTCATTTGGCTAAAACATTAAAACTAAATATTATTAAAAATATTTAACTTAGCCTTGAAAGATTAGAATATATTGGGTGTTAAGAAAATTTGAGTTTAAAAACAATCCTTACAGTAAGTTTAACAATTACATTTTTTTGGAGAACTGTAGTAATGACTATGATGGCAGAATTTGGCTCCATATGTTCTGTTAGCAAAAAAGACTGTTTATATGACTTAAATTGCTTTGTAAAATGTTCCTAAAGCTATAAACATTGCAGGCCCAGTCCTACAGGTTATACTTTCAAATTTCAATGAGAGTTTGCCTCAGTGAACTACAAGGATCTGTGCTTTATTTGCAAAATCAACTTGATGCCATTTTTAAGCAAAAACCAGGTATTTCAGATAGCAACTTTTGAATAACTAAAATTAAATGGTGGGGCTGATCCTGCAGACTTTAGTCCTGTGGAGATTCTATCCTGCAAAAGGTCCTTCCATTCACACTGGAGTATTTCCAGCCAGCCTTGCCCGCCAAGGCGGTGCCGTGTTCCTGTTGGCTTCAATGGGGCAACTCTAATAGGTCTCAAGACTCCGTCTAGATCCCAAACGCGTTGTTAACTAACGGGTTCATAGATAAATTGTTATTATGATTATTTTTAAGTGGTTTTTGTGTATTCTACTTGCAAGCCAGTTTTGCTTCGAGCCATAAACACCGTCAGTTAACGACTGGATGGTTCTGGGGTGTGTTTTTGGGAAGCGGTTGTTGCCCAGCTCGCTGCTGATTCGCGCCATTGTTGATTTCACTGTTGTAGGGGAAAGGCTCTAGGGCGGCAGATAAGGCTGTTGCCATGGTGATGAAGGAGATTCCGAGGGAGGAGTCTGCAGAAGAAAAGCCCCTCCTTACTATGACATCACAGGTGGGCAGAGCGCGGGGCTCTGACGACACTGCGCGAGTCACCAGCCGCGTATAAAAGTCTACATAAAATGCGGCGCACACAGGTTGAGGGAAACCTTAACCATCCCTTAGCCTTCCCTCGGTACAATTTCAGCTTTAGTGGAGCTGGTGGAACTCATCTGCTAGAGGATCTCACACCACTACCACCGTGTTTCCTTACTGACATGGGGGAAAATAGTGTGGGGTAAATTATATAATGCCTTGTGAGTTTAGATGTTTTGACATGAAAAATGTATTTTTTCCCCCCACATAAAGGAAACCGTAGAAAGTACATTATATATTAGTTACCAGGAATTCTTTATAACCAATTTAAAACTTCAGCTAGAATTCATGCCGCCAATGTTCACACCACAAATATTCATTTGCAATGCATGTATAAAATAAGAAATAACCACAGTAGCATCATTTTCAATACCTTGGATCCCATCCCTAAGCTCTTGCTGGGATTCGCCTCCTGGTCCAAGTCAGAATATGTTGCTTTGCACAGCCCATTGCTTTCATTTCTACAACTTCATCTGGAGGAAGGACACAACATCATCACACTAAACCTCACACCTTGGAGCACCCATCAAGCCTGAGGTGGTTTCACTGCCTTATTGAAGGCAGTATCTGAACACTCCGACAAACAAAGCAAAACACTTCCATCTCACTATGACAGTGGATTTTACTCCCTCCTGTTACTCACATACATTAATTTGCTCCCCCAGAAACGGCATTCAGCTCAAACAAGTTATTCCTACTCAACAGGAGGCTTAATGGAAGTAGTCTTAGCACATAGTTGTTCTTCTGTGAGAGCCTTCAACAAAATCCACAGTCCTGTTGTACTCCTTCCACATTTTGGGATAGTGGCTACTGTACTTTTTGAAGGTATTTAATACACACACAATCCAGCACAGATGTGTTGCACTCATACACATATGGTATAGAAATATCATCATCTACTTTGGAAACTAGGTCTGGTGACCTCCTCCTCAGCCCCTGTTGAACGTCATATTTTGCCTGTGCTGAACACAAATGTCTATGAAGTAACTGCACAAAGTAATTGTTCTCTTTAAGGCATCTTTCTAATTTTCTACTAAATGTTTAACAAACAATTACAAACAAATATAAAATGCTGTCCCCTCTATCGACCATTCTCTCCCCACCCCAAAAAAACAGTGCAAAACTTCCATTGGCTTCAACAAGGCCAGGAGTTCAGCCTCGGTTCATTCAACGTTTAATGCACCATTTGTCGTGCTTGTGTGTCAATCTACTCAACAATAGCCTATGATAAACTTATGAGTAAAATGCTTGTGTTTGTTAGTCAGTGTAATTTCTTCCACTAAACACAAATACCTACTTCCCTGCTATGCACCAAAGGGGTGCAGAAGCCAAAAGGAAGCAGGATCAAGTGAAAAAGTGAGTATTTTCCATACCCATCTCTGCATCATGTATTTGTGATGTGCAGTTATACAACCATATTGCATACATCATTTGTATCCTAACTGTCTGGCTGTAATGTTGTTTTGAGATGCTGTTTCTCTAGTGTGTCCGTGCAAACCTCTCATTAGACCATTCATTCAGAATAACACATCACCATATTGTGATATACATGTAGTCCTCATCAAAGTGTTTGTCTCTCCTCTTTACATGATGAAACAGATGGATGTGGTTGCTGCTCACAAGTGAAACACACAAATTCCAAATTGGCTGCAAAATTGTCAAGCCAGGTTGACTTGGGTCAAGAGAATAAGACTTGGTCTTTCCAAAGTTGTCACCACCAGCAAACGCAGTATAGGCACGTGTACGTCTTAGGTACCCAAGTTAAAAACCTACTTCCTAAGTAGCTCCACCCCTGTAACTAAACAAGAAACTTGCAAGTTAAAATGCAAGAATGAAGATCAGGTAGAGAAGTAGTGGCTTCTCTAAAAGTTAATTAAAAAAAAAAAAAAAGGAAGTCTCATTTCTAAAATCCTTGATGAGTAGAGGATTAATTGTGCCTGACTGTGGAAGCAGACTCCCCAGAAAGCATAAGTGAAATCTGATTCACAAGGAAGAGACTCCAAATCCTTGTTCTGAAAGAAATAGTACTCATGTTTTAAGAGATACCTCTATGCTCTCTTCCTCTGGAACACGTTAATAACATCCAACACAGAAGAGGTCAGTTACGCATTCACACTTCATTGTTGGGCTCCTAGCAAAGCCCTGCTTGTGAAATGCAGCACTTGTTTGCCAACAGAAATAGTCACTGTGAATTACATTTTGATGAAGTTTCCAATTGACAGATTATTTTGTATCATCAGGGATTATTTTATACCATCAGGTCTGGAGACAAATCTTTAAATAACCTGAACTATAAAAGTACTGCAGGCTCCAGTAAGGCTATGCCAATACATGGCAGCTGGGACTCTTGACCATCCTTCCAGTAGTAATGTGTATACTATGAGAAGCAGAGGGATGTTGTTAGTAATTGAATAGGCCTTTCAGTACCTATTTTTTGTGATTCCATCTCAATTATTTTCAATGGAAGTCACTTTATTGGTGTGAGAAAGCATTCAGTAGTTGCCAAATGTAATACTTCAAACATGAACAGAGAGCGAGCTTCCAGTACTAATGGGATTTCGTGGAACATAACTCTATTCTGTGTTGCTGTCTCCCTTTAACTTTTTAAAGATAATTCAGAAGAAACTGGAACAAATGAAAAAATGTAATTTTTTATATGAATAGAAGCTTGAAAAGGCAAAAGAAAGTTTGCTAAATTTTCAAAGATGAACTGGGAGTTAAGCTACAGGCAGATATACTGCTAACCAAAGCAGAGAAATAAATAAATAAATAAGAAAAATCATGCATAAAAATTTTAATTTCAAAATAAAATTTTTGTTTAATCTCTTCACAGCTTCTTTGCATTTGTCAGGAAAAAAGAAAAGCTTACTTAAGAATTATTTCCTAATGACAAATTTAAACTTAAATATCCCCTGGAGTCAAAGTTTAATCATACAGTCAGCTATGAAATTCTCAATTTACTACAGGTCTGTGAACCTCAAAGGATCCGATTCAATAAAGTAATTCAATCCACACTTAAGTATGATTAACTGCTTTATTGAGCAGTAAGAAATCGCCTGCTTAAATGCCTTGCCAGCCCGATTTTAAACAAATCTCAGTGTCACAAGAGTTTTGTCCCATATTCATCACTCATAATTTAGATTCTTCATTAGAGAACTGGAAAGCTACTGATGGTAGGATGCCTACAGCGTTAATAGAAAGAAATAAGGCCTGCCCAAGATGATCCTGTGGCAAACATGCTTTGGTGTTACATGAACAAAAATATGATTGGATGAAAAATTCACCAAGAGGAAAAAGAAATGCAAAGTTTATATTGAAAGCCATGCCCGCTTCTGTTTATAACTGAAAAATATGGGACCTGCCTACTTTGAATCTACATGAAATACAGAGACATTGCTCGGAGTGCAATTTAGGTATTGAAAGTTCATAATTTTCAAAGTTAACCTACAGAACGCTCAGGTTTAGAATTTGAACTGGGAACAAGAAATTTTAAAAGTTGAATTTTTATTATAAGAAGCACGCTGAAATTTATCCTGTCTCAAAAAATAAATAAATAAATAAATCAAGCTACAACACACATGACAATTTTTAAAAAGCCTTAAGCATCCGGTGGAGTTAATTGGCATGCAGTCATGAAATAGATACCCTTTTTTAGTGCATCTATCAAGCGCTAGTTAGTAGCGACATTGTTTTTTTAGTTTTTAAAGTGAACTTCATTTGCATTCCATTTGTTGATCCAAGCCTATTTATATTTACTCAAGTGCTTATGAGTAAAATACAAAAATACTTGCACTGCCAAAATTCCACTGATTTTTTCTTGGCTTGTTGGGGGTTTGGTTTTGCTTTTTTGGGGTTTTGTTGTTTGGGTTTTTTTTGTTATGGTTTCTTCGGTGCTTTGGGAGGTGTTTGGGTTTTTTTGAGGGGTTTGTGCGTTTTGGTTTGGTTTGAGGGTTTTTTTTGTTTAACACCAGCAGGAGATCTTTCAAATGCTTCCTTTCGACTTTATAAAGGAAAGAGAGCAAAGATAGCGCTCCCAATGCTCTTAGCAGATTTTCTAATGTTTATCAGGGACTCACTAAGTGATTTTGACGGCATTGTCGCATTTTCCATGTAGAAGTTAACAGCCCCATTTGAATCCATCATACCCATTCTTAGCATTAGACTTCCAATGATTTACAGCCCACTCCATAAAGGTTTACAAAATAAAATAACAGAATGGGAGAAAATTAGATGAATGTGATGAGCTTTTGTTCTCTTCTATAGCATTCTAAACCAGAATTAACTCAATTTTAACTAATTGATATACGTTAATGTAAAAAAAGCAAAAATCATGACAAGGGCAATAATTAAGTTCGAACTACAATAATTCACTGTACATTCCGACCTGCCCTCTGAGAACAGTGACAATTTCCTCACTAATCTTAGGAGGAGTAGATCTGAGATGTTTTATACGCATTTTAAAGGAGTCATGATAAATTCCTTAGCAGTATTTTTTACACATCTCCAGTTTGTCTCTCTTGATTAATTATAAAAGTTTTCAGTAGTTTAGCAAGGGGCACTTCTTAAATTCCACTGATAACATTTTCATCTATTAGTAAAACAGGGTAAGTACAAGAGTAAAAAAGAAAATATTAAATTACTAAATGCATCCTTAGCAGTACAAATATTAATTGGTTCTTCACCTCTAAGTTAAATATTACTAAGCACTTTTATTGCTTTTAGGGCAGTATGCATAATTTCAGCAGAAATATTCTCATGAGTATAATAAAGTTGCCTTGACAATATGCTTAAAAGTCATAAATTGGCTGCTTGCCTGAAGTTATACAGATTTCTCTGTCACACAGATTAAATATATTTGTCCATGAAATAACAGCTTTAATTTGAAATTACCATGGGAATTGATGGTGTAATTTTTTTCATAAAATAAAAAACTAACAGCACTGCTTCGTACATTTTAAAACGCCTTACCCTTCCATAAGCACAGAAAGACTTTGACAAACGTTTTTCATTAATAATATATTATGCCTGTGTAACCCTGGTTTTTGTATGAATTATTTATGAGTCGAATTAATTCTCAGATATTTGTTGGTTCTTCATTCATGAATGTTAAGCAAAAATCTACTATCCTGTTACAGTTGCAATCCACGTACTGCAGTTGCTCTATGTTCAGAGAAGTTGCTGCTTGTACACTGAAACTGAGCTACCAAATTGCAAGTCCAAAAACAATTTCACAAACAACTTTTGAGTGAGCTTCAAGCTTTCCAGTCTGCAAAAAACATTTCAAAACAAACACACATGCCATGACAGATCCCTACAGAGGAAGACTGTATAACTTAACAAGAAATTACAACTTGCTGCCCATGACTGCTCACAATAATACATCCAAACCCACAGTTTTATACTCTAGACATGCTACAGAACTTTGTTTTAAAAGACAGATCCACAGAAAGAACAAAAAAAGAAAATATGTTATTTCAAAATAATTACAATCTATAGGCAAAGGTACAACAAGGGTACAGTAAAAGATCACTTTTGCTGCATGGACAGTGAACAAAGGGCATTTTCACCACAGTTCAAGAACAGCAAGAGTGAGATAGGCTTCACAAAAAATAAGTTCTGTGATAGGCCATGATACATTTGATATTGTTTACTCACTCATCTTTATCTTTACAGTATTCACGCTGCTATAGTATGAGGGCTTGTTCTTTAAAAAACGTCAGTAGTGCATCTTCCATCTAAGGAGACGTTCAGTTACGTACCATACTCAGAATAGTGCATGAGGCTGCATACAATTCACTACTGCTTAACTTACCTATGGATCAGTGGTGGTTCACAAATAATTTGTACGTGCAGCTCTCTTCCACATACTGGCAGTCTTTACTCTCAGCTAATGAAGAACATTAAATAATTTTCTAATATTTTGTCAGCAATCATCATATTTGCCCCAGAGATGCTGCAAGAGTACCAACGCAATACCTGCATTATGAGTGAAATGGGGCTCCTCTGGTTTCTATCACCTGCACCTTATTGAGAACCACAGTTCAGAAATGTTCTAAAAGTCAGACTGCCCCCTCAGCTGATGTTGCCACACAAAAGATCATTTCCATGAATGATACAGAAACCAGAATCTAGCATCTCAGTTACCATTTTGTCTCTGTAGGTAGTATCACTTGTGCTTTCTCCCGTAATGTAGGTTCTTCAGGGCTTTCTCAAAAGATAACTTTGGATTCTGTAGCCTTCCTATTCTACAAATCTTCCCAACCTGCGTTTACTTTGCTTACATATCAATCTGCTAATCCCTTAGCTGACTAGCCCACCATTTTAGCAGTATAGACTATGTACTTCCATGAAGAAATTATTTCTGTTATGTTATTTTAAAGAAATACCTTGAAATTTCTCAGCAACTACGTTACTGCAAGGCTCTGTAAGCATCTATGATGCTGAATTAACTTTGTCTTTGATCACTGTTGTAGAGGAATTCTCCAATTCAGATAGTGATATCGGGGAAGGGAGAGGCTGACATACAAATTGCGAGGTAACATCAGAAAGACAATTCATAACCAAGTGAGAGAAAGCAAATAAATACAATCATCTAACACCCAGGAAAGGGAAATACTCAATTCTAGTAAAGAGCTTGCTTCATAGAGCGTGAAGACTCGAATGCAACAGACAGATTCACAGTAAATCACATTTTCATACAAGTAGTAAAGGCCAAACTGTCAGTCACAGTCAAAATATGACAAGCGCAACTTTCCTCCCCTTCTCCCATGGCTCTGATCCAGCAAGACTGTTAAGCACGTGCTTAACCTTAAGTTTTGCAGGACATGCTCAAGTGCTTTGCTGGAGTGAGGCCAAAATGCAGAAGCCAAATACAACTCCCGTGTTTAGTTTCCTTTAGCCAGAGCAAGAGGAACAGGCAGAACGAGATGATGAACTGCAAGATATTTACTTCTGCCTTGCAGCGAGACACCATAATTTGTACAGGTCAGTACTTAGGAACACAGATGGGATGCCACTGTGACACAGTGATCAAGCAATGCAGGTGCTGTTTATGAAAACATAGCATAAGCATGTTATCATTTACCAATTTAGACATCAAGTATAGGCTTTAAACATCACAGCTGGCATATGAATTTAAATATCCAATATGGTGTCCATAGTGAGCCTCCCACAGCTTTCTCTGACTTCACACAAGCCCTCTGTCAGTTGTTTACGTCAAACCCCAGGGAGTCACTTGGCTTGTGTGATTTCAGGTAAGATGCTGTCACTTCTGATTCACAGGTCACTCCACACCTTTCGTACTACTTAAGCAACAGAGTTCCTGTTATCACCTGCTGAGCGAGACTAGTCTTCAGAGAGGCAGCAACACCAAACTGCTCTTTGCAGGAGGGAGAAGCAAGTTAGTTTCTGTTTGAGAGCTTCCCACAATACACATTATGTGGAAGTCAGTTATACTGTGTGCCCTGTGAACTGATTCGCTGTTCTTGAGAAAGCCAAATATTTGGCTCGCACATCAGTTTGGCTGGAATGTAAATTCACAGTACACTGACACAGAAAAGATGACTCTGACCCTGGCACAAGGATAACGCAAGAAGTCAAGTAGTGATCACACTTACTAAACAACAGTAAATAAAGCGTGAGAGGTGGCAATTTTGATTGTGAAATATTTATAAACATACTAGAAGAGTGGGTGAAGTAAAAAATAGCTCATGCGGTTTGAACTTTCAGCATGAGATTAGTGATTTTGCGAGGAGTTCCCTTTCCAAACCATCCTCAGCGAGCAGAAAAGGAGAACTTCCAGATCTTATCCTGCCAAGATAATAATCTGCAGACACAGCTGTCAGGCCAGTTATGCTCTAGAGAACGATAACCTCAATTTCATGTTGTGTTTCCCAATTATCAGTTTTTAGAAATAGCTAGTTCATGGAAGTTCATTCACCTGATTGTCAACTTCAGTGGCATGCACTAGGGTAAGAAAATGTGCCAAAAAAGTGCAGAAAACCTATCAAGAAACCATTGCTGTGTATCATACAAATTTATCCGTAACTGAAGTTCATCCTTTAGTGGATGCCTTAAGTTAAAAAAAAGTAGTTTAAAAATTACAAACTACTTGGATTAATCTAACTCGCTCACCTATTTGTCCAGTTTCACCCAAGCAGCAGTCAAGTTTCTCCAATGTCAAAAACACAACATCTCCAATAGAAAATCTGAGTTACAAGGTTCCTACTTTCTCCCATGCTCATTACCAGACCCTGTGCTTTCTAGGTCTGGCTGTTTCACTGATGCAGTCAGCAGCCACCCACTCATCATCATACTGAATGGGCAGTAGAGCAAAACCTCTAAGTGCCCAGGAGAAGATTTCCTGTTGAACTGTGATCATCCATTAGTAGTTTCGGGGCTTTCTAAATTAGTGCCTTGAGTAATTCAATCAGCCTCAGGTGACAAAATGGGTAGAATCCAATCCAACTAACTTAGGTAGCCAATTACATCTAAGTTTTAGGTGCTTGTGGAACCAGTCTTTCTAAAATAAATTCCATATATAGCTGGTGGGAAAGCTAGGTGCCTTTGAGAGCCTCCTGAGGGACGGCTTAAATTAGGCAGGATGTCCCTCTGGAGTTGCTTTTCTAGGCATTTCTCTCTCCCTGTTGAACAGAGAGGGAATTAAGCACTTAATTTAAGAGAACTAGTTCACTCTGTGCTCAAAACATAGGTGCTAATTAGCTGCCTATGCCTAACTGGAACCCACCAATTTAGATTCTGAGTAATTTATCTTAAAGACTAGCATTATTTTATGCCCTACTAACATTAAAAAAAAAGAAACAAAACAGCATGCCTTGTGCACTGCAAACAGATGACGATCAGGAATATAGCAAGACAGTATATAAAATGGGATGTCAGGAACATACTTTACTAATAGCCTCGGTATGCTCCAGCAGTCCCACAGCACAAGCCCAGGGGATTAAGAGGAGAAAGCAGACAAAGCACTTGTAGCCATGAGCAAGGCAAGTTGAACAGGTGAACATTATCAGCTGTAAATGCAATACTAGGTAGGAAGCTGGTTCTCTCGGCTGTTCCCTTGAGCCCGAGGCATGCTTCAGCTCCCTCTACCTCAAGGCCAAACTAAGCTGTTTCACAACAGAGCCCTGCCAAGTGCCCCACCCCCTTTTTGTCTATTTTTAGTACAAAATCAAGCTACTCTTTAGGTATTTCCCAGCTCTCTTGCTACAACACAAGATGTCGACTGGGTGCAAAGCAAAACCAAAGCAATAGCAGTTGCCATCCACATGCATTGTCTCACGGGGTCTCTGGCACATTAAAACACACCACCACTGACACCAGCATCACAAGAGGCACCTATATTAAAACCATAAGCCAAAGGCTCTAAAGACTAACAGAAAACAAGCTTTTAAAGAACAGCAGAGCTGGGGAGATGCCCTGGGGCCAATACTCCATGAAGGCATTTTACCAGGCAGGGCATTCCTTAAGGGCAATGGGAGAAATTAAGGCCTGGGAGGATTTAGGGAACTGCAGAGCAGAGGAAGAGGTGCTGCATGAGTGACTGAAGGAAGCTGAGACCAGGCTGGATATTAGCTAGAAGGAAGAAACCACGCTCATGCCCACTGCTTGCTCTCAGGGACCACCACTGCACATCTTCTACAGCAACATTTCCCTTCTGCTCCCAGCACTCCCATGTCCAGGACCCACGTAGGATTTGATTATATGTGGCACCAAGTGAACTGTTCGAACAAAATTCATAGGGTTGTCACCTACCATTGAGGACCGAGAAGCATCCAGAGAGAGAACTGCCATGAGGTACTGCATCCTCCTCTCCTCACAGAAGCTCTTCAGGCAGCATAGAGACCACTACCAAACCAGAGAACCCAGGAGAAGGAAAATCAGCATCAAAGGCAGCTGCAGACAATATAGTCCCTCAGCTGACCAAATGCAGACAGCTGTGGATGGGGTGTGTGAGAGAGCACAGAAAAAGGGGACCGGGTGATTCCCTTAGCACAGGCTGGGCAGTCCTGCAGCCCAGAGTGCTGGGGGGGGAAATACAGCAGACATGGCCTCGAGCACAGCCATCTGCCACTGCCAGACCCAGCGCCACTGCCAGACCCAGCCTCTGCACCTTGTCTCTGATCTCTGATAAATAACGCATGCTTTGAGTATCTTTAAATAGGGAGATTGATAAAAGCTGTCAGATGACTCTTTTGAGTCTCTCAATATCCCTCCTAAATCACAAAAATAATCTCTACAGGCTTGTTGGAAGAGAAAAATTCCAGTAGTAGCATTAAGGTAAGAAAAAGCACCTTTTTCTGTGGTGCTGTCCAATAGCAAGTCAGTCACAGAACATTCATTTGAATTTAGGAGTATTTAAACTATGGATGAGTCTCTTCAGATGTACTAGTACAGAAAGTATCACCCTCCGCAGATTTTACATCTTCAGTTAAAGGAGCATGTGGGGTTTTTCTTTAATTAAAAAGGATTTTATAAAGGAAAATAAAGTTCCTAGAGACATTGTGAGAATTAATGGCATTTGCTGGCTAAATTAGTACTTGGAAACCATCAGTTTCACAGGCTGAGTCTATATTGCTTGGCACGTGTACAATTATTGCACGTGTAAATGCTGCGCGGCGGTGCAGTGCCAGCCACTGGCTCCTGCTCCCAGTGCTTCTTCCTCCAGCACTGGGTGATGTTGGGTGGCTTTCTTAATTTCGGTTTGCTACTGTCGCCTGCAGGGTAGAGATAATACTTCTCATCTCTGCAGTAGTGCCAGGCTTGATTCATGACTGTTGTAAAGCATTCTGTGATATTCACCCTGAAATGTGCTTGAGAACCATAAATTATTGCTTTAATATAGATAATAGTTTTCATCTTATGAATGTTTTATAACATCACTCCAAATTCATGCCTGATATAACTCTAATAACTTGAGCAGAGTTAAACTGGGGATAGATTTTGTCCAATATATGAGGCAGCAACCTGAAATTCAAAGTGTGAGGCTGAGGACTTACCAAGTAGCATTGCATACACTGTAATGTCAGAAACCTACCCCAGTACCTGCAAATGGCAAAAATATTAGCTGATGGCAATTTTTAGCATTATGTTTGATTCATCATGAAATGTCAGCTTCATGAAAAAAAAAAGTGTTTTTCCAATATGTTCTATTCCTGCAAGTATGTAGTTTGTTTTCATTAAGAATTACTTCATCATTTGCTGTCTGTTTTGACTCAGCTATTTCTGTTGAAAGCAGGTTATTTTTCATAAGAACAATCCATTTAATAAGACATTTCTACAGCTTCCAGTCCTTAGTCATGGGAGCATGGGACTGGGAGGGATCCTCTGGGCCACGGTTTACTTCTCAAAAACAATCATATCTTAAACAGACAGGTAGAAAGTTTGTCAAAAGCCATTTTAAATAGTTAGCCTTTTTGTCCCCCCACCCTAAAAAAATACTGTTTATTCACTTCATTGCTGGGAAAGTTTCTTTTAGTTCCCAGGTCAGATTTATCTGTGGCTGGTTTAGATCCCTCTGTTGTCTTGCCAGCCTTTCTCAACAGCTAAAATAACTTTCACCCTCCAATGTCATCTAGCCACTCTCCCTTTATGTATACATGAAGAATAATTCCTAGTCAACCTTCATTTTGTTAGACTAAGCAAGTCAAACTTAGTCTCCCTGTAAAATGTGTTTGTTATTCCTCTGATCATTTGAGTGACCCATCTCTGATGAATTTAGTGCATATGTTCACAAAGTAAGGGAGTCAAAGATGAGGAACCTGTATGTTCTCTAATTAAACAAAAGTCCTGCAAATGCAGCAGAAAAAAAGACAACTTAGTAAAAATTAAATCTTGGTGTTTGCTGGCAAAATTGATGAAGTGGATATTACCACCAATCTGCTTTCAGTTTGAAGGAACGATTTTATCAAGGGACTTTGAAGAATGCACTGATGGTTTCAAATTAAAGAGGGCCTGTTCCTGAGCAGGTCTTGCTTAAACAAACACAATAAAGAAATTTCCAGGGATGTGATAACCAGCTTTGTAAAGAAAAAAAAGAATTGTGAGACATCTGCTACTTCATATTTCACTTGAACCCTGGAGAATTCACATCTTTGCAGATTCCTGTCTTCTTCCCCTCCATGATTCTCTTGGCATTACTGCTGCTCTTCCCACAGTTTACTCTTTTACCCCCACAACAGGTTTGGGCAATAAATTTCCTTTCCAGTTGGTCTTCAGATTTTCAATTTTTCAGTCTCCAGTGAGTGATCTTGGCTCTCTTGGTTCTTATAAACTTCCTTCACTCTCTCCTTCTCCCATTTCCTATTAAATTTTCCATGGAATATAATGGGAAACTTGATAAGCCTCTAAACTGTATGCAATAATGTACCCTATTGATATGCTCTTAATGTACAGAAACAGAGTATTTCCTATGAACTTTTTATGTTTACAGTGATTCCTATAGAGCCTCTTCTTCCTTCCTGCTCCCCTCCAAATGGTGTAGGTCTTTTCTTTATGCTGTTAGTGTTTCACAGAATAGATCATTGAATATCCAGCTGATCCAGAGTCTTTGACAATTTTTCTGTTGGATGCTATGTTCACCAGAATGTGCAGCTTGTTCCAAAAGTGTAGCAGCTGTTGCTGATGTTAGTTCCTACGATGAGATGTGTAAGTGCAAAAAGAAAAATGTATTCAAGCAATTTTTGCTGATAATTGGACATAAAGAAACTTTTAAAATATTAAAAAGAATTTTGATAAGAATTAACTCAGTATCCACCTTCATTTTTTCACCAATAGAAATGAGTAAGGACTGACACCAAATCATAAACAGAAAAAATAAGGTCCTCCTAGGTCTTAAATATCAATATTAAGTAAACCTATATACCTGGAGATAATGTAGTTACTGTAGAGCGAGCTTTAGCGGAAAGCAAAGTGTGCAGCTGGTATAAATGGAATTTCCAATCAATGTTGAGATTTACCAAACTAAGCAAGTAAATTCTGTGTTATATGGGACAGCAACCTGGGCAATCGATTCAGAAAGCTGTAAGTCCTCACGATCACGTCACCAGTAAGGTCCATATGCAGTCTGAGTTTAGCATACACAAAATTAGTTGGGGAAAATATCATTGTCAAATTTCTAAATTACATGCGCATATTTGCACATCCTGCTACACACAATTGGGCAAGCAATCACTCATCTGTCTGCCGTGTTACTCATGTAAATTGGTATTTCAGTGCAAAACTGTAAGGTCCTGGGCAAACAAACATACACATGCTATACAGTCAGTCAGCATTAAGTCCCAGCTTAAATGTTTGACTCATCAAAATAATGGCCTTTTTATTTTAATAGCTACAGTATTTTTCTGGCAACTTTGTAATATCAAAAACAAGCACCAAACAACAGTGAGTCTAAGCTGTTTAGCTGTAATATCTTTGGACATAATCCTGCTACCAAAGTAACTAAATGCCAGTAATTACCCAACATAAAATGAGTAAATACCTTTTTTGCCAGTTTTAGCCCATGTTTAGCATCCTAAGTTTAAAAGTTCAAATATATATGAGAGAGAATTTTTAAAATTCAGCATTGGAAAATGAGTGGGAACAAAGCAGAGAGAAAGAGAGCAGAGAGGTTAAAATTAAAGCTGAAATAGCTCCATTTGAAAGTAATAGAGGGAAAACGTTTTCACATTAATAAAGTAAATGCAGGCCACACCACCAGACATCCGTCCAGCTCAGCCTAGGTCTTGATCCTCCAATCAGAAATAGATTGCAGAGAGGAGAACTTTGTTTATTAAATTGTTTTACTGCTTTGTCTTGCTAATCCCAAATACATGAAATAGTCTGTAATGCAGAGATTTCTTTTAGGCAGAAGGAAAAGAATGCATCCATGCAATTACAAAAAAAGGGAAAACTCATCATAAATAAAAACTGTATTTCGACTCTTCACACAGGCATAACTCATGAAGGATGTTCATGCAGTCAGCAAGCTCCATCCACTCTCATTCATGTGTCCTTGTATTGCAGAGAAGTGTTTTCTGTCTCAGCAGGTTATTGTTTAACGGGCTAAAGAACATTTGCTAGATGAAATGGTATTGTGTAAGTTCTGTGGGAAGACATGTTACTGCTGAAAAAAAATGACCTCTTCCAAACACAAAAAAACCTCTGCTTCATCTCCTGGTGACAGCGAAGGCCAACTTCACCCATTGATTTGAAGGGAGATACATCAAGCCTTGTATATTTAGCCCTATAAGCAATAGTATGCAATAATTGCTACAGAAAAATCACCTCGCTGCTTTATTTTTGTGCGATTTGTAAAACTAGAATATAATTTTGCCCCAAAAGAGTGACTGAAGTTTTTCATTACAAGCCCAGAGCTATTTGTACACCTTTTAATTGTAATATTTACTCTCTCACAATCAAAAATAAAGCACATGATATTGTGAGAATATGTTTTATTTAAATTCTGCATCCCAACAACACCCTGTGACCCTGGTTTATTTGTTGCTAGCTGGTGAATGAGCAACAAGAAAGCAGACCCCTTCTGAGCCCCTCCATTGATGACTTTCTCTGTGAAACTAAACCTGAAGCTGTTGCAAGGCCTGTAACATCAAATACTGCAGGTAAACAAAATACTTTATTTATCCCTCACTAGAAGTAAATAATTTTTATTTTATCTTAATTACAGTATATTTTTGTCAAGTGATTTCTTGATTTGCTGCTGTTTACATGAAATTACAAGCTGGTATTAAATTATAATTGCCTTACCTATTAGTAGATAAAAGATCCAAATCACACGTATTCTGCCAGATTTCTAGGGCTGAATTAAAGAGAACTTGTTTAAGTTCGACAGGAGGTACATATCAGTTTGTCCAATCTTTGTTTTTGCAAAATGTTAACCTATGGGAAAGCCACACTTAGTCAGGTTTTAACCAACCTAATTCCTTACTCTTGAAAGATTTTCTTTAATAAAAACTTGGATGGGATGTCAGAGAAGACGGAAGAAGTATCAAAACAGTTTATACAGACTGAGATTGGACACTTAATTAGTGAAAGGATCTAGCACACTCCTTAGCTCCTTTGTGTTGGAGTGAGATAGTAGAGTAGATAATAAAAAGTAAGAGTGTATCCTGAAAGCGTTTTGAATTATATTGAATCACATTTGAAGTATATTGTTCTTCAGAAGTGTGTTTAGAAATTGGCCTCCTCCTATTTGATATTTGTGCAGAGGTAATCAAAGCAGCTGAGAAGAACAACTGAAATACAATAAAACCAGCATAGCACTACTATGTTCTGGTGATAAGTCATAAAATTACTTGGCTTGTTAGAAGCCATTTAATTAAAATCTATGTACATGCAAATTATTAAATGAATAATTGACAGCTGGGTGATTATCTTCACATCTAATTAATATGTGTCTAAAGCAATAGGCAAGTTCTAATCACAAAAACTGGAACAGTGAATTAAATAATTGTAAATAATATTTTTTTCCTTTTGTATATAGCTTAAGGTATTACAGGAATAAATAGAAATATTTCAGGTTGTTTAAAAGTGGTGTTTGTGGTAAAAAAGTAAGTATCTTTAGATCCTATGTCTACCTGGCATATCTATCAGACTGGGGGGTGGAGGGTAATTATTTTTAATAACAGAATAAAAAATTCTTATTCTATGAAGATCGATGAAGTTCACCGATTTACCAGGACAGATAAAGCACTGCACTGACCTGCTAAAAACACCTGCTTTATAAAACAATGATAAAGGAGTTTTTCTATCTTCTATGTGCTAAAGAATTTTTAATGTTACTTTTCAATGAAGAACTGAGACTGAACTGTACCGATGTAGTCCTTAATAGAAATAGCAGTAGAATTTATAATTGCATTCAATATTTTGTTCCCAAAAGACAAAGAGCAACAACAGTAGAAACCATCATTAAACATACCACTATTCCTTTATGACCCTGGAAGTCCACCCAAGAAGCTATCTACTCTTTTCCCATAATGTCATGTGGCACAACAGTAGTATCCAAAGCAGCTGCTACTGGTACTTGATAATTCACAGGATTAAACCAAATCTTATCTAAAAGCTCAGTTGTACAGGGGAAACCTTACAGCATAAGAAAATCTGTGAGGGAAGGCTATAGCCTTAAGACCTAAAATGTCTTCAACATTTTCAGGGGAAAACCTTTTTTAAGCAAATCAAGCTTTTTAAAACTACATCCAGTTAAGCGCCTGAAATCCCTGGTCATATTTGAACGTGCTGGTCATCGTCTTTAGCCAGGAAAGATACATCAACTCTAGTCAAATGCAAACACATTAGCAGTATTTTTCCAATTAAAACAATTTTTTTAAGTGACCTATTTGAATTAAAACAACATTAAATTCTAACATTTTGTCTGTAAGTATTATCAACAGGTCTGGATCTCTTGGATCTCAGTGAACCTGTCTTACAAACCCAAAACAAAGCAAAGAAATCAGAGAATCCATCAAGAAGTGAAGGCTTAAAAGCTTCAACCCACAGAAAGAAGACAGACAATTCTGACCTTATCAGTGTGGATACTGAGCAGAAAGTCCAGGCTGTCAGAGTTTCAGACAAGTCTTCACTAGATTTAGGTAAGAGTGTAGCTATTTTATCAGTGCTACATAGCCTCACCTAGCACTAATTTATCCCCGCTACTACCACAAAATAATGAGTAACACGAGAATTTTTGTTACATCACGTTAGCAGGGAGTGTAACCTTTGTTCCACATCATAAACTACTTGAAACACTAAACTTGAAATATTGTGGACATATTTTTCCTTTGCCTTTGCCATTATACCTTTAGTAGCCACTAAATGTGCAAAAATAAACTTAATAAAATAATTTAGTCAGGGTGAGTAACATGGCAGAAAAATCTATAAGGGTATATAATGAGAAATAGGTAAAGTGCCAGATCAGAGTCAGCCCATACTGGATATCCTTTTCAGAACCGCAAATGCCAGAAATACACATTATATTTATGAATACTACTTTATCTATGCATATGAGATTCAAAAAATAAAAAAAATTTTTAAAAATCTGTTCTTGACAAAAGAGCTATATTTATACAGAACGAAAAAAAAATCCCAAAAATAACTCAATATCCTGCCAAGCATGATCTATAGATGAGCTTTGGAAAAGGTGAATTTAATTTGGTTCCATCCAAAGTAAATTACTCGCACTGCAACTGAGAAATTTGCAAGGTAAATGTAATTTATACCAAAGCAGCAAATTTTCCATTCATCAGCACAGAAATTCTTTTAGAGAACTTTATCTTCAACTAGGAGTTGAACATCTGATTTCTGCAAAACAAGTTCAACATATTACTGCCTAATCCCAGTTGCCTACACAGTCATTTTTAAATGTTAGTCACTACCGGAAGATTTATTTTTACTAGTGGACTACAATTAAGAAATTAAAAATATCTAAAACTATCAAATAGTTAATAGAATTTTATCAACAGATCTAAATTACATACAAATCACTGATTTTAAATCGAGAGTTCCACTGACACTCTGATCATGAATGCTAATAGATTTAGAAAAATGTTGTAGATTCCCAAATATTTTCACAGAATACCAGCTAGAAAGGTGCACAATATTTAACTAAAATATAGTCTTTGGTGACATCATTTTCTCTATAATTTACATTTAACAGAGGAGAAAAAAAATTCTGCAGTACTGTTTTTAAAATATTCACATTTTCTTTTCTTATTTTTCAGTTGATATTCAGACACAGCTAGAAAAATGGGATGATGTCAATTTTCATGGAGACAGGAGTAGCAAGGGTCACCCTTCAACAGAGCGAACATCATCATCTAGAGTTCCATCAAAAGAGCTTTTATGGTACAACATTTTCCTTCCCTTACAAAAACATTTCCAGGCCAGCTTTCTTAATTCACACAAATACTTGCTTGATGACAATTCGTATTATTAAATCTGTTATGATCACATTAAAATGTTTTTAAATAGACATTTTGGACAATGTATCATAAGCAAGTACACTATAAATGACATTTTTGCCAGCAATTTTTAATGTTGTGAAAAGTAGCAGGTGCAATTACTAAATAAATGGTTGTGACAATTTTACAGAGGCATCCAGTGATCCAAAACCAATTACAAGCATGTGAGTAAAATAAGTGAAAAAAGATGCTTGGCAGTGATTTGACAGTCACTGAGTATCCAGTGTATTTTGGTTTTCCTACCAAGAGGGCAGAGTTACTACATATAACTGGAAGAGGCAAGACCAAATATCCAAGTCAACTATTACCTCTTTCACACAGTTCAACTAAAATTGCAGGGAATGTAAATGAGGGAAGAATTGGACTTAGCCTTTGGGAACAGTTCATGTAGGTTAATTCTGCTGCCTTCTCAGTGACATTCATTCACTACATTATGCATGACATTAATTATAATTTTCGTATACTAGAAGCAGTTTTGTAACTAATTATTGCTTATCCTATATCTTAGCCCACCCTTTACCTGCGTGTTTCATTAACTTAGGGCTTTACACAAGTTTTGCCCAGTTAACTTGATTTTGGTCTACCAGGTTTCATTTTCTAGGAAGAAAGAACATTAGGGTATTGTGGCACAAAAAGGTGCATATGCCAACGTGAATTCTCGTAATGTGGTGGATGATTATTAGATACTGACTGCAAGTACAGTCTTATGTCACTATATAACTTTATTTTGCCTGACTATGAAAGAGGAGACCAGTGTTAGAGGCACAGACTCTGTTCCATTATACTTCGTTTAATGCCAGTATAGACCCAGGGCTCTGCGGGTGTATCAGGCCTGACTCTGTTCTATTCTATTAACTATGGTCTGCAGGCAACTGATAAGCATGAGTGGGAACATGGAGAAGGGTCCAGGCACTTTTGAGAACTGCAAGTTAAACAATTTGGTTGAAAGAAACAACCTAAGTAATCAGTATGTGCTTATGAACTTGAAAGACTTAAGGCAGCATGTGTTGGTGTGCAGTGCTGAGTATGTAAATGCATTATTTCTAGGTCCACAGAAAACAGATCACAGTCTGAGCTGACTAATGTCAAGAGTGCCTTGGAATCTGATTCAGCATCAGAATTAGAAATTGCACCTACAACACAGGTAAGAGGATTTGGTAGATTTAGTAACAATAAAGAGACAAGTAGCAATTTTCACGCTGGTAACTGTTCATGTTCTCGAAGGACTATTTAAGGGATATTTTCAGGATCATCAGTTCAAAGATTCATACAGCTGAAACTTCACACAGCTTTCAAACTAATATGTTACTAAAATAACTCAATGATATCGACGTACGAAATAATCAGAGTTTAGCACTGCAGTGAACTGTGACCTTCTTGTACAGAGAGAAAGACTTCAAACTACAGTTTACAGTGTCAACTTTCTTCCCTTCCTCCACTTCTGAAATACAAGCTTCTGATGGTTCCCCATCCCTGTAATGTAACTCTTCTCAAGGTCTCTTGGTCAACCAGGGCTCCCCAGAACGGGGAAATGGCTAAGGAATACAGGAAAGAATCATTAAACCAATGTTCATTAGCAGTTTATCTCCACAGGTGGGAGAGCAGTGTGGTCAAAGGACTTTTTCCTGCTGGAAAAGGAACTCTAATACGGAGGGCTCTGGGCTGAAGGTTTGTAGATTTGCCCAATTCCACTGTCATGTTGTCTATTGGACAGGACCTTGTGGAAATGATTACTTAGAGCTGTATGGTTTCAGATACGTGTGTGTGCATATATGTGTACAAACATACATTTATGTACGCAATCACATGGATCAGGTTGCTTATACACCTTCTTTCCTGCTTCTCATTTTTAAATGGAAAAATTTCAAGTTCAGTCAATGCCACCAGTAGGGGCATGAGAGATTTGTTGGGTGGATTAACTTTTAGTTGAAAATTATTTTCTGCTCTTTCATAGCTATTTTTAGGCCAGGACTTCAAAATCTTTCTGTCAGATGGAAAATTAATGGAAAATAATAGCCTCATTTGAAAATGGAAAAATGAGACACCAAAATGCCAAATGTCTTTCCTGAGATTATGCACTAGTTTTCCCAGAAAACAGAAATATAATCATTATCAGGATCCATTCCTATGTTTTGGTTTTGAAAAAAAGTCTCCTTTACTTCCCTGCCATCTCTATATGACAAACAGGATTTTTTTTTTCCCTTTGGAAAGCCAAACACTAGTTGTAAGGCACGATATCTTGCCTTTCTGTGCAATAGATTTATACATCTTAGTAACAGAAAAGATCTATTGCATAACATCATTCATTTGAGAGGGACAGCGTGTTTTCACATGCTTTGTCCAGCTTATCTTCAAGAACCTCTAGCCCCTTTTTAGGAGTCTGGTCCTCAAACTAATCTTAATGCCAAGAAGTTTGTGCTTAACTGAGATGTGTGTAAATCAAGTAGACAGTCACAGAATTTAAGTGCTGTGGCTTTCTGTCAAAGCAGTTACATAATTTAATATATAACATGTATTTCATATGGTCTATTTCCTGTTTCCACTAGAATAACTGAAGAAGAAAAACCCTATATTTTTAATTCAATATAAATTCAGTCAGTTGAGGCTCTCTACTATTTTGTAAAATGATTGTCATTTCAAAATGAAACAAATGTGAAATTTAATAAGCCAAACTGAAAAAGAAGCAGAGTATAAAATTCTCATCTGTTGTTCTGGTATATTTCATGTTTTGTTTTGTTCTCTCAGAAGCTGCTCTTTTTCAAATTTGTGGTCCATTCAAGTAATAAAATGTTGTTTAACATGTAGTTAGTAGTGCAAACAAATTACCTGGAGTGAGATTAAGTTTTTATTCTAGGGAGTCACTTAGAAAGTTAGTATTTCCATTCACTGCCTGCTTCATCTTGTGCTTATACTTGAACCATCAAAGTTGTCAGTGCCCAACAGACCCATCCGTCTTGACTGTGTTCTTAATCTTGTAAAAGAAGAGCTTTTATCAGAACATATGTTTTCCTTACTTGGTCCTCTACAGATCTTGTCTATTTCATTTAAGGGTAACCTTTGCATATGGAACAGATTCTGCCATACTCTAAAGATTTCATCTTGTCAAACTTGCTGCATTTTCCATCAGCAGCTTCTCAGACAATCACCTTCATCACTATTTGACGAGTTAGGTTTAGTTCCTCAACATGAAATACTAACTAACTAGGTCACATTTTCATTAAAAATATGCAATCTTCCTAACAAAATCCTGTGTTACCCAGAACGTGTGCCAATACAAAATCATAAAGGCAAGATTTGAATTAATAAAGAAGAAATGAGGGATGGAACAGGCAACAGCATGGTGGCTGTCGTTGGATGTAGCCATCTTGTTTTCAGTATTCCAGTCGTATCACACATTATTTATCATTAACCCTTAAACTGTATTGGCCTCAAGTATCTTTGGTCCTTCCTCTATCTGCCAGTTCTGGAAAGTTCCTTGACACACTTTTATTTATTTTCTTTAGTACTGAGATAACCTACAATAGCATAAAGCTTGTAAACCTCAGAAATCTGCAGGTTGGGGCAACAATATTTACATTGCAAAATTTATTCCCCACTTCTCCCCAGTAGCTACAGTAAGACTAATGGCCCCAACTGTCCTTGAACGTGCCAGTTACTCAACAAAATTAAGAGTTAAAAGGGACAGATTTAGCTCATTATTAGAAGACTGCTCAAAAGTTAAGACTATAATTTAAGACTCTCATCAAGAGTTAAGGTCCAACAGCACACAAGCAGACTACAAGTGCAGGCAAGTGTGTCAAATGTATTGGAATGGAGGATTTTGTCTCTGAACACAGCAGACGGTCATCAGCTACAGCACCTCTACTGCGGAGTGGTGAACATATAAAACCAGTGTCCATGCCTCAAACATACCCATTCCACCCTGCCCCATACCCCACCTGGACTCCCCTTAAGGGAGACAGCTGCAGAGTCTCACCCCATCATCAGCTGGCAATGAGAAGTTCTCCAGTTCTGGTACTCCATTCCACCCCCTCTCTTCCTGCACTAACAAAAGGCAGCAGGTTTGTTATACGTGGGGTCTTTCATTTCTGGGTATCACAACTCAGAATATGACTCTGCATTGTCTATATGCAAATGCAAATTCTGTGGGTTCTGTTCATTACTTTTTTCCCTCTGGCTGTGCATTCAATAGAGGAGAAAGTATATTTCTGTGGGGATTATGTGGGGACAACGTGTATACACTGACATGTGGCAGAAGAGGGAATTTCTGTGCTTCTTGTTCTGGTTTTCCCCTGCCTCTCTACTGCCCCAAAAAGCTCGCTCTGCCCTTCTGCAGAACTACTCAGTCTGAACATCACAATTTACAGTATTGTCCTTGACCTAAGGAAATTGCGGTCACTGGAAACAAAAGATTAAAAAGCAGAAGTAATCGAACAGTTTGCAAGAGCCAACTCATAAATAATGAAAAGGCTAGGAACATAATTAATGTCTATCAACAGAGTTTTGTGTCAAGAAAACCAAATTTAGTTCTTTGATCAGATTACAGCTCAGGTTGATAAATGCTGCTGTGATATCCTGCAAGATGTTTGAGGTAATATACCATATTCCGATTTTAAAATTAGCACCATGCAATATGAATAAAGCAGCTGTTAAACAGATTTGAACTGGCTAAGCTAAGATCTCAAGAACAGTAGTTATTTATTAGGAACTGTAATCACATGGGGGTTCTCCTGTGATTCCAAAGAGAAACCATGAACTTCAGTATTATTGATCTAAACATAAATATGCAAGCCTTTCCAGATAAAAGTTGTATATGGTGAAACAGTGGAATTAAAACAAAAGTAAATAAGGGAGTAATAAAAATGAGCTGGTGACCAAAACATCTGTCTAAATACGTATTCCAATACAGTCTCTTGAAAAATCCTGCATTTCAGAACAAGAGTGAAGGCTCTACTTACAATTCCATGCTGGAAGGCAATTTGAAAAGAATCTATGGCTCAGAGTGTATGAGCATGTCAACATGAGTGATCCCTGAGCAGCACTGGGGCAAGAAGAGTGTGTAGAAGCAGACACAATTAGTGGGAGACAGGAGATCACTTAATTTCTATATAGAGGAGAATCAGCAAGATGGGTACTGGAATGAAGGATTCACTTTGGTTGTCTGTATGACTATAAAAAAAAAGCTATAAAAAATAAGGAGGGAGAGTAAAAGAGACACAGAAAAGGTTGAAATCTGAATAAATTCCTTGTAATGAGATAATTTAAGATCTCGATCTCTCTATATCATTTTAAAAAAACAATTAAAACCTGGTAAAAGTAATCAATATCTTTCCATAGAGAAAATTAGCACTTTAAACTGCTGAAAAAAAGAAATTATAGTTGAAAATTGAAATTAAAATCGATAAAGGAAACAAGGAGGGCAATTAAACAAATTTGCAAACAAAGTGATAAAATTAAGGTGTCCTGATTTTTTAAATTAAATCCAAGCACCTTCCTCAAAGACTTGTATTCCAGACAACCTCAATTTATTCCCTGTGGAATGTCAGTTTCATTCTGCAGATGCTCAGTGACAAACACTGTCTTGTGATATACAGACAAATAGACTATTTGGACAAGTTATCTGCTCTACCCTAAATTCTGTTAATCAATAAAATAACTGTTTTGTCTATAGCACTGGGTTTTGGTGTGTTTTCAGTGACAGCCTGACATCTCTTCCTGGCCTCAACAAAGGAAAGGATTATTTTCTAAACAACATGGACCAGAGGTAGTGAATGTGAAAGCATAAACAATAGATCCTCAGTGTAGCCCTTCATTTGTGCTCTGTGCTTCCTGTCAGTTGCAGCAAAGTCCAGAAGCCAACAAAGAAGAAGGCATACCACACAATTCTCTCAGAAGCTGTGCTGTAATTGTTCTTTTCTAACTGTATGTGTATCATCAACCCAGCACACATTTCACTCATCAATCTCTACCTGAGAGACAAAAGGGTCAGGAATAAATCAGAAACTTTAGGGCTAGATTTACAAACAAATGTCGTCTTTCTAGGTGAAAAAAACACGTGTGTACACACACAGACATATGTGTTTGACCATGCATTGCACAGGACTTAGGTGACACCCAGGAATGTTATAGTTGTTTGCAGCGCACGTTCCAACACTTGCAAACACGGCCCGATGAGTCTGAAGTAAGCAGAATTAGTCTTTCAGCAGTATGGCTCATTGCAATTAAATATTACGAGTACAGTCATCAGAAATATAATAACATAAATTAATGCAGTTGGGACTATGGTCAGGCAAATGGCTAATGAGTTTAACCTCTGACAAACACAAGGGAAATGATTAGCAGTCAGAGCTGTGTTTAGCAAGATTAGGCCACTTTGTGCTTTGTCATCATTGAATACCGTTTGGTTTTGTATTGTGTGTTTTGTGAAAAAAAATGTTTTTAATAAAAGAATGGGGAGAAACTTGTTATGTACTTCCAGTGGGGTTGACTGAGAGTAAGGCATAGACGAGAGAGCTGTTTGTAAAAAAGATTGGCCCTTCCAGTGAAATCCATAGCAAACCTGGCTCTCCGATGTGATCCCAAAGCAGTACCTGAAATAAAAGTGCAAAATCTAGAGGGGAAATGAGACATTCCCTTCCTGGAGCATAGTGGGTGGAATATGTTGCCACAGTCATAATACAGGAGAAGAAACAGTGAAGGTAAAAGTCTTCTACAAAATTGTCAGCTCTTCCCTCTGCAGCCCAATTCTTGCATTGTTGTCCCTCGGATGTTCCTTCATCTTTCATGCATCTTGAGTGAAAAGAAAAGTCTGGAAAAGATAATTTACTCTGCTTCCCATGAGGGACGATCTCTGCTACAGTGTCAGAGAATTCAGCAGAGTTCATGTAGGGACATAACACGTTTTGCCCAAGAAAAAGGCCATTTGGGGCTCTAGGCAATTAAGGAAATAACTCAGAAATGTGGCAGAGAATATATCATCCTTTTCTAATTTATTCTTTTATTTTTTAGGCACGATCAATGAAAGAGCAGCGTTGGGGAGGGCCTCTTCTCTCCAGAAATCACTCTTTGGAGGAAGAATTTGAAAGAGCAAAGGCAGCTGTTGAGGTATTACTTCATTTACTATTTTCATTTTCAGCTAAGGTTCTATGTATTTCTTATTCAGCTTGCAGCACAAGTGTAGGAGAAAGCTGGAACTGGAATATTGAAAGCAGAGTAAAGATAGTCTCCTGGAGTTACTTATTTAAAATAGCAAGTTGTCTCTTAAAAAAAAATAAATAACCTTATCTATAAATGCAGATTAGACAGAAGCAGCTTTTCAATTTCAATTTTGTATTGCAATAGTAAGTAGGCAAAGAAAACTCCCCTAGATGTGTATTTCCAAATAAAGTATGAGAGTGAAACATATTTTTTCCCAGCAACTGAATGTGTGCAATCAGTTGGAGAACCCAATTCTCCACAGTAAGACTGCACATATAGCAGTAACCATGCACCAATGCATTTTCATAATTACTGGCAGAATCTTAAAAAGAAGAACTCTTCTTTCCTCATAAATCAAATTAGTTTGAACAGGTGCAGGCATTTGGACAGTTCTCCTATCACACATCTGTTTTTTTTTCACTAAGTACTACTACTATTCCAACATGAAAAATTCCTCTTGAGTTCTGTCCTATACCCTTAGTCCCAGTTGAACTGATGCTGTCTAGAGACAAGGTGCCATACAGATTTTTTAACAGAATAAGAAAAAAAAAATAGATACATACATCAATCTTCAGCATTTTATCTTCTCAGGGGTTCAGTCAGTAACTCTTCAAAATCCCAGTGCCACAAAACTCAAGACAGTTGCACTCCACTGAGAACAAATGTTCAAGCTGAATTATGTAACAGTCACTGAAATGATTTTCTAGGATGGAAAGTATGAGGCTGCGAAAACAGTTCCTCAAAACTGATTATTTTTAGCATTAACTGCAGTCTCATTATTCTCCAACATCTAGATCACTTCAGGGATATTTGGGGTTAGATTTAACTTTTAGTGTCTGTATTTTAATACTCCTTGAACTCAAGTTTTATACCTTTGTAATTCCAGTGTTGGCAGTTGAGCTATTCTAGATCAATAGAGGTTGATTACAAACAAAACCAGGCTGAAATCATTATGCTGCCTCCTAGCTAGAAACAGAATTTATTTAAGAAATTATTTTTATTTGTAAGGTATTTTTAATGATACACTAAGGTAAGCCTGCATGGTTTCTACCATAGTTTCTTAGGATCTTATTGCATACCAAAAAGTTTTTAACTCAGCGTACAGGGCTGAAATGGACACAATCGGAAAGTTAGCTGTTTTATAAACCATACACTGAATGCATTTTTCTTCTATTTTCTGGGTGCATTGTTTTTATCTCATCAGGCAGATTCTTTATAAACAACTGCTGGTGAAACACAACAGCTTTTCTGATGCCACACACCACACACATTTACTCCAGGCAGGAAAGGAGAGACTTGCTATCAAATTGCCACTGATTAAAATACTCTAGATATTCCTAATTGCACTGTGGACTGATACTTAGAGTGGAACATGTTGTTGCTGATTGCAACACAGAGAATCTGATGATGAACATCTCTGCGTTAGGGTTAGTGGTTAAGCATACGTCAGTACTCTTGAAATTGCCAGAAACTGTGTGAGAAGAGGAGTTCCCAGACATTCAGCAGAAAAAAAAATTAGTTAAGGCCAACAACAGATTACGAGACATTATTGAATTACTTTACAGAGTAAAGAAAAGAGGAGAATATATTGTAAAACAAAAACAAAAAAAAACCAACAAACCTGTATATTTAAAGGTCGTTCTAGAATCCTAGAATTGTTTGGCTGGAAAAGACCTTTGAGATCATCAAGTCCAATCATACCTGTCCACTAATAAACCATATCCCTGAGCACCTCATCTATCCGTCTTTTAAATAACTGCAGGGATGGTGACTCAAACGCCTCTCAGGGCAGCCTGTTCCAATACTTGATAACACTTTCAGTGAAGAAATTTTTCCTGATGTCTAATCTGAACCTCCCCTGGTGCAACATGAGGATGTTTCTTATCGTCTGTCACTTTGGAGAAGAGACCAACACCCACCTCGCTACAACTTCCTTTCAGGTAGTTGTAGATAGGGATGAGGTCTCCCCTCAGCCTCCTCTTCTCCAGGCTAAACAACCCCAGTTCATTCAGCTGCCTCCTATAAGACTTGTTCTCCAGCCCCCTCACCAGTTTCATTGCCCTTCTCTGGACACACTCCAGCACCTCTAATGTTGAAGGGAGGGGCCCAAAACTGAACATAGTATTCAAGGTGCAGCCTCACCAGTGCTGAATACAGAGGCACAACCCCTTTCCTCTTCCTGCTGGCCACACTTTCTGATACAGGCCAAGATGCTCTTGGCCACTTGGGCCACTGCTGACTTTTGTTCAGCCAGGTCTCTGAACAAAGACAGGTTATTAAAATGTTTTAATGTAGTCTAAAAAAACAGCTATAAAAAAGAATCTAACTAAATGTTTCCCTAACTGTATAGCTGGCAGTCTTAAGTTATTCTTCTGCTTAAAATAGAAACTTGGACCAGGTAGTTAAAACGTAAAGGGAAACATTCTTCAAGACCTTATAGAGCAGTTATTTCCATTTGAATATGAAAAGAGCTGAATTTTCATCCTAGCTAAAATGAAGTGGTAATAATACCAGAGTGATTGAAATAAATTGCAGCCCATCTCAGAAAGATTAGTGCTTTCTTAAGCAGAGAAGAGATACAGTTCAAAAATTCATCTGCTAGGCTTTGGATGTTTCTGTAATATTCTTCAACTAGGAAAGCTCCAAGTGGTAAGATTAGCCAGAATACTGATCAAGAAAAGAAAGCAAATCTCAGGTTCTTTATGGCCTAGTTCGAAAGGAATTAATTAACAGTTCAGTAAATGAAGACACCAAACTTCATCCTCCACCCAGTATTCACTTTGGGAATGATTTTAAGATGTCAGACTTTGAGATTAATGAAGATCTGTGAGGTAATACTTTCTTAATAAGGTTTAAAGATGTTCTATGCCATTGGGGAATCTTTTAAGAGTAAAGTGATAAGTAAATTAGCTTTTTCACTAGAGAAGATCCAGATTCACTTGCAGTTAGTGGGTACTTGCAGACTTGGCTATTTTTCTATCATTCTGGAAAATGTGTTTGACTTTTGCTTCATCCCTTTGCTATGCATGCAACAGAAGGACAAAGAGCCCAAAGTCATCGTGATTTCCAAATGCCATACCAAATATGTTTTAACATAATCTTTCTAATAAGTAGCTCTGTACTACCAAAAAAACTGATACTTTTGAATATTTAAAAAATGCCTCCATGGGGATTCAGATCTACCTTGTACCTATACGCTGTCAAAACTATTGTTTTACCATCCACTACACTATTGGTAATGAGAATAAATAAAAATGAAATGAAGAAAGTGCAAAAATCTCCAGCTGAGAAATGGCTCAGAGATGGAAACGAGCAATTTTGATATTTTCTTATTCCACAACTCCCTGGCATAGAGATTGAACTGCAGATGCCACACTGTTTTGTGAGTTTATGCAGAAGACATTTTGAGCTGTCCTTCTCAGCATCATTTTATTTATACCACCATATCACAGGAGCCATCTGCTGCACAATATACTGTTATGAAGCATCATAACATATTACAGCTAAAATATGTGACAACAGTAGAAAGAAGATGAGATTAAATTATTATAGCCTAGGAAAACATAGTCCAGAATCATCAGCTTTGTGGTTCCTATGAATACTGGTTAGAATTCCTTCTCTACGTATGGTATTCCTGTCATACTATTTCAACCTCACTTCTGAATGTGCCTAAGACTGCCTAAACCCCATTTTAAGTTGGGATCTAGAAGCTTACGCCTTTCAGATGCTTTTCATTTGTTACTCTCTCAAATCTTTGCCTTGATATAATATTTTTATTTCTAAACTTTACTAAAAAGGTATACTTCAAGTTCTGCTTTGAGAAGATATTAACTAAGGAAATCTTACATAGTTAGCATATAAGTTTAACTTACTGTGTCTTTCACATTGAAGAGTATGCCAATGCATTAACAAAGAACCACAGAACCTGTCTTTCTTATACACTGATCAAGAAGGAACATTCCAAATTAAGTTATAGCAGAACAGGACAGGCGAAATTCTACTCTTAAAGTTATGAAAATAAGGTAACTTTGAAAATTAGCCAGCAATATTCAGGAAATATCCCCCTTCACTGTATCATAGGAAGTTAAGAGCCTGGAAATATTTTGCCTCCTATTTGTTTAACTGCTTCAGCATATTTTTAAATACTAAGAGCAAAAATAGCCTATTTGACTCAACACAGGCTTTTCTGCTTGGAAGCAGTCAAATGTTGTGAATGTTTTTTTTCTGGCCGTCATTCCACTTAACTGCTGCAGATGATCTGAGAACATGTTAGTGTTCAACTGATCTGGAAACTTTTGGTACCTCCCAAGTAATTCACCAGCCTTAAGGTAGAAATAAAAACTGAAATTAAGTAGTTGGCACCAGTCACATAGCAAACAGAGTTAAAATTAGATCTCAGAGTCTTGATCCAAAGCCAGATTTTCAGAAACAATAATAATTTAACCCTCCTGCCACGGAAGTCCATGAAAAAATGGCAACTAATGACAGCTGAAATAGGCAGAGGCCTTTAATAAAGACTAATATTTATAGTCCTCTTCCTCAAGGACATTAAACTGCTCTGCTATTAACACTGTCATTTTTCACGGCAATATTATAGCATATTATCAGGTGCCATAACTGTGCAAGATCCAGTTGCTGAGTGCAGCTTTGCCATACGAGTTTCAGAAAACCCACATGCTGGACGTGCTGGTTCGTGTCCAAGTAGAATATGATGAGAGACTTTATGGCAAAGCAGGTCTTCTCCCCATTACATTTTTCCTCCACCTTTGACTCACTATAGACATTAAGCACGGCTACTTGAACGCATAGTAATTAATTAGCTTTTTTTAATTGGAGTACGCACACAGTGAACTATGTAAATTATAAATATATAATTAAGCAGAAGAATTTGAACTAAGGACCTAAAACTTACTTAGATGATTGCTTACAATCTGCAGAAATGTGAAATATTTCCAAGCCATTGATTCATAAGGGATTTTTGTGGGAAAAATACAAGCAAAAACTGTAATATAAACTCGTGTGTGTGTGTGTATATATATATTAACTAATTCTATAAATTAATCTGTTTAAAAAAGGCATTGCTAATTACTTTTCAGTACTTTTATTATTATTAGTCTGTAGGAAAGAGAAATTTCCACTCCTTCAACTCGGCCTGAATCTCAAAATTACTGCTAGGAAAATACAGTCAAGTAATTTCTTCTTCAACGCAGTGCAGATTTGAACTGAATGCAAAATAATTGATAGAGACATCTGTTGAACAGGATAGTTTAAGGAATTCAAGTGCCTCTGGTCATGACTGATAAGAGGAAAGAAGAGAGCAATCCGATTCATTATCCTAGCCTTTTCAAGCCCTAAAAGGACATTTCAGCACAGTTTCACAACTATTTAAAAGACTGCATGTCCATCAATTTTGGAATGAAAGCAAAATTTTGAAACCTCAGAAGCTGTGTAACAGAGTTATCGTGTTCTGTTCGCTTCTATTACAAAGAAGGAAATCTCCTCTCCAGGACTGAATGACTCACATTTGTTTCATAGTCCACAGAAGGTACCTTTACACATCCAACAACTGCAGGACTCAGTTCTGAGATGCTGGAAGAAAGTGCTGCATATCAGGAGTCACATGCTACAGTAAGAACCAAAGGGAAATGCCTGCTAGATTTCTAGACAGGGAATTCACCTTGTCATTTGAGAAGAGCCTTAACGTTTAGAGCACCCACCATTAGCCAGTGCAAGTTCTCTTAATTGTTTGCACCTCATTTCAAATATACTACAGAAATATTTCACTGCTGACTCATTCTAGATATGTTAATACCCTGCACTTCCCTTTTTCAAGGTGCCTAAAAACAAGGATTATAGCAAGTCACGCAGTTATGGACTAAGCTCTGTTTTTGCAAATCATACCTGCCTGTGGAGCAGTAGCAAAGGCCATCAGTCTTGTAATGAAGATTCAGACAAAACTATCTAGACCAGTTTATAATACCTGCAATTAATTTTTATTAGCACCAAACTCTCAAATAGTTCTGTCTAAACTTCAATAGAATTATTTGTGCTGCTGTTTTTGACCTGAATACCCTGAGAAACCCCTCAGTAGTGTCACTTCAAGGAAGTTCTGGCCGTGATCTTGTAGAAACTAGAGAACTTTGCAAAAGCTCAGAGGGCGAAGCATATATTCTGCTATGGAACTGCTTTTCAGAGCCTGTGACTAATCTGTGGAGGCTGAAAAAAGTAGCACTTCAACTTGGATTCTCCCCTCTTTCTTTTAAAATCCTATTTCTGTTTCTTGGCATCATTTTCTGGTAGCCACAGTGGTTCCCTCTCTGTGGTTGTAACACATCCTAAATATCATTCTTTTTTCATCATTTCTGTTTCTCTTGGAGATGCATTTTTTCCTCTTGTTTTTGAGCTCAATGTTAATTTTACTGTACAATTTTATGCTGTCTTACAGATTCCTCTCACCAGCACAGTATATGATGTAACATAAGGATTTCTCTACTATGCCCGAAAGCCCCATTTGTATTAATTCACTTGTGCAAACACCCTTTGTCTAAACTTTGCCATTACTCTTTTACACAGTTGAAAATTACGGTGAATATACCAAAGTGGGATGCTTGCTCTCCTTTAAACCTTTTTATCTATTGTTATTCTTTCTCATATTTGCTTAGCTGTTTCTTTTTTTTTTCCTTATGGCCAACGAATAGCAGCATTCTTTTCCTATAAATTTTATGTAACAATTTACTGCTAGCATCACCAAGATGCTGTGTAAGCTGCTGCAAATCCTGCTTCAAACAGAACACAGGCTCTCTCTAAGTTAGAGTTTTCTGTTGACAAAATGTATTCAAATATAAGAAAGAAAATGCAATTAGACGCAATTCCAAATTTGTCCTGTATTATTTGTCAGTATGATTATTAATAGAACTAATACTGCTATGCAAAATTGCCAGAGTCAGACCACTGGTAGAAAGAAATTAAAGAGTTGTTGTTCTTTTTCTTCCCCTTTGTTCCCTCTTTTTCTTCCAGTCAGACACAGAGTTTTGGGATAAAATGCAAGCAGAATGGGAAGAAATGGCTCGCAGAAACTGGATTTCAGAGAACCAGGAAGCACCAGGGCAAGTCACCATCTCAACCATTGAGAAGGTAACACAAAGTTTTTTAATGCAGAGCATCCTTCCTCCACTATTCCAGGGAGCTCAAGAAAACTTTTTGGACATAGAAGCTAATTTTACCCAAAAGAGCTCATCCTCTTTACGTGTCTGTGAGCAGGGTAGATTTAAAAGACCATACCATAGAGAGAATATATTTAGACTTGCATATTGCCTGAATTCAGCTGAAAGGATCATGAAGGAAAATGCTGAATGGGCTTTTTTGAAGATGGGCACTTAAGGAAGGGCACCAAATAAAAAAATCTGGGATAGCACAGTCAAACACTGTTGTGGATAGAAATAATAGACATTCTGTCTCTCTTCTTCATTCCCTCCATTGTATATTTTAATTTGATTAATTTATATAGCTGATATTAGCATACATCCATTACACCACAGTGGCAAGAAGAGAAAAGGCAAAATTTAAAGAAATCCTAAAACAAACTCAGGTGTTTGCAACACCCTTCTATATCCTGAAGGTTAACTGAAGATTTCAATGTATTAATTGAACAGACATCAGGTTACAGTCACTGTATGGAGTCAACTGCTTGATGTGTGTGCGCGCTTTACCATCAAATTGGATGCATTTGGCTCATGCTAGCTTCAGTTCTGGTTTTATTGCAGTCAGTGTGAGTTGTTGGCATTATCTTTGACAGGAGCAGGAGAGCCCAACATGAGTACCAGTGAGTGTAACTTCAGAGCTAAAGTAAAAATAAAGAGTGCAGAAATATAAATGTCTCATGATGCTGACTTTTTATACTTTTTGTCATTGAAATTCCATGGGGGAGCTCACACCAGTTTCATAGAACAAAGGGTATTTACATCCAGTTGGAGAATCATTTAATTTTATAGATTTGCCATTCCTTGCTACAATGCTTCATCATGGGTCCGTTGTCTCCCTTCTACAGGGTTATTATTTCCATACTGAGAATCCCTTCAAAGACTGGCCTGGTGCTTTTGAGGAAGGACTAAAAAAAATGAAAGAAGGGGACTTGCCAGTTACAATCTTATACCTGGAAGCTGCTATTTTACAAGAACCCAATGATGCAGAGGTATTCACTCATCGCCTTTTACTTATAAATGAAAAGGGGACTCCCTTTAGCACGCAATGATCGAGTGATTTCGAAGCTCAAACCTTTGCTAGTCAAAACTGACAGAAATAGATTGAATGGTAACAGTGGTTTTGGAACAGTGTATGCCGTGAAATTAAGGTGAGCTCTCTATAAGATGAGAATCTGGTTTTGGAAAGATAACATTTCCAAGTTTTCATTTAAAAGCATCTGAAAGAGACAATATTTCAAACCGTTCCTTCTTTTCCTGATGTTTTCAAACTATCTTTTAAATGCTGCTCTAGAGAAGATGAGCATTTTTGATGTAACAAGAATGTTGACAGTTTTTTAGAGCTGCTATTTTTATTACTCCTGCTTCTTAACAGTGATACTAGCTGTAACTCTGCTTGCAGTTGGGTATATATGACAAAACAACGCAATTATGATTATTTTTGCAGGCTTGGCAGTTCCTGGGCATAACGCAGGCAGAGAATGAAAACGAGCAAGCAGCCATTGTCGCCCTCCAAAGGTAGATGAAGATAATTACTAAATAAGGGGTCTAATGATTAGTAGGTCATGACAGCCTAGGTATATTTAATTACATGCTTACCTTGTGACATGAAGCATTTATTTAGCTAACTGAAGCATTGACATAGATACAGAAATCTTGCCAGTGATTTCTGAGGGATGACTGGTGATGAATATTTCTGTTCTATAAATAAAGTGCAATATTTAATCTTGTAATTTAAGTAATTGCACAAGAGAAAAGTAACGTGGCGTGATAAACATGAATGAGGCATAATGCAGACATAGTCCCTTTTTGATAGTCTAGACACTTGACACATTTTCTGTAGTCTGTCTCCTAATGAAGAGGTTTTCTTAATTGGAACAAGTTCTCTTCAGCTTCTAAATACTAAACTGAAAACATTTTTAATTTGATAAAGATGTGAAGATCACAGTATGCTTGTATGTAAAATGCAAGTTCCAAAATATCAGCAGCATTATCATCTTCCTGTAGTAGTTTTCATGCTTCCATTCAAAGCACTTTGTCCATATTCAATTGCATTTTGTTTTCAAATTACTTCTGTATAGCTGAAAACTATTAAACTGTTGGCTTTAATTTACGTAAAGCTTCTCTTTGTTTACCAGACAGATACTATAAAAATGAATCTGCCTACATTTACCAGAAGGATGAAACCAAAACTTACATGCCCATGTTTAAGTACATGTGTGTACGCACAGCGGTGTGCATATACACGTATAATGCACTTAGCACAGAGAAATAAGACAAAGTCCCTTCTTTAAAAGCATTATTGCAGTGATCTTACTTGTGAGTGGTTTTTTGTTTGTTTTTTTTTTTTTTTTTTTAACAGAGATTCTTTTGGGAGAATTCAAGAATTGTGTTTGGCTAAAAAAATGCCTCAATATATTTTTGTTTTCTGCCTAGGTGCTTGGAACTACAGCCAAACAACTTAAAAGCTCTGATGGCCCTGGCTGTAAGTTACACTAATACTGGCCATCAACAAGAAGCGTATCAAGCTCTAAGAAACTGGATAAAGCAAAATCCAAAATACAAATACATAGTGAAAAGCAAAAAAGGGTCCCCTGCACTTACCAGGCGAATGTCTAAGACATCGGATGAAAGGTAAGTACAGTGTAAACCCTGATGTTGAAAATCCACTAGAAACACTGGTGGATGCTGTGCCTCCTTACTTACTCTGTAGAAGTTCAGCCTGTTCTCTATGATGAAAGACTCAACACCTCTAGTGGCTGGATTGGGAAGCCAACACAAGGACATTCACTTTAGTGACTGAAGGCCATTTTATGCCATCTCTGAAAGTTAAAAAAACCCAAAACAGCTAAAAAGAGATGCTTCTTTTCAACTCCCATCGCTTTCCTCTAACCCTGTATGCTGCCTCTGTATTCCCACATCCAGCAAACCCCTTCTTAAGCTGCTTTCAAATCCACAGCAGGCCTATATCCTACTCTATGTGTGTGTTCTTCCTACAGTTTATCACATTTCCTATATCCCAATAAGCCACTCAAATCCAGGAATAATATCCATTTTGGAAGCCCTTCGTCATGATTTCATGAGGTTGATAAATAAGCATCGCTGAATTGTAAGATGCATGATAAAGACATTAAAGATATAAACACGATTTTTAGAACTAAAACACTAGGGCTATCTCACTGCTTGTCATTTTGAAGACAGGCCTTACATTTTATTCTTAATTACAAGATAACTTAGTATAAGCAAAAAATAAAATACACGGGTTCTGCTTTCTGTGTGTTACTCTTCTTGGGCCTCATCCCGCTGATATATGTTGTTGTTGGTGCAAAGGTTTTATGAAGCCTTCAGAGGGTACAGAAGTCTTAAATTTTAGGATCTTGCTTCAGGAGTCTTGACTAATCACTTGATATGTTTCTCTTAAGGATGACTACTATTTTTGCCAGTAAAGAATTCCTTCATGTCTGAGAAACACATCCAATGTTAATAGTTTTAATAAGCTTTCACATTATCTCACTTGGGTTCATAGCTGCCCTTTGACTTAACAGAATGACAGAATAAGTTAGGTTGGAAAAGACTTTTAAGACCATAGATTCCAACTGTTAACCTAACACCGCCAAGTCCACCACTAAATCACACCCCTAAGCACCACATCTACTCGTCTTTTAAATACCTCAGGGACGGTTACTCAACCACTTCCCCGGGCAGCGTGTTCCAGTGCTTGACAACCCTTTCTGTGAAGTAATATTTTCTAATATCCAATCTAGACTTCACCGGCACAACTTGAGGCCATTTCTTCCTGTCCTATCAAGTGTTAGTTGGGAGAAGAGTACAGCAGCCACCTCGCTGCAACCTCCCTTCAGGTGGTTTTAGACAGCAATAAGGTCTCCCCTGAGGCTCCTTTTCTCCAGAATAAACAGCCCCAGTTCCCTCAGCTGCTCCTCATAAGACTTGTGCTCTTCATTATAGAGGTGAACCTTTTCATTCCAGACATTAGTTTACAACAGCACCTGGAAGTAAATCCTTGCCATGACAAAGCTGAAGAAGTTTATTTTAAAATTTTAGTAGCAGTGGATGTATCAGGAACAATATACAAGGGGGTTTCATTTCTGGCTATGCAAACAATATTACAGTATGTGTAAAGAACTGTAAGATGGAACTTCAAGTTATTTTTCACCCTTGTCTAGCTCACTACTTGAAGAAGTGAAGGATTTGTACCTGGAGGCTGCTCACCAGAATGGTGATATGATAGACCCTGACTTGCAGACGGGACTTGGAGTTCTTTTCCACCTGAATGGAGAATTTAACAGAGCAATAGATGCATTTAGTGCCGCTTTGACTGTTCGGCCAGAGGTACATTTTCTGCTTTTACATTCTAAAGAATATAGCTTTACAGGCCATTTTCTTTCTCCACTTTTGATCAGGCTAATATTAATGAGATGTCACTTCAGCCACTAAAATTTTACTACCTGAAATAGAAATGTTAATTACAATACAGTCTCATTTAGAAGCAGATTTATACATGTCCAGTTTCTAGCTGTATGTTGATTAATTGCACTACTTATATAAAGTTGCCTATAATTATGTGAGGTTCATGTCAGAACCTCACATTGTGTGTCAATTAAGAGATGACACAATACTCTTATTTCCTGTAGTCCTCCTTAGTTTGCAAGCAAAAATCAGGTATTTTGTTCTTTTTTGACGCCCACAGTAGAAAACTCATTTTCTCAACAGGACTATACATTATGGAACCGTCTTGGAGCTACATTGGCAAATGGGGATCGAAGTGAAGAAGCCGTTGAGGCCTACACACGTGCTTTAGAGATCCAGCCTGGCTTCATTAGGTCCAGATACAATTTAGGGATAAGTTGCATAAACCTAGGGGCATACAGGTAAGTTCCAAAAATGTGTAAACAAAAAAGTCAGGGATTCTAACTACAGTGTGAAAATTCTTTTTCTAGCTGGAGCTAAGACAAGAAAAATCATATAGTTACATAATATCTGCTATTGTAAAATTTTGTAATTATTTTTTGCAAAGTACTGACAAAGCAATGATACTTTTCTTATTCCATAAATTCTACATAACAGAACTACTGAATGTCTATCAAAAGAAAATAAATCCCTCATTCGGCAAGCTGCTCAAGCATTTTTTTAGCTCTAAGTACAAGCACTATTACTATAATCAGTGGGATAGTTCTCACAGTTAAACTTAGTCCTAAAATCTAATTTAAAAGCCTGTCTTCAGAAGGGATTCTTCAACTAAATTGCTTCAAGTAGTTAGTACCATCAAAACAATTTTCTGTACATCCTTCAAGAAACAAAGGTGATGTTTCAGGGTCCCAACTGTCAACAGAGTTAGGATGAAGGGGAGCTACACAGCAATGAAGACAATATCCCAGACATATGAATAGACCGAGCTCTGCATTAGTAGAAGCCACATCCATTTGTTTAAAGAAAATCAAGCAAGACCATCACAGATTGATGAACTATAGTTTAAAATAATATACTTGAGTCCAGCATAGAACTTTAGAAAGTCTTACTCCAATTGTTAAGTAAATTATATTACTTGTTTCTTTTTTCTTCTCCCCTACAGAGAGGCTGTCAGCAATTTTCTCACTGCTCTCAGTTTGCAAAGAAAGAGCAGGAATCAACAACAGGTTCCACACCCTGCTCTGTCAGGCAATATTTGGGCAGCACTTCGAATTGCTCTGTCTATGATGGACCAGCCAGAACTATTTCAAGCTGCCAATGTGGGTGATCTAGACATTCTTTTAAGAGCTTTTAATCTAGAACCATAATAAAAAAGTATCTACAAATTGATTCAATTGTATTAGGAAACAGCAAACTTTTTTATTATTTGTCTCAAAATGACCACATTTTCCAAAAGAGCATGGCAGTAGATCAATAGGGAAATTCTCTCAGACGTTATTCAAAAAGGAAAAGTTCAAAAGCACAAAATAATGTAAATAAATTCAAACTCAGAGGACTGAAATGAGCTGCAGCTAATCTGACAAAGCCCTGAACTAGATGAAACAGCCTTTTCTGAAGAATCTTCATCCCATGCAAGCTCTCTCGCTCTCTCTCTCTACATACACAGCTATACAAAGAAAAGTATATTAAGAACAAACCTAGATAACCATTATTGCACATTAGAATGGCAAGCAATGCATCTAAGGAACCTGCTTAGTAGCTCATTGCACTATGCTGACATCACTTTGTCAGACAATGTGGATTCCCTATCCTTTAGTTTCTTTGTTGAAAAGTCTTCTCAAGGTCCATTTTTAACATAGCTCTGAAAATAGACACATGTAACATGGATGTATTTCATTTTGAATATATTTATTAGTTGGCAGTCGAGAAAATTTTTCTTTCAAAGGCACCTTGATTAATTCAGGCCCAACTCTGCAGGCTCATACAGTTGTAAACCATGTGCAATGTTAAGAGCAACATTGTACATGGAGGTCTATAGGATTAGGCCATGTACATATGGGAAGGCCAAGTGTTGCCAGCAGAAGTGGTAATTTGCACTAAAATTGTTGCTGTTTAAACCAGCTATCCCTGACCTTGAACAGAGTATGTCTGCTTCAAAGGAGCTCATAGCAGGATCTGCACCTATCTATGTACTTACGCACTTTATTCTTTCTTTTTGTAAAATAGTGCTATGCTTGTATTTTAGTTACTAACAACAGAATGTACAGGATAGCCTCGTTGGCATAAAGGACCAAATATCATTTCCTGAGATGTGGTGAGAGGGTTTTCAATATTCTTATGTTTGAGAAATACAAATACAGTATAGACTGCAATATTTATTAGAAAGATTATTCTATTATGCATCCATCAGGTACTACACATGTACATGCATGTGCATGCACATACATGTTGTATGTGAATTATGTCATTGCAGAACACAATAAGCCACAGATCTGTATTGCAAATAAAGAAAAGCCTTCAAAGGAATTAATGCTTGCAGACCATGCTCAAGGGAAAGCACTCCCTGAAAAAGTGGGTCTATATAATGCTTGTAGGATTGGGGCTAAGATTTGATCCTGCGTTACAGCAAGCAGTGGCAAAAGACTCAGTAACCTCCATGCAGAAGACTAAATCCTTAGATAACATCAGTATTTGCAGCTACTTAATTATGTATGTATATACACACCATCTTAATTACCCCTTGCTGGATGAGTGGGGAACAGTACTGGGGGCAGCACACCGACACATGCTGAATGGATTGATTTGACTACAGTCAAACACATTTAATTCAAGGTGAATGTACCAGTAAAGACAGGAATAGAAATTTTTAGGGAGGTAACTTTCAAGTTGTTGATATTTTTACATATTTTTCCTTAATAGTGAAAGACAAAAAGTGTAATTAGATGGCTACTGTGTTCATCTGTGCTCAGGAATTCAATGTGCAGGGTAGCAAATGGAATGTGTTAAAGTGGGACAAATAGCACATTTCCTATAAACTGCATTAAAAGAAAAATCCAGTTCAACCAGCTGGATTGAAAAAAACCCAACCGTGCAGATCACAAAGAAAGAAGCTCTGTGGGAATTTGACAGTTTCGCCAGTACTAACCTAAGGTTTCTTGCAGCTGTCTTGTTATTTTGAGCAACCATTTAAAGGAAAATTCCATATAAGACAGCATAATAACTGCATCTAGTCACCAACTACAGTTTGTTAAATTAAAATAATCAATTCTCATTAAAAGATAAAAGGCTCACCCCTCATTCTCTCCCACAGAACAGAGATGCTGAAATAGCTACAGGATTTTTTTTTCATAGTGCTTTATTAATTTATTGTTTACATATATTCCTATCCATCTATCAAACATTTAGCACTTGATTCCTGTAACTTCTTTAAGGACTAGTTATCAAGGACTGACTGGGAATGTCACTTTTGCTAAGTGGGCTGCTGTATGCATATCTGCTGACAACAGTTTGCTCTTTTGCTTTGCCAGCGATGTGTGATGACAGCTCTTTATTGATAAGGCAGAGCAGAAGGTGCAGTGCTATTGAATCTGGAAAGCGATAGAAGAGAAGGGAGGCAGCTTTGAGAAGAGGCTGTAAAGCAAAGGCATATGTGCTTAGATTTTGCCTGATGCCCTGCCATCACACAAGTTCTTCTGAATATCCTTGGTGCTGTGGTCTAGGATAATCAGTGCTCATCCAGAGGAATTAGCTGCTCAACTTCTTAAGAGTCATAATTATAAGGGTCATTTGATACTGATAGCAGTTCACTAAACCTCTTTTCCACTAGCAAGTGGACAAGTAGCTATTCCGTTAGGAAAACCTAATGCAACCCCTAGCCTTCCCAAGAAGAACATACAAAGTAGGTAGCTTTGATTTATCCTGGGATGCACAGCTCAGAACTGCACTCATCTGCTGATCTATGCCCACACCCACGCCACTGGGACAAGGGAAGTGTTTTGTGTAAACCTAGAGACAAATCACCAGGGCTGAACACTGCCTCCCCAAGGGGAGACTCAGGCCCACAGCGCATCACAAGCACTGCAGGTCTGTGGGACGGGGCACAGGCTGCAAAGCCTATCCAAAGAGATTGTGCTCGCTCTCGGAGGTTATCCCTACTGTTCCCTCCTGTTTTAGATAGCCTATGGCCAGTGAACCACTTACTGCTGACCAAGACACTGAGTGAAGGCAAAGTCTAAAGCAGACGGACTTACAGGGGATGGTAACATGTTTCCTCACACCAGACACCAGTTCTCGCCCTGTCTGTGTGGTAGAGTGGCCAGTACTGAGCTCACCTCACTCTTAACAGGTCAGGCTCAGTGGCTCTCACTATTGTTGGGGAATTCTTCAACATCCTGGGCTTTACCGTCCCTTAGACCCACTGCCAAGCACTGTCAGTACAGAAGACAGGATTAGATACAGTTTTTATCCCTCCTCTTCATGATACTTCTTAAATATTCAGTAGCAAGCGTGTATATTTGCCTGAAACAGCAAGAGAATGTGTGAGCAGGCTGCAGCATAATTACACCCTGAAAAGGAAATTCATGTACTCATACTTCTAACCAAGCATGAGGTAGGATAAATAAGGCAGCGGCTGAACAGGAGCAGATTGAGCCTGAGAGTGAGAGACAGGAAATCTGGGTCCCATTCTCAGCCCTCCCTCTGAGCTCGACCAAGTCAAAACCTCCTGTCATGCCTGCCTTGCCCAGGTGTGCAGGGATGGGAGACAGGCACAAAACAGCCGCTGGCTGTGACAGCAAAACACTGGAGCAGGGGTGTGCTGCTGCCTCAGGGACTGCAGAGGTGAGAACACCACTTGTGTAAACCGAAAGGTAACACACAAACGCAAGATTTGTCTAAGTCAGGAAGCAATTTGCATAGAGATTATCAATTTCAGCAGAGAAGAGACTCAGACATTTCAGGATTACAACTGCACAGCATCTATGGGGTGATGCCAAATTAGAGTGTTACAATGGTTTATCATCATGTCCCACCTGTTTCCCCTCTTTCTTCAGAGGCGATTTATCACTGCCAGGTAATCGATTCCAAGTTTTTTAGTATTTCTTCTATTTTATATTTCATGTAATTAAAAAACAATACTTTCCTTACCCCAGCTCGTGACTGTCCCTCTCCTCTGCAAAGCTTTATGAATATTTATAACCTGTAAGTCTGATCCATCAAGCTGCTGAGCACTCAAAGTCTGTAGTCTTCATAGGAGTGCTCAACACTCTGGGTGATTAGGTCATGTGCGTGTATTCAGTTACCAGAGGAGAGGTGGCCTCTGACACCACTGCACATGCTAAGCAGGCGCTGAAATCAAAGTGATTATTTATGGAGCGAGGATTTGCGGTGAAGGCAATAGGCTCATTTCTTGCTGATCTCTCTAAACTGTAATGACTCTAGAAACCTTGCTGCAATAGACTGGTTTATACCAGTATAAAGAATTGATTTGACCTTTAGGTAAACACATAAGCATACCTGTATCTAATGGTATTTTCTTATGATCCGATAAATCACAGCACTTGTAAAAAAACTGAGAGGGAGGTTCAAATGACACAAAACCTCACATGACAATATTGCATGCAACTACATTAGCGAATAATCTCAATGAAATATTAACACAAAGCATGCAGTTATGCTACTTGAGTATATGTTTACAGAATGCATGCAGAAGGCCCACACATAGGGTATTTTTAAACTATTGATTGGTATCTTTTATGGGCTATTTCAAAAGTACTTTGCATCTGCCAAACTCAAAACACTTGTTCATATTATTTGGAACAGCTTAGACCAAAAACGGAGCCCTTTTTAAAGAAATTTCCTTAGAAATACTTTTGTTTCGCACATTTCACGTTTGTTTCAAGTGTTTAATAACAGACATCTGGACTAACAACATTTGCACGCATTTTAGTATACTCTGAAGAATTAGAAAGCTAAGCACGTGCAGCTTTCACAGAGACACTTGTTGTCTAGATCTTCACATTTTCTTTTTTAGTCAAAACTAGATCGCACCAAATTGTGCAAGAGAAAAAGATTCCCAGAACCAGTGAAACAACTATTGTCTCAGTCTACACTGACTTACCAGAGGCCAGGCTTTTCAGACTTGCTCACCAGCTCTGAAGGCAGCTCAGTTCCTGACTGTCCTGTTTGAAATATGTAGATGTAAAACTCTGCAGCATCTGCTGCATCCACTGATTTCAGCTGCAGACACTTAAATCAGCTGAAAGCTCAGAACATCAAGTTAATCATGAAGAGCTAATGAGCCAATTCAGAAAACTTGAGCCTGTTTGTCAAATGAAAATAAGAACCCCGATACCACCAGCAGATCAGCTGGGTGATCCTATGAACATCTGTAGAGCACGGGCCTCCACAAGAGTCACCGCGACAGAAATAATAACTGATAACACTATGGGAAGCTACAGAGGCAAAGCCTGAGGCCTAGATGATTGCCTGCTGGAGCCAGGAATGAAACATAAACGGTTGTAGATCCCTCTCACCCAAACATGCATCTGCAAAATGAGACATAGTAGTTATTTCGCATGAATAACTTTGCACAGTTGAAAAACTGAGATTTCTGATTGCCAGTGTCGTCTGCTTAGCAGTCTGTACAGTAAATTTATGTAATTAATGTCTATAAAATACCCAGTATCCATAGATAAAAAGTAATAGACAAAATGCACTGCACGTTGTGAAAATAATGGTGGGTATGCAATGCAGTATTATCTATTATTCAAACCTCATCTAGGCTAGAAATCAGATTCCTTCATTATAGTTCTACATTTTTGGACTGGTGAAATAAATCAGAGGAAAGGAGTGCCAGGCATGAAGAGACAACTGACAGTTTGAACAAACCTAGGCAAAATGAAAAACAAGCATATCAAAGAATCCACAGAAAGTTTCAGACCCTCAGCCCACAAAGCAATAGGTCAGAATAGACAGAAGGAATCTAAAGTTCTCTAAAATCAGCTGTAACTTTACAAATGCTTGCACACGCGACAGCCCATTGAGCAAGCTTGCATGGTCAAGACTTAATGTGCTTTGATCTTTCTTCCCCTTCCACATTTACAGAACGCCATCGACACTGGCTAAAACCTTAATTTGAATAGCCTTTTTAATATCAGTAGTCTACTGTAAATTCAGAAAAATCAAAACATTTATAAATATATTTTATATATCAGAGTATAACATATCTAGAGTAAAATAAAACTATATTGTTTTGAGAGGCATTCTGTGCGGTTTCTTCTATATGCTGTAAACTGTTTGAAAACCTTTGCAATCCACCATCAGCTTTTTTGGCTTTATTTTTAAGCCAACATACAAGAAAGATTATAGGGTTGGCAGATACTTTCGCCTGGGCCATCTGCAGAGCCCTGCTGCTGCAAAGACTTACATTGCTCACTTAACTTTTTGCGTCGATAGTTAAGTGTAGGTGCAAGGCTTAGCAGTGAGGTGGGTGCTGGATGCGGAGGTGGGAGTGCAGCCCTACACTTGAATGTTTACATTCTGTTGCGAAGGTTCATATCGACCCAGATTGAGAATCTGAGTCAATAAGTACATACGGAGTAAAAGAATAGTTTCTTACTACAGGTAACTTTGCCTCTGTATACCTAGTGCATTATCAGCTGTGTATAATACTAAACACAGACCTGTAATTTACTGATGCTTTAATTTGATGTTTCCTTGCACTGCTCTTTCAAACTATCTATTTCCTCAAAAATGAATGATGTGCATATTCGATGTGTTCAATTTATCAAGGTCATAGATTACTATTTGCAGAGCACCACATTTATTGTAGTATTTTTGTACTGTAACGGAAGCATGCCTTCCTTGGGTTCTTTTCCACATATTAAATTGTATTTATTTACCTGTATTTATAACTGTGCAATTTTTAAATATGTTTTAAAAATAAAAATTTGTCTGTGGCTTCAAATCTTTAAAAATCTCTTTTCGATTTGAAAGCGGTCTGGACTATAATTACTTCAACTGAAAGGAGAGATCTACTTCTCCAAGTGAAATAAAGTTGGGTTTTTTTAATGAGATCTTCTATCCTACTGTTTACGATGTTAACATGTTTCTTTGCTTAAAAATGAATCCCAGAAGGCCTTTTTTCATTACTAAACATTTTTCATAAATTCATCATTACTCTGTGGTTATTTTTAATATTTATTTTTATTTCAACATTTTGATCAATTATACTTACAACTGCAGTTTATACTAGCCAAGGTCTGGCCCAAAGCATTTTGCACATCACTCCATGTGAAGGGGAAAAAAAGTAGGTCAGAATTGTTCCTGAAGATCATGAAACTGCACACCTCAAAATTAAAGCAGAAGTAATAATGTTACAGTACAATCCTTCTGAAAAAACAAAGCCAACTTTCAGTAATTGAAATTGTTACTCAAGCAACATCCCACAGTGGGAGTTGGATAGTGGTGGTTTTCAGTTTTGTCTTTCATGTGATGAGGTGAAACAACTGGCAGAGTAGAAATGACATTATCTTTATGCTTTTGCGTTAACATAAGCAGAGGCACAGGCAGGACATAAAATTCCACACATCACTGTGGACAGAGAAGATGACAGCCAGCAAGGGGGCTGTGACAGGTATCGCTGAGGGCTCCTGACGAGGCAGGGCAGCGCTGGCATGGATCTGAAGGCTGACACTCCCAATGGACACGTGGGTTACTCCAGAAATAAATACAGAAGATATAGCCACAGTTTGCTTGTAGAAGGTAAGATCTGTCCAAAAAAGCCAACTGGGTTGCCTGTGGCTTTAACCAGAACCTTCTACTAAAGAAGAAAAGGGAACAGGCATTAAAAACACTTAGGATGAAAGCTATGCATGTGCTCGACACCAGCGTGTTTTGCCCAACGATGTTAAGGTTAGTTTAGTTCTTGCTGCCCAAATGTACCAACAAAGCAGCAGGAGGAACGCTTATTAGTTACGTGCTCCATAGGAAACGGATCAGGAGCCCGGCACTGCAGTCCTGAAGCCAAACATAGACAGAAGTTGGGAGAAAAGCAGTAGTGCCAAATCCTACATACAAAATTGCTGAAAAATAAAAGAAACAACTACAAAAGATTTTGCTAAAGAAGTCTGAAAACATAATCACCTACTCCACACCAGCTGTCACCCATGCACTGTCTTCAATATTTTCTTGGCGTTCGTCTCTCACCACAGCCGTCAGCCTCCCTTATTCGCGTGGTGCTTGTAGCAGACCAGAGAGACAGAGAGGTTTTACTTCCCCTCCTAGCGATGGGGACCAGAGCCCGGGGTGGTGGGAACTCGTCAGTTATCTAATACTGCCCTCCACAAGCAGACCGCAAATGTCAGCGGACACAAATCCTATGCAGGAAATTCTTGCATAAAGTCTGAGCAGGGCCCTTTAGCTTGCACAAGAAGCCACGTTCTCCCACCTCTTCCAGTTGCTATAAGTGGTGTGAACACAGTGTGGTGTGACTTGTCATCAGCATGAAGGACATCTATGATAGAAAAGAAACCAGAACACATCATTAAATTTGGACTTCAGGAGCTGAACCATCTTCAGCTTTCGTATCATTCAACACTTCACATGGCCTCTACTCCCATGCCAGGAAACATCACATAGTGCAGTAGGTTTATCTCTTACCTCTCCTCCAGTTCCCAATCTCATGATTCTACAAAACGATTAAAGTATTTCCTTCCCACACAGCCTTCTTTTTTGGCCTATTCTTGCATCCACTAAAGAATCCTGGTAGTCACACTGCTATGTAAAGCCCTCACATATAAGCAAAAAAAGAATTCTCCTTTACTGAACAACACGTCAAATTGCTAAATTAATATGAGGAATTACAGACCAAGACACAGCAGGAACTTGGGGCTGAAATGACAACACTCCTCCACACGAACATTGCCAACTCTTGTGTACAAAGAATGTCAACCAGCTTAAAAGTCTTAAAAAAAAAAAAGGAAAAAAAAATCAATCTTAGTTTAAATCCTGTGGTCTATTTTTGCCATGTTTTATATCCACTCAGGGCTTTCTCCAATCCACAGAAGCGCTGTGAGTCAAAAGAAATCAAAACTCTCACAAATGTCTTCCTTCCCTATGCAGGTTTTTTAAGTAAAACACCAAACATGACCACAAAGAGTAAGAAAACAGGCAGCATCAGACATACTCAGCCTATTCCTCTTCAATTCAGACAGGAAAGAAAGCAAGAATCCACACAGTCACAAGATCTGAGAATATTTCTTTTTAATTTAAAACAGTTGCAACAATGTCATTCACAACCTTTCTCATCTCAAATACTCTCCAAAATGTTAACAGTGCTTCAAGCAAACAATTCTGAATGGTGCAAAGTAAACCAGTACAGACACTTCCAGGATATAACAGTAAAACCACGGAGGAGTGAATAGAAATCAGAAACTGATTTCAGCCATTAAGGTAGGAAGGGTGATAGGAAAAATAAGAAGTTATGTCCAGTTACAAGTTTTGCATAGTCTTTCAAAGCATGAAAATAGATAAAAATGGCTGTTGCCAGGATGGAGAAAAAAAGGAATGAATTGGAGATACTTTGAGAACAAGCTAACAAGCTCCGGCTGCATCCATATTCAGGATGTGTACTATGACCCAGTGGAGGCTGCTTGAATCAAAGAAACTAGACTGATGCTGGTTTCAGTTACATCAAAGTCAGTCAGAAGTAGTGCCAGTGAACCCAGTAAAGTGACAAGTCAGAGTAGTCCAGAAACATCTATACCTGTTTTTTAATTTTTAATAAATGAAAATTTTATCCTAATTATATTTCATCTAGGAAGATTAAATTGGAGTTTGTCCACGTGGTCCTAATGGATCTAGCATGCTGCTAGGAATGAGAGGAGAAATGGAAAAGTAGGAAAAGTTGTTGAATTTTCTTCCTTCCACTGTCCTAACTTAAATGTATCATACAAAAAAGTAAAAACCAGGACAAGAAATAAGAGCATTATTTGCTGGCAAGTCTGGCTTGACGTAACTCTCAGGTTAGATGGTCTCAAACTGCTCACCAGGATTTTAATTCCTCCATCCTTTTTTGCCAAGAAGTTCTTTGCACACCTAACCCCCCGAGCTACTACAGTACCCAGAGACATGGAGGTTCCCATCAGCCACTGTCCAGGCTGTGCACTGGGGCCTGGCCCAGCGCAATTAAGTGCACACAAATGTTATTGGGAAAGCTGGATAAATTAGTCATCTATTCAGTGCTGGCTGTTTGAACGTGGCTTCTGCATGCTGGAGTTTAAAACAGACAAATGAAACAAACTCCTCTGCCCACGTTAGGCTGAAGAGTCAGGGGTTTACATCCTACTCCTCCAGATTCGTGATGTTCTTCCCCCGTATCCCAGAGCAAAAGTGAGATGATCATTTGAAAAAGGAGGGAAGCCACTACTTTGGGAGATGATAAAACAATTTCTCAAACAGCTGACAAACCTCAACATATTCTCAAGTGATAAATTTTAGAAGATCCGTAAACCTTTCTCCCAAACTGTTTCCTCTGCACTTCTGACCCAGTTGGTAGTTAGGCAGGCAGAGCGATGAAATGAAAAGGATTTCAGAAACCGAGCTGCTACAGCTCATCTATCACAGCCAGCGAATGGGTCTCCCCTTTCATTTACCATTTCCAGTTTATCGCTTCTCAGATTTCTAAGTGCGTCTCCTGCTAACTGAGACCAACCAGTCCCACAGCCATTCCAGTTTTAGGAGGTACCAGACAAATTTGTAAGAGTTCAAGCTCCATCCTTAATCCTACGAGACCAGCCATGGTTCCAGTTCAATAATAAACATGGGAACAACACTGGTGGCCTTTATTTACTCAAGGTTTCTAAATAAAAAGGTAGTGGCCACCAGATCTTGTTAGTTTACAAACAGCCCTTTAAGTTCATGAGGCAAGAGGAAAGCTGTTGTATTGAACTTTCTTGGAATTTAACTGGGCAGTCAAAAAAATTAGAAAAGAAACAAAAAGAGAGAGAGAGGTCTTTTGTCCTTTTTCTGCTGCCAGAATACAAAAGCACAAACATAGATATATGGAATTCTAGTTCTTTCACTTTAAAGAGAAGATGTATCACTGCATAATTTGCTGATACCATCTTCAAATTTGGCATTTTCTGGTGAAATACACAAATACTCCAAACCTGAAAAAGTGAAAAAAAAAATTCTGGCAGCTTTTATTTTGTCCAGAACTGGTGGCTCAATAATTACAAGGCAGCTGAATCTCACAGGAGCTAAGGTACTAGGAATGCTGTTCTTTTGTGTCAATAAGAGCACTAAGTGCAGGAAGCTCTCCTGGCAATTAGCCACCATTTACACTCTATAGAATTATTGCACTAGAATCTCTCCCATAATTTGAGATCAAAACTGATTTAAAAAAGAAAATTAAAAAACAGTGTTTTGTCTCTGCATGAAGCTATACGACCAGAGGGAGAACTACTTTTCCCCGAGACGCTGGAAAAAATAAAATGCCCTACTCATAATCAGATTTTTAATTTGGGTTCTCTTCCATAGTGTAGCTGTTTGAATTTGGCTATTAAACTTGGAGGCGCTGACTGCAGAGAAAATGTAATTACACTCCCTGCCTCTCCTGCACTCTGTAAGGAGGATTTTTCATTTTTTTGACTGTTTCAATTTACTGTGAGGGCTCACTAAGACTATCTGAGGCAATTCCAGCAACAGCCTCTAAGCAGTGGCCAACACTGAACCTTTGGGAGTTTTTGGAATCATGAAAGGTTTCACACCATCATATTTTTTCTAGAATTAGTGTTTTCAAATGCAATTAAAAGATCATATATTCTTGTCTGTGACAGAAACCGAAATAACACCACAAAAAGGTGAGACAGGAAAGGTCAGCCCCTAGCTACCCACCCCTTCATCCCTGCTGGAGATATAAAACCCCTTTAGAAGGCATGTAATTGAAGAGATCAGAGTATCAGTGTATTTGCAAATGCTAAGAGAGCCAAAACATCGTTTCAAGGTGATGAGGTTTTTTTTTTTTTTTACACTTTTTGGTTTTGCTTTTTGGTTGGTTGGTTTTTAAAGGGAAGGAGGAGAGAGGGGCAAATCTGTAAATCAGTTTCACTAAGCAATTTCCCCCACTCATGGATGGAACTAAATATTAATCTTTGGCAGAAATCAGAATTACACTGCGAGTACTTTGTCAGGGAATCGAGTTCAGCTGGAATGTGAGTGGTATAGACTAAAATTTCCCTGAAAGAAATATTATGGGACATTAACCTCTTCTTCACAAGAAAAAAAAAAAATAACAACCTTGCCTTTCCTGAGGGTAAACATTTAATTTTGTAGACAAAAAGCCTGCTCCTTTTAGCCATCTGTAATCCTGAATCTGACGGACGAATTGCAAAAGATTAAAGAGAAGCTGAAGAAACCTATTTCTGAAAAAATAAAATCTATTATTTCTCTTTGGCAGAAAATGTACAGAGCACCGAGAGGAGATTGCTCCCATCATCATTAATTTTGTAGGTTTATGCATCAAAAAGGCAAACCAAAATATTATAAAACCGAATTCCAACAGATATAACTTTAGTTTACTTTTCTCACTGTACCGAAAATAATCTCCCAAATAAGACATTCTGCTTTGAAGAACACTCACACACCCCCTTCCCTCCAACTTTATATGCAATATGATTTCTCTAAGTGGTCTGGACTCTGGTTGGAAACACTGGCTCCCAGTTACCAAAGATGCAAATATTTCTCCGTTGTCTTCAACAGATGCATGGGCAGAGCAGGCAGGAGCTGGGCTGAACTGGGATTCTGGTTCAACTCTGAAATTTCTGTTTTCTCCATTTCCTAGCTGCAAAATCCATCAGTAATCTGCATGGTTTTAAGGTATCCTTAAAGGTGTACAAATTTAAAACAGTGTGCTATACATTATCTAACAGAAATTTTCCCTCTAACACTTAAGGCGGAATCAAATGACCGTTTTTTAAATAAACTATAAATATCCCATGTTTTCCTTTGCTTTTTGGCAGTCCAAGGGTTAGGGGTCTTTGTTGGTTTTAGATTTTCCTTTTTATTGTACACTTTTTTAGGGCAGGTTAAAAAGGCTTATGGCTTCTTAAGGCCAGGTGATAGATTTGAGGCCTAACTTGGTATCCTGTGGTAAAAATAAATGTAGCCCAGGTCTTTGGGAGGTCGTTCTGAGGCACAGACTTTAAGGTCATTGTAGATCACCCATCTGAAATTAAAACAAGATTGATTACATTCCATGTGTATAAAAACCATCACAAGTTTATCAGGCGCTTCTCAGAACCAAACTTCAAAGAGCTTAAAATCTAAAATTAGGCATCACAACAAGGACAAACGATCAGAGAAACAGACGAAGCAGGTTACTGGCAGAGTCAGGAACTGAAAAGGAAGAGGGATGTGCAGAGGAACGTGTAGCTATAGTTCCAAAAGAAGGAATAACAGGGATTCCCAATGCCAAATAATGGAAGCATATCAAAATCACAGCCAAGATCAGCCTCCCAGCACTAGCAATACTAATATCAGCCCATAGTTTGATGGGTTTCTAATGATGGGGAGTGAAAGGAAGTTGGGCTAAGCTCAGATAAACAAAGTCAGATACAGAACTGATGCCCCAAAACAAAAGAGGTTTGGAACAGCAAGCAGAGGAAGGACAATGGCATGTTTCAGCATAAACCTTGGTGGAATCAAAACTGACTCATTGCATTTACAATCTGTAATAATCTTAATTTCTTTGGAGGGAAAAGTATACATGGTAATGACATGCATGTTTTGCCTGCCATGAATACACACCCTGCTCTGTACAAAGGAATGCTTCAGAAAAAACATTTGCTTATGTGTCTCTCCAAATTCCACTCACCTTCCTTCTTTTTTGAGATGACAAACATAGTGGCCACTCATTGTGGATGTTCCCATGTGGCTGATGAATCCAAACAGCTCATATCCTGTTTGAGAAATACAAATGAGAGTATAAGTCTTGTATTGCTAATATTGAAATATGACTCCAGAGGAAACTTTCTTTCTAGCGCTGCAGAAGCAGCTAAGCACTCCTAAACTCAGCCTCTGCATCCCCACAGTTTCTGTTAAGCCTGCAGCCTTTTCTCATTTTAACTAGCAGTCAGATTCACCGTCAAACACCAAACCAATCCAAATCAAACCCATATAGAACTGTGCACACACAGCAGGGCTGTGATCACAGCCCTTACTAGGAAAAAGAAAACAGCAGACTTATTCCCACTTCACAGAGAGCACCACGTAAAGTGCCAGATACAGAGTTCATTCTGCACACAAATTAGCTGTGTCTGTAAGCGTGGTCACAGATCCCATATAAATAAACCAAAACCAGAAGTTCATATTTTCAGCAGCCCATAAAAGAGAGGACAGGAAAGAAACCTCTTCCTTTACTAAAAGGACAATTTCTGTGTTTAACGTCTCTGGAGAACTCAGCACCGGTTCTTGCTCCCCACCCACTCATGCCATTCACCCAAATTACCACCAAAAGTAAAAGGGTACCTTCTTTCAGGATATTGCATAAGAACAGGGGCCTGGATTTTGGTGGAGAGGGCTTTCTGGAGCCATTTTACAGTATCATGTTGGTTATCAGGATTTCAGGCACTCAGTAAATGGTCTCAGTCTATAAAGGCTAAGTACCACAAAAAATTATTATTCCAAATATTTTTTTTAACCTAATGACAATCAATGTTTCCCATGTTTCCAAGAGACTTAAGATTGCTCTTTATAATGTCAGAAACAAATAAATGAATGTTCTTATAGAACAACAGCAACCATAGAAGCAAAAACCAAATTGGCTGTTAACTGATTTTTAAAGACCATTACAGTCAAGATCAGAGGTACAAGTTTAAAACAAACTACACTTACTAGAACTGGTCCCTAAAGACCCTTCACAAAACATTACGTGGCACCCTTAGGTTAGAGGAGCTTTTGTACTCTAGTGCTTTTACACTTACAGTAGGTTCTTTGCCTAATTCACAACCTTGACTGCTGTACATTAGCCCCATCTTGTGGTTCATTTAGCAGTATGTATGACTGAGGATCTCAAACTAAAAAAAAACCAAAAGAAAATAGCAAAACGGTACATGCAGGATACCAACCATACCTGCCATATTTAGAATAAGGAAGCTGGTTGAAGGGATTATCAAATCTCCCATCAGACCACAGAAAGACAGAAACTCAGGTGGTCTGTGACAGCAGCATTATCTTTAGGATGCTCAGCCTCTGAGGATTTAAACATTCTAACTTTTATTTGTCTTTTGATCTTAATAGCAACAAAACAAAAAGTAAAGCTATGCCAGGAGAGACTTACATGCTTTGGCAACAAAAAAACTTGGACGCAGGCTATTCAATAGGTTCAGGCAAAGAGTTTTCTGAGCAAACACAGCTTACAGAACTTCACAGCCCCATAGCTAGACTCTGCCCCAGAAGCAAGATTGGAAGTACATTGTCTGGATCATGTCCAGAAAGCCACCATAACTACTTTCAAAACAGAAAGGACCTCTACAAATGATGCATGTGTGACACAACAACATTACAGCCAGTTCTAAGCTGGAGGAGAACTTACTTCCCGACCCATCTTTGATCCTGGGTCCCTCCGACCCTGTCTCTGAAAGGATATTGGCATTAGCATTGTTCTCCATATCCATCGTGTCCAAAGCAGGCTCACTTTCTTCTTCGATTTCAGGGTGGCTGAAGATCCATTCCAGTGCTCGCTCCAAATTGTTGTTCTGTGAGTCAAACAAGCAAAAGAGCAGCCTTTAGTACATTCTCTAAAATCATGCTACTGCTCGGTCTTTGAACAAAGAATCCTGTTCAACAGCCCTTAAAACTTGTGATATATATACTCCCCCTTCCTGCAAAACAGTATTCAACAAGCACTCTGCAGAAACACGACAGATGGAAAAGAAATCCTCCCATAACCAATTCCCATAGCCCCCAGGTTCTCATCTTGAAGATGCATAGACTTCGGGCATCCAGGTTGTCTCTCAACAGATGGTAAAAGAAACAAAAGTTTTCCTCTACACTTTAACATTCATGTAAAAACACACAAACCGCCTTTCCTACTCCAAGTCAGAGAAGTCAAGCATTCCACAGCTTACCAGACTAGTTCTATGTGCATCACCCAGTAAGCGCATTTTTATACATATTTCAAAGACATCTCAGCATGCATATGTGAAAAGCACATAACGTGAAAAAAACCCCAAGTGCTACCAATAACTTATAGAACTCACCATTGCCTTCAGTGCTCGAATTGCTAAATTCCTTTGGAAGCCCATGGAAATGATAATTGCAACAATCTCTTCAGGAGGTTGGTTATCTAGCCCAGCAGCTCCAAATGCAGCTGCTCCACTCGAAGCAGTTTCTCCAAATGCAGGTATGACCAATGGCTCAGCAAAGTCTGGAACAAACATTCATCAGTTTATTTGTTTGCCCCACTGAATTGGAAAGTCAACAACACACACAAAACAAACAACAAACAGGATCTCAAAAGCACTCCTGAAATCAACATATCTTCATTTCACTGGCCCAGTTGGGATTTAGATGTGCAGAAAGCCTTAAAAACAACGAGATGAACATGCAGATTGCAAAATATCTGGGTGGACGAACTCATACTGAGAAGGCTGGAACAACTTGGCACATCACAGAAGTTAAACTACTACAGGAAAGTAGCAAAGATTGGTATGGAAGCAATGATGACACCAGAAGAGTAGACAACCCAGCTGATACACATATATATGTAAAATGAACTGATTCCCTAGCTGAAACATGTCAGTTAAGCCCAAGTGAAACTCATTCTTCATTTACACAAGCAACACAAAAGCCCAGAGTGAACTGTGACTTCAACCAAATCTGGAGTCTCCTGGCAAGGGAGTGCTCAGGTATACTCAGTGCTGAATCATGAGTCCGAACTTTGTATGGATGAAACACAAAGCGGAGAATGTCTAGCAGCCCTGTCCATCAGTGGATAGCCTGAGTTCTAAGCACAGCATGAATGCTCTAGTCTGAGCTAGAGAAGCCCGATATGAAGAAAAGCATCTGGACCACAGGGTTCTTTGTACTTACAGTTGATCACAGGTCATCTTTCCCCTTAGCAGCACAGACCTAGCCAAAAGGTGGAAAACAGAGAGCTGGCCCATGCCATCAGTGAGGACAGGAGAGTGTACCTCTGGTGTAGCTTAGGTTTGTTGTCTTCTAGGCAGAGGATGCCACATAATGGTCAAGATCTGCATATCCTAGCAGCAGCTTAGGAAAATTCAGTGACATCTCCAGGTTTCCTTGCTCCAGTGGGCAAGGGGGCCGCTGTTTCGCTGTCACACATTACAAAATTTCTACTGACTGCCAAAATACACAACCTGGAATTGAGTTCAACTTAAACCTTCCAGTCACTGACCTGGTTCTTCCATGTGTGCAATGATCCAGTTGAAAGCAACTTCAGCACCCAGGTTGCCTGTATAGTACACAGCTTTCCGACATGCTTCCAAAGGAAACCCCATCTCTGCCAGCTGCATAACTGAAGACTCATCAATATCTAGAGCTACAAGAAAGGACCTTCTAAAATACAAAAGTCTAATTTCATCCATTGTATAGTATTTCTTATTCTTATTCATGGTACCACACATTACAATACATATCTCTCGGATTTGTTTTAATACTGCCATAAACCCACATCCATTAGAAAACAGCCTTCCACAAAGCATTTTAGTATTTGTCATTGACTTACTGGTAATCTTTTGCCTCAGTGATCTACACAGATCTTTAAAGCTTGATGAATTCCTAGAGAACTTAACTTCTTCACCGCATGAAATGCAGTGGTGAATATTTTTAATATATTAGATGCTGGGCTTTGCTAGAGATGGCAGCCAAAAGCAATCACCTCTCTTAAAGGCAGGATCTTGCCGGTAAGAGAAACAACAGCTGCTGCATCTAGCAGTCTCCAGCTGGACTTCATCCCTGAATGACAGGGCCTGACAGCTACAGCTGAGACTTGAGTCCAGAACAAGCCAGAATCAAGCATCTGTGACCTCCAGAGCTGTAAGATCCTGCTGGTGAGCAACAGGTAGAGGAGCAGCTCATATTCTGGCTATGCTGATGCTGTAAGTCCTGCACAGATACACAAGTATAGGCTGAACAAGTACAAAAATCAGCTGTTATTTAGAAGCATGCAAGGCAATATTCTATGCATATCTATGTCGACGGAGAAGCTATTAGCTGAGCAAAAGCATGACAATTTTTTAATCAGCTGAAATACCAGTCCCAGAAGAGTGAGATACGTACATTCCATGAAATGGTTCATCACACGATCTGAAAATTGAGAAAGGAAAAGGACTTAAATGAAAGCTAAGTAGATTCATATGGAAAAAACAATCCCATGTGTTTAAAGTCATAGAAACATTTGATCTCTTATAGGCAAGGCATATTCATTCTTATATCCCTAATGGTTTTTTTCCATGAAGTAGACCAGGGATGTTTCTACCCAGTAATTTGCATAACTCAGCTGAGAGGGAAGTGTCACTGGTACTACAAACCCCTAGGAAATACAGCTGATGGCTGACCTACAGCCACTTAAGCAAGAATCTATTTTTTTATAAATAAGGTGCCATCACCCATGCACCCACACTTAAACTAGGTCAGCCCACTGAGCAAGAGGATAAAAAAAGAAGAGGCCTTGGTAAGGAACCTACAGATAAAGGACAAAACTAACACCTTTAGAGAACTGAATTTTGCCATAGCCTTTCCTCTGACCCACATAAGCTCCCTGAGACAGAGACTTTTTTAATGGGCTGTGAAGCCCATGTACATCCAGAGAAGTGGACCATGCACGTATGCGCAACTGCTAGGGCTTACTGCAACCTAACAATTCTTGTACTTCAAAAATTATTAAGATTTTGAATCTTAATTTATGTCTGGAAAGCTGTTTTCTTAAATTGTAGTCATTTATGTATTAAGTATTCTTGTACTGTGAATGAATCAATTCCGCAGACACTGTGTTTGCTGTTCCATCTTGAACCAAAGCGTTTCAAGTTATCCAAGTAAACTCCGCAACTGAACAGAATGCCATCTGCTCAGAACTGTAACAGTGAAATTCTACAGAAATAACCATAGGAACTGACAGATTTTGAAATTCCTTCTGACCAGGATGGACTATACACAAGGTACCAAGAGACTGATTTAGCTACAGTACAACCCAGCCTACTTTATCACCAGGTTTTAGACAAAATTCACTACATAAGTCCTCAAAAGATAACAGCGGTTTAGTAACACCTCTTATGCAAATTAAGAAATGAGCAGATTAATACTCCACTTCTGACACTTATCTTAAGACTCAGTGTAGAAGACTGAGACCAAGTACTTCGCACAAGGCCCTGGGAAATGCACATTGACTTTACAGAAAGTGAGTCATGAACGTGCACTGAAGGTCAATAAATGGAGAGAAGATGGTCCCTCTATGTAGCCGATTTTCATAAATGTAGAGGTCATGACACTCTTCCCTGTCCACTTAAGTCCTAAATACCTATCAACATTCACCAGGCATGAGCACAAGGACTTCATCCTAAAGTAAGGATGATCATCTATGGGCACAGAAGACATAGAACTATTCTGCTAGTAAAGATGAAGAGATCATAACGCAGCACAAACTCCTCCACTGAGCAGGATTACACTATTGCAAAAGAGAGACAACCACCACACAGCAGCGTAAGTATGAGACTACAGTCAGTAAAGCAAGTGAAATAATGTTTCACAAAATATTATGTGTATCACTGGGTACAGCAATTTCATAAAAACATTAATTATTTGGAGAGGGTCCAGAGCAACAGCATCAATCACAAATCCTGAAAGCATCAAAACAGAAAAGCCTGGAAGAGCTACAGTTGTTCAGTAGGGACAGAAAAAAAGGCTGTTATAACAGTCTTCAATTACAGAACTGGAGAGCTGCTTTTTCGTCCACAGCTCCAAAACGCAAAGCTTAAGGAGAATTGGATGAGCTAGAGGGAAAGGGGAATATAGGAGAGAAGTCATTGAATACCTTTTGGGTCATCAGGAATGATAATGGGAGGAGCAATATCTGGAAGTTCTTCTTCTCCTGGCTGGAGACCCCTGGCCCGAAGGTGGCTGATATCTAGGAAATCTGGCATGTCTATAGAAACATCTACAAAAGTGGAGAAACAGACTAAGCTTACAAATCCAGCAAAATGACCTCATGGTGCAACCTACTCCTTCAGAGAGGTGATTCTGGTACTCAATAACTCAACAGTTATTCGAGAAATTCAGAACACTAAAGCACAATTTAACAGGGAGGTCAGACTACATGAAACTGTATTTTAAACTCCACAGACCTGATGGATTGGTTTAATTTGTCGTAAAAGAAAAGAAGGTTCAATTAGGATCTGCACAGTATAAATGAGAGAATCAGGCCAGGCCCTCATTAAAGACCAAAGTGTGTACACTTTGAGAAAAAGGTAGACATAAAAGACACATACCAAGCTTTTTGGGTATCCAATCAAGGCCAAAGGTAAATTTCTTTATCTGCACCACTAGGTACTCAGGAAACGAAGCAAAACGAGAAGTCCTGGGAAGCACAAGAAATAGAATAGAATAGAAACAAGGCAACAAAGTCACAAGCAGCACAGATTTCAGTACCTCATGCACATCGAGATGTATAATTTCAGCCCTGAGCAAAACAAATAATGATGGATTTTATAAACATAAATTCCATTATAAAGTTTTCAAGTACAGTGGAGAAGTAGGGTAATACTCCAGCATCCTTCCTTTATCTTCCATTCACACCTATTGTCCTCTCTTCTAATTCTCTTAACTATGGGTAAAATAGAGTAAATGCATCATAAAAATACAGCCTACCACTACAAATATTACTTTCTAAATTCTTGTTAGTATCATCTTGCCATTTTAGTAGTTTTATCATTTCCAGCATGAAACTTTTGAATTTTAAACAGCAAATTATTCTTCATTGTCTAATGCTTTTAAAGACCTAGGGGATGAAGAACAGATGAATTACAAATTAACTCTTGATCTATTTAAAGATTAAAATGTTCTGCCAACACATTCGTGGTTAATACAGAAAAACTTCAGATTTCTGCTGCATTTTTCTTCACTATGTGCACTTGTCTCCCAGTTTTCAATCCAATGTCAGTGAAACTGTATGCTAAGACAGCAATGAGTCATTAATATGTTAAGTGATCTAAAAATAGAAGGTACCTGGCCATAGCAAACCAGTTGCAGAGCCAAATTTTCAATGACTTCTTACTGCTGACATAAAAATGGAACTAGGTAAGAGACTAACTCCTGTTCTCAGCAAGAAACACTGCCACTAAAAATTGCACCTGCTGTCCTATTTCTTCTTAATGCTTTTGTAAGCTGAAGATGCTCTTGGTTCTTTTATCAAGTATACCTGACCAAAAACACACAAGATGAGTTCCTTCTTTTATATGCCCACCTTGTACCACAGCCTCATGCAAGTGACAGAAAACTTAACAGATGTATGCAAACGCTGTAGCATACAAAGGTGATGGGTTGAAATCCAGACACAGATAATAAATAACATAAATCATAAAAACATATAAACCCCAAAGCTTTAGCACAGCCTTTCATAAATGCAAAATACTTCCATCCACCTAAAGAACTTTATCACAAGAAACACAACCTTCATTTGCTTCACCCTGTTTTGTTGCCACACAATGCCCTTAAGCATTTTCAGCCAAATGAGGACATTAAGAGACTAAGCAGGAGATCCAGACTATTATCTCCTAACAAATCACACAGAGCTCTGTGAGACTATAATAGTCTAGATCGCCAACATAATATCCCATTTTAATACTCAGGCAGACAATTAAGCTACAAGCATTTGAACTTCAAGCTTTTAACAACCAGACTGTCTTGCCTCTTGGAGTTGAACACTCGAGAAGAATTTATTTCCTGCTCCGTTGGTCATTAAAACTCTTGTCAGGCTTGATCTACACATTACATTATGAGCCCCAACACTAATACAATACCAAAGTCCGCTATGTCTTTGTCTTTTTCTCTCTGCCCCTCATCCAGTCAGCAAGATAAGGCCAGAGCATTGTCATACAGATTTTTAATAGGCAGTCAGTCACTCACTTAACTCCTGCAGATTTTGCTTGTAGGGCACTGCTCCAGAAATCCTCTACGTTGTTTGGCTCAGAAAAGGCCTGCAGACATGCATTAAATGGGATTTTGGCACGGACAAGCTCTGGTGGAGGTCTTCTTGCAGCTTCTGCTTCTCGTCTCTTCAATTCATAGGCAATTAATTCATCTGAGAAATACACATGACACTAGAAGCTAAATGAACATTGTCGTGGTTGTGATATCCCTCATCAGTCTTATTTTTGCAAGTTTCAGAAATACAAAAACCTACTTAGCAATAAAACTTTTACATGGCTACAACTAGACATTAAATCTTCTTGTCTGCACTGGCGTCAGAAACTACATTTACAACAACAAATCTTTGTTAAAGGTTTCTGTTCATGGTAGAAACAGAACTTGAAATACTGGGCAACAAGTTATTAAAACCTTGCCATGACAGCCAGAATCCTCTGTTAACAATAATGTCAATTACATATCATCAGCTCAAACTGACTTGGAAAGTTATTGCTGTCGATCTGTGTCATCTAACTTTCTAGACAGGATAGGATTATATATGATCTAGAAAGAGTCCTGACACCATCAAGCTGCACAGTGCCATATAGTAAATTTATAAAGTAATATACCTCCTGAGCCACTGCCTGGAAATAAAATGCTCTTTTATAAGCAACAGAAACATCACTGGAACTGATGAACAAAGAATGTGAAGCTCTCCAAAACTTAAATTTTCAAATCAAATGCTCTATTTAAAATATAGTATCCGGTTCAAGAAGCTGTGGGCCAAGTGAAAAGCAGTAGCTGGAATTCTCTGTCTTGTGCTATTTCAAAGGATCTGATCGAATAATCAGAAATGTTCCTTCTGGCTTTAAAATATTTTAAATTATAAAATTATGAATGAAACCAGAGGCACCTCCCCCTTCTAGAGTTCTTGTGACATCCTTCTCACTTCCACCTCAAGCATACACTTATCTTAGTCTGAAAGACCCTTTACCACTGATTGCAAGGGCAACCCTGGTTTGTCAGTACCTCCTTCCTGCTTCCAAGTCTTAAATCAATGTTCACCACTTCATCTTCCTTCACTCCTCTTTCTTCTAAAGCCCAGGATATCCAAATAGTGTATTTTGGCTTTATAGACCACAAACTATCTTATATTCCTATTCTCTATTATCATGTTAGATCTTACAGTCTGTTGCTCGTAGACACAAAGCCTATCTATTCCTGTTTTTTTTTAAAAAATTATTTTTTGTGTGTGTTTGTTTTTTCACAAGAGATTAATTAGCTGGTATGTTCAGTTCCTTTTTAAATTAAGAGGTTTTCATGTACTGGTTCACTGCCCAGGATAAAGGGAATCCGGTCCTAATGGGGATCTTTAGGCACACATGTGCATGTACACACACAAAAAACAAGGATAAATAAGTTGCACTATGAGTGGTGTGCTACATCCCTGGATCAAATTCGGGTTAAGGTTTTAACTCACGGAATTCTGATCGTACAAACTGCTGCCATTCTTGGTTGTACAGTGCTGGGTGGTGACACTTAACGGTGATCCCACACTCTGAGAAGAAATCTATCTGAAAACTTGCCAAGAGTATTAGCTAGAATCCTTACTCCCTAAACATGTAAGGGGGAACAGTAAAGCCACTAACTAATGTGTTTAAAATCTCCTTTAAAGAAAACAAAACCAAGCAACTCTCTCATGATCAGTTCATTGGTTTGATTTGCCACATGGCCTTGAACGGGGAGTGAGAACTTCATTCCCTGGTTGAGAGAGTCACCAGAAGGTCAGTCAATGGACCCGTTTCTTTCTTTACCTTTGTTTGTTGCTGCCTCCATGGCGACAGGTAACTGCATGACATAGTCCACCCTCTCTGTGTAGCGGACCTTTCTGGACTGGCAGCATTGTGTGCGTTCTTCCACCAGGAACCGGAAAACATCACTAGGGTTTTCTGAACCTACAGGGTTCCTCTGAAAAGAATATTAGATCCAATCATTTAACGACAATCATTAAAATAACTAGAGAACCCAAAGGCTGCTGGTTATTTTACTGAAAGCCCAGAAACAACAATCCTGCTCTCAGGTCCAGCACCTTGGCTTGCATTTTATTGCATGCAGAACTCGTGCATCCACGGAAAACCTCGCTGACAGCCACAATGTCTGTATATACAGCAGTAACTTCCTACACATAGTAACCTGCAGAGTATGCACTAATGAATCTGACTGAGTCTACGTGAACAGAAGAAAGTAGGAAGGTGGCAGGTTACAATAAAGACAGAAAGTTCACGTAAATAACATCGAGCATCCTTTCAGCAAACAGAATTGCTCCTACCACTCTGGATCCGCACTGAAACAGAACAAGCAACTTGTAGGTCATTATCCAGATGGGAATGTCACACAAATAATATACCTCCTCTTTATTGTTCATGTTAATGTCTGTTATCAGGCAAAAACCAGAAGGATGTCTTCTAAGTAGCCTATAATCAGTACATGTGTTCTGGGATGTGGAACACAATGCATGCAAATGTGAATAACTTCATCTAGACTGTAATATATGAATAAACACTCTTGATTCTCAGGGAAAACAGGAAAAAGAGAGAGGTAGACCAGGAAAAAGACTAGGAAAAAGAAGGCTTTAAATCAAAACCACATGTATTTGTAAATTTCCTTTTCAGAAAGACAGCATTAAAATTCACAATACTGATTCTTTTACACCACACACAGCACTGAGCTGGAGCTCAGCGGAACAAACACTTTATACAGAAATACCCAACTGACAACCAACCACTTTGGTTTCAGCAGAGGAGACCTCCTGCTCACAACTCAATGACGGACAGCTGGGATGTGTAAAAGAACTGGACATAGTAATTAGTTTGCTCCCAACAATTATAAAAATTTGCAATAATAATAATACCCAATTCATTAATATTCTAAGACAGACTTCAATATGGTAAACAAATGATAGTACCTAATCATGAAATGAACAGCACATTAAAAGGACAGTCATATGTGTTTACAAATCTTATAGCCTGTAAAATGATGCTTGATCTTTCTATATCTCTTGCAGTTAGCAGCAGCACTGGCCCTCTGTGTGGCCATGCAAGAGTCTGAAGTAAAAAGAAGGGACAATTAAGGAAACAAATGTTTCTAAACCAAAATACATTTAAATTAGTGCCATATTCACATATCCAGGGCTAAAAAAAGGATATTAAAAAACTTTAAAAATGCTCACACAGTAGCTCTGTCCCTGTTGTCTAATATAACAAAGGAAAAACAGTAATTCAGGTTTTCTCACCTCTACTAGATTTATAAGATGTAGGAAGAATTCCTGTGCGTCTTGTTGTCTATTAGAGGAAAATTCTGGGTGGCCTTTACTTATAAAAGCCTTAAACATTCGGGGAGATATTCCATTGTGTTGAAGCTAAATGAAAGAAAGAGAAACATTTTAAAGAAGGATTTTTATTCGTTCCTGGAACAAGTACCCCAAAGTTTCTCTATTATCTCTATCTATGACCCATTTCTACCAGAGGAGAAAATATAGTCTCAGTTTCAGCTGGTTTTCCATTCTATAAAAATGCAAAGGGTAGTGAAACATGATCCAGGGGTTTTAGAACAAGTTTTATGACATAATTCCTACAGTGTTGATTTTATCTGAATTTTCTATGGCATTTGCAAGTCAAGACAGATTACTGAAGGTTGGCTAAAATTCAGTAGTTTTCAGAAAGGCTAAAAGCTTATACTGTTTTCTAACATTTGACATTCCTTTCAGACTCCTGTTCCACCTAAAAGTAAGTGAGCATTGAGTCACTTTGGTGTATCAGCTTTATTCAGAACAAAGCCTTTCCAGAGATCTCTACAGAATCAAGCAGAGAATAACTGATGTGTGCACCACGCTTCCCCAGATGGGTTGTTAAGAACAGACATGAAATTGCAATTTGCAGGTATCGGTCATGTTGAAGGACCATAGCGTAACTGCCTTTAGCCATTCAGTTACATCAGTAGGAAACTGCCCCAAATTAGAAAATCTCTAGCTTCCACAAGAGTCCTAGTTTTGACTTTCTCACCCTCTATGCCACTTAAGCCTCCCCAATCACCCCAGACTGCATCCTCGACACTAGCTATCACCTCTTTTAAATAACTATCTTTTAACTCAGATTTGCCCTCATCCTCCAAGAGACCAAATAATCAAGACAATCCAAGTGAAAGTGTAGCCTTTAGGATACACCAGAGGCTGTTAAATACTCATCCAATCTCATTCTTTCCTACAGTTGTGCTACCATATCAATACAAAAGTAGAAAAAGCAGCATGACATGAAGGCACATAACACATACGCTAAAAAGGCACGATGTTATTTTTAGTTTCACTAGGGTAAGGTATCCCTACACTAAATGAAATCAGAAGCAGGTTCTCAATTTTTAATGCTTTTTCAACTTTTGGCAGTACACCAGCAACCATGTTCGGCTAAGATGCTCTTTAAAGGTTCTCGTAAAGAGAAAGTCTCAATATTGCTTGAACAAAGAGATGCTCTAGGGATTTATGAATCTTAGGTTATATATCACTTCAGTATCCTCGGCTGCCTTTCATCTAAGCTAGGACTGGGGAAGAGAAATGCATAAACCAGCTCAAATTACTATATACCAGGCTTCTTTCTATGCCAGAAGTAAAAATATGGCAAGGTAGCACATTTGCCCTGATGTATAATGCAATGAGTTTGGAATTAAGCCTCATTTCCATCTCTACACTTTTTACTCAGCCATTTGAGAAGAGAAGAGAAACATGTCATGTGAGACAGCCCACAGAAGAGGAGTGGATCATGCCCTCTAAACCCCTTCCATCTCAAGGACAAGAAAAGTCACAGAAGAAATAAACAGAAAATCAGGTCCTATCTGATATCTGTTTAGTCTTTCAGCCTGTTTTTAATGTTTAAACTGGGTACAAGAAAACTGCTGCCACGGTGAAAAATTTTAGCTCCACAGTGCCACGAATATTTATAGAATACCTAGCATGCTTTCCTCATCAACAGTCACAAAACAGTTGAGCTAAATATAGACTGTGCTGGACCACTGTTGATTTCATATGAATGCTTTACGGGCAACAATTCCCAAAAACTTTGGATGGATTCCAGAGACCCAGAAAGCTACAGAACTTCTTTGTATGTAGGAAGGGGGAAAAAAAAAGTAAAGGCATTAAAAAAAAATAAATTATTTTATAGACACAAGGTGTCTTAGGCTGAAGGCCTAAGATCCTATGCAATTATATTTATTATAAAAGCCAGTACAAATCCCTGGGTGACAAAATGTTATCTTTATGTATACCAATCTTATTGTGATGAAGACAAACAAAAAAAGTACCCCAAACCAACAAAACAGATTTGTATGCTCACAGTGAGGGAACTGAGAAAATAAATATACTTGGGGGTTGTTTTCCCAACTAAATATTCTACACAGCAAAGAACAAAAGCAGTAAAAGCTGCTTCAAATCCTAATACCTGCTATGAACTGCTTGAGAAGGAAGTCATCTGATACACATAACTACAACTTCATTAAATTGAACATACGAACAACACAAGTGTTAAACACCAGTAGATACCTATGACTACCTGACAGAGTTTTAAACCATCTGCCATTAAAAAGTTCTCAATATTTCACTGCTAATAGCGGCAGCTGGGCTAAACATGGAGATGTAGCTTTAATCGAAGCATTCAATTCCCTCAATTTCCAGCATATTATTCTTCATTCACACCCCGTAAAACAAGTTTTAAACTTTATTTAAAGGAAACAAGTGGGGTTCATTTGTTGTTCTAAAACAATGAACAGCTACTGTACAAAGCAATTACTCAGGAGACATAGGATTTTCAGATCATGCAAACTACTCTTTACTAGATGCTCTATTTTTGTTCAAAATCTCCCTGGCATTCTGATTTCAGGAGGAGAAATTCCCACATCAATAACAGAGAGGTGAACGTATAGGAAAATGTCTATTTCCATGGAAACTATCACCATACTTCCGTGACAGAGGCATGCATGACTTTTACTGTGTATAAAACTATAGCAGTATCAGTGATAACTTCTCCATAAAGATAGCTCTTTTCTACAGGTAATATTTTCAGCATTGGTTATTAGTCAACCTTTCATTTCTAAATATCCTGTCTGTGGTTTCACTCCACGTGTTGCTTGGGGTCACAATAACAGCGGCTGGCAGGGACACAAATATATTCTAGGTTCGGTTTTCCCAGCATCACAGCTTCTCCTGAAATCAGGTGGAATATTGTCAGAAACTTCCTGGAAACAACTCTTAGGTCTTTATATTTCGTTATGAAATTTAAAGAGGGTTTAGAAGTTTTTTTCAGGTACTCAGGACTCTCCAAGCAACACTTTTGTTTTGTTCTTTGAAGAAGACAAACATTAGCTGCAAGTTCTACAAACTTTTGCACTCATCACTGGAGTACCAAAATATTTTATTAGGAGAACCAATGGTTGCTTTAACGCTTTGCACAAATAGCTCCTGACTAATATACTCCTGACTAGAATCCTGTACATTCCACCTTGCTAAGCATCCCATTCTGGATGCACACGTGTTTTTCAATGCCCAGCACCTGTTCCCTTTTCTCAGGATATCACTTTTACCTAGTTACCAGGCTGCACAAACTCAGTCAAATACCTTGTGTTCTTCTTTCATCACCTGCTCAATAAGCTCGGATTTCACGGGTGGCTTAGAGTACTGGCCTGAAAGGAGGCCATGTCCCAATTTAGCCCTGTAGGGAAGAAAGTGGTGGGGGAAACAAACATGTCAGAAAAGCAGAAAATACGCAGATTTTTATTCTAAGCAAAAAAGAAACTTACTGTCTTTGACCCAGTGACAAATATCATTACCTGCAAATAAGCAGGCAAATCTTCCCATTCTATTTCATGCCATATCTCACTTTAAAGCACAAGCAGAGCTGCTCTTTTGCCCTGCCATTAAATTATTTAAATTCTATCTAACTTGACCAAGTAGATCATTAAGAATTGTTACCTACATCTGAGTGTTGAAATCTTGTGTTGGATCAAGAGGAGAGTAGTCAAATATTCGTGGAAGGTTTCCCACATACCTGGGCAGAATAAAGGAAAAATATTCAGCTAGATTTACTCAAGGGTATCCTCAGCCCTCAGCAGTGATACATCAGCAGGTTTCCTCTGTGCTAATAAGTCAAATTTCACATCATAGCAATGACTTAATCTATCCCTGGTGATTGTTTCTATCATGGAGAAATAACAGTAAATGAATTAGGAAATGGACATGCAAGTTTTGCTTAGAAGCTTCTAGCTATAAATTATATGGTGCTGCTTTTATCTGGAATTCAAATATTTCCTTGATCTTGGAACAGCTGCAGAATGGTGTGGCTCAAAAATCAAAGACCTAGGTTTAAAACCAATGTTTCTATTGAGTTTCTTCAATGAAATAAATGCTAACTACTGACAACTAACACTGACATATACATCTTTCTAGCCAGTTTGTTGGAAAGTGAAGTGTTTAGGAGCACACTATCTGAGCATTGCTTCCCTTGAGCACAAAGGAAAATAGACTAGGTAGGTATGGCCACGTTGAAAGAACACTTCTAATTTCTACCTGGTCCCTCTTTCATCAAAGATCTCAACTACTTTGTTGATGCCAAGTGCTCCACATCACTCCAAAGTCCTCTCTTGGTGAAGCCCATTTTGATTTTTTGAAAATGGTGGTTGAAAACTGGCACTTAATGAATCCACAGACTGTATTCCATGTGGTTAACCAAGTGAACAAACACAAGTTTTCACCCTCTTCTTTCTCCAGAAGGCAATTGCTACATGAAAACCCCAGAGGCTTTCCAAAATCTAAAAGCTGGGTCTCCAGCTCACACTCTGCTGCTGGTGGGGAATGAAAGAGCACTCTGAATCTTATTGCAAACCATAAACTGTCCTTTATAAAAAGGCTTCTCTCTTTGGAGCCGTGTGTTCAGTTTTGATCAGTCAGGAATACTACATATTCTTCCGTTGTGCTTTTGTCCTTTTACCCTCTTCATTACTCAGTGGAAGAACACACTTACGCTACACTTTTCACGAAATGAGATTTTTCTTCATGAGAATTTTAATTTAAAAAATGCCTTTCATAGTTTCCCTCTCAGCCGTAACTGCATGCAAAAGGTGCTTTGGTTTGCACTGGCACAGATCAATATTAACATGTTTGTGCCAGTACAGATTTTTTTCACAAATGACACCGGAGAAATAGAATGAAACCTGTAGGTACACAAAGGCACATGCCAATACAGAAACCCCTACTCTGATACTGATAACACAGACATAAACAGAGGTATGTACATATGTATATAGAAAGCAGAGACAGAGCAATCAAGTTTACAAGGTGGCATATGATTTCCCACCACTGAAGGCAGATTGGGTTTCGTGTTCCAGCCTTTTCCACAGCACAACACAATCACTAAATGCTCTGAGTGGCCACTAAACTGACAGAGATCTGTTTGCAGGTGAGAAAAAAAAAAATGAAATTACCATTTTGCTTAGAAAAAACCAAGAGATTGAAGAATGCAGCAGCTACTGAAAAGAACTAGTTTGAAGCTACTTACGCTCGTTGGAACTCTGGGATGCTGAAAACTGTTTGCATGACAGCACTGAGGTAGCAGCTATTTCCCAGGTTCTTCATACCAGTGTATCCTGGGCCATACACAGGCTTGAGTTTCACACCAGCTTCTTGAATCACTTCCCATTCGGAGACCCTTGGTTTTATATCACTATCTCTTAGCCCATTCTCTGTCTGAAAGCAACAAGATATTTTTTTTTTTAATCTGCTCAACTTCTGCAACAATTATGCTGCTTCTATCATCACCACCCGCTTTGTGATATACACACTAGAAAAGAAGAGCCAAACCAACGAGCAAGGAGAGGTAAGTCCTGCACGTAGGGGAGAAGATCAGGTCAGCAAACCAGCAGCTTTTTCTTCCAATATACCTCTTAGGTCTTTACCACAGACCACTGGCTCCTTGCATGTTCCCAGCTGGGAACTTCACTTCTCTCAATGCTGTGACCTCAAGCCTCAACATCAAAACACTGCATTTTTTTTTCAGGATTCATATTCCATTTTTAACAGCCCAGAATAGCTGCTGCTGTAGAAGTTGGTCCTAGCAAACAAACTAGATGAAAAGCCGCAGATCAAATATCTCTTCCCTTCTTTCAAACGGAAGAGAAAATTTGTGATGCTGAAATTTCTCCCCTTTACGGCTCAGCTTTCAGCTTGCAGGTACACAGCTTGTTCACAGCTCATAGGTACAGGGCACTACAGTGTCATTTACTGCTAGCACTGCTCTACCACTTCACTAAGAATTTTTCAGACTAGTCTGAAGACTGGAGGCAAAACCTTTGCAACAGCTGAGACTAAGTTTTCAAGGTTGGTGAGTAACATGTGTTTTCCAGAAAGACTCCAGGATAAAAGAGATTTTTTTATTCAAGATATTGGCAAGGAAATATCAAAACTATTATTAGCACCATGAAGGCTTCTGAAACCGCAGTTTAAGTTTTCACTATAATTTTAGAGCTATTACCAGTTTTCTCGGACAATGAAATACACTAAGCCAGTAACAGGTTTGTTCATTTTTAACAGATTTCATGTTCAGGTTCTCAGACAGGGATACTCTGCTACATGTAAAAAAGACAAACCACAAACTAAAGCAAAGAAACATATATAACCATATTCCATTCAGGCTTCTTAGATTATTTAAACTGAACTGGAATCAGCATCCACTAAGACACAAATTATTAAAAGGACTTCTTTACTAACACAGGCGAGCAACATGCTCAGGACCAGGACTTGCCCCAGTCTCTTTCTAGTGCACCACACCACAGACCACACTGCTTTCTAGATTTTAGACCACTTTTTTTTTTGCTTATCCATTGCTTAGCTTATTTTTGCTTAAGATTTGTGTCTGTTTACATATGCAATAGGCTTTCCTTCACTGACTATAATTAAATATTCTAGATATTCTCAAATTGAATGAGGTTTTTCATCTTGAATAACACATAAGAAGTAAAACAGGTAAACTAAAGACTACAAAGGAACTCTTTTGCAAGGCAACTTTCAGATTTGAGAGTAACGAGTAACAGTTCACTCATCTCAGACCTCAGAAATTAAAACACGAACTGGCTACCTGAAGTTTACAAACCTAAATACAGTCTAACGAATCACACAAATATAAGCGAGAAGGATCACTCTCGTGTTTCTCTCCCACCTCCAAATAAACAAAACAATAAGTAAACAACAAACTGAATTAAAAAAAACTGATTTCCTACCACTTGCATCTGCAGCATATCAATTCCAAAGTGTGCCAAATGTTTTGCTATATGCGGATCTAAAACCGGCTCCTCTTCATCAAAAGAATAGACATCTACAAAAGCAGAGAGAAACAGATCAGCTGCAGTATCAAGTGTTATCCCTTCTCTTTGCTTACCAACACTGCATTCTCAGTACAGGACTGCCTATACAAGATGCCTTATTCATATTGTCCAAGTTTGGTTATGACCAGCAGAAAAATGCATCGATAACCACATGGCTCAGTAAATACCTTAAATTTTCTCAACACAATCACCTCAACTACTCTCCTCAACAGAAATTACATGCCTTCACAGTACTAAAATCTAAGAATATTTATAGTGATCACAGTATTTCTGCCACCTGCCCCAAGTAAGAAACTTGGGAAAACAAGGAATGGGGCATGCAAAATTCTCAGATATGTGGCCAGTCCACATTTTGATCGTGGCAAATAGAGTTTGAGATTTTGTGGAGCTATTAGATACAGGCAGACATATTAAAACTGTAACTGGATGGGGCCAACTACTGCCTATGGTGTTGTAACTTCTAGTACAGTTTAAGGAATCCAGTTCTGCCCTTTTCCCACAGAAATTCAGGGAGAACTTCTTTATTAGGAATAGATGCATTTATTGGTTTGGACGCCAATGGACTGGTCTTGTAACACTTATCTTGTGGTTAGGGAGAAAGACTGATTTCATGACTGAGGCGTCTTGTGTTGTTGTACAGGAGATCTAGATTTCAATTCTGGCTCTATGATATAGCCTTATAGCATTAACTGAAAACCCGTAAACATTTTGGCAGGGCAAAGTTCAAAGTCCTGATGGACGCAATACATCTAGTGATGATATTTTCACTGTAAAAACAAGTGTAATAAATCCAACAGAAGGATAAAATGGTTGAGAGAGAAGAAATTCACTTTCAGTATTTACCAAGCAAGTTCTGTAACAAATCTGAGTCCAGAGCAGGTTTCACCTAGTTGAGCAAAGCTGCCTACCAGTAAAGCTGCAGGCATCATAAAAGGATATGAGTGGTAAACATGCACTAGTAAGACTTGAACAAGCCTTCTACCTTTTCATTTCTCTAGTCTTTCTCTGTCGTGAACAACTACTTTCCTGCTTTGGTCTCACACAAAAATCCAGAATCACTCTGCCAGTCTGCCTGCACTTCTCTCAGCCAAGTTTCCCTCATGCCTCGCAGTTTCTCAGAGTGACCTTGCCCCGTATGACCAGACCTAGGCTGACAGAAAGAAAACTAGCCAGAAGAAAGATGAAACAAACTCACAAGAAGAGAGTAGGAACCCAGGTAAAGGCTGTTCATAGCACAAATACCACTTCTGAAATGTCCTTACCCTGCCCTCTCCTGGCAACTACAGACCTTGGCTCCAAATCAGCCCGTCACCTACATACAATTTTAACATAAAGACAGTCTCCTTGAAGTCTGCCAGTACCAAACCCCCACTGAAATGACAAGTTGAAGGCTAGCCAAGACCTCAAAGAACTAATGCAACATTTAAAATTAACCAGCTTTGTGGAAAACATTAACTGTCTCAAATCAGTGAATTGTGCTTTTGAGTTGTGCTGCCAGCTGCTGATTAGCCACATCAAACCTCCTATTAACATTGGTCCTGACGACCTCTCTGGCATGCATGTGGCTGTAGCTGCCCATGTGCTGGAATTCCACTTTGTAGTAGCAAGACATGACTGTTCACCCACACACAAGAGAGAACATTCCCATAGCCTTCTGGTGAGATCAGAGCACAGCCAAAAGATCCTGCGAAGTTCAAACACCTATTGGAGCAAGATTACACATCAACTGATCCTGGCTGAGTACTTTCAGTGTGGGAGCTCTTTGGATTGTCCTTAGCTCTGGCAATTGAAGAGAGAGAACAGCCATCTGGGACTACTGACCCAGACCAGCAGAAATGGAACACAAGATACATCAATCTTTTGCTCAAGCTTAGCTCATGCTGTATCCTTTAGCACTTTCTGCTGTGTTACCAACTTAAAATTCATGGGAGAGAGATGGAATTCACTTATTTCATAAAAATCAAAGAGCAGCAAAGCACAGAATGATGATGAGAGCCTCCAGAGACAGGTCCATAGTGCTATCATACAGACTCTGGTAGATAAGGATTGTAGACAAGACAGCGCACGTGACACACACAAGCTGGTATCATTAGAATGAGAAAGGGGAAGAAGGGAAGAATATAAGGGGGGGAAGTAGGGAACAAAAATAACAAGAAAAATCTGAGACAGACAAGTAATATTCTTAAACAGAGAAAAAATATTATTATTTTTCATATTGTGGTAAGAAAATAAAAGTTACAGTGCTACCTGAACTTCCTTTTCTTCCACAGCTCAAGATTTACACCTGTTCTGGCTGCGTAGACATCACTCCTTCCTACTTAAAGTATAACAAATAATGGCAACACTGTCCCTGAACAAACAAGTTGCACAGGATCCCCCAAAGAAGAACCTGACAATTGTTGAGATTAGCATCCACAAAGCAATTTATTCACAAAGCCATCAGACAGGGCTTCCTCCTGCTAAACTCCACTTCATTTCTCAAATCAGTTTCAAACAGGCAACCTCACAAGGGCTTGAAATTAAATCTAATGGCATTGTCAAGAGAGGTAGCACAGTCTGCCTAGTACTCAACCTATTGAAGCAACCAACTTTGACTCTATCCTACATCCTGTCTATGGTCCAAGAATGGAAGACAAAAGTTTGGTTCAATTTGCCCTGATCCCAGAAATCTTCATAATTTATACAACACAGATTTCTCAAGAAAAGACAAGGAGTTCTCTTCTGCTCCTCTCTCTCCTACATTTAGGGTTTATGTATAAGTGGAATAGCAGCACCACCTCTTTCTTCTTACTGGTGTGAAAAAGGAAGAAGTTATGTCAGCAGAGGGACTAATGCTTATTACTCCTCTACCATCACCTCTTCACCCCCAGCCCAGGGAAGCAGAAATCAGACAGACTTTGACTCAGTATCTGTCACGGAGCCTCTTTCCTGAAGCTCATCTGTCATCCAGCCCTATTGAGAGGTTATGATTACCACTGCAATATAAATCAGAAAGAGAATAAATATTGAAAAGGAAACAAAAAGGTTTGGGGGAGGGAAGTCTTTTATATAGCGAAAGCAAGTAAACGTCACCCAGAAGAACAAAGGTCTGTGGAAAACAGCTGCTGCCCCTCATTCAGAGGGAAGGATGACAGCCTGTCCTTTGTTATCCCAAAAGCCACAGAAGACAGAAAGCGGCTGATCCATGGGAGGCAGGACAGCAGCCATAAAGAAACAAGTACTGCTGCTGCTAAAGATCAGAAGAAAAGAAAAAGAATTGGAAAAAAAACCACTAAAGAATAGTCTGTGTATTTTGTAGATGCAGTTAAAACCTACAGCTGGGCAAATCCTAAACACCTTCGATAATTTAGGGACTCAAGATAGAAATCATCCAAGAATAGGCTCATGCAAGGAAACAATATTCTACCTGGGAGAGAAAAGAATTAATTTTGCCCAATGCTTCTGTGGCACAGCTTGTTGAATCTGACTACAGTCTCCTTTCCCTGACACTGAATAAGACTTAAGGTAAAAAACTCTCAAATGACATGTATTAAAAAAGGGGCTGCTCTAAGAAGTTATTTTTCATCTATATGGTCACAAGCACTAAAACCAAAATATAATCATGCTATGTGTTCTTTTGTTTTTTTAATTTCTCTGTACAGCTGCAAAGGACCTCTTGTTTATGACTTTTTCAGCCTCTCATGTTTTTAATCCATCTAATCCTCACACGCAATAATCCTCTCCACAGCAACACTGCAGAACATCACACTTTGAGAATATGCAAACAAGGATATATCTATAGCTTTCTTTCCCTCTCAAGATCATCAGGCATTTTACAAATGAGCATCACAGCAGCCCAATGAAGATGAGCATTCAGACTGAACAAAATGTTACCAAAACAAAGGAAAAAATAGCACAGTTTCCATAATGATAAAGAGAACACGCACATTGATAAGAATGGAATTTTCTGACTCTAAAATCATTATTCTGTTATTGTTTCTATGTTATATAAGATTGAATCATTTTCCCTAGCAAAGTACCAGAACTGAAAGACAGCACTTCTCTGGATTCTGCTGTTTCAAAATAATACCATGCTTCTACTATAAATCTACTTTTATTCAACCCAAAAAAAACCCTATTTACACCAAATATAAAACAGAGGAAGAGCAGATAAAAAACGTTAAGGGCTTTCTCTGAATGGAGTGCGTGTCATTTCCCCAAGACTCAATCAAGATCCACAGACTCACAGGGTTTTCTTTCCATATCAGTCTTGCAAACATTTGCACTATGAGCACAAACTCACTTTTGTTAATAGATACACACCATTAGTCTCATGCACAAAAGACAGCCCATCTCAGAACCTGCCAGGTGGCTGACCTGCTCCATCAGGTGTGATGGTTCCTAACTTCACTGCCAAGGGATAACCCGTCTCCTTGTAGTGATCCATTGCATGGCCATTCCCCCCACTGCCATCGAAGAACCACTTCCCACACAGCACAGAACCATCTGTCAGGTTTAGCCACAGGTTCTCCCGCAGGTCACATTTTGAGCATTTCCAACCACTGCAGAAGAAAACAGGAAGAAAAACAGAAATAATGTAAGGCAAGAAACAGTCCTGTATTTCCAGCTATAGTATGTCAAAACAAACACACGCAACTGGCCCGCTGTCAGGCAAGAGAATTGTTGGCTGAGTTGCTGGCTTTAGTTTTTATTTAGGACAGTACAAACCTTACCACCCTCACCTGGGGGGAATTCTAACACCATTGTCTAGCTGTACAAGTGTTTTGGCATGTTTAGATGCCTGTAGCTCTTCTTCCCAGGAGTCAGGTTCCTGCTTCCTGTACGGTGATTTTGCACTGAGGAGTGCATCACAAGCTATCGTCACCTGGAAGGCAAACGTAAGGCAATCAAAACCCAACACAATTCAGTGACTGGACAGAACTTTGCATTCAACTCACTGCTAACCACATACAGAACTGGCTATCAGTAAGACTATTTATATACTTAAATATGCATGCATTCTTCTAGACCACAGTAGTTGTTATTTTAGCAGGACAGCAAGCATATGTACTATATGAGCTTCCCTGAGACAAGCTGGCATCACAATAACAGAAGGACTACAGGGGGTAAAAGGAAATCCAAGAAACAATGACAAAGCAGATTTTCAAAAAAGACCGGATCTCCATTATAACTAGTTAAGAAAGATCTTTATGTAAACAAGCACCACGTATAAGAAAACAAAGCACCATCTTGATAAAAACCAAAGCAGGAGACAATTCCTGTCACCACTTGCACACATTCACTGACCAGTGCTGGTAACTCTTCTATATTGGGTAATGAGATTTCATAGTGATCGGGAAATATAACAAGTTTTGCTTCATCTTCATATTCAAAGTCATCACTGTTGAGATCACCGTTTGTCTCTAGATCTGGAAAACAAGATCCGGAATGTTAGGAGACTGTCCCAAGATCAAGGTTCCTAAATTGTGGCAGAGGAACCACTCTGAAGCATTGTTTGCCTGTGACCAGGCTGCAAGCTGACAGTGTCAGTAGTTTCTTGTGGCTAGAAAAGTTTTGTGACATCCTGATCTAAACGGAAATCTGATCATCCTGCAAAAGGACATTCTGAGCACCCAAATTTCAATCTTAATCTGATCCTCAGTCACAGCCAATTTGTCCTCTGTTGCTAACATCACATTCTAGGAAGCAGCTAACACAGTTCTGCTCATTTTGGACAAAATCAGGATGTAATACTGCTATGCCTTTTACCCAGGATCTTGAAACACTATGCAGTGTGGAGACCAGATCACACTACCCACGCCCAAATTGCAGAGCAGGAACAATGCCCCTCTGTTCAGACCTCATGTTTTCTAGATAAACAGACCTGTCTGAAACATGCTATGGCTACCATCCATCTCAAACCTGTGGCCTTTTCTTCCACAAAGATGCCCATGGCTAGAAGTGTTCCTGCATTTCATCCATAGTCTCAAATAGCTACAGCAAGTACAGTTACACCAGCATTACCCGTCTCTTGCTAACTCCACTCCACAATCAGTGTAACTACCTCTTTAAAAGATTCTTAACTAATAAAGCTTTCCTTTGAAGACCAAGCCTTCCAAAATGCTTGTGTACATTCTTACTCATACTTCAGCATAAGGACAACTTTTTTGCTTAACTATGAGCCTAGAATAAGCAACATCAGCTACAATGCTTGTCCAGAAATAAGTGGGCTCTGAGAGAAGCCAAGAGGGTGTAGAGGTAACTAAATGGCTAGTGTTTATATCTTTGACTTTATCAAAACCATAATTACCCCATAGTCACAAGACTGATTTAAAATCTTGTTCAGTTCTTTCCAGTACAACTGAAAAAGTTAAGACCAAACATGTGCGTGTTGTGTCAGGCATTACACAAGATTCAATTGCAAGAATAACCTGGGCAAGGACAGGATTTTCTGGACCCTTCTCCTATCTGGACATACTGGATCTACCGTATTCTGATGTAACAAACAGTCAATAAGGTTAAACTAAGAAAGAAGATGCATTAGTAGTAGCTAAAGCGGGCTCTTATTCTTACTCTGAGTACACGCATATGCTTAATGACTGACTCAATACTAAACAGGCACTGCACCCTGGGAATGCCTGAAATCTCAACTGTGTACCTGTGAGAGAGGTGAGGGTGACAGAGGCCAGATTCAGAAAACTAAGCTCTCTGTGTACTCGGGGGGTAGTAATAGCCTGAACAGCCTAAGTAATAAAAAGTACCAAAAGATAATTTAACTTGACCTGGAAGGCCACTTTTTGAGAGGAAGGTAATCCAGCGTCCATTCAATTTTTGGCTCACCTGCTGCACCAGCCAGACGTGAGGGGTGACAACACCCACCGTCAGTGACTTCCAGCAGCAAGACTTCTTTCTCAGCAGCAATCAACAAATACCCCTTCTCCTCAGACAAATCCGGACACAAAAGAAAGAACTTTTCCTTATATTGAGAGTACGACATTTATAAAGAAAACATTCATTACTAATTCCCCAAATCACACTATTTTCATAATGATCCCTTCCCTTACGGCAGCATAATAGAGAAAGCTAGCAACCTTGTTTTATTCCAAGTTTCTTTCCCAGCTTGTATTACACTCCTCTGTTTTGATAAAGGAGTGAATCTCAACAGATGCAGTCTGCAAAGTCAGCTCTTTTGCTCTACGAAGCAAAGAAACACGAGCATCTCCAAGCTGAGGATAAGCGTGGCGACGCATTACTGAGGATTTTCACTTCATGTCCAGAAATTTGATGGTAGCCAGTGCAGCAAAACCAAAAGTACTGACCATCTCCTAAATATGACAGAGGTTCTTCACAGAGGATAAACTCAGAGTATGTTCAGGCAGGTTTAAAGGCAGCAACCACCTCTTCCAGGTCCTGCGGTCACACACTTCGCTCAGCCACCAGAGGGAACCTGAGGACAGCTCATATCAGCCACCGTTACCTGAGATGTGTTTAAGAATTGCTGGTATTTTCATTTCCTTATGATACAACATTAAGTTTATAGTATTTACAACCCACTGTATAAAAACAGCAATGATATAGTTGCCTGGGTTCAAAATTCAGACTCACACTTCAGTTCATCTCACAAGCCAGACAAAACAGCCGGATAGTAGTGACTTTACTGCTAGTGACCTGACCTGCATTCGAACTAGTGATCCAGGGATAAAAGACTTAGTATCCAATTAGCAATCATCCCCTGCCATCTAAGGACTTCACACACTTAGGAGAACCAGCCTTTCGTACGCAACAGGTAGGGAAGGAAATATCCTTTTCACCTTCTCAGGATTCGCACCATTCACATTACCAGAAAAGCAGAAAATGATGTCCTGTCAGTACGGCATTCTGGGTGTCTGACATGCCGATATGGCAGCATCACACTTCTTATTTTAAAGAAAGATACATACAGCTTCATATCAGTTCCAGGTGGGGAGGAAAAAAAGATGAAGATTTAACTGGCAATTCCAGTTTTGAAGCTGACCACGCAAAGCTGGTACGCTTCCACCCCACTGAATAGAAATTAAAAGGACCACTGGTGGTTTTTGGCAATTATCACTCTGAAGATAGTTCCTCAGGGTTCAGACACAGTACATAAGAGTGGAAAGGACTTCTAAATCACTGACTGAAACCTCTTGATAGAGCAGATGACCATATAAACTAATCCCTTTTGTTGACTGTCAGACAGACCTCTTAACAATCCTCAGTTTGAAGCCCCCAAATCACTACTCATGTTTTTAAATCTTGGTTTGTATATGCCAAGAGTCATAGTTGCTAAGTTCAGTAAGAAGTTCTACCTGCATTATCTTTTCTGTGCCTATACAAGGGCCAACGTGGCTAAGAAAACATGAGCGTCAATATAATAAAAACAGATGACTATTAGTTTAGAAGGCAATGGAGCCCACACTAGGTGAGGGCAGAGGTTGACCCTGTAGCCAACGGGCATCATGTGAAGACTGCAGGTAGATTCAAACTTGGATTTTAAAACTCGTGCAGAATTTGAGAGGAACAGGTGTACCTATGGGAAAGAGGGGCAGGGGGAATTCTACTTCCAAATATTTGATTAAAAATTACTATAACACTAAAGGCACTGAAAAATATGAACTTTCAATCACTATACCTCATAAAAAGCTGTTCCTTGGACACTGATGTTCTTCCAAGATGCGCTGTGAGTAGAAGAATCCCTGGGCAAAAAAAGGGTTTACTCAGTTCTGAGACTGAGCCACAAGACAACCAAGCAGTCTAATCTTTTTAAAGAGCTGACAGCTTGGTGGTGAATATCCACACGACGATGCTGCCCTTCTAGTGGGCTAACAGCTTTACTGTGCTTCCTCAGAGACCCAGTAAAGCACCATGGTCACTAAAACAAAGTGTCTGTAAGGTGTAAGTGGTGTGCCGGGAGGCCAGGACAACAGGCAAAGTAAAATAACAGACACCTTAAAACACAGGATCGATTGACACTGGTAATTTGGGTAAGTGTTTAGTAAATTTACTCCAGCTCACAGGCATCACTTCAGTGATGGCGAGAAATGCATTACTGCTGAACTGACTGAAAACAGCAGCTGGAAGTGGAAGATGGAGTACTGTAAACCAACCCACCCAAGGGGAAGAAAAGGAATGGATGTGCCCAGATCAGATTTAGACAAGTTACCAACTGACTGCACTAATAATAGTGGCATAGGGAGACTCCAGGCAGGACCTTCAAACAGGATTTCCTGTGCATATGGATGTGTCTGTGCGTATGAAAGGGAATACAAACATGAAAATTGAATGACAATGTTGACTAGCGAGCCTAAAACTAAGTCTGAAACCCCAGAAAGACATTTCAGGAATCTGGGCTTGATCCTACTCTTACTAAAGCAATGGATAAATTTGTATTGACCTAGAAGTAGAAGACTGAGTCTTTAAATCAAATGATCTCTTCCTGAAGCCTCTAAAGAATAATGAATTGCAGCAGCAGCACTCTGGAAATTATAAACTCTTCCAAGTTCATTTGCTGTCAGGCATATCTGAAACACTGACCTCATCAGATGAGCCATTAAAAAAAAAAGAAGTTTTCTAAAAAATTACCTTCCAGTCATAACGTTTGCCTGTGTGGCAAAATGAAAAGAAAACTTTCTACTAGGATGGGTTGAATCATTCACTACTTGTAAAATAACATTCAAATTGCTTGCTACACTTCCAAAGAATCAGTATGCTGTTCTTATTGCTAGCTATAGATCTCACCCCTTGGATTTCTGGCACAGTCATGTGTTAAACAAGCAAAGTTAAACAACCAAAATTCAAATTCTTAACTATTTTGCTAGCAACGTTAGCCTTTGTTAATGTAGCCTAACTTCCTCAGTTCTATCAAAACCAGCGAACTATTAAGACTCTATTAATGTAAGGTATCTGCTCGTCATTCTACATTCAAATTAAGCTTAGATGGCAAAGCCAAAACTAAACAAGTTCATTCATGGTCTAATCGGGGTTCCACTGCTACTGCTGAGGAGCATGCACAACTCTACTACACTAAAATTCAGAAACACTCAAATCCTCCTAAATCAAAACTCTTCCATTAATAACATATATTCTCTATGTGCTTACTCACATAAATATAAACTTAAAAAGTGGTGTAACTCCTCTCCAGAAGCTTACCAAACCGAAACATCCTTACTGCAAACAGGGTTCTGCTACCAGGCACTATGAGATCTAGGAGAGAGCTAAGTGGAGCTGTGGTCAAATCCAGAACAGCCACTCTTATGAATGGCCTTTACACTCAGAAACAGTAGCTGTAAGTGCATTCACTGCCGTAGGCAGGCATGTGCTATCCAGAAAAAGCTCAGCAAGTTTACACATTCTCCCAGACTCTCTAAGTGGAAGTTTTCCCTTCCTTTCCAAGGCCTTCTCCGAGATCAGCTGTGTGTCATGGATACTGTTCCTCACTGACACTCCTCTCACCAGCAACCACCACCCTCACGGATCTGCTGACAGAGCTGTTCAGTTGAGTACTTCAAAACACTTTTAATTGATGGCTCGCATTTGTCCAGACTTTGCTCAAAACAGAACTCACACAACTTGCTGCAGATCCTGATCTAGAGAAGGACATCTATCTACAGGCAAGTTTGACCACAGCCACTCTACCAGCTCCGTTTAGTCTGGAGTCCAGGCTCTGGCACAGACCAACAGATGTCCAAAAAGAGGGTACTAGAGCAAGACAAAAATGTGGCAGTTCTTCCCTCAGTGTGTACCTCCTACCTTAAAGATATCTATCTGGGATTTCTGTTTGTTGGGAGGTGGGTAGGTGTACAGGGGCATGAGTGGGTGGGTGTCTGTTTGGTTTTAGAGAAAGAGACACGGTGGACAATATTGCATGCAGCTGTTGTTTCCCTATTCAAAAGGGCAGGTCACATCTTTTTTATAAACCAAAATAATAGAGAACAAAATATAAAACACTGCTCCACTCCTGATTTCCCCCTTGATTCTTCCATTTCTGCTGCTGCTGATGTTTTTGGAGAATGATTCTCACCATCCCTCTCAGAGGTACCCTTCTGAACAGTAATAGCTAATTATGACTGTGCACATGCAGTTAAAGCACTTCTGGTCTTGTTTGCATTTTTCAGCATTTACTTCACCTATTGTTAAGTTACTCAGTAACACACTAAAAATAACTTTTAGATTTAATCTCTTAGATAATGTTAAATCAATCAGCAAACTCTATATACTTGCTTTTCAACCCTTCTCCAAACCACTTAAGATCACATTAGCTCTTCATAATTAGAACATTAAAAGGACTCTGCTGATAACTACTGGGAGTAACAGGTCCAGGGGAACTCTGATGGTGGCTTTCTATTGTAAGAATTGGGCCTCCAATCCCTTCACCACGAAGAATTTCCCCCTTACTCTATTCCCCTTTTTGATCAGGATCTTGTAAGGAAGATTACATCCTGATAATAGAATTGCTCTTACTCACATAGTCACTGACTACACAGGAGGAATACTATGCCTAGTCCCAGAGTATTCTGGCAGACCCAGAACCATTACTTTACTTCAGAAAATCCACAATGGTTCTTTTCTGTTCTGTCATATTTGTACAACTCTCTATCAATTATAATTCATTCTTTTTCTTCCAGATGGGCTTTATTTATGCAAATTAAATTCAGCGATGATACATTTCCTGGTCCAGTTAGGTTTTTGGTTTTTTTTCCCCAAAACGGGTATCACATTTCCCATATCATTGCTGATTTAAGCAAGAAGTTGTGTACCAAAGACAATAGTGCAGCCGTTTCTTATCTGAGAGGCTTAACGTCATGAGGAGCTATCATCTTGTCCCATCAATTAATTTCTTTCCATTTTACAGACTGGATCTAAAGCTTCTCTGTAAGATAGCCACGCATATTGACATGCACAAAGTATCTTCAAACTTGCTAGCCCAGATAACAATGAAGTGAGGATATCACTCCACGCACTGTGATGCAGGTTGCTTTAAATATCACCCTAAATCCCCTGAAAGCTTCCATGGTCTGAGCTGAAGTTACAATTTCCACACTGCCGGCAACATCTAAACAATCTAGATTAAAGGCAGTTCATACATTTCAATTTCAATTGGGAATTATTATGCTTCCCAATTAAACAGAACACTCAGAGTCAACCCCCTCTTGCCTTCTCCAAAAGAAAAACAAACCAAAACGAGTCCAAAACCTAATGCATGCACATGCACACACACTTTGATATGGATCTTCTAATGTTTAAGGAAAGCTAAAGCTTCCAGTTGTCTGACACAATTAGTCTGTGTTTCTATAGCATTCGCTGGATAGCAGCAGCACTAGAAAATAGTCAGCGTGCATCCAAAAGATGTTTTCCTAATACTAAGGAGATTGAAATGGGTTTAGTATCTTCAATAGCTTTACACCAAAGAGGATTATAAAAAGCAATGTAACAAATGCCCAAACTGGATTGGCTTTGTACAGAAAGCTTAAATCTCTGAGCCTTCAGGGAATTATTCAAAGACACCTAGAAACACAGTGATGTTGGAGCACGCAGTGATCATTGTCCATTCTTGTCTGACAGGGTAAGCCCCAAATCACAGACTACATATATGGGCTGATAATAGCTAGTTTGGTGCGAACTTCTACCACAGGTGCCCAAGGTCACAATGAGAAAGACAGAACTCAAATGACTTGTCCAGCAGCTCGAAACCAATGAGGAAGATGTTGGAACAAGAGATGTCAAATTTTGCTAACCATCTCTGCTGCTGCCACATGCAAACTTGTCACACCAGCTGGCCTCTCTGTGCTTTCATTTCCTCTGCTGTGAACAAGGACAGGAATAATTCTTTCTTCTTTTCTTTACAAAAAAAAATAATAAAATCTGCTGAGCCAAAGAAACAGATACAAAGCATTTTGATGCATGTAAGTGTCATCTCAAGGATCAGAGCAGAGAGTTGATACTATTTTACTCCAAGCCAGCAGGTAATGAAAAGCGGACTGCAGTGGAGCAACAGATCAGATAAGATACATTTTCAGAAGTGCATTAGATCCTGGAAGTGCTGGAAATGGCAATAATTCTATGTGCTAAATCCACCCCAGCAAAAGTGCACCATCTTCACAAGCTCACTGGGACCAGGACTCTTGGAACCGCTCCATCAGATCTACTCAGTGGGAAAAAAACGCTTATGTGCAAGGATGGATGTGCCAGCATGGCACAACAGAGACACTGTGATGCACACCATGTGCCAGCATTCCAGAATGACAGGAGCCTGAAAAGGTGCGCAGTAAATCAGCAAGAATAAAATTGGATTGTGCTTTTGTACTTCTTGTTTACACCCACTTTGCTAACACTGTACAACCATTGCTGCATTGCCGCCAGCTTTGTTTCTGAACCTATTATTCTAAAAGCATGCAGTGACAAACATTACTTTCACTGTAAACTAACAGTAAATGACACTTACAACAGCATCCATGAGTTAACAGTCTCTTCCTACAAAAGCAGTTTAATTTCTTTCTGACTCATCTGGAGACTTTTCTCTCTAAGCCTCCCTTGCAAAACTTACTCCTGACATTAACGACAATTTAATCAATCACAACCTGCAAAGGCCTCTTAGGGACACATTCCACAGATCAAAGCATTTCTAAAAGGAGATCATTCTATTGTTTTCCCATAGCCATAAGAGCTGGCAATTGCAGAGAAAACATTTAACCGCTTCATTACTAGAAGAAAAACTCACTATTTGCTATTAATACAGAGAGAATAAATAATAGACTGATCAGAGAGGTGGGAGGAGGAAGAATATAGGAATTGCACCAAGTTCCCCTCATCCATATTTATCAGGACCTCAGGTTTTCTGAGTAATGTGAATCAACAGATGTTGAAAGAAATGGACATGGTAAGAAAACTGCTTTCCACGAAGCAAGGGGAGATAAACATGGACTTAACAAAATAAAAATTGGTAAGAGATTCTCATGATATATATACCTATACTGTTGCATTCATTACAGGAGAGATCACAACACTGCTTAAGAACAACTGTGTAACAACTTTGAAATGGTAACAACCTTTGCTAGGACCAGCTGCAGAGCAGAACAGTGCCACACTGAGGCCCTGTTATATCTAAACACTGAGTATAGATAAACATTTTATTAAAAGTGTATTTTGTGAATATCACAAAGAGTAAAAGAACAGAATTAGCCTCGAAACATCTGCCAGACCCTAGGCTGCCCGAGAATGGCTGAAGGCCCAGTTCAGATTAAAATGTTTCATGTATACATACTCATATCTCTGAATATGCACCAAAATGGCTAAGAAAAACAGAAAAAGAAAACCCACAATGAGTCCCAAACCTGGACACAATGGTGGATAGAGCCCAAGTACACATGCAGACAGGGTCAGAAAAGGACTATGAAAACCGCTGTTCACAATACCTAAAAATATCTTTGCATTCCTCCTTTTTGGTAAAGCTCCGCCAGATGCTCCTGGTACCTTCTGGAAAGGGAGAAAGAAACAATTAAAAATACAAGTGAGATAACAGTGAATCAGCAATGACCCTATACCATCACCATGTCTGACACACATCTATCTGTTCATGGTCCTTCTATTAAATCACTGTCCTTGCTGAGCAAGAATGTAAATCCTCTTCATTTGCCTCTGATAACTGGCCTCAATTCATCATTGCACATGACCCTCATGGTGTGAGAAAAGCCACCATCTGAATCCTTCGCATTATGCTCTGTTAGGAATTAAGCAGAGCACATCTCATGGTGACCACTTGTGACTGCTGTTCTATCTACAAGACCAGGATATGTAGCATCACTCAGACCTCTTACCACTAAATCTGCTACAGTATTTCTTAATGACTAAAGCTGAATTAGAGAGAGAGGAAGAAAAGATTATATCTGCAAAAGATTCAGTCCTTCATAACTAATTCCTCTATGACCAGTTTGCCGTGTCCTATCAGTTCAGGTAATTTTCTTCTATCCTTTCCATCATGATGCATGCCTTCAAAATACTTCAGACTACTAGCGAAAACACTAGCAGCTGAGGAAATGCAAAAGTCAATGCACTTGCTTCTTAAGCTGTTTATTAACAGGCACCATTAAATCCAATCAAGTTAAATCAAATAAACCTCTGTGGCTGTAATGCCTACATGAGGCATTCTGTACAGCATAATGTTAATGTAACTGGCGAGGTTGTTAGGCAACTTTTTTTTTTTAAATAATAATATTGGGATACAACAGGTGGAGAGAAATCAGCCAAGAACCTGTCAGTCTAGGGAAAGTTCATGTTTGCCTCTGCTCCTTGGGTAGGTGGAAGGGTCACATATTTTGGGTGGTTCCCTTCAGCATGTAAATAAAGCTGTGGCCAAAGCAGACTGCTTGAATCATCAGGGAGGACTTATACATCACAGGCAAGTTTTCCATTCTTAGAAAGAGCAGATGCCAACTAACATTCCTTGGCAGAACAGAACCTATTATCCATATATAAGAGCCCACGGGAAGGGAGCCAGGGGTACAACTCCAGCATTTATTTAAAAAAAAAAATAAATAAATAAAAATCTCAAAGTTGAAATAACAAGCAGAACATTTTTAACAAGTGGAAAGGAAGTAGCCAAGAATCCAAATCTATTTAGAAAACAAAAAAAAAAGCAGCAGCAAGATACAACATAATCCACTTACAAATACATTATGAATAAATTGCTCATACTCGCAGGATTATAGCTTCAAAACTAATAAATATTTTGTTTCCAACACTAGGAAGCTCCAGTTGAATTTTGACGTCACCAAGTGGTACATTGTGCAAGTCATCAAGACTTGAGATTCCAAAGAGGGAGAATATACATGGAGTGTTTATCACTGCCAGCCTGACATTAACCATTTAATCTTCATCATTCTCCAAACTGCCGAATACATCGGAACTGAAACTGCAGATGCTCAATACTCCTGAAAAAAACAGTATTTCATGTTTTTTTTACCTTGTTTGTCCACCTGTCAGAAATCACTGAAAATGTTCCTCATTCACAAAAGAATTTTGGATTTTAACGTGTGACACACCCAGCAAATGACAGTCCACACAATGCATCAGTAGAGGCATTAATTTCCATTTGTGATGCTTCTCGTACAAGGTGTCAGTGTAGCCTACCCCGCATTCCCTTTTACTGCACTATTGCCATATTTTTTATAATAGGGTCATCACCAAATAATCTCCACAAACCCATTACTGTAGGAAATTTCGTGTTTCCCTGCCCAGTGTTTCCAACAGGGCCAAGCTACCACTATAGCACCAAGCTGAAGCTCAGCCCAGGGCTGAACACTATCCAGGCAGTTTATACAATGGTCACACACTACAGGCAAGTGGCTGATTTAAAAATTCCAAAGAGTGAAATTCAGGGAAAAAAAGAAAAAAATCATTTTTCTTGATCTAGCTAAGAATTTCACCGGAGGGAGCTCCAAAATTGTACTCATGCACTTTTCTGATGATTCAGCAGGTGCCTCTGGTGCTGATCCGCCACTGGCAGATACTCTATCTCTACTTCAGCCAATAGGCTGAAGATCCGACCCTTACTTTCTAAATGAATTTTGACAAGGTACACAACTGACGCTTATTCCAAACACTTCTGGAAGCAAACAGGGATTTCTGCAGCAATGCAGTGCATTCTGCAGGGATGATGCCAAGGGAACCGCAAGCAGAATAGCAGCCTTACTAAAAGAACCTTAAGACAGCATATCCAATGCTTTTTGTTTTACTGTATCAAAAGCTTGGCTTAAAAACCAAAACCACAATGCAGCATGTGCCAGACATCATAAAAATGTTCCAGGGAAGGTCTGGTGTTTCACATTGCTCAAAGGAAAAGACAGATAGCACGTAAGAAGCTAAAAGTCATGGTAAACAAAATCTACAGTTAATGTATGAGGAATCCTATCTATGAGCCATGTTAGAAAACACAATCATCACCTGTACTGTATTGTCAAACACCGTTTCCTACCACATGACCCAGAGCATCAGTGCGTCACCACCAACACAGATACCAGGCTCTTCTGCTACATGATGATTCACAAGGAGAAAAACAGGAATCACTGAACTAGTTCAATTGAAGGGGTACACAACACCAAACAACAAGTCGGCATATTTGTTTCTTCCTTTGGACTCCTCAATCTAATCTTTATCCAGGAAAGGATTTTCTGAGGCCTCATTTTAACCTCAGTTTACCTTAATATTGAAAATTCCCAGGTCACATGCTAGAAGAAAGTTATATTCAAGGAAAGCTGACAAGATTTCTGCCCACCTGTCTCTAGTCCTAGATATCATCTTTCAGGAGTGTTAAATTCACTCAGAAGGACTCTTGCTAAAACTGGACAAGGCTCTCCAAAAACTCAGTTAACAGTGTGAAGGAAAATGTTGCTATCACCCTTGCAAGGAAAGACAATTCTCAAGTATAACAAACATCATTAACTATTTCAACCTGGGAGATAGGCAATCCTCCTCACTATAACTCTGACAAAATATGAGTAGTCATCTACTGGAAATAAAATAAGGGGTCAGAGCACTTCACATAACTTGGAGCCTTCATCACCCAGGGGAAACATTGCTGTAGAATGAGAAACGTGAAGTATTCTGTCCTGCTCCAAGCAGCTATTTTAGGCCCTCTAACTTGCCAAAAAAGACAGAGCTTATGGGAGAGTGAGCTGTAAGCAAACACAGTACCTTCCATAAAGCTCAGGTCAGAAGTCATTAACAGCCCTTTAAAGATGCCAGACAAACCATACTCGGAGAGATGTTATAAAAAGCATAGGTTATAAATTGCTATTCATATGCAGTGACATTACAGAAGAACAGTGAACATGAGTTTTGTACGTACACATCCACACGTGTTGGGGGGAGTGTGCAAGACCGAATGAGGTCAGTGTGTGTGGCTCTAGAATCAACATTAATTTAAGCTAAATTTTAGATCCCAGGCCAGGATTAGTGTTTATGATTTAATTGAACAGAAATCTTAGGATGAAAGGTCATCCTGCCACCCCGAGTTGAAACCTTACATTAAAAAAAAATCTCAGACACTTCCAGCCAAGTCTGAGCCAAAATCAGTAATTTTACACTTAAAGGCAGCATTCAGAAAAGTATTTAGCTACCTACAGTATGCGTATAATATGCAGACAATATGTATGTGATACACAGAAGCATGTAGTGAAAAAAGAGCAGTGGAAGTCAGGCAACAAGCTGCCTTTGAGATATGACTCTTCAGGGCTTCTAATTCAACTCGGAACTGAAGCTATGGGATTAGTTGGAATCCAAGCACCTGAATTTGATATCGAGCCCCAAATCTGAACATGTTCATTTCCATCATTCAAGATTTAGTCTATGTCTGAAATATGTTGTCTAAATGAGCACAAGAGACCCAAGAAATGCTGGCGTAGTTAGTTGGGAAGGCACAAGTCTCACCTCTGTTGCACGTCGCTTCAGATGCAAATATACACACTGTCCTGTTTTCCGGTAATGCCTTTCAATGTGTTCCCTTCCAAATCCCAGAAATGTGTTCATGCACACGTAGAGACCTCCTTCTGAATCCTAAAAAGAATGATACAAATAGTTACAGCACAGAAGTAACTGAAGGAGATAGAAAGGACTCAACAAGTAGAAAAAACAAAGAATTGTCAACCCTTTCTCTTATCAAGCAAGCACTTAAAACTCAGCTTTCATAGAACACTACAGTGTTTACATTATCAGTTCTCTATGAAACTTACACATCAAATCACAGTCTACGGAAACTCATTGAAACAGGTTACTTCACAACTAAAGATTAGCAAGTGTCCAAATTGGAGATCTAGAAGTTAGTCATGAAAAATTCCGCTTGAGTGCCAAATCCACAAAGATCTGTAGGTGCAGAAATTTGTAAAGCACTGAAATAATTAAGCACAGACATTTGCTTGAAATAAAAGAACCTGGCCATTTGATTGCAGGAACAACATTCAATATTAGAAGCATGGCAACGCTGATGGTCCAAGGATTCAGCCATGCGTACTGTTGATCACAATCTTGTCTGAGAAGAACAGATCTCAAGTGATCTTACAACAGGCTAAGAAAATTGGCTTGGGGAAGAGGGGCTGGAAAGCTGCCTGGCAGAGCAGGACCTGGGGGTGCTGATTGACAGGCAGCTCAATGCTTTGAACATTTTCAAATATGCAGTGTAAAGCAAGGGTTGAGACTATCTGCCATTCACACTTAACGTATACCATAAAGTCAGTCTTTCAGCATCTAGATATCACAATGACTGTCTCTGCAGAGTAAACACTATTTAGCCATCTCATTTCTGAACCACGAAATCCCTATCCAAGATGCCATTAAAACATAAAACAAACAATGCAGCTCCTTTGAATCTGAAATATCCACAGCCTTGAGAACAGGGCTGATATCTACAATTGTGCTCAAAAGTAATTAAGTGGTTAAAAGAAAACTCTACACCTGGTATTCTAAATATTCATAAAATAAAATTGTGTTTAAAACCTATTACATTTATTTTAATTTCCCTACTCCTTCCCAGATTTATGTACTTCAAGATCCATTATACCTTCGTTGTCTGCTCTTATACCCTGTATTCCAAATCATTTTGCATTATCTCCTTCTGCAAGAAAGTCATGGACGTGTCCACTGCAAGAGGATCCTGTAGGTACTCAGACTAAACAAAAATATACAGTTTTGTCACTCTACGGTCTCAAGAACTTTGTTGACACATTTGTTTTCTTGGAGATCATTCTCTCTTCTTCTGGAAAGAATCCAAGAAACCACTGAACTGTTTCTGATAAGCAGCCTATGACAACAATCTGACACTTTCAGTATATGAGCTAAAAGTAGCATCTGAGTTAGTTAGTTGTGGTTACTAACAAAACAGTTATTTCTCCTGGAGAACACAGGCAGACTTCTCTCACACATCTTGGAAAGAAGCGGACATACTGTTCAAAAGCCTAAAAGGTCACAGCAATTACACAGGTAACTCACAGTGAAAGAGAGCTGAAACGTGACCGAATTACTTCCTCACACACCTGAGGAAGAGCAAGGAAGCTGGTAGATGAGAGATCCGGCAAATACAAATGCCAGGCCACAAGGACTCAGTGAGCGATCACCACCTCACTTCACAGATACTCGCGGCACCAGACACTAAAAGCTTTTAAACACTACTAACCTGACCGGGATTTGAACTCATGACCTGTATCCCATTACCAACGCCCACCTCTAACCATTTAAATCCCTCAGGGGAATCTAGGGTTTAGCAATTTCAACTCCTGAGGTGTCTCAGACAATGACTTTGTAAAACCACAATTGCTGTGGTGATCTATGAACGCAGCAATCAGTTACAGCCTTGGGCACAATGTCTACTACACAGGTATTTGCTTTAGATCCACTGGAACGATGGTAAAACTTGCTAACATAGGTATCAAAGAAGAGAGTAAAACGGCACCTCATGTCTTCAAAAGTCTCCATAAACAAATATAAACAATAAAAACTTTGTTCATCAGCTAAAAAAAACATGTGCTCAAGGCCAGGAATATATCCAGCCACATTCAAAAGGAATATGGGTATGAACACTGGCAGAATTCTGCCATGCAGACAGCTTGTCTTTTCTTGTCACCCAAAGGTGACAAAAAAGCAATGGTGACAAAAATAAAGCAGAAAATGAAAAATAAGTAGTGGCCAAATTGGATATCTGGTAAAGAGGAGGAGTGGGAAAACCAAAGAATGAGAAAAAAAGGAAACAGGACACAGACATACACAAGGTATTGATGTGAAAACACACAGAAGCAGTGAAGGGGAGCCATGAACTGCTCAAAGATGAGAGAGATGGGAAAAGAAAAACTGGGTCAGGCAGAAAAAGAAAGGATGAATTATCTGGCAGCAGGAAATAAAGGGCAGGGCTTCTAATAACTGGACTGTTAGCTTCAAATGCAAAAGAAATCCTTCCCCAGCTCTCCATTAAGAAAGAAAAAGGCAAGTGAGAACCAAAGACCACAATAAATATTTACTATTTTATCACACTTTGTAACAGCAACACGGAAAATACTGAACAGCTTGAAGAAAGTTCATGTCACTGAAATAAAAAAAAACTTACCAGGACTCTGAGGTGCTGATGTTATGTGAACAACCAGATAAAGTTATAACAGCAAATACATAACAGTTCAAAATCCTCCATGTTATGGGGTAAATGCCAACTAATGGACATTTCCAGATTAGATATCAAGAAGCAATTTTTTATTGTGAGGATGGTGAGGCACTGGAAGAGGTTGCCCAGAGAAGTTCTGGATGCCCCATCCCTGGAGGTGTTCAAGGCCAGGCTGGATAAGGCTCTCGGGAAGCTGGTCTAGTGCAAAGTGTCCCTGCCTGTGGCGGGGGGAGTGGAACTGGACAAAGTCTCTTCCAACTCAAATCATTCTATGATTCTGTGATTACTTTGGACAACGGGACAACTGAAATTTGGTCAGTCGTGGATATAGACAGAAAGGCAAGTAAGATCCAAATTTAGATCAAATTCACAGTAATGCACAACGCACATTGGTAGTTCTTCAGACCTGCATAGTTATTTCTCATTTGTGAGCCACTGCAGGTACAACCTTTACTGATTTTACCATCCTTCAGCTTTAGAAGACCACTTAGGTAACCTTAGTGCTCTGGGGCACTCCTAGCCAGGGAAACGCCCATTAGACAGCTTTGATATCTTCCGCGATGCAACAGTACTACACCACTTTGATTTTTCAGGTGATCACCCACCACCAAGCAAATCAATGCCTCAATAATCTAGAGGCCATTTTACAAAATCTTTTGTCTAGAGTATTTGATTTTTCTTGGTATATTCAGCATTCTTATTTGTTTCCTCACTGCCACTCTTGTCCCATCAACAGGAGCAAGATACCTCCCAGCCAGTGGCCCCAGCAACTTTTCTTCAGGGAATACTGACCAAAGGAACAGTCAGATAGGAGACGCTTATTTCTAGAAAGTTTTATGCAGTTCTAAAGTTGCTGATAGCCATTACATACTGCAAACTCTCAAAGATTTCAGTCTTGACCGTATGTCTATTAAACAGACAAGCATAAGCACAGTTTAGCCTTTGGGAATTGTCCTAACGCAACCACTAGAGTCCCTGAACCACAAAAACTAAGTCAGCAAGATTCTCAAAGGAAGCTCTTGTCAGCAACAAGGTTTTCCAGCAAAGTGAAGCCAAGCTTTAAGCTGCTCAAACACAGTCTTGCAATCTACAGAACCAGACCGCTTGGCCCTGTCACTGTGTCAGACTTTCAACCTCCGCTGTTGCTGTACCCAAGTCCCTTCGCGGGGAAGGCTTTAGAGCACATCCATCAACAACATGCATAGACTCTACGTAAGCCTTTCTCATACTCCAGTTCGTATCTCTTTCTGAGCAGTTGCCTCTCCCTCAGGTGTGTCTCATCTAAAATGATCAGAGGTCTTTGAGACAAGGATCCCATTAAAAGGTGGAATTTCCAGCTGAGTGCTATACCTTTATATAAGAGGACAAAAAACTATAGAAATGGAATCTTTTTCCCTCCTGAGTTCTACTGAACAAAGTCAAGTTCATCTGCCAAAAGATGAAGAGCGGTCACAGCAGATGAAACAGGAGAGAAGAAACCTACATCACAGTGGCACAGATATAGAAAAACGGTGACCAGGAGGGACTGTGCATCAGAGCTGAATAATAAGAGGTACAGGACTTCATCACCAGCTAAAACACAGGGAAGCAGTAGGCTACCATAGCATCTGGGCCAGTCACTGCAGGGAGCAGTACTCGACAGGAGGCTGCACACTTCTCTTTTGTAGGCGGCATTCCCCCCCTTCTCAATTCCCATATAAAGAACAGAACTGCTAACTGGAGTAGAAGCCCTCATCAGAGAAACACAGTTTTCCTAGAAACCACCAAAAAAAAAAAAATCCCAGGAAAGCCATAAAAAGGCATATTTTCTAATCTTATGAGACAAAGTAACTGAAAAGTGTCACTAGGGCTCTTAAGCACATAGAATTCACCTCCTGTTTCTGATGAATTTCCTGGAAACTAACCCTAGTATGTTCTGTTGGAAACAGGCCAAATCTATGGATGAGTTTCTCACCTGTTTAGTAGTTTTTGTAACAATACTACCTTTCTGACAAGATCATGCTACATTTAACCAACATGGAAGAAATACACCGAATACACCGAATACCCACTTGTACTTCCCCTATGCTCACACTTCTGAAATCTCTCAACTCATGACTCTCCTTGTAGCACAGAGGTGCCATTGTTTTCAGATCTGCACCCAGGGAAGTTAGGTTTAAAACCCAGGGGAAGGGAACAGTGAGTCAACCAGTTCTGAGAACAGTGAAGCAGCCTGTAACCACCAGAACATAGGATCTTCAGTGACACTACACCGCTCAAATCCACACAAGAGGACACAACTGACAGAGCGACAAACACGCATTCAAAAGCCAGGTCTCACTGTCCTGTTAAACTTCGTACAACTGGATGCGAAATATGGAGCCACTTACACCCAGTGCCTCCTTTGGCATTCCCTGACACAAACAGCTCTGGGTTTGACTATCCCACCATTCTTGGTCCTTTTCAAAAACGCTGTGGAATCTTTCTCTATAACAATAATACATCCTAATACTGACAGGTCTGACGGGTGTTACTGCAGTTTAGAATTCACCACACTTCCTTACTGGGAAAGTAATAATATGCAATTGGTATAGCTAAAGAAATCTGAATATAGAGCTGCTGTGTGACTGGGTATTTAACTTTAAAAGATACAGACAAATACTCGGGGGGGGTGGAATCAGATGATCTTTAAGGTCCCTTCAAACCCAAACCATTCTATACTATGATGTTTACTTCTTTTAAATAAAGAAGAGTAAAGCTTGAGAGACAGCCTTACAGTGTTAATGAAAGAAACTACCGAAATAAGATCTGGTAGAAAACATGAAGAAAAGTTACAGAACAAAATAGCTTGCATTGAGTTGACTCAAAACAGAGAAGTGCTGAAGTCAGAACTGTGACAAGGAGTGAAATGGAAAAATTAGAACATGTGAAAAAAATACCAAGAAATAAGCTTATAAGAGAAAATGCCTCCCCCAACAAAAATGTAATCTGAAGTTTTATCATGGATAATAAAATGAAGAGCATGATTTTTAACACTGACTGTTTGCTTTACTATTATAAGAAAAAAAAAAAAAACAATATATGTATATTCTTTCAAAAAGAGGCAGAGAGGGCAATAGGAAGAGGCTGGGTTAGCTTATACATAGCTAACCTAAGAACATAAGTCACTAAATTAACCTAATACAAAGCATACAGAGATAAACATCTCCCTTTAGACAAGGCAGCAACTTGCCTGTATCCTTTCACTTTCCATCTCAATGAAAGACTGTAAAAAACACAGCTTTGCTAGTTTCAAATTGTAAGTGACGGTGTTTTGCCCAAGAAAGCCCACCTTTTCCCTTTAAAATCGTCACCTTAGAAACAATATGCAAGTATCTGTCAGATTATATGGAAATAAAAAGTAAAAATCTGAGACAACTCTTTCGCTCAGCTAAACGAAGGGGTGGTATGGGCTGAAAAGCTATGGAATAAAATAGAAACTGAGACTAGCTTTATTTCTACTGCTACCACACAGGTTCTGTCAAGCCGTGTGCCCCGTGAATGCCCATCACACAATTTAAACAAAATCTTTAACAAAGGGCGAAATTTTCCAAAATCTGAAATCTCTTCCCAATAAAGTCAAAAGGACAAAACATTTTGGGAAAAAAACACATACATGGCAATTCCAACTGTTTTTTATACTTTTATACATAGTTTATGTTCAGTTAATTTAAGTTTTGCTCAAATGCTTTGTTTTGTTCAAACATATTCTTTTGCTATAACAGCTTCAGCTGTGTTTATTTGAGGGTTGTTGGGAGGCGAGCGGTGATTGGTTGTTTTTAATTCGTAGCAGTATTTCATATCCCTTCTTAGGGGTTAACAGAAACTTATTATAAACCATAAGCGTGAACCACATGTTTTCTCAAACAGAAATTTGAAGGAAAGATTGTGGTGAGTTGGGTTTTCCCCCCAAAATCCCTTATTAAGTATATAATGCAATTAGCACCTCTGCAGTAGACTCTGATTTGGCAGTTTTAATCAGACCGCCTTCCACTACAGCCAGGGCTGCTGGGTGACACTTGAGATCTGAAGAGTGTGGGTAAAAATAACCTCTGTTCAACAAGACATGACGAACAACAGACAGCTGAGTCACCTTTAAAACTAATTCTGATTTTCTGTATTAGAAGGAATTATCAAAGACAGGGGAAAAAAAAGATTAAAAAAATCTGTCCAAAAGGTATCTTTCATTAAATATTCTGTAAAGTAAACCCTGACCTTCCTTTTGATTGCTGCCACTGACTTTAACATCAATAAATAGTGCTCAATCACCTCTAGGAAGCCTCAGTTTCAGAGAGAGAAGCAACTTGTAATAGAATTTCAGCTCCTTTTAAAAAGCATACTTTCTAAGCACCTGTTTCTTACCAAGCATCAACCATTACCACTCAGGAAGCCTTCCAGGACTACCAGCGAAGTTCAAAACGAGTTAGGCCCCAAATCTGCCGCGTAACACAAAATCTGCGGAGCTTGTGGATGTTTCGCAAGACAGCTGTAATGCCGTGGGAAGTCTACTGCTCGTCAAACATTCATTTAACAGCAAACTAAACAAGCTAGAGGGGACTTCATTGAAGTCCAGCGACAGAACTGAAACCGTGGCAGAGAAAGTCTTTCAAGGGAGACTTTCACTGATAGCCTGGAAAGTAAAGGCTTTCTCTGAAGATGTTAAATAGGAGAAGGAGCACCGAGACAGCAGGAAAGCAAAACGATTGGCATCCGCTAGCCAAAATACACAAACGAGACAGGCAGCTACTGCTCCCTTTCCACCACGGCGGCGTGGGAGCGAAAATGAGGAGGACCTGGGAGAGCCAGAGCCCATCTTCCAAGGGGCAGGAGCCTTTCCCAAAGTCCCTCAGACTGGGAGAGCCAGACCCCATCTCCCAGCAGGCAGGAGCCTTCCCTAAACCCCTCTGGAGCTGGAAGAGCCCGAGCCCATCTCGCACGAGGCAGGAGCCTCCCAGACCCCCGAGCCTTAACAAACCGCTTCGGGCCGCCGTCAGCAGAGAAAGGAGCAAACCGCAGGGAGCAGCGGGACAGCGGGGGCGGCGGTGCGGGGCAGCTCCCCCCGCCGGGACCCCGCGGCGGACGGAGGAGGGACGGGGTGCGATGGAGAGGGGTGGTGATGCGATGGGATGGGATGGGATGCTGAAGGCTCGGGGGAAGGGGTGCGGGAGGGGCGGGTTTGCGGGCGGGGAGCGGCCGCGCTGCACTCACGGGCGAGTCGTAGGAGAAGGCGCACTCCGCCTTGTAGACGCGGTCCCCCGACTTGGGCACGCGGATGGTGGGCATGTAGGGGACCAGCAGCTCGCCCAGGTCCCCCGCGGCCACGTGCGCGCCGCCGCCCCGCTGCATGCTCGCTCCCCGCGGCCGAGCACAGGGCGACGGAGCCCAGGGCAGCCGGGGAAGGGGGGAGGGGGAGGAGGAGGAGGAGGAGAGGGGAGGGAAGATGCTATTTTTAATCCAATGGCAGCGGGAGCGGCACCAGCTGCGGCGGCGGCTCGCGGGGGTCCCGGCGAGGGAGGTGCCTGCGGGTCCCGGGGCGGTGTTCGGAGCCGCCGGGAGCGCCTGCCCGGGTCCTGCGGGGCCAGCGGAGCGGGGGTGCCCGGCCGGAGGTGCCCCGGGGAGCCTCGCACAGCCCTGAGCTGCCGTGCGTGCAGCCAGACCCGGAGACCCTCTCTCAAGGGAGGGCTCCGTTACCTTAAAATGACGCTTTTTTTTTTGGCCGTTCGCTGTGTTTCCCTGGTTTTGGTTGGAAAGGATGCTCTTAGGGAGAGGAGGAATAGAGTGAAGTGACGAAAAACATTGAAAAATTCTTTTTTCCCAAGCAATATCTGATAACTATTGCGTGTGCCTGACAGCAACAGGGTTAAGGTTTGACATAGAATCGTAGAATCATTAGGCTGGAAAAGACCTTAGAGATCTCGGCTCCAGCCGCACCTGTCTGCTACTAAATCATGCCCCAAGCACCTCATCTACCCATCTTCTAAACCCTTCCAGGGACGGTGACTCAACCACCTCCCTGGGCAGCCTCCGCCAGCGCCCAAGAACACCTTCAGTTATTAAAGAAATAACTGACCCATTTAAAATGAATAATAATGAGTAATGCAGACCAATAGCCTTCCACCTACAGTTCACGTTATATCCAAGGATTCCTCCATCACTTCCAAGCAGGTGATGCAACCATCGCTAGAACCACCTCTTACCTCAAAAATTCAGTTTCAAAAGGTGATTCTAGTAAAACCTCAATCAAGAACAGAATTGAAAAATGAGTTTGTATCCAGCAAGAAGAAACGGAGTGAGCAGACCAGGGCAGTCTGTTCTCAGCAGTTTTTCTAAGCAAAAAAAAAATCAAGTGTTGGGAACACCGTGAAATACCAAGGACAGAATACAATGTCAACGGAACGGCCTTAGACTTAATTAAGAACAGACATTACATCAAAAACTCGTGAGCATTGTTGAGTGCTAGATAAAAACCACAAATTAATAGAGGTTCACTAAGCAGATTTATTTCACCTACGAAGGCTTTGTGCTTTTTTAATGGCTTCTCTTATGATTAACTCAGCATTTATAAACAATGAGAACTACAAGATCAGACGAAAGCCGTCTAACCTGAAAGACAGACTCAAACAAAAAGGACAAGTTAAAGCGCTGATACAAAATCAATGAGAGCCTTTCTAATGTTTGGCAGTGCTAGGAAAACAGCAAGCAAGGCAGTCTTTGCTTAAAATAGGCTGTGCAACATTGCTTAACGTAAACAGAGAAACGTATGTGTTTTAATAGTTTGAAACCACAAGATGATCATAGTTATTAAAGGACTTGGGCTTACTTCCCTGAATAAGAGTGGTAATGTTGGATATGGACAGATAGTTTAGGCTCATAAACTGTATGAGGCACTTTCCATCGCTCTCTTGAGGGACTTAAAAACGGTGGCGGGGTACCATGACAGGTAGAAACTGAGCAAGCACATCCCTCTAGTGGTAAAGGGCTGCCACAGAGAGAACCCTCTGCATTCCATCCGTCAGAAATGGTGAATAGCCCCAAGATCCTGAAAACGCACAGCAAGGCTGGGTGGGTGCCCTCAGGTGCAACTTGATTTGCCTTAGGTACTTCTTAAGTTGTTCTTGGTCAATTACAGTTAGATGGCACATTGGCTTTTAATATAACACTTGACTTTTAAATATAAACTCTTTTGGTTTGCTCTTTTAATTCTAGTTCACCCTGGAAAAGCAGCCTTTGAGTTATTCTAAACATTGCCATAAAGGTTTACCCTTTTCATTTCCAAAATCGCTTAAGTGGCCTCTCTATGCTAAATGCATTGAGAGCATAAAGTTTGGAGTTTTCATCTTGAGATTTTGCTCTCAGGGCTTACATTTTTATATACTCAAAGTTGTGTAATCACCTGGCAGAAGATGGTATCTGTTCACCCAGCAGTAAGCCATAAATCCCTTTAACTAATGTTAACCTTCAGACATCCTAACCATCCTTTCATAACAACTTCAATAAGCAGTTCCCTGTTTTTCCCTTGTTTATCTTACTAAGTTTGTTCCAGGGAGTAGAAAGCTAACAGTATCAATAATTTGAATATATTGCTAAAAATGTTAGATATACAGCAGTTACTAGGAAAATACTAAATATTTGTCCAGTTATGTCCTTCCTTCTCAGGAGTTTTACATGACAGAACATAGATTTCAGCCTAGGAACTACAGGGGTATTTCAAGAGTACATGAAAGACTCAGGCTTTAAAAACTGCTAAAAATCACTGAAACTTGAATTTATATGCACCACACTTCTAATTTTTAAGAACTTTTCTTTTGTTTTCTACTTCTACATCTGACAGTGCAGATAGTCATAGGTGTAACGTGTAGGGAAGCACTTCTGTCGTAATTCTGCCTTCTGAAAACACAGGTGATATCTGAGGTAATACAATCAAAGCCTTGTTAAAATTAATTTTAAAGACTACCCTCTGTCTTTAGATCAGAGGATCACTGATTTGGATGGTGTACACAGAGAAGTGTCCAGTTCTGAAAGATGCACAGAATTCCATCAGGGTTCTTCTTGGGGGGGCGGTGGGTGGGGGGTGTTGGTTTTATTTGGGGATTTTTTTTTTTGTAATGTCTTTAACAAGTCTTTCCTAGACACAGACTAGAAGGCAAGACTAAAGAAAATGAAAGAGCAGACAAGCATAAATTGGAGGAAAAGTTTTAAAACTGGCAACAAAACTAATGAAGAAGCAGCATGACTGACACTATCAGGGATGAAGGGTATTAGCAGATATCTAGAGACAAACATTTTGGATAATGCAAAGAAAATGACAGCAGATGTTGAACAATATGCAAGTTGGGAAAAAATAGTAAAAGGTAAGCTTGACTACAAGTAATGAAAAAGAAAATATTTTTCTAAAGTGGTAGATATAATCCTAATATTCCAAAGCCCTGAATGTTATTTTTCTTAGGTCATCTTCCACAAATTATCTGTCACAAGGCATCGTGAAAGAAAAAAAGCCTTACAGTTTCCCATAGCTTTAATTAACAATGTTAAATAATAGAAATCACACAACAAAGACTAATATTGCCAACTTGTTTCACATGTATTAGGTCAAAAACCCCAATCTACATTAATGCTCTGGAGAAAAGGAGTAATTGTCAGCTGACATTAGGCATTTTCTCTGACTATCAACGTGAACAGTTATACGAGCTTAACTGCCACAGTTTCTCTGAAATTACCAGATTCAACACAAACATTGTTTATTTTTATTCACTGCTGTCAGTGAACAGCAGGATGTATATTACATAGCTCAGTCACAATTTGTCAGTATGCATTTAAGACCACACATACTGTCTTAAAATTGTTTAATTGTCAGGTGTGGATTTCATAGAATTGTCAACAAGATTTTTATCAGGTGTTTCATAATGATACCAAGGTCCGTCTCCCCTGTGTCTCATCAGTCTGCGTGCCTCCAACTCCATCAGCCTAAAAAACAAAAGAGCAACAGGCACGCTCAACATGAAGTTTATCAGTTTTGATCGTACATGTATTAGTGTTTAACATCAGAATATACTAACAACAGCAATGAGTTTACGAGTTTATGGTTTATAAATACTACCAAAGCACAGCTAATACCAAAATATGAAGGGTTCAATTAAAACATGACCTATTACATCCTTCTACTTCAATTTCTTCTCAGCAAGTCATCTCACAAAACAGTAATAAAAATACTTGTGGGAGTTCTGTCACAGGTTCTTGCTTAGGAAGGGGTTAGACAGCTTTGTTACACCTTTCAAATAAAAATAAATTAAAGCAAGAAAATCAGAAGGAAACGGGATAGTAGAAGGAGCTATGCCATCTTGGTCCCAACAGCAACAATTCATGGAACTCAGACTTTCTTCTACCACCACAGTTAACTCTGAGCAAACGTAGAATAAGCTTGGTGCAACAATGCCACTGCTGCCCACAAGATTTTCAGCAGCAACAAGGAACATGACCAGTCCTGTAAACTGTCATTCAGCTACTCAGTTACGCTATGAGGATTAACAGAAGCAAAAAGCTATTCATTTCGTGAGTCAGGAAGACACAGCTATGCCTTTATTATACAAACTGTTTTGAAGGGACACTGTTATTTTACAAAACTGCCCATGGATCATTCCACCTCTGGTAATATCAATGCTGAGAAGGCATGGACTAGAAATACTGTAACTTCCAGGTTGGCACCAGCCAGTGCAGCAAGCACTTGGGGTCAAGTGATACATGAGTAAAGATGCTATGTCAGCATCCAACACCACACGTTAACCAAAATAAAACAGTCAACTAGAGTATGTATTGGTATTTTAAAACACATCAACTACATAACATGCCTCAGTTCAGTTTTCTTCGCTTCAGCATCAAGCAAAGCCATCTGTTTCTCATACTCCTTCTCAGGGGGGTCAAGGAGGTAACGAGCTATCCAGCGACTTATAGGGTGCTAGAAAATACAAAAGCAGAGATTATTCATGAAATTTCCAAGTAGAAACGTCATCATAACTAAATGATACTTCATGTTCCCAGTCCTGAAAACATGCCATCAACACTACAGGTGCTGCCATTCAAACCATAATTGTGAAGTTGAAGACATTTTGTAAGATCAGAACCCTAAAAAGCTGTATTTCGTCTTGCCACTTTTAATGCCAAGATAACCTGCAGATGACTATTCTATAGCAAAATTCAAAGTGAATGAGAGATGTGATTTCTTTTTTTTCTGTTGAAATAAAGTTCCTTCAACTGCCAGTGTAATCACAGAAATGGACTCCAAGTCTCTCACTGTAATCAGTTACATTTAAAGTTTTGCTTTCACATAGAGGTCATTTCAGTAGGAACAAAACTCTAAATGAGTTGAAACAGTTGTCATAGTATTGAATTCAATTACTTCCTATAAAAAATGAAAAAGTGCTTGCAGAAAGAAGCCAGGGACCAATTTTAAGAAAATACAATGAAATGAAATCTTCAATTCTAGATATAAAAGCATGCATGACATTGGACTTCAAAACAACACTAGCCAACGATACTAAAGCAAGTAATGTCACTTTAAACTCAAGTATCTTAAGATATCATAGTTCCAGAGCAAGAAACAAAGGCAAAAACTGTATGTTAAGAATAAAGAGAACAGAAGACTTCTTACTGGTTAGGAATATTAAAAAAGAATTCTTGGCATGCAGCTTCAGCAGTTTACATGCATAAAGTTAGAGATCGTTTGCATCTACTTGCATCAATAAGCATTTCCTACAGCAACACACATGTTCCATTAAGTTGAAAAAAGCAAGTTTACTAAAATCATAATTGCATAATTTGAGTTTCACTACACTGGTACCAGTGGCAGGGATATGGCCCTCCTCAGTATCATTCCCCACACATTTTACTCCCAAAACTAGTATTAAGAGGAAGGCTGCCCATAACATCCCGCCCTTTCACACTCACTTTGTAGTATTCCCAGTAGTCTGGTATATAACCTTCGGGAATCTCTGCAAGTTCAGCCTCACCTGAAAAGGAAAGAAAGGGAGGAATATTTAATTGAAGTACTTTTATTTTTGTTTTTAGTACCTTATATTCTGTCTTTCACATTAATGAGAGATTGTTATTTCACACTTAATCCCTCAATATGAGCTCATCAGAAAATTTAGACTTGTAATTTTTCCAGGCGCTTCACACTGCTCGTAGATTTTAAGCCACATGACAAAAGGGTGAAGTTAGCAGCTATACAGAAAATATAACTAAACTTAAGTCCACAGAAATGCTCTTTGAAGTATGTGAGCTGAAAGCATAGATCTTACCTGTTTTCTCTATTAAATGAATTCCATATTATTACGATAGTAGATTTAAAACAATTATTGTCAAGCAGAATTTTGGCTTTTTTGCTAGATAAAAAGTGACAGTTGCAGTGCATGCAGCCTTCTTAGCACACTATGTAAATCAAGACAATAAAGACTCACTTGAATACAGAGGAACTATTTGCTGAACCTCACTGATGTTTTGAAAAACTGTCAGAAGCTGGAATTTTTCCATTTTAAAAAGCATGGAAAGCTTATTAAAAAAATCAACAACTACAGAAAAATACTATGAACATCTTCTGTGTACTTACAAAATATTACCGTAACTGTTAGGCCTGTATCATGGTCTTCCAAAGAGCAAGCCTTAAAAGATCTCTCTCTCCTATCCCGCATGCTTAGTTGCCATTAAAGGATTTTGACTGTACTTAGGTTAGTCATGACAGAGCACTCACCAATAAAGATGTTGACGTATGTTATGAACAGTGCCACTGGTATGCCTGTCAGAAATACATAGAATCTCTGTATAGGGGATAAAAAGTAAAAGAAGGTATGGGAAACTGACAAAATTTAGATGAAATCGATCTGAAAATGATGTAACAGCCAATAATTCTTGAATTTGCATTCATAGGTTAGACAGGAATGTTATATATGGGCATAGTGCTGCTTAAAATGAGTTAATTAAGCAACTACAACACAGAAACAGCGATGCTGTGTCAGTCCCTGAGCCTAATTAGTTCAGCTCTCAATCTCCTGGAGCAGTCAGTCTCTGCAGAAGCAGACATTAATGCTTTCCCTGAGCGCTTGTCTCAGCATCTTGTGATGACTGGCTTCAGCATTTCACTGTAATGGGACACTAATACCAATGCAATATCCTCCAACATAAATACAGCCACTATGGGCTTTGATAACTGTGGAGGACAGATAAAGGAAGCCTGATCACGTGAAGGGAGTTGGATCAGCTTTACCATTACCCATTATAATAGGCTTTACCTGAAGCCCAGCTTTTTAGAGGTCAAACTCAGGCTAGGCTTCCTAAATCTAAATCTCTGGTGTTAGTGGTGTAGGTAACTGAAGGCAAACCCTGCAGAAGAGTAACCAAACACATTTTAGAAAGGATAGAGTGGAAAGCACATGTAGGTTATGCATATACAAACACAGATACATACATTAAGAATACTACTACAGCATTGATTTAAGCACCCCTCACAATCTTTGCTGTTTAGCTGATCTTGCATCTTTTTACTTCATTGGGCCCTGATTTTACAACATGTGACAGAAAAATCTGGAGGAGGAAAACCAGAAACTCTTGTTTATGTGAATAGTGCCAATCACATTTCAGCTGCTGTCACACAAACAACAGAGAAAAACATATTTACACCATTTGCAAGGGATGTGTTATATAACTCACCAACAAGTTCAGAAACCGAGTATCATAAAAACTCGTTGCCTTGATAATAAACATTTTCTTCCCATGGCCGCTGCTATGTCGGACAGGAGCTGAAAATTGAACCAAAGGATTATGTTATTATTACAGCGACCTTCCAGTACCTGCAAGGGGCCTAAAAGAGACCTGTTCACAAAGGCTTGTAGCGATAGCACTAGGGACAATGGGTATAATAAACTGGAGAGGGGCACATTCATACTAGGCATAAGGAACAAATTCTTCACTATGAGAGTGGCCCTGGCCCAGGCTGCCCAGGGAAGCTGTGGCTGCCCCATCCCGGGGGGTGTTCAAGGCCAGGTTGGATGGGGCTCCGAGTAGCCTGAGCTGGTGAAAGGTGTCCCTGCCCGTGGCAGGGGCTTGGAACTAGACGACCTTTAAGGCCTTCGAACCCAAACCCTTCTATGATTCTACGCTTCCTCAGGAGACCGGGAGAGCCGTGACCTTCCCCCGGGTCCCCCCACCGCGTCTCCCACAGGCCGGGCAGCGCCGCTGGGGCCGCCCTCCTCCTGCCCTCCTCCTCTCCCCAAGGTCACCCCGGCCCCGGCCCCCCGCCGGCACCGCTCCCCCCATGGGGGCCCTACCCAGGGCGCCGGGGAGGCGGGCGGTCCCTGCGAGCCGCGGGAAGGGCGCGCCGCTCGCTGCCCGCCGGGCCCCGCAGGCCGCGGCCGCCCGCAGCAGCAGGCTCATGGCCGCCATCGCTGGAACTGGCACGGGGAGGGCGGGGCGAGGGGCGCCGTAGGGTAGGGTGAAGCTAGGCCACCGCCATCTTGGAAAAGGGCAAGCCCTTCCGGCGTCCTCTCTGGGCTGCGGCGCGGGGCATTGTGGGAGGGGCTATGGCGGCGGCCGCGGGCATGGCCGCGTTGTGCGGGCGCCTGAGGGGCGTGCTGCGGCTGGGCTCGGCGGCTGCCGGGATCCCCGGGTGGGCACCGGTCGGGCGGGGGGGGCGCGACCCGACCCGTAGCGCGGTTCGAGGGGGAAGGAGAGCTCCCGTGGCTGTATCGGCCGTTCCCGACGGGGGTTGTGTTTGAGGCAGCCTGGAGGTGCCGCCCCGCTGTCGCCGCCGCTGTCTCTGCTATCCTCCCCTGCCCCCCACAGTCTCGGCTTTCTGCCTCCGGCCCCGCTCGTGTGTCGCTGTGCAGGGCAGGGCAGGCAGGGTTGGCCTGCGCTGTACCGCAAACTCGCTCTTCCTTTTAATTTCCACATTGCTATTTGTCCTCGAGTGTAGACAAACGATAGGTGAGAAGGGGTAGAGGACAGAGCAGCACTGAGGTGACTACTCGCATCCTTTGTCCTCGGCTCGTAGTATTCACCTGTCTGTGGGACCTGCGCCTTCACAGGTGGGGGAAGCAGCCTCATTTAGTTGAGTATTATTTTTCTTACCATATATAGTTTTCTTTCTGATTTTTATGTAGATCGACACTGAGTCTGTTTCACAAGAGCCTAGTGCAAGTGGAACCCCTCCATCCATTGAGGTTTCTGCACACTACATTGTCTCAGAAGGGTCTGGAGGAATTTTTTGATGATCCACAAAACTGGGGAGAAAAAGCAGTCAAGTCTGGTGAGTTGTATTTAGTATTTCTGACAGTTGTCTGTGAGGCACTTGTGCTCAGCTGAAATCTGGCCTTTTGCATTATAGGAACTATTCATAGCTATGTGAAACTTATATGTGTATGTGTAAATCTATATTTGTGCTTCTTTATGCCTGTTAATTTTACATTTTCTGTGTGTATTCTGTCTTTATAAAAGCAAATAGCTATTTTGCAGAAAAATATTTTGCTGCAAGTCCTCTGTCTTGCTCTCAAGATTGTATTATAGAAGAGATGTTCTTTGATGAAATATACAGTGCCATGGAAGAAAAATATTTCCATGTGCATGTTCATCTTAGAGCTTTCCCTGTTCCCAGCTTTTTACAAACACACAGTACACATTATTGCCTTTTTTATGTATTTGTGTATTCAAAATGAAGCTGAATGTCCACAAGATGGCATTCCAAGAGGTAGGATTTTTTAAAAAAGTCATCCTTGTTCTGTTGAGTGATGTGAGCCTGCTAATAGGAGCACTGGGGTTTTTTTTCAGAATAAGAGAAGTTTGTTCTATTAAGCTGTTTTCTTTAAAAAAACATTTGTTTTTTTTACAGGGGATGCATGGAATATAAAGCAACTAAGGGGCAAGAGCAGTGAAGACTTGCACAAACTTTGGTATGTAAGTTACAGTGGAGCAGCTTCTCTTCTTTCAAAGCAGCTCTGCATGTTTTATTAAAATGCAGGCAGTGTGTACAGCTCTGCATGCTGAAGCCTGCTTGGGGCTTGGAGCAGCCCATGTCCTGGCCCTGCTCAGAATACGGAAGCTGTGCTGCAGGTGGTTGTGTAGCAGTTGCGTCCAGTACAAAGCATTCAGGTTTGGGATGAGGAGGCAGAGTTGAGCCCTTGGGGGGCTTTTTGAGCTGCAGGACAGTCTTGTTTCTAGGGAACCTGTGGTGGGGCTAACCTCTAAATCAGATCAGGTTGCTCAGGGCTGCCTCCATTCATGTTTTGAAAGTGTGTAAGGCAGAAGATTGCATTGCTGCTCTAGGCAACCTATGCTAGAGCTAAACTTGTACTTAATTACAGTGAATAAGTTTTTTCCTTCCTAAATCTTGTGTGACAGTAACAAGAGTCTGACTGTCTTTGTCAGGTAGTACAAGACTACAGTGCTAACCTTCTCCCTTCCTGGCCCACTTCATTCCAGGTTAGGTAAATCTGTCTCCCTCAGTCTCTCCTTGTGAGCCCTCCCCTCCCCGCCTCTGCCAACTTCTCCACTTGGGCAGTATCATTGTGCTTCTTGATGTGAAGCTGCCACGTAGATGATAACGGATTATAGGTTGAACCACTGTGCTCTATCCAGCAGCGGGGTGAGTGAGTGATTGCCGGTGCATCCAGACATTCTTTTTGAAGTTCTGTGCTTTCTGATCTAGGTATGTCCTACTGAAGGAAAAAAATATGCTTTTAACTTTAGAGCAAGAATCAAAACGACAACTCAGGCCCATGCCAAGTCCAGAACGATTAGAAAAGGTAACTTTTTCGTACAAGCTAAAAATACAACTTGTAAGTAAAATTGCTGAATGAAAGGTGAAGTGTCTGGTTAAAGACCACTTTTAAAATTATTTCCCTGATTTCAGTATAAGCACAAACACTGTGTTTGAGCACCGTGGTTGGAAAGGCCTCTCCATTCATTATGTAATATTAAGAAATATTTTGCCATCTTCATGCCTTGAAACTGCACTAGAGCATTCCTAGAAAGTCTTGGTAAACCCTTCACAAATTTGTTTTCTCTTAACTGTTGTCTACTTCTTGCCTGACGTTGCCTTCTCCAAGCTTGTGTCCTTTGGTTCTTCCCTGTCCTCATTTGTGTCACTTCCTGCTTCTTTTGTATTGTCATGATTCTGCCACTAATTTCTTAAATTCTTTCCTCAGTATCTTTACCATTGAAAACTTAATTTACAACTGCCATCTTTATGCTTATGTCTCACAGACAGAAATCTAGATCTTCACTGGTCAGTTAAATAATGCAGCTGTTTGACATGAGACTTATTCTAAGATACCCCTGCCCCGTTTATAAAAATTAATTTGTGAAGTCTGATCTTTTCATGGTTCCTACGTATGTCTTCGTATTATTAATCATTTAACTGATAGTTGCCATCACACACATGTGCAACTACATTATGGCCTCTATTTTTTGAGTGAGACATAGATTTCTTTGGTTTCCTATTCTTGTCATTTCATCACTGTACTAATAAATGAGGGAATAACCAATATAAAACATTCACCTGGATCTCCCAGTGTATCTTGTTCTAATTTATCATAATACTATTTCCAAACTGTGATCAATTATTCCCTTTCTGAATAGTATCTTCTGTTTAGTCCCAGCCACACATCCATATACAGCAGCTATAAATCACAGTAGAATTTGTTTTGATAAGGAACTCATTAAGTAAGTTGTCCCAACACTTTGTAAGTCAAATCTTGCCAATAGCCTTTTTCGTTTTGTCTGAAGCCCAAGAAAAGTAGACCAGCACCAGTGGTAACTGTGATCCCACTGGGACAAAATAAAGCAATCTGCATATTAAAATGGGCTCTAGCAGCTGCCCAGAGCTGTAACATGTTGCCATATGTAACACGTTACAGTAATATCAGACAGACCTGGCTAAAACCCTTCAAGTCAAATGTCACAGTTTGGTTGAGGCAGCTTTGTACTCGGCAACAAGGCATTACTGAGGCTGTGACCCGACTCCAAAGCGAAAAATAGAGTAACAAATGGCCAGTACAAACCAGCCTTCAGAAATACATACAGCATATCTTCTGTTTGCTTCTCCTGCGCCTTCCCTACCTCTGCCTCAGAGTTTTTTATACTTCTAGCATGAGCATTAGATTAACTTCATGTATTAGCCAGCAAGTCTTAATGGAATACCAGACTGTCATTTGTTTCCAGTCTGTTCTGCAAGTTAGGTTTTTAAGCACCCATTCTGTCCTGTTCTATTACTCAGGGCCAATTCAGCTGTTTCACTTAGTTCACAACTGTGAGATTACTCATGATGGGACTCCTAATGTGTTTTGCTTTCCCTTTAAATTACCTTTGCTTTCCCTTTAAATTCTGTCTGAGATCTTCATCTCAGATCTCTTACATTGTCAGCATTGTGTCTTTTTGTCCCATTATGAAACTGTTTCCTATTTCCAGGTAAAAAAGTCCATGAAAAATATAGACTTAGTTGTCCGAGAAAGAGAAATTGCTTTGAGGCTTTTACAGACTGGCCATGAAAAACCAGTACCTGGCGAGTGGAGACATGACTTCCTGGGCCGGACGTACTGGTATGGAAAAGAGAACTGTTTTTCATATGTGTGAATTTTTCTCATTGTATGTCTCTTTACCAGAAAATTCTCACCTAATTCAGAAAGGATGCCTACACTGTACAGAAAGAAATGTGTTTTCTGGTCAGCATTCAGCTGCTTCTTGAATTTTGGTGGTTTTTTTTGTTGTTGGGGTTTTTTTTTAATGTGGTTATAACTGTTGCTAAATAATTAAATTACAAACTCTACCATTAATTATAACAAATTAGTTTCCTGTAACTGATATGACTTCTGTAGGCAGAGGATGCCTGTTACTATCGCTGTTCTGTACCACAGGAATGAAGCAGGCAGTACTGTTCAAGTTGAACCATCTATGTTCCCTAGTTATAAGGCAAAATCCACACTTGGAGTGGTTGTCCCTTCAGTACTGCATGAGACCCCATAAACATGCGTTGGAGTTCCCTACTGGTCCTGGTAGATATTTAATTTAGTTAGAAGTGTCTGTGTTTAGAATTATTTATTGTCCAGATAATTTCAATAACCTGTAATGCCAGGTGAGGACGCTGAAGGCTCAGGCAGGACCTGCTGTTTCATTAACCAGTATTTTAGCCTCATCGTATTGGCATTCAAGGCCCCAATTGCATTCAGCTCTGCAGTAACAGTGTAGATAACAGAAGGGCACACATGATAATAATGGGTAATTTTCAGTTGTTATGCATTTGTTTACCCATTAAACCTAAATCTAGTGGTTAGTGTGTTTAGTATCTTGCTCTAGGGATAAGGCTTCTGTGTATCTCTTTCTGTTTGGAAACACTGTCCGCAAAGAAGGGTGTGTCCACATATTTGAAAGCCCAGTCCCCAGCTGGAGCAGGGGGAAGGGGCAGAAAAGATGGGATGGCCTAAGCCCTGCAGGAACTCTGCAGTATGCAGAGCAGCAGGCATGACACAATTGGGATGTGTGGAATCTGTAGTAAGTCTGCACAGCCATCTGTTCAGCCCGTATGTGAGAGAAACCCCAAACAGTAAGAGTCTACATGTAGGGGGAAAGGCTTATGTTCAGGCAGATTTGTACCTGATGTGACCCTCCCAACACCAACATTTAGAAGAAAATTGTACAAACAAAACTCTTCACATAGTTTGTTCACATCAGCTTTTCAAAGTTTTCTCATGAAGGAGTCAAAATAAACATGCAAAGAATCATTATCTCTATTGGGCCCTCTCTTCAGATATCTACAGTTTGTAAAGCAAGACCACTTCCTACAAAAAGATGCTAGTGACATAGGAGACAGTTACAAATGAAGCCACCAACTGAGCTTTAGTACATAGTCGTTTATAAATTTTGCAGTCTACTGGTCAGATTGCTTTGAAATTACCTGTAACCAAGTGTATCAGGTAAAATCCAGGAATGAAGACAAATGTATATGAACTATAATCACTTCTCTCATCTTGAACAGGTACACTTACAAGGAATGGCCAATACCATGGTACTTGAACAAAAAGTACAAAAAGAGGAGATTCTATTACTTACCTCATGTGAATCATTTCATCAGGTAAAAAGATTTTGTTTTGACATTGAAAGTTATTTTCTAATCCATTCCTGAGTCCTCCTTATTCTACTTCTCAAGGAAAAAATAGTAATAATCTTGGTTTAACAGCTAGTAGACTGAAAATAAGGCTTTTTAAAAGTTACAGCTTGCTCCGTTTCCTTTTTTGCTGTTCCCATCTTAGTTCTTGAGAGACTGGGTTGTCTGTGAAGTTGCACTGTAGAAGTCATTTTACATGCAGAGTACCCAAGGTCCTCCCAGAGGCTCAATTTCTGTAAAATTCAAAAGCGGAAGGAAAAAAAGTAGTTTGCAGGCATTTTTACTTATCAAAATCAAATTAATACCAAAGTTGTTAATCAGTGGGAGCCTCTATTTGATTAGAAGGCTAAGTTTATTAAGGTGGTTATAAGTTATCTAGAAATTGACCACACTGACTTTTATTTCAGACTCAGACTTGAAAAAGCTCTACGTAGGAGGGTAAGAAGGCGAAACCTAGAAAGGAAGAGGCAGAAGGTCTTGAAAAGGAAGTTCCCTCACCTTGCTGTAAAATCTCAGAGCCATTGACATGTTGGAAGAGAACAGCAAGCAGTTGGTCGAGTATCTTTGTGTCTGGATCACCAAACAAGTTCTGAAACCAGCCAACAACTCGACTGAGCATTCCTGAGACTATCTATGTTTTTGGTTTTTTTAATCCACTATTTGTCCTAAATTAAACTTGTGGTTTGGAATGAAAATGGTGTATAACTCAAATTAATCCTAACAGTTGTTTCTGGAAACATTTGAAAAATGACATGTTAAGTAGTTATTATAAAAGCAAGACATACATCCTTCACAGTGAAAGGCAGCAACTGCCAGCCAGGTGAAGTATAAAGTTTAGGGTTAATGTTTACCTGGTTGAGCTTAACAAATACACATTAAACCCAGGCAGAAACACGGGTACCTCTGAAGCTCCTATTGCCTTAATTCCCTGACTATCTCCGTTACCAGTCAATTGCCTCACATGCACCGTCTACGTAAAAGAAAGGAGAATACACTCTTCGGTCTACTACAAAAAACTTCTTCCCTGCTTTAAGACTGGTTTGAACTTTTAACACTGCAGCCTTTAGATGTGGATTTCTGGATCCCTACTGTAAATTCAAACATTTGCACAGTGTTTTTTGCAGCATGCAAAGTGTCTGTAGGCAGACTGGTAACAAGTTACGAAACTGAAGCAGAAAGGTACTGCTGTTGCTCTCAGTTGATGGTAAACACTTAAGGTTAAAAGCTCTCCTTAAGGTTAGGTTGTGTACAAATTTAGAATAGTCACAAATAGTAGTATTTTAGGAAGCAAGTGTGCTATGCAATATAATAGGATAAGCAACGAAATTCCATGGGAACCAAAAACGTAGATGATACACAGATGTGTCTCCATTGTCTTGGCCTTCAGCTGCTCCTCTGCATCACACAAAATACCCACTTCTTAAACAGAAACTCCTTCCTGTGGTGAGAAAACCCCAGTGTTTTGCTCTCCATACGGTGCTGGAACACTCACAGATCTGACCATCATACATTCTTTTTTAAGAAGATACACAGAAGATAAAAGTTGATTAGACATAAGGAAACCTAAGCACAGGAAGAGCTTAAAATGCATACTCAATTAATGAAGAGAAACAAAAAAAACGCTATTCTCTGTCTTCTACAGCTACAAGCTGTCCCATCAGTCTTGGTACTCCACTGATGCCACAGGCACTTTCTTTCGCCTCATTGCACTGTGCCACGACACAAGCCCAGCTGACATTCCACACTCCACTTGAATGCAAACTTGACCGAGTCTTCTGGTATGACAACAGGAGCTGGTGACCTACAGCACCTGCTGTAGCCAACTTACAGTTGCTACATTTTGTGAAGGAAGTGGGGTTGGTCAATAGCTTTGGAAAGCTGGAGCAAGCGACTTTGTTTCAACAGAAACCCCCTGGCTATAATGGTAAGACAAAAGCAGGCTGGTTTGATAAAGTACTTTATTGTTTGGAGGTAATGTGAAACTGTTTTCAGCTAGAGGCCTAATTGATATTTACCTAAAGGGTCTTTTCGGATACAATATTTTTTGGTTTTAAATCAGCTAAATGTTATTTGGTTTTCCACAGCTTTTAAGGAGCAAAACTTCACTGAATCCCAATAGAGAACATCACACAGTTGTCAATTAAAGAAAGCTTAACAGCAATACAGAGCAGCATCTTAACAGCCAGTTCCTGCTGTCAAAAAACATCCCCCTCCTTTGTCTGCTCCTGAGTGCATACTCCCTGTGCAAAATGCAGGCACTTACTGGCCCTACTACAAGTCCACTGCAGGAGCCCTACCAGCAGCGAACAAGCAGCGAACGGCCTTGTGAGCTCCAGCTCCAGTGAAATGTCAAGCCCTGTCTCAAGGCTGCCCACAACTCTTCTTGTCTTGGAAAATTTAAGTTTTTTTAAAGGCAATTCTTTGCCTTAACTTCCCTGGTTTGAACAAGTTTTGCTTCTCACCTACATCATAAAGGCATTATATACGTTCTTAAAAATCAGGTGGAAAGCACTGACTGTTTACTGAAATTTCTCCATAATAGAAAATTAGCAAATCAGTGCTTCATATAAACTTTCGCTACATGGAGTGCAATACTTTCCCTAGAAAGTAGAAGTTTACACTGAACTGAGTCACCTGGAGTGGTTCACTGAACACAAACATCCCATTTTTAACACAGTAGAGGAATTTTCTCTCCAAGTACTCACAAAGTTACTCAAATATAAAAGACCAAATTTTATTTTTTTAAGAGAGAAGTAAGAGAAATTTAAGGCCAAAGTACCAGCAAGGAAGACTAGGATATGAAAGTAGACAAGAAATTTTTAATAAATTTGCAGAGGCATTGGCAAGGTTATATCTCTATGGATTAGCTAAACCTGTAAAGCTGTTCCCAGGAGAAGATACTAGAGAAAATAGACATTTATACAAAATTATAAAATGCTTGTTACATGAATTATTGCTTTACAAGGGATGTAAACATCCTTTTTCTATGACAGTACCATTTAGGTCTCTCAAAAATGTCTAAGGTTTGTTAAAATGGAAATTGAATTATGCAAAAATTCCAATATAAACTTTCTACAAAAAAGAGTCCATCCCATTCCTGAGTGTGCTAAAGCTATAAAACATGAGCGCTGAGCAGGCAGCAGTTTTCACAGTAAGAGGTTTAAGGACATTTTCTTTCTACACATTGCTTCCCTCCTTCTTCGTATTCTTGTTTAGAAATCCACATCTGTTGAAAAGTACCCTACAAAAAAAAAAAACAAAACAAAACACACAACAAAAATATAAATCAGAAAACAAATGAAGGTTAAGTGAAACATGATTGGCTTTTCCTAGGAGGAAAAACAAGCAAGTCTCTACATTAAATGAGGTAAGAGAACTTAACCTGCTAACCGTCCTTCCATTTGAGTTTCATATTGCTAGCGATTAAAGACATAAAGTTACAGTACTGAAAGACGACTTCAGTCTCCCTTTCCTTTTCCTCACAAACCATTTCAGTAGCCACTTCCATGGTGTACTATATGCACGTCATTTCTAGATATTGTATTTCAGGCCTGCACCTTGGCGTTACCAATAGAAGAACGGGACAAGTCATTTTTTAATTGGAAATGCTCACATTGTCTTGATGTTTAAATAGATTCTCTTCACTTTATACAAGGACAGACAAGATTACGATTGCTATGGTAACATTAACTCAGCAATGCACACTAAGGCAGAATTAGATTTTTGGGTGACGGTGTTGATTAGCGCAGCAACCTAGCAACACAGGTTTACTAACCAAAGACGCCAAAATCGATCCACCAATCCACGAGCTGAACCTCCGCTCCACTGTTGTGTTGTTTGCTATCAACTTCAGGCGCATGCTCTGAAGAGAAAAGGTGGTAAGATGAAAGAACAATCAGACAAATTGTAGGCTGGTGACCTCTGGGGACAAGGGAAGGACAGCACAAGGAATTTGGTGTATAAAACAACATGCAGGTGAAAGGTCAATTTTATTAAACCTGCAATAATGCTCATCTGTCCTGCACTTAGAATTCAAGAACAGCCACACTGGAACAGAACATGCGGATATTATCTCATCTCCCAACAGGTACCAGCAGCAAATGCTTAAGGCTAGAAGTGGGGCAGGTAGAGAGCAATAATACTCACAGCATATATTGTCATCTCTAACACTGGGCTACGTAAAATGCTCTCTGGGACTAAGATGTCTCACCTGGTTGAAATTAATTAATTAATCAGGTCCCTTTTGGACCCATTCATTTCTTTTGCTTTCACAATGCCTTGTAGCAATAAAATCTTTGAATTTCAGTGGGTTTCTCCTCAGCTATTGTAAGCAGCAGTGAATAACTACCTCACAGTTTCTCAGAAGATTCATGATTTCAGAGTTGCTACAAGTAGAACATTTTCTCTCAAGTATGAATATTCAAGAAATAATAAGCTATAAGTACTCTCAATAATACAGGTGTAAGGTAGTAATACTTTCTTTGACAACCAGTGATTAAAAAAACATACCAGGACATCAAATCACCAGGTTTTATGTATGAGTAGGTTGAATTGTCTGTAGAATCCAGGAAGAACAATTCCCAGGACAAAGTGACAAGACCTCAGGCAGAATGACTGAATGTGCGTAAAGTTAGTCAGCAACACTCCAAAAGAGAGGCCATCAAGGGAAACAGTGACTGTTGCTTAAGGGACAGTTAAAGAACTTAGAGTCACAATCTGAAAGCAGGAATGGAGAAGTAAAACATTCAGAAAGCAGTTATATCTGCTATAATTCATTCCATATAAGAACCTTTCAAGACTTCATTCTTTCCTTTAGAGCATGAGATTTCTTACCCCACAGAATTTTCTTCAGCTGTTAGTTTCCTAACGAAGTCACAGCTATGATACGTTTGTGTATTTATGTGGCAGAAAAACAAAATGGTAAGTAACTCAAGGCAATAATTTAAAGAGCTTTTTTACCGGTGGAGTTTTCTGAGACAGCTCTCTGTTCAATCTGTCTGTGAAACTCTGTATCAGAGTGTTTCCTCCTGCTACAATCACGCTGCCATAAAGGCCCTAAAGACAGAATAAACAACCTACTATATCAATGCTGAAATCATTCTGAAAACAACTGTTTCACAGAATAGAGAGGAATGGCACGAGTGCACATAATCAACAGCAATAATACATCACTTAATGCCAACAATGTTACTCCTACCATTGCAATTAATTTTTTAATCACTTGAAAAATATTTCAAGACAACTTAATATAAACTACACAAGTAAAACTGAAGCTATATGATTAACTATTCTACATGATTTCACAGAGTATATTCTGCTACAGAACCCTACACATATCTCTTGTATCTGAATTGTTGGTTTCCTTACAGCTGGACGTTCCAACCACAAAGGAAAACCCCACAGCACTGCAACAGTTTTCCATCTCACTAATGCTGCAGCCGGTAGACACAAGTCATGGTGTGGCGTACTCAGCCAGCCTGACATGCTACTCAAGACGAAAAATGTTTGAAGTTGCTCCCATGCCACCTACATCAAATCTGAATATTTTCAAACTGGCACACGTGGAACTTAGAACATAGTTGTAAAAAAAGAAAGTTTTCCTTTAAAACCTCTTTTCTTCTTTTCACTTTCTACAAAAGTTCCCTATGATTGGTTACGCCTAGAAAGTCTATCTGCCATGCCAAAAAAACAGTAGACTCAATGTTATGAACAGCAAATGCTCATCTGAAGCCAATCCAATGTACATTATGCAGTGCCAGCCATAAAATCTGGACATAAGCTATTTAAATATAGGGAGAAACACAGTGTAGAAGTAAAAAAATTCTAATTTAGCGTTTTGTAACACAAACCAGTAATTATACGTATTTCTATATCTAATACTTAAGGAATACAAATATCTTATACTTAAGGAATTTTTCTAATGCATTTATCCTTATCCTAGGAAATGCACATTTCTTCATCAGTGTTCTAGTCCCAAAAAAAATGTATCAGCACAAAAATATCTATGCCTTAAAATAATCCATGTCTGACTAATGCTTACCGGCCTGATGTCAATATCACACATTCCAACACTTGTTGTGACAACGTGGCTCACACCCAACATCGTGTTACCAGATAAACCCTAGAATAAAAATTGGTAATCTACATAGCATCACTTCAAAAGAGCAAGGCATACAGAAGCCCTGAACAAGTTGAATCTATAAATATTACTAGAGGGGGAGCTAAGCCTTTTCTAGGGAAGGAAAAAAAAAAATATTGTATTTTCCCATTCAGTTCACCACCACCCATTTTGAACTATATTTTGTCCACCACTAGCCCAACCCTACAACACTACAGGCAAATTGCATTCCCAAGAGAACCACACAGTGTAAATACACATACAAATCACATAACTAAGAACATTATACAAAGGGAAGCCATGTGATAACTCAGTATTCAAAGCCTTTCAACTACTACATATCATACGTGGTTTACCTTTACATTAGAAGGGTCAAACAATCCCTCAGGAATTTTTAGACGCTCAGCACCAAAGTCACAGTTATAGCCGTTGGGGAACTCATAATGAACTGTTGGCATCTGTGCTGCTACCCTAGAGCATTCGTTAGGAACCAACATATTAAAGTGCAATGTAAACAGAGTGTTAAGATATCTCAGTAGCATTAAACAGCAAGGTTTCAACTGTAATATTGTGATTGTTATGACTTAGACTTTTGATATTAATTCCAAGATGCACAAGATCATAATAAAACACTGTCACCTGGATGTACACTGTATTTCTACTTCCAGATATAAACAGACTTTATCAAAAAACTTCCGTAATAAAATCCAACCAACAGCAATAACAGACTAAGCACCCCATGCACAAGAAGGAAAACACAGTGACGTACTGTTCATCATAGGTTGAGTCTGACACTTGGAGGACAGAAGCCTGGAAGTCCTGAATGACACACTACGGAGTTAAGAATAATACAGTTATAAGAATTTCAGTCTTCAATTTAATAGAATTTATAGAATTGAAACTGATTTTTTAAAAACGTTCTACTACTTCAAGAGGAAAGCTTGATACGCTTGCAAACAAAACTTCTTTATTGGGCACCTGGAGGAGTTTGAGAGTGGGAGAAATGACATACTTACATTACACATGTAGTTGTGCCAAGACCTAGTGACCTGGGGTAACTTCTCTTTTCTCTTCCAATTTGCCGGCGACCCCTCACGAACTGCTTCCTGAGAGTGTAGGAAACATGATCATCAATTAAATATTTAAGCCTCTCCCCAGTCAAAAGTAACTAAATAAAGTTACTTTCCCACCTTTGAAGCAATCATATATGGAGGAATTATCTCTATGTTCATTTCCTGAAATAGTTCCCGGCACTGCATAGTAATAAAGTCTCCCGCAAGTGGTGATTTTACAATACCTACAAGACAAAGAGAACCAAAAAAATCCCACAAACCTGGAAAGCACTGAAAGAATGAACAAACTCTCCAAACAAAGTGTTTGTCACTGAACACCATTAGGGTTTTTTTTCCCCTTATTTAAGGGGATACAGAGATTTAAAAACAGTATCAAAACTGCAAAAGCAGAAAGAAACGTAACTCAACCTTGATACCACAATGCTGTTACTCATGAAAATGTTTACCTTGCTGAAGTACGTATCCATCATGCACTGGAATAGCAGTGGTGTGTGTTGCTCCACTATCCAAAATGAGACCTGTAGACCTGCCATTAGCAAAACTAGCCAAAATGATTAAGGAAAATATCATAATTTTCACTTTAGAAAAAAATGTTGCCAGACAATTGAGAACATAACCAAGAATGAGGACCCTGATGTGTTATTTCTTGGCTCCACAAAAGGATTTGCCATTTTCCAGCGCATATATTCTTTCCATGAAGTGCACAACCTCGTAGAGAGAACAGCCTTTAATTTCTGTGAACCAACTTCAGCTTTGGATGTACAAAGGTGAGACTTCACGTCAACACTATATAGCAAGCTCTAAGTACTTCCAAGCTCATTTACACTCTGAAGCTGAAAACATGTTATTAGTTCAAAATAATTATAAATATTCATCTCAAGGCTATGGGAATTTCAAGCTGCAATTACTGCACTTTGTAATCAGGACAACTCCATTCCAGGTCCGTAATATTCTTACCCATGGCATTACAACAGCAAGAAACGTTAAGAGGAGGGCAGGAAGACTATCACCTCCAAGGAAAACAGTCAGATTGGGAGAACTTCAAAACTGTGCTCTAAAGCTTCAAAGTTCAGAAACGGAATTTGTTTAGTTCTTCTTTAGACATTTACAGAAAAGTTAATTTGAAAGAAGTTAGATGTGCTGTTATACCAGGAACTGCCTAGAATAGCTTTACCATAATTTCCGGGGACACAGACGGAAAAGCATTCTAAAGGATACGCTGTTAGAACAGCGGTTTTACACAAGAAAAAGGCAGGGATGTTGTAGTGTTCAAACATCAATTCCGTTAGCTTTTCACGCTTTGCTCTAGTATTCCACTAGAAGAAAAAATAAACCAAACCTCAAAAAGCAGCCAAAAGGAAGATGCATTTATCTTGAGGATCGTTAGAGCAGTTTCAAATCATATCAACATTCTATAGACAGATTCCTAGTAATTTACTTCTTTAGAAACTTCTCTATTCCAGTTATACTACAATACGTTCACGCTTACCTATCACAAGGAATTAAAAGCAATACACACTTCTACTGTTACAACAGAGGTTTCTTTACACTTCTACAGCTCTTCCAGGATCAGTTGTGCAAAGAACTCTCGAAAATAAGTAACATGCCCATTTTACAAGGGGAAAGATAAATGAAATAACCTGCCCAGTTGAAAGAAAAATAAATCCAGATTTTCCTGTTTCCAAGGTATCTTCCTACAGTTCTACTCCACTCGCTATTAAACCATTGCATATATCAAATATTCCATAGATTACTGAAAATGAAGTTTTTTCCAAGCAAATACGTTAAAGTCATATTAGTTCTGCTGGAGAATGTTAACAGGAACATCTGTTCAGACACCACTGAGCCCTCAAACATGAAAGAACCATTGCAAATTCATCCATACTCTACAAGCTAAAATTCAACACAAACAAATAATGAGAAAGAAAACCCTTTTCATAGGATTATTCTTAAAGAAAAGCAAAACCTTTTTATGGCATACCTTTTGTATTCTGACTTTAAGATCTGCCCTTCAAGTACTGAGCATTATTAAATGACAGAAACCTTGTTCACAAGTTTTCCCAGAAATTTGTATTACAGAATCACAGAATGACCCGAGTTGGAAGTGATCCACAAGGAACATCAACTCCAACTCCTACCTCTGCATAGAGCAACCCCAGTTCACCAGATAGAAGAGATCAGCTCCTCCTACATTAATCTTCTTCACCCAGCTTACAGGTCATTTATAGAAAGGAAGACAGAATAATTAAAACTTCTCCATTGGAAATATTATTCTCTGTCACATAATAGTCCTTGTAAGGCTGGATGAAGTGACAGGTTTTCAATGGCATTTTGTTAAGTGTAACATAACAAGACATCCAAATACCTTTTTGCTTTTATTCTAGGCAGTAAAGTGAGATTTATTCTTATTTTAGTTTTGTCTTCTTATCGATAAGTGAATAATGTTCGCACATTATAAGTATTTTCTAATACAACTGATACCAATTATCTCAAACTATATTTTTTAAAGACGTTTGTCTTAAACAGATTACCTTCCAGGATCTGGCAAAGTATTTTAAAATTGTTATTTCTGTAGCTAGGTTTTAACACTCATAACCAACAAGCCAATGTCAGACTTGTCCAAGACCAATGTCTGTAAAGTCAGCAAGAAGATACAGTTAAGACCTCTCAAAATGTAAGACTGCTTTTACTCACTGGTGCTTCAGACATAAGGACAGGATGCAAGCTTGCTTCAGATTTAATATGCATCTTGTAAGTGTGATCCAAAATTGCCTGGAAACTATCCCAGTCTTCAACTGTAACAACATTGAAGTGAGCAGATTAGTTACTTCTAATTTTTGTTCAATTTCATAAATTCACAAAGGTTTTCCAATACTGTTTTTGCATAGAGCTCTTTAGTCAAGGGCTACGCTCAGCGGACATACACCTCTGTATTCACAGTTCTCTTCCTCTTTAATGACCATGATCATAACACTTCAAGAATTATGCCTGAAGTCCACTAACACTGTAAACCAACTATATCTCATGCAATCTGTAGACTAGGTAACTGTTCTTACAGCTTCTGTTGCTATATATAGCATCTGTTTACAGGAAAGCTATGACTTTCTAAAGCCCAGTAATGCTATTTTAAAAACAGGTAGAAAAGAGAGCACCATACTCATTCCATTTTTTAAAGGTGAAATGGCTTCCATGTTTTCCCTCGGAACTCGCAGGGCATTGGTGTCTATATAGTAAGTTGGGCCCCCTTGTTTGCCTTTGTCACCATCAATCTCCATAAGGGTGCTGCCATTGTCCCGTTCTAGCACCACACCAATGGCTGTTGGAAAATCAACCTGTGAGGCAAGAGGTAAGCAGTGTATGAGAATTACTAATGGTTTGGGTGGTTTTATGCTCATAAATCCAGAGCTTCTCTTATGCAATATAGTCAGAACAAACCCCAGCATATTCTGAAACCTTGTAACTAACAAACAAGCTCTAAGGCACAAATTCATGTTGCATTTCCATTGAGCCGCACAGATTCTCACCTTTGGACAGTCTTCGCCTGCATAGCCTGCTCTCACTGTATACGAGCCAATGTCAAAAACAAGAGCCCCAACTTCATCTGAAAAGATTGTTAAGAAAGAAGTAGTGAAAGGTTATTACCCTTTGCTACAATCCTGACCTTTCCCTGCTGCCTGTTTCGTTTGCTTGGAAAAGAAGACCATCTTTAACAAGATAAGGAGAAACTTCTCTTTTCAGAACTCCAGTTATCAGAGAGCTATCAGAAGATTGCAGATAGGCTTTAACTGGAACATTGCAATACTTTCCTTTGGCATAAAGGGAATTCTAATAGAAGAGGGAACGGCCTCATGTTGCACCAGGGGAGGTTCAGATTAAATATCAAGAAAAATTTCTTCATTGAAAGGGTTATCAGGTACTGGAGTGGCTGGCTGCCCAGAGGGGTGGTTGACTACCTTGGAGATATTTAAAAGAAGGATAGATGAGGCATTCAGAGGTATGGGTTAGTAGTGGATATTTACGGCTGGACTCTATGATCTCAGAGGTCTTTTCCTACCAAACAATCCTGTGATAGTTCCATCTAGATTACAATAGGAAGCTTTCAAATCTGCTAAATTAATAGCCACATGCACACAGGTGAGCCCAGACCTCTCAGGTTTGATCAGAATTAGAAAGGTGGGCCAGAACACACAGATTGTGAGTGAAGGCTGCAGCCCTGCTGAGGCTCACCCAGTCTCCCGGGGAAGCACAGAAGGGTTTGGGTTGGAAGGGAACTCAAAGATCATCTAGTTCCAACATCCCTGCTATGGGCAGGGACACCTCCCACCAGATCAGGCTGCCAAAGGCCCCATCCAACCTGCCCTTGAACCCCTCCAGGGATGGGACAGCCACAGCTTCCCTGGGTAGCCCGTGCCAGTGTCTCACCACTCTCATAGTGAAGAAATTCTTCCTTATGTCTAGCCTAAATCTGCCCCTCTCCAGTTTATACCCGTTGCCCCTCGTCCTATCATTACAAGCTTTTGTAAACAGTCCCTCCCCAGCTCTCCTATAGCCCCTTCCTCTCACGAGGGGCACGAGCGGGGCCCGCAGCCGCCCCAAAGCCGGCGGGTCCGGGCGCGGACAGAGCGGCGCGGGGCGGGGCAGGCGCGCACGCGCTGCCTCACGGGACGGCGGCGCGCTCGGCGGCCGCGGGGCAGGGAAGAGAGCGCGGGCGAGCGAGGCCGCGCCGGACTCACCTCCCCCGTACACGCCGCCGCTCATGGCTGCCGTTGGACCCGAGCCGGCCTCGCTGTTTCCCCCCGGTCCCTTCTCTTCCACAACAATAGCGCCTCGGCCGCTGCTTCCGCCGGCGGCTCAACCCGACCTGTAGACCCCCGCCCTCCCGCCAATAGCGGCGCCGCTACCGCGCGCGCGCCCGCCCACTGCGCGCCGAACTGCCGCTCGGACGCTGCGGCCAATCGCGAGCGAAGATGGGCGGGGCTTAACAGTGGGAGGCCAATCGCGAGCGGAGATGGGCGGGGCTTCACCGTGGGAGGCCAATCGCGAGCGGAGAGGGCGGGGCCGAGCCGCAGACAGCCAATCGTGGTGGGTAAGGGGAGGGGCCTCGCCGAGGACGACCAATCGAGAGTGCCGGGGCGGGGCCGAGAGGCGGACAGCCAATCGCGAGGCGGGAGGTGAAGGGTGGGAGGGTGGGAGGGTGCGGAGCGGGGCTGCGGGTCGGCTGTCTGTGAGCCCCTCTCTGCTGCAGGCAGTACAGCTCCGGGCTCTTCCACTGAGAATAAAACCTGTTTAAAATACTCCTTGATATCCCACTAGCTGGCATCTAGTATTTTATAGTTTTATAGAGAGTTTAGAGCTTTCTACAAAGCTTTGGTGTTTTGTTTTTAAGTTGTGACTTAATTTTAAATTATACCTTGGTATTTCCATGGAATTTAATCAGTGAGGTAAGAAGAGAGATAAAATGTACATTTGGTATACCTGATAGTTTAGTCAGGAATTTTGTAAAGCTCTTATTACAAATATATTGTTACAAACTTCAGCAAACTTTATACCAGTGAAGCCCAGATGTGTGTGTTTGACTAGAGCTCCAGAGGTGCTGCTCCAGAGGTTAATGTTAGGACAGTGACCAACAGTACACCTTTAAGTCTCATCCCAAATCAAAACATAGTACAATGCAACAGAAAGGGATGGCCAGTTGGGTGGGGTTTTTTAAAGTACAATTATGAGAATATCAGGAGGTGATTGGACTTATAAACTCTTGTGAGTAAGGAACTTAATTTGACATAGTTTGATTCTCAGTTTCTTTAATGGGGAAACGTAAAGATTTTATCATACAATTAAGAAATTTAAGTTTTTACCTAAGTTATAGTACAACTACAAAGTACGTATGCTATCATTAGAAAGATACATATTGCTGTTTGCCTAACTATACCTCATAAAGCCAGTGTATGTCGATTTTGTACTATGAAATCTTTTAATGTGTTATCATGATTTCCAGTATGTGGCACTAATATCCAAGGTAGAGTTGTTTGAATAGGAGGAATTAATTGCAGGTGGGAAAAGCAGTTCAAAGAATTTGGAATTACAGTGCCAGGCATCTTCATTTAGCTCCTGCTTGTACTTTATTTTGTAGTAATGGTTCATTGTATTCATATGATAATTGACATTTTGAACCAGATCCTGCTCTTTGCACAAGAGCTGCTTGTGATTGATCTGCAAGCATTAAAAACTCACAGCATTCTGATGCTTTATTTTTCTCCAGTATTTCTTCAACACAGAAGAATTCCGGGTCATGTCATCAGAAAACGTGTGCCAGGGCGGAGAGGCTTGCGGCTGTGTGAGGCACGGGGAGAGGTCGTGCTGGTGCTTGACTCATCTTTACTGCTCCAGTGGCTGACCCCGATGGGTAGTAAGAACTGCAAGGTAGTGTGCACTGGAAATTATGCTGATTTCTAGAGCTCTCAGGATTTTGCAAGCATAGGGAAGTAAAGCCTAATCTGAGTAATCCTCAGGAAGTCTGGAGGATATGGGGAAAGAAATTTAGGCTGATAACTGTCTAGGTCTTACTTTTCTCTGCCTTGCAGTTGTATAGGCATTTACGTCAGTGGAAAGTGTGTAGAACATCATCGCTGTGGTGTGATAACATTTTATAGTGACTTTGCTTTGTAGGGTTATCCTTGCTGCTGTAAAGTTCAATGCACAAGACAAATAGTTTTAGGGCATCTTTTTTTTTCAGCAGTGTCTAACAATGCTTAAAGAGATTTAAATCTGAGATTTTTTTCGGTGAATACCTGCACATTGTCCTCTGTTTGCATAAAGGCACATGAAATCTGTTTTTTTTCCACCACTGTCCATGACACCCAAGTATTATTGTCTTTTGAAAGTATTTTTGCTTAGTTTCCTTAGAAGCAAGGTTAAGAAGTCAAAGTAGATAGAAAGAATGAATATATTTTATCTACATTCCCATCTTGGTATAAATGGTCAGAATGATTTGGCAGGAGTTGCAGGTGTGGGTGTAATGCAAACAATGTGCTTTTCATGGGAATATCACATACCGATTTACTGCATGTGACACTGGGTATAATCACTCTGGATTGAGGCACTAGCATAAATTGTCCATAGGAATACACAGAAAAATAATTTTAGAAGTAAGGCATGAATTGAGACTCCAAATGATGGTGCTTACTAATAAGCAAAAGTTAATTTCGTCACTGGTAGTCTGGAGAATCTGAAGTTTCCTGGTTATCACTTTGACTTTTTTAAAACTTCTTTAAGATGTAACGGTTTCAAGCAAGTGCATTCAACTTTCTGGTGATATAAAGCAATGTAGAAAGTGATGTATATGTGAAGCCCAAACTGAACAGAATGGGTTTTTTTTGTTTCTCAACAAGCTTGTGCTCCCCCATTGGGTTGCTCATATCCTGATGCTTTTGAACAGTGTCATACAACTGCCAATCAGTCTCACGGACTGCAGTGCCAGCTTTGAGATGTGGCAGCAGACTGACTGGGACAATGGGTAACTGATAGTGTCTGTGTTTCTCCTTGCTTCCTGACTGCAAAATGCGTGTTAAAGGTTTTATTTTTCTTAGTTTCAGAAGAGGTATTAAATGTTTGTGCAGTAAAAAACCCATCTGTAGATGAAAATGCAAACCAGTCATTAATACTCATTCACTCAAGAACTTTGTATGACCTCTCAACATTCTACTTTCTTTGCTAAAGTACTTGGGTACTTTGTCAGTTTTAATACTTTGCTTCTTTACAGGAGTGTTGTGAGAATAAGTACACTATCATCCTTCTGCAAAGGAAGAGCTAGAGCACAAACTAAATGCTAAACATCTCTAAGGGGCCTCAACGTTGCCACACCTGACCTTTAGGTTCTTACCTCAGACTGGAGTCCAAGCACTGAACTGTGTTTCATAAAAAGTTACTAAAGATAGCTAACTTGAAACTGGATTTGTAACAGCGTAACCACCATAAGGGATGTTTGGGCTTAGCTTGAAAAAGCTGAGGAAGGGGAGATTGGTCTGAAATCTGTGTATAGCTCCAGCAAGGCAGTCGCAGGGACACATTTCCAGAATCTTCTTTTGGAGCTAGTGTGTTTAACTGGTCCTTTTGTAAAAGCCCTGTGACTCAACTCTTATTTTAGAACGTGGTTGAAGGAAAAAGTGATGGTGTTTGCTGTTAATATACAGTCAATTTTCCATTACGAATAGACGGCCTGACTAGTTTTCAGACAGGGGAAAAACCAAAGGAGTGCACGCTGAGATTCCAGCTGACGGGCAGCAATAATAGCAGCTAGGGTATTCTGGAAAATGGGGGAAAATCCCACGTAATATTAGTGCTGCTTTATTGTTCCGAACCGTAAGTGGTTCCTATGAAACGACATTGAAGGACTCTGGACTCCTTTTCTTGTTTAGCTCAGGCGTAGTATGAATTCACAGAGCCAGAATCGGTGTGCAGGTGGTACAGCAACATTTGCTTGGAACTGGTTCTGAGATAATAGGTCTGCTGGGCTAAGCCAGCTCTGGCCAGAACTTAAGCGTGTCTGTATTGCCCTTCTCGAATGAGTCTCTTGTGTACATATGTCTCATTTGGCTCAGATCTGGCAGCACTTACTGCTTCAGGCTTAGTGTTTGGTCTGTAGTCACTTTGGATTCCTGCAGGGCTTATTAGCTTGGCAGCTGATGCAAACCTGGCCTGGCTCAATACCTCTCATCTGTAGAAACAAAGCTACTTACAGTTGGGAAGCAAGCTTAGCCTGATAAACAGAAGATCTTTGTGTCAGCTGAGCGTTACTATTATATAAAGCATTTTGATCCCCTGTGCTTCCCACTGCTAGAATGGAAATTTGTCTGTAATAGCTGATCAGGTAGCATGGAGTACACGTCTTCAGCCATGCAAGATTCAGGTTCCTATTCCCAGCTTCCCAGGAGGGTGCTCTGTAGCAGTTGCAAACTGTGAAACCGTGCAGCTAAGAATCACGGTTCTGTGCAGCCTGAGGTAAGGAATCCAAAAGAAGAGCCTGCTGATTAGCCTATTCCTCTGAGAGAAAAGAGGCCCAAGTCCCTATTTCTGCATTTGCATCCTTAATTGGGTGAAATGAGGTAATCTTGGGAGTACAGCTGCAAGTGTGTGCTAATCAATGATCTTATAGGAATCATGACCTTTTCATTTTACCTTTTTGGAATCCCATTACGCAATGATCTTACAGGAGTCATTACACTTGTTATGTCACCTTTCTGGAGGCTGGTTAGGCTTGGAATCTTGGCCTTTTTTATTACAGAGAGCAGTGTTCACTTGACATCAGGAAATATTTCTTTTAAAGGGGAGGTTTTAGTGTAATATTTATTCTGTGCAACATTCTGCCACCAGGAGAGGGCATAGGCAAAGCAGAGACTGAGACATTGCCAATCAACATCAATGCAGCAGGTTTTGGAATACAAACTAGAGTAGTATTATGTCTACTGGGTTTCAAAAACCAAGGTACTGACCTGATTTTCTAGATTTATGTATTGTTGTATCACAAATGAGGAATTGTTATAAACTTAATTATTAAATGGTTGGTCAGTGAGGAAAAGTAATAGTGTATTTGCTGGATGGGCATGTTTGAAGAGACTATCTTTCTTTTGTAATTCATTCAGGTCATTACTGTGACAAATATGTACTTTGTCATCCAAAATCAGTATGTAGAGCAATGCAATCGCACTGCAGCAGGAAGTCTGATGCAGAAAAGGGTGTGCTTTTATTCAGGAAGCAGCAGTTCATATGGAGAAGATTAAGATTGCAGTGCTTTATCTGGATATTTATTCACAGTAAATCTGTATTCTAGGACAGTCATGCTACGACTGTTCAAAATTATCAGCTGCTAAATTACAGCATCAGCACACATCTGTATCTGCTCCATTTAAAAAGTGGTTGGGGTGCTAGATAAGATCTTTGTATTGTTTGATTATCATTGAAATTGCTGCAACAGATAAGTTCATGGCATTTTTAATAATTATTATAAGAACTCTGACTTTTTAATCACATACAAATTTGTAATGCCTTTTTCTTCCACTTCCAGAATCTTCCAATTCTTCTCTCTCACCACTTTTATACTGGCACAGTGTCTTTTATTTCTGTGCGGCAGAATTGTAGCCAAGAGGTGCATCAGGCCCAAGTGAAATTGCAAGGAAATTGAGAGGAATGAATGTTTCCAAGTGTTGTCAGGAAAAGATGTGTTAGGGTGCAGAACTTGGCCAGACCTGCAAATGATGAGCTTTCCTCGAGTCCTGATGTCAGCTTATGTGTGTGGATAGCTTTCGTTATTTACTCCTTTATATGAAAATTAGTAATGGCATAGGGAATAGTGGCTAGGAGGGTGGTCAGGGATGTTATTTCTGTCAGGAAATAAGTGGTATATAAGAGCACAACTCTACAACAATCTAGGTATTTTGTATTTATTAATTTCTTGCAAGTTTTCACTACAGAAGGCTTTTACAGGGGAAAGTTTTATTATCAGCCAAGATGCTTGTTTTCTTTGAACAATCACAAGAAATAGAGATAGAAAACTGTCTACCACTCTGGGGTGCTTGTGGTAGGGAAGAACTAGAGTGGGCAAGTCTCAGGTGTTTTTATACTAGTGCTTTTAGGAAACTGGGCTTACGCTAGCTTTTTGGTTTCCTCCACAGAGGATAAGGTTGCAGCATAAGCTCTATTACATGAGTTGACAACAGGCAATCCATCTAGAACGCAGACTGCATGAATATCAAGAGGTTAGATCAGAAAGTTTGCTTTTTGAGACACAAAGGAATCCAAACATGAAATGCAACTGGAGGAAATCGGGCCTTTTAAGCTGCTTACTTTGAATGGCTTCTTTAGATCTGCCTTAAGCAGAGTTGTAAATACAATTTCTCTAAAAGCATACTAGTGCTTTCATGCTGGCTGATGTTAGCACAGGGATAGCCAGTCCTAGGCTCCTAAAAGCTATGTTGCTTAGTAGTAAGTTCTAGTGCTGTATGAATCCTGAGGCTGTGTCACTTGCTGGAAACATGGTTAGTTGACTTGGTAGTGATGGTTAATCTGAACTACCAGCTCTGAAAGTAAGTCGACTACCAGTGACTGCAGGTGTCACCATCATTGGTGGCCTGTATGACCATGCCCTGTCTTGTGTTGGATTGGTTGGACTTACCACTGTCCTCTCCTGTCACATCTATTCCAGTTTTCCTACCCCAGGGTTGCCCAGCTAAGGCGGTTGCCATCTATTGGAATATTTTGGCACATAGCTTATGGGGTCAGGAGGGACTGATCTGAGTCACAAAGGTGCTAGACGATAAATGCTGGAACTGGAAAAAAGATGGAGCAAGATAAATGAATTGCTGTGTTTGGATACATCTGTGTTAAAGAGCAGACTATGCCTGTGAATTTGATTAAAATTGAGTATTAAAGGATGCTAACAGCAATGTGTTCATATTCAGATGTTTGCATTTTTTGAATATTATTACTTTCTAGTCCTTAGTTTATTTCACTGAATTTCACTGTAATAATGTTCCCAGTTAAAGCCAAATTGTGGGAAAGCCAGACAATGCTGAAAGCCTGTGGTTTCTGCTACTAAGGAATGTTGTTATCTTTTGGCATGGACATCCTTGACATCAGCTAGTCGAGCTGCAATATCGCTAATGGAGTACTGCAAGGACACTAATAAAGGGTTTGGAACCTTCTGCCAAGGCACATGTCTGTCCTCTAGAAGGACAGAGAAAGAAAAAAAAAAATATTTTGCCTACTTAACAGTGTATTGTTCAGAAACACGTTCACCATTCACTCCTTGCTCATGTGTATGTGACGTGACAGTGTAAGGGCCTTTATAGAACTAATATATTCTGATAGGGTATTTTTTATTTTCCATAAGTCTCTGGCATAGAGTGCATTGGGCCACCTAAAACCTCAGCTATTTTTTTCCAGCTAAAAACCGGATTGGAGTAAACAGCTGTAAGAGGGAGGATAGAACTTGGAAAGTATGGAGAAGGCCCTCTGTGATTGTCTTTTATACCGAGTAACTACGGACGTTTTTAAGTAGCTAGATTCTACAACATGATGCATTTTTCAAGCATTTGAGTGGTTGATCCAGAAAAATGCTGAAGACTTTTAACTCCTACTGACTTGAGCTGATTCTTTCCTGGGATGAATCACTTAGAATAAAATCAGTAATAACTCACTTATCTGATTATTTCTGTCTCCAGTCTTTTTTTTTTTTTATAATGTACTGACCAATATTTAATTGAATTTTCTAATGTATTGGCAAATGTAATTGGCGTATGCAGAGGATTCTTTAGGATTGGCAATCCAATTTTCTGTCAGCCACTACATATTTTAGACTCAGCAGCATGGCTGGTGCACACCGTCACAAAATGGGTGTAAGAATCTACCATTGTGCCTCTTCCTAAGACTCCATTAGAAGCCTTATTCCTGACTGCAGCTCTGCACCAGCGTCTCCCCTTTCTTCCCGTCCATTGACTGGATTTATCCTTGTTGTGCTGCCCAGAACGTTCAAGTTAGTCAGTCTCATGTGCTGAGTCAAAAGCAGGTTGGTAGGGCTGGATATGATAAAAGAAGCTGAAGGTTTCAAAGCCAAATTTGGTTTAAAACCAATTTGCAAAAACATAGGAAGTTTTTGTATATTTAAAAATCCTTTTTGTTCTTGTATCTAATTACATTGCATGCAAAATATATCCATGACAGACCACATTTGTCTTAAAAAAAGCAAGTTCGGGAGCACTGATAATAAAATTTTGTTCACTTATGATAATAACTGGAAGATAGGTGGAAAATTTGTAGTTGGATCTAAATTTCTGCAATTTTTTGTGAGAAAATGAGAAGCTTGGCTTTGGACCATCGAAGAGGAGATCCACGGGAAGCATAGAGCATGCATTAGCCATCTACATATGGGTGAACTTTTCCACCTTTGATTTCTAAACACAAAATAGTGCTTGCTCTCCTCCTGTTAGGAAAAATGTCACATCAGAGGTAATGTTATACTGAGGTTTCACCATGCTCCCATCAAGATGTTTCTTTCAATTATAACCCATCAGAACATTTGCTAGTATGATGTTGCCAGCGTTTAAATAATTAAAGATTAGTTGTCTTCAGCAAATAAATAAAGCACACCTAATGGAACATTATCTTTTGAATATCCTATCTATTACTTGTTTTGTCATAAAATTCAGTCACTTGCAATGGCTCGTTCAGCCTTTTTGGAAAACCATCATGGTAGAAGTGTCCTGCCTTCTTCCTGATTGCAGGGGGATAGCAGATTCTGAAAACAATAAAAATTAAGCCCTTTCTTATATGTATCACCTTTTCCGTGACAGCACTGAAAGCACTATTTAAAGGAATTAGAACCTTTATTCACGTTGTACAGGTGGGGAAACATTTTGTAAGAACTCGCCCAACAAGCTGGTAGTATAGCTGAGAATTTAACATGAGTTTCCTTAAATCTCAGCTCACTGCCCTGGTGCTGAGGACAATCAGGGCCCCTGCTGTTGATCTAGTTACATTTCCTCTCAGGTAGATGGTGATTCTGTATAGATCTAACACTCCAACTGGAAACAAGTGGAAAAAGAATGAGTGGAGACACTTGTCTTCTCTCGTTACTCCGCTTTCGAATTGTGGGACTGGACAAGATTGAATCACATCTCCAATCTGGCCAACAGAAAGCAGAAGGTGAGGCTAATTCATTCTTAGTGTCAGTAGGCTCTTTCCAGGTGCAGAGCAACAGTGCAGCAATGTCATGGCTTTGCCATACCCTGAAGCCCAGAGCTGCAAATGTTGCCATGCCCATAAGGAAATCTCATTATTTCAGAGCAACTGTTCTTTTACATCACCTTCATTGTTTGGTGAAGCAGTGAATGTATTTCTCTGTAAAATTATCAGTTCAGAGTCTTCCTTTTTTACACTTAAAAATTCATATTTTTAACAGTATTTCTTTGCTAGAAATGCATACTCTGTGCTTAACGTGCCAATTCTTCCTACCTGCATAGTTTATTTGCTCTTGAAGGACCTGGATGTAATTTTTTAACTTAGGTGTTGGCAGAGTTTCTTGCCTTTATTCTTGTATGGACAAGCTGGGCATCTAAAGCCTGTCTACCCTCTTCTTTAAGGACAACTAAATTTGAATCCCATCTGAATTTCAATGAGGGCTAAATTTTACTCTAAAAAATTGCAACTACTTGAGTTTAGGCAGCTAGGTACAGAAACTGGCTGCAGCTGCTCATTATTTCTCCTTCACTTCAGGTTTGAAGTGGGGCAGAGTTCAGATACATCCACTGTGTTTTCATCAGGAGTTCAGCACAAAACTCAGTTGTCATGGTAGAGCCATTCCCATCCAACTTTTACATAATAGCTAAGTGGTTACAGCAGCTAGCTTCGTTCACTTATTTCCTCGGTTCTTCTTATTTCACCTCTGAGAACTGTGCCCTTTCCTTTAGGCTATAAAATGATCTGAGTGGTAATGCTTTCAAGTATGTTCTTTGAAAGTTGGCTTACGTGCATTTAGGAATCCAGAAATGCTGAGGTCCAAAGAAGAGCAAGTAAAAGGATTCCTGATCCTAAACTGTAATTGGTAGCATACGCAAGCAGGGTTGGAAGATGCTTTTCTTGGATTTCATACCCAGAATTCCATCGTTTTACTTAATGTTGTAGAGTCATGTAGATGCTAAACGATCTCTTGGCAGACTTCCTTTTTATCTTACTTGTGATTTTTTTCCATCTAAATGTGGAATAATTAACCACACCCACATTTCTCAAGCTCTGTGATGTACAAATCATAGTGTGGTTGAATTCCCTGTGATCATGCTGTGCAAAAATAGCAAAGTGCTTTTTAATTTGTTCTCTGATGTTTGGCTAAAATCTTATTGTCTTTAGGCAGAGGATAGTTATCAGTAACACTAAATACATATGCTAATGTGTTTATCTCTAGTGACATAAACACAAGAACTCTCGTGCAATTTGTACAAATGCATTGTTAGGGAAGAATAAAGGCATGAGAGCTAACGTGAATAAATATAACAATAAGAAACTTTATGTAACAATAAGTAAAATGAAATGGAATAATGGCAAATACATCTACTCTTGTCTGAATACCACTGTGAGCTATTTTAATGGGAAATTTCAATGGAATTGTAAAAAAGAGAATAAAAACAGTATCTGAATTATTAAAATCATCAGAAACCAATTTGCTTCAATTAAAGACTTAAAAATGCTCCCAATGCTTTGATTAAGAAAAAAATTAGAAAGTTTCTTATTCACCTCAGCAGGCATCTCTGCAAAATGGAAGGTCCCTCGTGCTCCTCTGAAGCAGTTTAATGCATATATGAACATGGATTCTCAGAACTATCTATAATGCATATAGTGCTTTCTGCTCTCAGTGGCTTTTTTCCCACTCTCTTTACGTCATTTGCCATTTGTGAGGGTTGCCAGGGTAATGACCAATCATCCCTGGAGAGATGCCTGCTAGTAAGGACAACATAGGCTTTCTCTTTTTTGGTATTCTGCAGTATGTATTTGAGAGCTATTCTAGCATCAAGATTGCAGAACTTTTGTTTAGTTAGTAGGGAGTGAAAGTTTGCAGAGTATGAAATAACATCCTACAACTAGTGAGGTAAGTGGAGATTTTTCTGTCTGGATTTATTCAAAACACTGAGCATTGTTACAGGTTTTTTTTCTGCTATGTGTGTAGCTGACCTTGAAATTAGTAATAGCAGAGAGATTTTGTCTAATTTAAACAATAAAATCTTAGTAGTGCTGCATATATGGCAGGTCAGGATTTATTCTCTTTGTAAACCTTTCTTGCCACTACATTCTCCATATACATCCAGTCATCCCAAAAAATATTTTCAGAAGAATTAATTAAAAACAAACAAAAAAAAAAACCCCACAATTCGTTGTAATGCAGATTACAGAGCATTAACTCTGGTTGCCTCTAAGGCAAATGGGAAGTTCTGAATAGTCTTCATTGTACTGGTATGTATATAGCAGGCTATATCAACTGTGAAAATCCAGAGTTGAGCCCTATCCTATGAGATATTGAACTCCCGTTGTTTTTAAATCTTGTCTATTAAATAGATGCTTGCAGGCTCACAGGCTGGGCTAACTCCTTGCTCACCTGTGGGCAATAAGAAAATAGAGCCTCCAGCGTTTTTTCTGGAACTGATCCTATCAGTGGAAGCTTGTGGTGACAACTGCCTCACAGAATGCGCTCAAATGTTGTTCTTTTGCATGGGAAGGCATGTAAATAATACGTAAGGAAGGAAGAAAAAGACCCAAACAAACAGTCATGCGGAAGTTCCCAATGACATCAGGTTCTATGAAGTATTGCTGTGTAGTCTGGGTTATGGCACACATGACTGAAGTGGTTGGTTTGGGGTGGGATTTATTTTGTTATTTTAAATGAGTTACATCAGAATTTTTTCGAGTCAAGAGCGTGTTTGGTGATACAGTCCCCTGTTTGTGATCTGGCTTCCTGGGAGAAAGGGACGATGGAAGAGGTGGTTGTATTTTTTCTGTAGAATTCCTAAGGTATCAAAGTTAAAAACAAGAACTGTCTCATCAAAATTACTATTTACTTTTTAGCATATTTTCACATAAACAAAGTGTCCATGTGCTTTATGTCCCGGCAATCTTAGGTGTTGTGATGGACATGACACACACAAACTAGAATAAAGGACATATTTATTTCTCTGTATTCCCTGCTTGTTACAAATACATACAGAGTTTGACTCACACTTTTCCCCAGTGGAAATATACATTTAAGGCATTTAATTTAGCATGGTAATTTCCAGTTGCTAGCTTTTAGATGCTACTGTGTATTCAGATATTTTTATGATAGCTGTGCATTATCAAAACAACTGGAGCACAGCAGAGAGTCTGGATGTGCAGATATGAGAGAGAAGAAAATTGATAGTGACAATTTTAGTCTGAGGTGAAAATGATCTTTTTATCTGGCTGCTGAGAAAATATGAAGAAAGTAGATCTTTCTGAAGAAAGTAGATCTTCCTCTTTCTAAGAATTGATACTATTGATACTGATATTTTTAATATCTTTGTTCTGAATATCACTTTTAAGCTGTTTAAAATGTGTGTAATAGTTAACTGATTACAGTAGAGGAAAAAAACCAGTAAGCTCAAATAAAATTTATCATTATCTAATGTTCCTAGGTGCATGAGCATTCTATAAGATTCCACCATTTTTAGTAATTTAGGAAGCAAAACTAGAAAAATATCATTTTATATTATAGTGGGTGGTGTCTTATGACAGAAAAATAACGTGATGGCAACTAGATTAGATGTGTTAATTAGTAAAGTAGGTCTTCAAAGGAGAGATTCCGAGGTAAGCCATTCTGGAGATGAACTTTATCTTTCTGTTCACCTTTTTCCTGTCTTATCTATTTCTCCTCTCTCTTTCCAACTGGAAAATGCTCTGTGACTGTACTATACAGAGGATAGCATTTGCTTTCAGACAGTGGGACAGAGAGAAGCTGAAAGGAGGAAAAGGGAATGAAGTCTGCATTGCAAGTTATTCACAATGTAATGTGTGTTAACAATTAGGGCAAGGTATTTGTAGGTCTGAGGAGTGATACAGGAGACAGGCAATGATAAGTCCAAAGCAAACAATCTGGGAGTACTGTAGGAAGGCTGTAAGGTTAGGTGGAACTAAGTGGCTTTAGTGGAGTTCGGATTGGAGGTGCAGTAAAATAACTAAGTAATAGAGAGCTTCGGGGAGCAGGCTACAAAGATTCCTGGAGCATCTGGATGAAGCTGGTATGCAGAGTTTGGGATGGTGAGCCTGGGATGATAGGCTGAATAAGAGACAGACACTGAAGTTTGGGATACAGTATTTAGCCATGTTGCAGTGCGAGTGCTGTTGAGCAATTTGACCCATTTAATGCCATGTCTATTGCTGGAGACCTTGAAGTGGTGAATTCTAGTTGTTTCTTTACCTGATAGATGATTTTGTCCGATAGGCATCATCTATCCATGATCTGACATTACCTTGTTTGTTTTTAAATGAACAGTATCCCTTTTAAAGGAATACTGTGAGTTTTAATCCTTGTTTGTAGTGGTTAATGAGACCATCTGATAAAAAATTTACTAATTCATTTTTATCTAACCAAAGCCCTATTGTTCTGTATTTTGTTGCTGTTGTTTAAAATCCAAGCTGTTATTGCATTACCTGGGTCTGACCGTCCACTGCTATGAATAAGTACAGCACTACTACTTTTTGGATGTGGTGACATAACTCCAAAATTCTGATGTCAAATCATGAAATGCATGTATTCAGGGCATTAGAGAAATAATTTAATTGCATGAACTTAATTAAAGTGACACCAGAAGGCACAGCAATAGTTACAATATCAGTGTCTGATTTTAAATTACCACTTAACTGGCATTTCTGAAAAACAGTGGTGAAAATATGCTCTGTCATGCAAAGCTGCAATGCGGGAACACAGTAAAGGCATGCGGAAAGAAAGTTACTGTTATTTGACCTATTCATAGTTAGGAAAGCCTGAAATGTAGTACATACTACAGTACTTTTCAACATCTCTTTTAAAGTGCATGTTCAGGTTCACTTTGATTAAGTAATTAGAGAGAAAATGTCTTCTGGTTTAAAACAGAAGCAGTTGTTGGACGGTGGGCATTTTAAAGTACTTTACTAAAAGCTTCCAATTCATACTTTTAGTCCTATTTTCAAGTGATTTATTTTGAGTTTCATTGCATGTCTGTAGGCTGTAAGTTTCAAAGAGACATAGATGCTTTTGAACATTGGATCACTTAGTTCTGAATTGTTACATATTTACTGCATGATGTTGGACAAGTGCATTGAATACTTTAGGGCTTGATTCTTCCTAAGCTAAGAATAAGTAGTGTTTACTTTAGAAGACCATAGACATTATCTGTTATTCTTTGTGTAGTGTTCTGAGTAGTCATGTTGTTCAAGGCCTAGTTACTGAGATATTTTAAGTCCTACACAACACAGCCCTCTGAGATTCCTCAGTTCATTTTGGTTTTCTATTGTAGTTACAAGGTCAAGTTGAAAAAATCCGTATGATTAGGAGAACTTGTATGGAAAACTTTGCTGAAGAGCAACATCTGTTATCTGGTGGTAATAGTGATTCAAAGGATCTCTCTGGGAAGAGAATACAGCCTCACATGAACAGGATCATAGAATCATAGTATAGTTAGGGTTGGAAAGGGACCTTAAAGATCATGATGCTGGAGACTCATGACATACATTATTACATGCTTTTGTGGAGCTCACTGACACAGTGCAATGCGAATGTTTTCTGGCAACCATGATCCCATCTTCCCCAGAAGCAGAAGTAATACCAACCATCTGCAGTGCCAGTGCTACTGACTGACTCGTTTCTCTCTGATTCCTCAGTGGCAACACATGTGGCTCTCATTGCACATGCCTGTTAATAAAGCTGAGTAAGGAGTGTAACAGGTAAGGACCCCAACTAACACTGAACTCCCAGAACTCTCTCAGTCCTGACACACCTTTATCTTGAATAAACTACTCAGGCAGTAGTAGTGTGGCAGGGCTGTGCCACACACGTACCTGTTTATTTGTAAGTGTTCAACAGCTGAGACTATAGCTTGGGGTAATGTGTTCAGAGAAGTTATATTACTCTGGTAATGAGAAATTTGGGTTATGAATATGCACATCAAATTTCACAAGGATGTAATTTTATTTCTCATTTTATCTAAAATTTGAGTCAAATTCAGCTCCTCTATAACATGACTAACCTAGCTGCCTCAAATCAAAGTAGCCTTATAGCTTCACCTACATAAGTGAGCGGGCATCCTGCCTTCACGTGGTGTTGATTGAGGTCCGCAGTTCAGTTCAACTGCAACTACACAATGAACTACATGTGGGTATTCCAGTCCTATCTGCTTTCACAAAGGTTTGCATCTTGCAAACATTGCCCCATACAAACAAAAGTACTCATACATGCTTTGTAGTAACATTATGTAAAATGCTACAGACCCGAAATGCTGTACGGCTTCATTAAGTGCAATTCCTATTGGCTTCAATGGGTGTTTTATTCAATTAGGGACTGCAGAATTTAGATCATTGCCTTTGGCTTACATCATTGCAAATATTATTGATGCTTATGGAGCTTTCAGGGATCTTTCAGGCTTTTAGTCCACAAATTGACTGCAATATGAAAGTCTTGCTCGGGGGTAAGAGGAGTACTTATATCCATCTCATCTTTCATTTACTTATTCCGAATCTGTCTGTGCTATTCCTTTGGGAATGCTCATATGAAATATGCATTTTAACAAAGAGGGGGGAAGAAGGGTAGTCTCAATAGAGCAGGATTCAAGTTTCATTTTTACACATTGTAAGTATGCTTTTCTTATTTTCTTGCCTAAAATGTAGAAATTAATCTGATTAATTCTCATAAAATCCTGAAATTAAGATAGAGTAAAGTTAGAATGAATATTGAGCGAAATTAATGGTTTCCCAGAGGCCAGCATAGATACAGAACTTGAAACTTTAAAATACGCTGTTTGGAGCCCTAGAAATTTTGGCAAAAAAGAACTAACTTGCTTTGGCAAGAAGGGGATGGATGGCTTAAAAGAAATTTTACCTTTCTAATCTGCATGCAATATAAGACAGTGCCTGAGTTATTCTGTATGAGTAGCCCAAGGAGGCTGTGTTCACAGTAGTAATATGGTTAGGATAGATATCCTTGTGCTGTCTCTGTGTTAGGCCCAGAGAGAAATGGGATACAGTTTCGAATCCTTTCCATTCAATGCTTCAGGTACAAACAGTGAGTAAACCGTTTCATGTACAGTGCATGTAATTGCATTTAATACTTCTTTTATCTAGAATCAGCAATGAAACACCTAGAAATATATGAAAGTAAATGAAACAAAAGAGGTTCATAGGGATAGGCACATAACTTTTAGGATGTGTATTGTAGAAACCAGATTGCGTGTTGGGCTATATATTCTTACTGTAGATCTTCCTGGAAAAATGTGCAGAAATAGCCAGAAAAAGTCACCCATATACACATGCAATTTTTTAGATCTATTCACTAAAATTTGAGAACTGTATCTATAGGAAAATTGATCTACATCTTGGGTAGAATACTGACTTCCTTTATTTAATTCTATCATCTTAGATGAAGTGAAATTGGACTTAAAAAGAAAAGGTAGCTGCCTAATAGAAGGGTTTTTGGTTTTTTATTTTTTTCAGCAGAGAGCACAATAAATGTTATCTGTCAGGGAAAGAAACAGGCTATTTAAATTCAGGCAGCATAGCATCTTCAGGCAGAAGCGCTATTTTTAACTGCAGATGTAGCTTAATTTAGAAACTGAGCAGTTGAAGTCCTTCTTTTCCCCACTCCTCTGACTGGAGATTTTTTATAATGGTTGTAGATATCCTTGTGTGAAAATACTGAATAGAATAAAAAATACATTATCCTGAGCTTCAATGTCATGAAAATGCACAGCTAAACGAAACAGCTTTGTGGCAATGTTGTCACACATGCGTACACATAGAGATGAGATTAGACTGATGCACTATTTTGTAAGCACAAGGGCCACTTTGGCAATTTACCAGGAGGTTGTATATAATTTTTTATATCCATCTTACTCAGATCTGTATTATTTTATGTAGGAAGTGCTGTGATTGCTTATAACCCTATACAACACATGATAAAGAGAGTGTAAATTTCAGTGGTTTCTAAGGGAGAAATATTTATGAGAAAACTAGCAATGATTCCCTGCATTGATTTTTCTGAACCAGCTTCTTGTAGCTGGCTTTGTTTGTAAGTTAATCACAAGAAGCTCATCTTTTTAGAGATATTCAGAATTAAGAATCGTGCATTTGACTCTATTAACTGATTACAGGCTTTTTAATGTATTCAGATGCAGAACAAGAAAAAATTCTCTCACAAATGGAAGTACTTCCAAGATGGCTTGTTGCATCTTGTCTTCTCACATAATTGCATACTCTATGTCACTCAACATTCATCTATTGAATTTCAGTAGCATTTCAATAGAAAACCCAGTTCTAGCTGAATTTTATAGTTTACCTGTTCAAGCTCAGTCGAAAGCGATTCTGAAAGCTATTCTAGTTGCATAATAAGAAAAAGCAGAGAGGTATGTGCCATTGCGACAGAAATAATTGGGTTATTAATAAGCTGAATGTGACATGGAAAAGTCGGCTCTATTTCTGAGCATAGTGACACCTTCACCATTAACTCTTAAGCGCGCACAACTTCTTAACAGTTTCTGAAATTTTGCTTAAAGGGTTGAGCATTTGCTCACATACAGAAAAGATAAGTTTTTCTGTAGCAACCTAGAATCCTGCAATTATAAGTGAAAGCTTCTGCTGCCATTTATTCTTTAACTTATGACAGCTAGAATTAGAGGCTTTCATTCCATTGTTTTTATACACAGGATAGCGTGATGTAATGTAGTAAGAACATCATAAAACAAGATAGAAATTTAGAGTTATAATCATTAATGTTCAGTGGAAGCTAAAAAAAAAACATACTGTCTAGAACTGGACTGCTCCTGAATTGCCTGCTTTGGATGGGGATTCTTCCTCTTAAACATTTGTTTTTGAGGAATACTCCTTTGCCTGGCTACTTTCTATGTGGAGGGAATGGGGGAGTTACCATAGAAGCTGTTAGAGCCATTAAGCTCTGCTGTGGGGTTGCCTTCATTCTCTGCTGGGCAGACAAACCTGAATTGAGCCTGAATTTAGTCTCTGGGAGGCATTTTAGTAGTGCTGTCAGACTAGCAAATTCAGACTGTGATGCACAGTTTGGATTAGGAAGATGAGTTCAGAGTCCTTTCTTAAAGGGGATTTTCTTTATAATAAATCAGTTATATTGCACCAATATTTGCTGAAGTGCTTCACCTTTAGAAAAAGAATGTGTTTTTCTCATTAAAGGCTTGAACTGAAGCTTATAGGAAAAGAAACATTCAGCACATATACCTTCTTGTTTCAGGTATGTTGGTATGCTGTTGGGAGGCAGGATTCAGTTTGCCTATTAAAGAGGTTTATAAAAAGACTAAAAACATCCAAGAGGAGCAGTGGGGTTGTCAAGAAAAAGCTGAAAGCTTAAGGAATCAAGGGTAATATTTTTGATCTTACAGAAATACAGGATATACTTTAAATAATTTTTTGACTGGATTTATAAAATCTATTCAGCTTGAAATTCTAACTGTCCATTTTTATCTGCTTTGTTTTCATTCAGTTTGTACTAATGAGGAAAACAACTGTTTGAGAGCAAACAGTAATTCTATTTTCAGGCATTTCAACTCTTAAATAGCAAAACGCAACCATGAAGAATTAGGGTGACATTCAGGTGATTAGGCTTAAGTAAGACTAGACTTGGAGACTCGAGAGTCAAGTAAAGCTTGGGTTTCTAATAGAACAACACTAAAATTCTTTTAGTTACCCTTAGGACATTTCTGCCATTTTAGGCCAAACTCTTTTGATGAGATTATAATTATCACAACCAAGGCTGAACTAGAAAACTTTTGGTTCTGGATCCAACCTAATGATAATTATTCGTTCTTATTTAGTAGCTTTCATCCACAGATCTCAAAGTGTTTTATAATGAAGGTAAGTGTCATGGCCTTATTTTACAGAAATTGAAGCACAGAAAAAGAAAGCAAGTACCTCAGAACAATGAGCAGCTTGGTAGCAGACCTAGGAACAGACCTAAATCTTGTCATCTAGGTTAGGGTCTCATGTTCTCCCTATCTATCAAACAAAAGCTGAATTTATACTTTCATCTGCGCATCTGAAACCAGCTTCATCATGGCTTGGACTTCAATTGCTAATAGTGTTTTCAATGGTGGTGATATAATCCAGAAAATAAATTCAAAAACCAAAGCCATACAATACTCAGGCTCAGATTTTCCTACCATGCAGTTTCCTTCAAAATTCCTGCCTAAATTTCCAGATAGATTTGTGTCCCAAAGGCACAGGGCATTCAGCTGCTGAGGAGGATGGCTGGATCGAATCCCCCAGGGTTTCATGAGCAGCCTTGAAAGACCTGCTCAAGTACTATGTGGATACTTCGCTTCGTCACCAGAGGGACTGAGATGTGACTATTCCTGAATATATGGTACTCTGCTGTATATTGTGTGTCTTCACCCTTCTGCAAGTGCTTAGCATGAGATTCCACATTTTCTCTTGTGAAATGACCTCTGTGGAGCTGGGAATACTTTTTTTTGCAGACATACACATCTCTATGACCTCCCTGGGAAATACTGACATCTGCTCTGTAACAAAGCGAGCACGGTGTCCCTCTGGTTTATGCTTTTCCTCCTCTGGGTGGCTACCAGCTATTGTGACTAGGTCAGTTTTAAAAGTAGTAGTGGTCCTTACTATAACCTGCAGGCTGGATCTAGACCAGATGAGTCTTGCAGCGTCTCAGAGAGGGATGGAACAAAGCTGCTGGAGCCTCCTGACTTCTATCTCTGTCTGATTCCAAAACAGTGATTGAGGTCACAGTCTCTGCTCTTTGCTGTCTGTCTATATAGTCTGTGTAGACTGTTTCCACTGGCAGAGAATCACATACTTAATGTACTGGCTCTTCCATAAGAATTCTATGATAATTTTTTGCTTCAATAGGCCTTCTCTTTCATGTCACTTGGTGTTACAGATTTTTTTTTTTGCTCAACAAAGGAAATGTATCAGTGCTTTCCATGCCTACAAATCACAGGAGGGAGGACATGCAGTAGACTGGAGTTTTTATTAATCAGTATGCTGTCTTCTCAGAAATGGCAAATTGATTTTATTGAAGTGTGACAAATTACAAGAAGTAAATAAATTGATATTTGGGTGAAATACAGGAGACTGTAACAGCCATACTGCACATCTGATTAGTTATAAGAATACAATATTCTATGCCTGTATAGTGAGTTTCACACATCAGTATGAAAGCAGTTCACAAACCTACGTAGACATCATTATTCCATGTTAATAGATAGGGACATAGAATCATAAAATCACGAAATCATTTAGTTTGTAAAACTCATTTAAGATCATTGAGTCCAACCATAAACCTAACACTGCTGAGCTCACCACTAAACCATGTCCCTAAGCACCACACCTGCACGTCTTCTAAATATCTCCAGAGATGGTGACTCAACCACTTCCCTGGGCAGCCTGTTCCAGTGTTTGATGGCCCTTTGGGTAAAGAATTGGAGAAGATGGTCATAGGTGAGGTATCAGAAATAGTCAGACTGAGGAGCGCGTGCTCCCTAAAGGGGATCAAAGATGATGATATGCTGTTTAGACATGCAAACAACCAGAAGTATCAGAGCAGGAAAGAGTGTGGTTGAACCAGTTAATGCACTGATAAAATCTACTACTTTTGGCTTCAGCAAAATTTCTGAAAGTAATAGAAATGTAGTGCAGAAACAGAGGGAAAGAGATGTGTAAGGCAGTTGCTATTGCCTATCATAACGTGCCTAACATAGCTGCCTAAAGGAGGAAGACAATTTGTCCTGGGATATTGAGAGATTAAATGCAGAGGATGTTCCTTCAGAAAGTAATTCAGAATGCACAAATATGGTTTCTGCTATGAAGCACCTCGAGAGGAGCCTGACACTCTTCCCTGATTATGTAGGAGACTCAAGTAAACTAACTGCGTACCTAAAAACCCTGAGTTTGGTATTAAACCCTGGCAGTGGTAAAAACAGCCCATGTAGAGACTGTTGCAAAGGCAACTCAATACCTAGGACTAGAAACCTAATATTAATAATGTTCTTTCCTTGTATGCCATCACCTTGGGGAACTTTTATTTTCCCCTCAGACTTTCTTTCTGTTCTTTACATGATATCCAGATCTAATGTGTGGAGGCCAAATAGTTTATCTGAAAGACAAAGAAAGTCAGATGAAGAGAGCACCTTAGGTATGTGCATTGCATTTGTAACTGAATCCAAGGTCAGGGAGACTCAAGGACTTTCTTCTTCTATATTCTTTCAAAGAGATGGGAGGTATTTATCTAATCAGGATTGGCTTTATTAAAAGGCCCTGGCAAAATCATAAATTGTGCTGTTTAGTTCAACAAGATCTCTGAAAAATAGAGAAAAGTTCATAATCAAAATAGTTTTTTGCCATATCTGATTTGTTAAGGAAGCACTATTTACTGAATATAAGTAGAATCTGGCTTTCAATAAAATGGGTGAAAATTTTTAACTCAAAAAGGATTGGAATTTTTTATTAATGGCTGAAAATACATTTTTTTCACATGTTGTTACTGAAAATTTTGTATCCAAGCCCTAGCTTTAGATGATCTGTTGAATTCTGTGTCCCTTGCAGCTGACTTGCAGCACTATTAACACTTTTCATGTTTCTCTGTTGCACTTGTCTTGTTTAATGCAAAACAAGAAGCCATGTGGGTGACAGCTCTATACCAACAAATCTTTACAGACAGATGCTACAATTTGATCCTGATACTCGCTGTATATTTTACTTTCTGCTGCAACTGGGACTTAAAAATATAAGCACCAACTTTTTCTCCTGTATATATCACCATAAAAATGTCTATTCTGATTTATTTTTAACCTAAATGAAGCAGGGGGACAATGACATCACTATGTTTCTTGATGCTAGAAAAGATTTCTTCCTTTTGGTTGATATGCATCACCAGTTCTTGCACAAGCATTCACCATACCTAAATAAAGTAGTAAGAAGAAACTTCCTCCTTCTGTTAAGGGGCCCTTTATACAGAGAGGACCAAGTGATAATTAGCATGGAATTGCAAAGTCACAGTGGGTATATTCCCCAAAACTGAAAATTAGGAATTGAGCAAGGAAACAGATGTTTATGCAGTATGGTACGTCAGTCTTTGAGATAACAAAAGAATAAAGCCAAATTTTTATTTAGGAATCTGATTATTATTGTCTCGCATATCTAACTAATGGTAAATATGTGTAAAAACAATTGGACTGAAAGAAAATCTCAAGGGAAAGTGAGAAACACAAGGACAAACAAAGAAATGGTTTAAATGTATAAAGCAAGACTTGTCCAGTGAATCACTCAAACATTTGTAAAATGTGAGCAAAGTGGTAGGAAAGACAGCTAAAGGGAAATGCATTTTAAAATTCTAACAAGTAGACTTTAGCTTCTAAATATAAGACCTAGAATAGATGACTTTGGAAAGTTGTACATAGAGACACAAAATATCCTCAATCCTGTGGATGAGAAATTTCATTAATTCAGTGGAAAAATACACTAATACTGTTCATGGCTGCATGTTTCATGGAGAAAAAATTTCTCTTTCCCTGATATGTATTCATAAATAGTGAATTCATCTGAGCCCTTAAAATGCCCACAACCTATATCTGTGTTGGTGCTAAACTCTTCTAGTGCCAAAGAAAATAGACATACATACAAATCTACTCATTCCACCATTGTTAAGCTTTACTATTCTTTTCAGTCTTCTTTTTTGATGTACTTTTAGGCTGTGAGAAGAAAATAAGCAATCGTAGTTACAAACAAGTTCTTTAGGCAAACCTCTCTGTGAGCAGCATGCTTCTATGTCCCTAGACCTGCTACTGTGTCATCCCGTTATTTCTGGTGCCAGCAAATCCCCTACACTTGTCTGATGTGGGTGCTCCTTCACTGTGGCTTATAACAAGCATTTAGACAGATCCTTTAAATGTCCGTCTTTGACGTCAGCTCAGCTTTGGGGACGAGTTGGTATTTTCCATGTGACTGATAACAGGAGGTTTCCTGATAGAACCTTTCAAAGGAATGGGCAAAAGCAGCACAGCATGATTCTCTAAGGGACATCATCTCTGATACTTGAAAGGAACCTTTTCATCTGGGGCTTTGAGAGACTGTGCGCCCAACATGCTGAGGAGTTTTAGAACATCCTGGTTTAGATTTTTGCCTTGGGAGACAAGAATGAACAAAACCCAACGTAGATTCTAAGTGTGTAATTGTTCACAGAGAACAAAAAATATTTCGCATGAATTTCAGGCATGTCCATGGGATTCCAGGTGCTCAAGGTGTCACGTGTGTTGAGGGAGAAAAAAGAAAACTGTTAATAAGGGGATATTCCTGAATGAAAAGATCACACCCTATTTATTCAATGACTAGGATTCCTGGTTAGGTTGCTGTAGTGCTCACTTGCAGAAGCACCTGTTACAATTTGTGTGCCCATACAAACCAAGTGTCTTGCACTGAGTATGAAATTTATATTCAGTGTAGAACAAGAACAAAGTGGGATATCTCATACAAAGGCCAGGGTTCAGTCAACAGTTTGGTAGCTCAGACCCACATATCAAGTCAATGTTCAGCCTCCATTATCACGTAGTTGATAAGAGCAGTGATAATTCTACCATGAGGCACTAGAAATTACAGCTGCGGGCATGGAAGCAAAGCTTAGTGGTAAGACAAATGTAGGTGATGCAAATAATTTCCAGAATGCTGAAGAAACTGCAGTAATGTAAGTTTGTAGTGAGTCTGTTTTTTTGGTTTGTTTTATTTTGTTGTGTTCTTTGGGAAGTTGGACGGGGATGTTGTCTGTTTATTTGTTGGGATTTTTTTTTCCATGGCTGGAAAACAGCAAGTGTGGACCTATTTTGGAATAAATTACAACATTATTTTGTCAAAAGTAGATCATAATGCTAAATATGTTCCGATATGATAATTGATTTCATAGGAGTAATAAAAGTGGGCTTCATCCACTTAGATTCCAGTAATTGAATCCCATAGGAAATTGTTCTTGGACTTGGAAATCATGATAGTGCAGACAAGAATTGTGCGCTGGCTAAAGTGCTCACTGAAGGTCATATTCAAAAGAAAGTGAGAAGGCTGGATAAAGGCTACAAGTGGTATTTATCTGGGGTTAGTCTTGGGACCTGTTGTATTTAGTGGTGTGTTGAGGTGAAATTCCTAGATAGGACTAAGTTGGAGGTGCTGCCAGTGCTGAAAAATACTAGATTATCATTCAAAAAGAAATAACTGTTTTACTAGCTTGCTGGTAGTGTTGTGTAAGTAAGTAGCATACTGTACGGAGCCTCACACTTTGGCTTCAGCTATAACTTCGTCCATAACGTAGGGGTATATGAACTGGAAGTGCCAGAGGTGGAAACAAATTTGACTGTACTTTTCAGTGGAAGGACGAATATGATTAGACAATGGAATGTAATTATCGTAGAAAAGATAATGGAAGGTGCAAGCTTTTTAACAGAGGTACGGGAATATTGGTACCATCTTACAAGCAGTGCTAACTCCTTCTGAGTATTTCTACAGTGTGTTTAGCTATTTTCAGACAAAGAAACTATGAGAGGTGCGAAGAAGAGTTACAAGATGAGCAAGGGAATGAAGCTCCACCTTTTGAAGGGAGATTAGAAATGCCTCATTTACCCAAGCAAATGGAGGTTTCTAGGATGATGAATCACTAAATATACTGGGAGCAAAATCTGATACATGGATAGGTTCAGGTCCACGATCACTTAGTCCTTAGTCTCTCTGCTGAGGTTGCTAACAAAGCCAGTCGCTGCATGTTCAGTAGTTTTCTTTTGTGATGTGGATAGTTGACCAGTGTTGACTCCACAGCTGTTGAACTGATTTCACAGTGCTGAAGTCCACAAAACTTCTGCATGTGACACGATGATTGCCAGTAAGGCTGTTTTTGTCAGTACTGTAAGAGGTATTGAACAGCCTTAAAAAATGCATGCCTTTTTTCACATCTTGGCTGCAGATTATGTACAAAGGAAAGAACCATTCTTTATTTGAGATCTGACTGAACTTCATCCTGTCTGGTCTTTTGAACTCAGCTCTGGTGGTATCACTCCCTTACCCTCACCTAATGAGCCAGCTCACCGTGATGACAGCTGCTGCTGTCTGGTTTTGACTTTCGAGAGCTCTGTAAGTGCGAAGTGTGATGACATCATGCTCCCCAGGGTGTCAGTTATTAGCTGCTAAAAATAGTTACAGGCAAACACAGAATAGAAAAATCAAATGTCTGTTTAAACCGCTAGTGAATGGGAAGGTAAAGAGATAGAGCTCAGCTGAGGGGCTCTTTATTTAAATGCAGGGGCAACAAGGTTGGACTGCAGGCCTGGCAAATGTTGCAGGTGATGCTTTAGGACTTGTGAGCTGGGAGAACCCGCAGAGCCAAGTTCATCCCTGGTGCAGTTCCAGAACTGTCATGGTAAGTGAGCCTTTTGTGTTTATTTCCCACTGGTTACGTTATCTTATCTGAGTAATCTGTGTATTGCAGTTCCTCATGTAAGTGTAGCAGTGGGACTCACAGCACGAGAATTATATCAGTATTACTGCCAATATAATCACTGTTCTACTAAAAAATAAAACACAAAGCAATATTCATATTGTAAAATGAAGTGTTCAAAGGTTAGGAAATAATGTACAGAAAAAGCTATACACAGACGTAAATGGTGCCTCCTGTCTCCACGTTCAGGAAGGTATCCAGCTCAGCATGTGGTTTGGGGCTAAAAGGGGCGAGTTCTTTTGACACTGCTTACGACCTGTAGGCTTTGATTACGGAGCTGCGAGCTATGACAGGCTTGAAAACAGAGGTCACATTTTCAGGCTTTAACTTAATTCCAGTTTTGTAATGTAGACTTGTGCTTAACATTTCTGTGGGTTAGCAAGGTGTTTCAGATATTAAACTGCTCCAAATTCAAGCTGACCTAATAAAGAAAACTCATATAAATACAGAAGCAATGTAATGTGAAAGTTAAATTAAAGTAGGACAGAGTGTCTCACAACCTCTGAAAATCTTACCATGTTTTTTTTTATACTAATTAGGCCATGGACAGAAATGTTAAACTAGGCCTAACAGTGCTGTTAGAAGATTTTCTAACATGAACTAGTCAAAAGCTTTTCCCACACTTTTATAACTGTCGAAGAGCAGGCAGGGGTCGAAATATGAAGCTGTGACTCTTCCAGACAACCATCAGAAATCCTCATTCCAAGTTACAAAAGCTAACCCTTGGGTCTAGAGCTCCTTTGGCTAAAGCGTAATCTATTTCTCACCCATTTGGAGTCACCTACAACAGCTTCATGGTTATTCAAAAGCATCAGAAACAACTTCTAACCAGCACTGGTCCCCTTATCAGGGACAAAAAAAACTATGCTCCATCCAGCTTTTCCACCCTGGCCTCAAACTGCCTGGTCTCCTGTTTGCAGCCAGTACAAAGGCTAAAAACACAAGTGTGCTGATCCTACAGAACCTGACTCATGTCTCTGTCAACCACTTGCAGCAGCCTTCCCCAGAGGGAAGGAAGAGCTGAGCTGGATGGATGTTGTAGTGCCTGTTATCAGAGTGCATGCTAATGAAGCAACAGATCCATTGCAGTATTTATCTGTTTTCCAAGATCCAATTACAGGAACTTTGTGAAGTATAAAATAGTTTTATTTTACCCAGTGTTCATCCTGTAAAAGATGATGTCTCTAAAAGATATTCCCATCCTATCATTATTTCCTCATGCTGATTCATCTGTGTTCAAGATTGTTCAGAGCCAGAATTTAATTCTGCCTTGTTGCTGGTAATGTTTTGGGTTTTTTTAAATCTGCTTGATAATTCTCGTGGATAAAGCTGAAAAATCCCTGGGTCTTTTGCTTGCAGGGCGTGACATGTAAAGTATAAGTTTCTCTTGCTATTACAGATCAAAAGGCAGGGAACTGACGTAGGAATTATTGTGTGAAATTACATTGTCTCTGCTATGTAGGAATTCAGACACTGATTGTCATAGTCCCTTTTGTCCTTTAAAAATGGGAATTTATGACACAAAGGTGCTCCTCTGTCAGTCACAAAATTTTTACCATTATACCGAATCTATTTTAACGGTATAATATCCTGTCCTTTTCATTGCAAGTGTGGTGTTTTGAATGCAAACTGATTTTCAGTCATTTTCTTCAGTTTGCAAAACAGGCACCAAAAACCCAAAAAAGGATGGAAGGGAAGAAATTCTGTATTCAGTGGTGGTGGTCAGAGGGGCATAATAATAACAATAATAATAATAATAATAATAATAATAATAATAATAGTAATAATAATCCTTTATTGAAGATTTTTTCCTCTTTTCATGGGTTTCTGAGATTTTTTTTCTGAGAAAGAGGACTATTTTTAGCTGACTCCTTAAAACTGCCTGAAGGAATAGCATCTGAAAGTGAATGATAATAAGATACAGAAATACAGGAACATTTTTACAACAGAAAATGCATTTTTAGCAGATGGCTAGCTTCTTGTTTAGAAATATTTCCTGCTGCATTAATTTTTTCTTGCTGTATCCCCCAGAAGGCTGAACATTGCTAACTCCTGCAGACAATGCAGCTACGCCCTTATTTTGTAGTAGTGAAAGATTTTCCTATTTACAAGCTGTTCCAGTATTCCAGAGCATCTTTCTGCTCTAGCTTGTACTTATCTAAATTTAAAATAATTTATTTATAGAAATAATTTTCTCTCTTGATTTGAGGGATACAGACAGGGATAAAGGCACATACAGTAGCACAAACGGCTGAGATCTTCTGGTAGACTTTTTGTCTGCTTAACGCTTCTACTGATAGCCTTGACAGTGGTGATAATGCCAATAGAATAGAATATCCTATACAAAATATAATTTCCTGTTGGAATACTGGCAAAGTAGTGCTGCTGCGGCATACACTTATTGCATCATCTAGGGGTAATGGCACTGTATCTTGCATGTTCTGTTTTCAAGGTTACACAAAGAAGTGTACAAAATACTCTCAGCAAGAGGTAGAACTACCTGAGACTTAGGTCTGACTTTTGCAGAGCATTCAAACCCTTGTGCTATGCTTTTTGTGTGCAAATGGACCTGCCGTGTAGGGAAATTATTTCAGTTTAAATAGAAGCAATGCAGAAAACTGAACTGTGTAAATGAGTGTGAATAGATCTACCTGCTTTTTGTAGAAAGTCTAAGGATGGTGGACCCAAATAATCAATAAAATGACGGTAAGTCTCTGTAAAACATCTCTGGAAGTACATATTTATCGGTTTTACACATCTCAAGTTAGATCACACTGAAATGATGGACAATTCAACAAAATATATGCCTGGAATGTATTTAGATCCAATAGCAGAAAATGAGACTTATGTGTCTGTTAGTGTGGGTCATTGAACATTAGCATATCTGGACAAGAAATGTGGTATTTCACATGCACAGTAAATTGAGGGTTTGTCTACTGTAAATTGAAAATTTGTCTATATAAGACTATGCACATGTAATACGAATTAACATCAATAAGTTAAAGGCTGTTATGTAGGCACTACCTAGGGAAAACTGTTGACTCTGTTGCTATAAAATGTCAGACTGGAAGATCAGATTGATCTCTCTGGCTGGAAAATACATGAGTGTGTTGCAGTAGGTCTGTCCTGTATGTGCACAGCAGACAGCGAAGATGAAAAGGTTTTCATTCTGCTGCAAAAGAAGATATTGGTACTTTCTCACCAACAGTTTTCACACAGTTGGATAGTTAGACTGTGTCAAGCCTTGAATCATCACCGAGACTACTTGCCACAAAATTTCTGACATCAGAAGAGGGACATCTGCATTAAAGTGAAATTTGAAGATTGTCTAATGTATAAGTTTGTGAGACAGAGTCCTTATCCACAGAAACATTGTTGTCAGCAGTGCTGTTTGTTTGAATTAAAGCTGCAGATTGGATCTAGTCATTGCTGCTGATCTCAACTTTTATGTAGGACATAAATTGAATACATTACATCTTCCAACACACCAGGCCAGCATTCTCTGACGCAGATATCAAAGATGAAATAAACGGGAGCAGGCAGTATTTTCCAGCCTGAGGTGTTGGGCCATTAGAAATTTCAGGTGCCTGAATGTAAATGTAGTAGAGATATCCAAGTTGAAATATGTCTCGAAAATATATCGAAAGATATATATTTTTCTGACAACACTCTGGAATCAGTTCTTACTGCTGACACTGTGCCAATGCAGTGGAATCTTTTGATGTATTTCAAGAAACGTGTAAGTTCAGAGTTCTGTAACTGTGTCTGTAACCACCAACCTCTCAGGAAAAAAAAATGAGAAGGCTGGTTTTTGTTTTTCAGTCGTTGACTTTGCACTCTTGTGCCTTCCTTCCTCTCTAAGCTTCCTTTTTGTGAAGATGAAACTTAGTGATGCAGTGTTTGCCTATAGGCGTCCTTTTTTCCTGTGAACATAGAGAACCCCGAAGAACAAATAAACTTTCTAACTTGCTGATCCTGCACGTTTGCAAATTCATTGGGAGATGTGGCTCACATGTAAGGACACAAGGATCCGGCTCCTGAGGAATAAACGTCAAAGAAAATTAAAAGAAAAGTCTTAATAGGCACTGGGACTGTAAGAACAAAGAGTGCTTCCAAACTGCAGTAGTGAAAACCACTAGGAAATGTGGAATAGTGTGACAGAAGCACTAAGAATGATGGTTCTGAGTCAGGCACTGAATCGGGGAGGGAGAACAAAAAAAAAAAAAAAAAAAAGAAGAGCCTTGATCCAACTGAATTAAAGACACTTATATTGCTGGAAATGAATTATTTCCTCTTTATCACAAAGGAAAAAAGACAAAGAGGTTAAGAATGTAATTACATGTTACGGAAAGAATTATATAGCAGTTTCTGTCTCCCAGGCTTACGTTCAGGGTACTCACCAGAACTCTGACACACTGACTGACTTTCTGCAGCGAGTCGCAGCAGCGTTGCCTGCACTGCCTATTTACTTCTCAGTACTTCCTCTTGGAGACTTTCTTTTAGTTTATGTTCTCAGCAGGCTTTTAGAGGAAGCTCTAGGTATTACTCTGTGTCTAGAATAAACAGAAAGCACAGCGCTGTCTTCTGTGCATAAGGTCTCTCCTTCCCCTGTCAGTTTACAAATATTGCAGAAAAGCAAAATGATCACAGGAATAGCATTTTGTTAAACAATTGTTCCAAATTAGTGCTGAGGGATTCATTCCTGGCTTTGTCAGTGAGTTCAAGCATATCAGGTACATAATTTACTAATTGTATCATGAAGGTCGTCAAGGAAGTGCTGAAGCCTATGAACCGTGTCCTCCCTATCCTATCTTAGGCTGAGAATATTTTCATTACATTCATCTCTGCTGAGATGCAGAGTGTCTGAAGACTGTTGCAGAGTATCTGTTTTCAATGCACGCTGATGTTTTGCCAGTCGTATGTCATGAAGGAGCATCCTCCCGCTGGTATGAACAATATGTCCATGAAAGAAGGCAAACAGTAACTGTACTATGTCCTCCAGAAGATGGACAGAAGTCAGAGGGAATATGTTTTTGTGCACTGTGTTTCAGGGTCTTGCTCATCAGCTGCACATCCCTGCTAAATTTGTTACCTAGTGCTTACAAATGAAATAAAATTAAGGTTGTAAACCAGAAAATTGTATTCATATGCTGTGTAGATTGCTGATGACAGGCATACTGGCAAATGCTCAAAAAGATCTGCTGCAGTTAGTCCATAAAGAACTTAATCACCAATACGAATTTGACAACCAAGATTTCAATTAGTTAATTTCTGTCTGTCCTATATACTCACTAAGAACTTCCTTTTGTGGTGATTTTGTTGACAGGTGAAAGTTGGTTGGATATAATTGTACTAAGATTCAGTTATTCATTGAACTGTTTCATTTAATAACAAATATCCATTTGTTTAGGAATGTGTTCAGGTTGCTGCACTGACCACACCCAAACTCCTCCAGTCATTGAAAAGAGCTCTGCCTTCCTTAATTGGCTGGAGAGTAGAAAAGGACTGGGGCAGTTTTCTGCAGATGATTTTCTAACTCTTCTGGTATGAAGTAAGTGTGAGGCTCCTATACCACAGAGACAACTGGATTAAATTACTTAGGCTATAATTAAGATTATAGAAACAACCCCCAAAGCTTTATAGAGTTGCAAGCAGCATTGTCTCTCATAATCCCAAACAAAGTTTGTTTCTTGTTACTTCCTTAAGAGTTAAAAAATTGCCCTGTTATGGGATGAGGGCTGCCAAATAGATAGCTAGAAAAAGCAATCTGAGAACCAGCCTGGCCAGCTGGAGCCTGGCCAGCGTGACTGCAACTGGTGATCCCCTGAAACACAATGGTGCAGCAGAAAGCATCGCCCAGCAAGTGTCACCTAGAGAAGCCAGTGACAGCCTGGCCTGTGAGAGTTGAAGACAACGCAAGGTGAATGAGAATTTAAGAAAAAGAAGTAGGGGAAGAGTGGGAAAGAAATGAATCTTTATTTGATGTGCTGGGAAGATCAAACCACATTGCACTGTTGCAGTGTTTTGAAGTACATTTTGTCTTAGGACCTGAGTCTCTTTATGCCAATTTAAGTAATCAGTTTAATAAACAGTGATGCAAATAAGCATCAGCCTCTTGCTTTCCTACTCGTACAGACAAACATTTATGTTGGATGCTTGCTTTTTAGCACAGTAGTGAACCAACAATGCTAAAATGCCATTTGTTTTGCTCTGTCAAGGGAAGCAGCTATCACTGAAGCCACATCACTAAATCACATTACAACCCTTGGTCTAATGACATTTGTATAGATCTCCAGCTCTCTACTATTTGTCATTAATCAGAGCAGTCTGAAGATAATCATGCAGGGACATTATTCCATTTGATGTTCTTTCCCTCTACCTCAGCTAATCATTTCTACAAAGCACACATAAGCCAGCATATCCTGACTTCTCCAATCCCTTTTACTATCTCATTTTTCTTTTTTTTTTAACAGAAATAATTTAGAGATCAATGAGGTCATTTTGCCAGGTCTGTTGCTCAACTCCTGAGTTTCCTGTTGCGGTAGGAAACTTCAAGAAATCTAAAGAATAGCCAAGCCTCTTCTCATACTTGCTCCAAGAGGCCTACCCTGCCCATGTTACAGGGATAGCTGAACATGATTTAGCCTTAAAATATGAAATACCTTTTGATTACAGTATGCCTCATCGCAATGGAGACAATGTTAGGGTTCATATTAGCACTACTGAGTGCTCATGTTTTCTCTTTCTGTTTTTCTGTTTTAGCAATACAAAAAAATAAAGGTAAATCTTCTTCCCTATTACAGTTTCTTGAAGTGAACGGAATTATTCGGGTTTTAATCAATGTAGCAGCAAAATTTCACCGGCCATCTTAAAACTATTGTGTTTATTTTTAAGATTCAAAATGTTATATTAATAATTCAAACAATTGTAGGGAACATCCTCTTACATTGGCCTTAAAAATGGCATTAAACATAGTAAATGCAATGTTTGCTTGCTTCAATGGAAAGGTGAAATGTTCAGTCACTTAGAGCTTCCTATGGTATCACTTGGCAAAACAGATCATTTTTTAAATGTAGCCGTCAAACTGACAGGTTGCAAAAGAAACAGATTCCCAGCTCTTCAGTAGTTACAACAGATGAAGATCATCCAGGTTCCTCAGGCCATCAAAGAGGGAGACTTGAATTTGTTGAAACCAAATAATTTTTTTCCCCTTGCTCACTTAGGCTGGTCCTGACCACAGGTTCATGAGAGATCCACAGTGAACTTTTGAGCTGTTACTCATTCCAAGATGGCACTGAACATCAGATTGCTGTCAGTTGTAAAGTGACAGACCTGAATAAAAATGCAACTGCCTTTTTTGAGAAACTCTTTGGGTTGATCACAACCACTTTGACTTAAGATTCAATTCTCTGCAAGTGCAGATAGCATCTGATTCTGGCAATTTTCTTACAGATTTTTTTCCAGGGTATATTTGATGTGAGCAAATGTCTCTGAAAATAAGCTGTGGACACACTGTGCAGATTATTTAGAAGACACCTCTGTGTCTGCAATGATTTAGACAGGGTTGTATAACTTTATTGATTCCTGACTCTTTGTGTCCATCTGTCACTGAGCCTCCACCACTCTAAACCAGCCTTTTCTTCTTTGGAGTTGTGGAAACCTTGTGTTTTTTTCAAATGCTTCTTAATGTATTTGCCAAGATACTCAGAACTTCTTTGCAAAGGTGCTCCTGCTCTGCTGATTGACATTCAGCATGGGAAGGCAGAGCAGCCCAAGGAAAGAAGCAAGAAGCCAGAAAGGAACAAAAACCTTTGATTTTTGAGTTCTTATTCCAAATGTCTTTGAATCAGCAGCTCTGGGCCCTTCTGAGCTCTTGAAGGAATGCCAGTGCAGTTAGTGAATAAGGTGTGTGTGGGGGCGACTGCTCTGCTTCTCTGTCAGTTGTGAGAAGCTTTATTTTAAAAAGTGCCTCTTTTTTTTTTTTCTTTTTTTTTTTTTGTGCCAGCATTACAGAGGTTTGTATGGTTCAGAGGAGCTGGTAATAGTTTAGGGAGGCTTTTTGTTTATGGCCTGTTGCCCAGACAAATGTCCAGCCCAGGTCATTAGAGACTAGAAACTGTTACCACCTTAACACACTCTGATGGATGATGTAAACTCTGCCCGAGTCCAGTTTCCAGCAGAAAAAGCATCACAGAAAGCAGCATTGCCCTTGTCCCTAACTGACTCACTCACAAGCAAAGGGGGACAGAGCTGTGCCAGCAGGTTCATTTGGGGCAGAGCGGAGCTGAGGCGTGCAGCTGAGCGCTGTTGTGGCAAGCTTCCTCTGCTGCCGCACATCCTTCCCCTCTCTGCAAAGACAGAACATGAGCCTGCGAAGCTGTCAAGCTGATGGTTTCCCCAGCATTGAAATGACACACAGTGAAAACAGGCAAGCAAAATCAACAAAAATAAGGAGCACCTTGGCTAAGAAGCACTGATATCTTCTGGGAAAAGATACATGGAACAGCATGAATGGTTTCATTCAGAGTTTTGGACCAAAGCCCTGTGTATATGAGGAAAATCATTAACATACCATTAGCAGTCATGCATTAAAATGGAAATTACTTCTTTATTGTAATCTCTAATTTTATTTTATAATGATTTTACTGTTTCTTTTTTGCATTTAGCTTGCTGGTCATTTTCAATTTGCTTATATTTAATTTCATTCCTTTGTTTGCTGGTTTGTTCTTCCATCTGAAAAGCTCTCTTGTTGGCTAACTTGCTCGGCAGCAAGGGTAGAAGGAAGGCAGGTGGGCAGGCAATCTGAATTCTGATTTTGGCTCTGCCACTGTTTGCTTGGCAAGCTGTTTATACCACTCTGTGCCTTACTTTCCCACAGAAAGAGACTCATCGTTGAAGAGCAGTTTAAAGTCTTTGACAAAAAAAGAGCTATGCATGTACTAGTGCTATTTACTGGAGGAAAACACAAACTAAGCCAACTTTTATATTCCATGTGCTCCTTAAAGTGTGGATGAGTTGATTAAGCCCAATAAGCCTCTGTTCTTCATTTTCCTTTCCTGAATTAGATCTAAAAGTTGAGTCATTATTGATGTACAAACATCAATCCACTACAGACATCTTAGCCTTTGAACTGTAAAAAACCCAAAACATTCTAGATTCTTCAACCCATCTAACAGATGTGATGTGCAAGCAGCAAAACCAGTGAAACACAGCTATGGTACAGACCTGAACCAGCACTGCAGAGAGTATATATTGTTCTTTCTCTAAATGTCAATGTTCTCTCTATTCCCTACCCCCGATTTAATTTGGATAAAGTATAAACCAACAGGGTACAGCAGTTTGTTAAGGGCACAGTTGCTGTATAATTTTATATTACTTACAGCCTTTTAAAACTGTTGCACATAACCACGGAAATAGTGTCATTTCTGTGCCATGCCACGGTACCAATTCCAATATCATGAATTCACTATAACTTAAACCCTTTTCCCTCAGGAATCGCTGGGGTCATAGCAACAATGATGATGCAGATGCAGGTTAAGAGACAGTAGCAGCAATATGCTGACTAGCGTACTAAAAGTGGTCTCTGTCTCTCTGTGACTTGGAAACCAGCCTCTTGTACCAGATTTCCTCATTCATGACCATAAAATTCTTCAGGTACCAAAACCTCTGTAAGTTAAATAGCAAAACTAAAAAACTGCAAGCTTGAGTAATACTCCTGACAACTCAGTGTAAACTTAGACTCAAAGTTCAGAGGAAAGTGAAATTTATCTGTAATTTGTCTAATACACAACACTTGACTGTAGTGAAAATTCCTTGCTGTACTGCACCTGGAGGTTAACTTGGATTCCAAAACTGGAATTAATAGCCTTCACCATCTTTACGATAATGCAATTGCAAAGTCATTGAGTTTAAGCCTTCATTCATTTACTGATCATCACCAAAGCGTTTGTCGGTGTGACACTGAATAGCTTTGGCATTTTGCAGCCTGCAGTTAGCAACCTTGTGTGTTCAGTGGGACAGTTTTATATTTAAACACAGTAGGGTTTGGCTGTTTAAATGCCTTCATTTGTTGGTGGTACTATGCAAACACAGATACTAAAAATATTCACCTGTTACTTTCTAAGAAATTGGCCAGCAGTGGAATGCAACAATCTTTCCTTAAAAATGTGAAAAGTATGTTTTTGTTGTGATTGGAAACTAGTTTATATTGGTAAGACTTTTGAAAGCTAACAGTGGACGTGATCATGCTTCTTCAGTTGGCTTTCCATCTTGTTCCATACAAGGGCCAAACAATCTCTGAACAAACTGAACAAAATAACACTTATTTAATACTTCTTTCTTCTTAATTCCACACTCTTTTTTTCATCTGAGTTACTGAATGCTTTGTTAAGGTCCTGTCATGACTACTCATTTTCTCTTTTATCTCATTCCACTTTATACCTGGAACACAATTTTCATGTAAATTGTGCTCCTCGTCTGTCGAAGGAGTAACTGAAAACTCTCAAGAAGTGATCCCTTGCTGCTCTACGTTCAGCTAACTAGTCCTTGTTCGCTTCCTGTTGCACACACTGCAAAAATCCTGGCATTTAGGATTATGTTAGGTCTATGATAAAGCAACTGTGATTTCCAAAGCAGGATCTAGAAAACACCATTCATAACAGTTAGGAGAAAAGCTATTTGGCTGCAAAGGGCTGGGAGATTTTTCAAACTGAGAGTTAAAAAGGGATCCTCATTGTTTCTGCCCCTCCCATCTGCTGTTCTCTGCAGCTGAAAATGGGGCAGAGAGCCAACATCATGACATTTGAGCAGACAGCAGTTTATGGAAGTGTCTATTACAATTCCACACCGACAGCCTTGGTAGAAAGGAGCCTTCTGCCTGGCCATTTCAAGCAAAGTTGCTGCCAGAGAGTTACAGCTGACATGAGCCTTTGTCCCCCGAGTCTGGGATTCGCAGGCAGACTTTTTCTGTGTAGGTTTTAAATACAGATTCCCCTTCCTCTGCTTGCATACTCCTCTCCCCTCGAGAAGGAATGAAAAGAATATCCGAAACATGCTGTGGCGTTTTCTCAGCCCTCACATGCCATTGTTACAGGTGGGCTGGACTGCAGCATCACAGCACGTGCAGAAGCACGGTGATTAATATGAGCATTGTCTTTTGCCTTACTGAGTGATTTTAAGTTGGTGAAACGCCTTGCAAATTACAGTAAGGTTGTGAAACCTGCTACTGATCTCTCAGTGTTGCCACTGGTCCTGAAAGGGAGCAGTATAGATCAAATGGATTTTACAGCCTATTCGATTTTTGTTCCTGTTTATTTATGATAATCACTTTCAGCCGTTCCTTGTGTATCCCTCATAATTTTGTCTGAAAGAAATATTAATATATATTATTAATAAAGGCATGCATATATCTAGGCCATACATAAAGCATCTATATCCACTCCCCTTTCTTCTGTTTAAATAGCGTTCTGTGATTTTTCAGTTCTCTTTAAAGAGTGAGTCACCAGGCTCACACTGGAGTCAGGAATCGAGACTCAAAACTGTAGCTGCACAAGACAACCATGTAGCTTGATTGGTTGTTTTACTGGACCTCAAAAAGTAAAAGCACTCTCAGACATCCACAGTTTCATCAGTCTCCTCAATAACAAGAAATATATTATTACTGTTTCTCCTTGCAGTCTTTTTCCTTGATTTTTTTAATTTGAATTAATTATTAGAGAATAAGCATGTGGATATGAAAGGGACTAAATTATGCTGGATTGGCAGCCCTAGTAACTGAGGTTCACTGTTTCTTGGTAGCACAAGGACTAGTAAAACGCAGCAAGGATAGTCTCCTCTACCCCCACAGTTAAACAGTTATCCAAAGACAGGGGTCGGTGGTGAGCAGTGGCAGCTCATGCAGTCACCATACGTATTCCTTCTTGGACTTCTACAGAGACACATACATCATTGTGAACTAACCTGCCACCTTAGATGCATTTCATGTAGAGCATCAGCTGGTGTGCAGACAGATTGCTGCTCCTGGGTGCTGTGAAAGGTCACTCATATGTGAGCAGAACCACTGACAATGACAAAAAAAGGATCTGTCATGCTTCAGTTGTGCAGCCGAGCAAGTGGAGGGTTCTTGAAATGAATGAATGGTATACTTCAGTGAGAATAAAACCAGTAGTTCAAAGGTAAAGCAATAAAACATTTGCTTTCATAAAATGTGAAGGTGTACTTTTCCTATCATGTCTAGAATATAATGTGTGTAATCCAGCTTAATGAGTAATTAAACTGTATCAGTAAATTAAATTAACTCTTAAGTCTCTGGCTGTTTGTAAGGCTTGAATAAAGAATGACATGAGATTGCCCATCCCTGGAGGTGTTCAAGGCCAGGCTGGATGGGGCCTTGGGCAGCTTGATCTAGTGGGATGTGTCCCTGCCCATCCCAGAGGGGTTGGAGCTAGATGATCTTTAAGGTCCTTTCCAACCCAAACCATTCTATGATTCTATGATTTTATTAGTAAGGGGTTAATCACCATTTTTATTCTTAGATCTGAAGAGAAGGATAGAAAGGTGAGGGGGAAAGATGTAGATTAGCATATCTCACCTGAATAGCTGTGTGGATTTGCAGAAGTGCTGTCAGACATAAAGACTGAGGACAAAGCAAAAGGAAAGTGTAAGAGACTGAGGGAGTGGCCTGATTTAACCAATAGAAAAAAACCAATGATGAAAGGAAACCAGCGTTGCCAGAAAGGTGTCGAGAAAGTGGATTGCGACATCAATAAATTAATCCTGAAGTCTGAAAGGAGCAATTTATTTTTTCTTTTGTTTTCCTGAAATCAGTCAAAGGCGCAGTGTGATTCTGTCACAGCAGGGGAGGGGATTCCCTCTGGAACTTTGTCTCCTGGTTATCAGGGTTTGGTAGGGTTTTTTTTTGGGTTTGTCTTTTTTTTTTTTTTTTTTTTTTTGCTTTAACTTCTCTCCTGAACAGATGTGATTGTTTCCATATTTCCTGAAGTGTTTTGGGAAGGAACTAGATAATGGGCTGATGAAATGTGAGGGCTATCTGGAACATGGGAAAGTACCAAGCTGACAATGAACTCCGCTTTCCTCTGGAACCAAGAGAAGACAAGCATAGACTTTAGTGGTATTTATAGCTGCTTAAATTATACGTGTGCCTGCCCATCTTTCTGCCTTTTGGTCTCAGGCCCTGCCAAGGCTGCGGAGATTTTTAGAAAATGTCCCATTGCTTCCTAGTGCCTGTTCACTGCACTAACACACAGTGTTTCACACAATTTCCATCAAAAGGGTGTTTAGGGTGCTGCTGGAGCTACCTTTGCTGAGGTTTTCACTTAGAGCTTAATCAGCACAATCTCCAAACAGGTTCCCTTCCACTACCTTCCCTTTGGACATGTTTCAGACTCATTGGGCAGGAATCCAAGCACTGGGGGCCTCCAGTAGCGTTTAATCACTCAGAAACAGAAGTTGCTGTGTTGGCTGTAGTAACTCATAATTCAAAGGGAACATATTAGAGAAACCGATCTAGATATTGATTTTAAAAATTCACCTGGCACTGTATCTCAACATTTCTCTTTCAGTGCAGAACAAATTGATTCCTTAGATAAACTCTAAAATAATATGAAGCATATTGCTGAACTGGCATAAGAATACTTTCATTAGGGGTAGCTCTAATTTTGCAGAGTAGGGGTTGGCATATGAAACCAATGATCAGAAGAACAGAATGAAAACTGGTTGTAAAACGTTGCCAGTAGCAGGACTGGGGACTTCTGTTTCATTAGGAATTCGTAACTCCTTCATATAATAAATGCGTGATGTAAGTGACTAAACAGACTGCACTACAGTTGAGATGAGCTTTTCAAGAAAAGACAGCTCCTTTTATTTGTATCGGTTGGTCTAAGATGCTCTTCCTTGCAAACTTTGCTTTGCCTTGGACGTCCACAGCTGCAGCAAAGCCACTCCTGCAAGAGGAGTTCCCCTGCTGAGAACCGTGTCCTCTGTGTTTGATTTTTCCAGTCTGCAACTGAAGAAACAGCCCTGTCTCCCAAATGAGTCATGAAGATAAATTATGTAATTTTTATAAAATGCTTTAATTTGCTCCGCTGAAGGGACAAAGCCTGATAATTTCATAATACGTAACCACCTAAATACCATCTGATCCATTGTGGGGCCTTGCTCACTGCCCATTATTTTCCAGAGCTGTTTCAAAGTGGAAGATAAGAAATTATGCGCTCATTCTGGGACCATGTCTTGTCAATAATGACTATGCAGACATCTGAGTATTAAATAAAGAAAATCGTAAGGGAGCAAGTGTAGTTTATGTGAAAACTATCCTCGTGCCAGTTTCTCCCTTTTATAAAAATTTAAGCAATTTCTACTGTGATACAGTGGCTGTGAGAAAGGGGTTTTCCTCTTCAAGTATGATCCAACAAAATAAAATGTATTCCTTGTTGATTTTTGCTATGTGATCACTCATGAAGTGCAAAGTAAACACATTGCTGAATGACATCTGTCCTTCAGATAAATAGAGGACAGCTGTATCACAGAGCAAGAAAGCACAATGCAGACTTTGCAACCAGGACGAAGCTATTAAAATAATAGGCTTGAGTCAGTTAAGAGAAGTGCATAAATGATTTTTAAAACCGTTTTAAGGTAAGCAATGAGCTGTTTCATTACGGTACGTACTGTACGTTCCAGCATGTACTGATGTTAACACTGAGCATTGATCAGTAATATCCTAATAGCTCAGTGATTGCTTTACCCACAGTCATCACGTGAAATATCTACAGAAACCTTGAGACGTGGTGGTGCTGGTGGTGTGGCAGACCCATGCTGAGCAGATGGAGGATACAAGCCCCCCGCCTTTACAGTCTTGACCAGGCAGCCTGACGTCGGCTGTGCCAAATCCATGACTACTACAGATGTGGCCCTGTGGCATCAAGGTCAGCGGAGCAGGCAAGGCTCAGAGAAGCTATGGTAGAGAGCGTCTCATGAAGTGCCTATTCCATATATACACAGTCTTACATTGGCTGTGGTTGTAGTTTGGCGATTGTAATTTGATTGTAACAGACATAAGGAAGAATTTAGTCAGAGGGTGGTGAGGCACTGGCATGGGTTGCCCAGGGCCGTTGTGGGTGCTCCATCCCTGGAGGTGCCCAAGGCCAGGTTGGATCAGGGACATGGTTTAGTGGCAGATAGGAACGGTTGGACTAATCTAACAGGTATTTTCCAACCTAGTGATTCTATGGTTCAGGGATGGGGCCTTGGGCAGCCTGGCCCGGAGGGAGGTGTCCCTGCCCATTGCAGGGGGGTTGGAACTGGATGATTTTTAAGGTCCCTTCCAACCCAAATGATTCTATGACTCTGTGATTGTAATTTGAGCATTTGGAAGTGGAAAGGCAGACAGATCTGCACCAAGGCTTGGCAGTCAGTCTCTGATGGCCTGTTTCCACATGCCAGGGTAAGGACGGATGGCCGATACAAGGACGAGTGCACTGTTGTGGGACTCTTTGTGAGCACTACATGAGATCAACCATCCACTCACGCCTATCCCTTCTGCCTCGTTACCGATGAGCAAAGTTCCACGGCTCATGCCATACACTGACCCGAGGAGCGCGGCTGTACTCTGGGCACCGAGGGCCGTAGTATGCTTACTGATGAGGCCCGCAAGCTCACCAGGAAACGCAGAGCATGGGGCCCTTTCCCCCACAGGGTCGCCACTCTCCCGGGGTGTTGGGGGGCAGCGGCCGCCGCGAGGGTCTGGGAAACGCGCGCTGCCTTCAGCTCTGCGTGCAAGGACAGAGGCGCGAATCCAGCCGTGCCCGCAGCCCCCGTGGGACAGCTCTACGCAGGGCTTCCCATGGCCGCGGGATGATGCGGAGCTCCACGTGGGGCGATGTGGGGGTCGATGCGGAGCTCCACGTGGCTGCGGGGTTCCACGCAGAGCGGTGTGGGGCTCCATGTGGCCGCGGGGTGACGCGGAGCTCGATGCGGAGCTCCACGCGGGGCAGGGCGGGGCGGCTCCACGTGGCCGCGGGTCTCGATGCGGGGTTCCAGGCGGGGTGGGCGGCTCCATGCACTGGCGGGGCGATGCGGGGGCGTCGCACCGCCCCCGGGGCGATGCGGAGCTTCACGTGGGGCGATGCGGGGCTCCCGCGGGGCGGCTCCACGCGGTCCCGGGGCGATGCGGGTCTCCAGGCGAAGCCCCTGGCGGGGCGACCCCACGTGACCGCGGGTCTCAGGGCGGGTCTCCACGCGGCGCCCCGGGCGCGGCCGCTTTAAGCGCTCTGACGTCAGCGCGGCGCTGCCATGGCAACGCCCGGCACGTCGGCCGGGCCCATGCGGGCGGAGGCGGGGCTCCGCGCGCCGCGACCCAGCGCCATGGAGGAGGCGGCGGCTCCCCGGTGACACCGCGCGCACCGGCCCCGGCGGCGCCCGGCCCGCAGGTACCGCCCGCCCGGGACGCCATCCCCGAGCCGCCATCCCCGAGCCGGCGTGCGGCTCTCGGCGCCCCCTCGGCCGGGCTCGGGGCGCGGGGGGGCGCTGGTGGTGCTCGGGCCCGGCCGCGCCCCTGGCGGGTGGCCCCATCCCGCGGGGGGGGAGCGTGGGCGGCACCACCGCGCCGGGAGGGGGGGGTGGGGACAGCCCGGCCGCAGCGCGGGCAGCGCCGAGGCGGCAGGTAGAGCCCGGGGCGGAGGGGAGGGGGGGGGCGCGGGGACCCGCTGCGTTCGCCGGGCGGAACGGGGGGGCCCGGGCGCCGCTGCGTTCCCGGCGGCTGGCAGCCAAAATCCCCCCGCGGCGGCGGCAGGCGGCGCCCGGGGAAAGCGCCGCTCCGTTCCGCCACTTGCCTAGAACTCGTTTCGGCGTTTGCGTTCCCTAAATCCGCCCAGAAAGGGCTGTGGCTCTGCCTGAGGGTCGCGGCGAGGGTGAACCGGGAGGAATCCCCGTCCTCGGGAAAAGTGCAGAGTCATGAGGTGGTTTTTGTGCCGCGCTTTGTCGGTGTTGCGGGTTCTTCTGCAGAATGGGTTTTGGTTTTTAAAATTTGCACTTATTGCTGAAGTTATCGGTGTCTTTAGATTTTATTTCCATGCCCACTGGAAATTGATGAAAAACATCCAGATTGTCCGTGTCCGGCAGTCCCTTCCCTGAGTGCTTGAGAAGTTGGGCTTGATAGACGGCTCGGATCGCTTAAATCTTCATTAGAAGATGGTTGACTGCAAATGTCATCTTCTTATATTTACGTTATTTGGTTTATGCTGTAATATTATCAGAACTAATGCAGAATAAGCCATCTGTCTGTTCCCTTCTCTTAATTACACAGTTTGGGTATAGATGTGTTGCCTTTTATTAGACTGATTATTGTAGCTTGGAAAATACACGATTTTCCAGGCTGGTTTCAGTCCTGAAATAGGACCACGGTAAGTCCCAAAGTTAAGCATGAGCGGAGGAAAAGAATTGCTTAGAGTTTGATATGGTTACATATGATCAGTTTCTGAAACAACCGAATAGTAGCTGTTCCCTGTTAGGTAAAGTGATCGGAAGGGAAAGGAAAAGAGTGGCAAAATGTTTTAGAGGGAGGAGACGGGTAACCAGCCTCCAAAACCCGCTGTAAAACACTGAGAGAGATGCAAACTCGTTTTTTGAATCTGGTGGGGTTTATGGATGCAGTGGGGTTCTGTGTTCTAGATTGCTCTACGCTTAGAAAAATCTTGTGTGTGTTTTCCGCGGAGGATCTGAGCCAGGAGGTGAGCGCGATGGCTCGGCGAGAGGCGGTTCCCGCTGGCAGCTGGGTGCTTCTCTTTGCCAGCTGTCAGCACAGGCTGCTGTGGGCTCCCGGGGGCTGCTGTGCCTCCTCCAGAGCTGACCGCAGCAGTCTTTGATGTGCTTCCCAGAATTTCCTGTGCTTCCCCAAGCAGAAAGAGAGGATCCCGAGATTTTTGTGGGGAGGAAGTGGCTGTTCAGGTTCCAGTGGGAATCCTGGGGGACACGAGCCTGCAAAGTTACTGGAGGGTGGGGAGGAAATCATAAAGCTGCTGTCTGACTGCTGCTGGAAAGTCTGAGGGTGGTGTAAGAGATGGTCACTAATCTGACTATTAAGTGACAGACACAGTAGATGCAAGTAGTGGTTAGAGCTGGGGAAAGTCTGAAATTATGTTAGGAGGGGTAATAACTACATCAACAAATTCAAATGAAACAAACCACATGACAAACCCTTATGATCCTGAGTGTCTTCTGATGGGCTGAGAATCTTCAGTAGGGTTTTGCAATGTTTGTTGGTGATTCTTAAGCAGGATAGCTATGGTGGAGTTAATTTGTGCTTCCAGATAACAGGCTGGTTTTATCTTGAAAGAAGGGGGCTATGAAAAAGGGAGCTATCATAAATATGTGATTGTGTCTCATTCTGTGTATAATATGGCAAAATATAGGCAATACTGAATTACGTATTGTTTCTTTAAAATTAGCAGTTTCTAAGGTGCATTATGCAGATGAGTTATACACGTCTAATGTGTTGAGAACCAAGGTTATAATAACAATAATATAAAATGTCTTTTATCTGTTAACCGTGAAAAGTGCAAGTTTCAGGTTGCAGGGATGTCTTTTTCTGTATTGTGTATTGTTAAAGTGGTACAGCAAAGAGCTTGTGGTCTCTCTTGTTCAGCCCTTCCCTAAGTGCTTGAGAAGCTGGTCTTGATAGACAGCTCACTTAAATCTTCAGCAGAAGATTGCTGGCTACAAATGTCATCTGGCTGTAATTATGTTGGATAATGAAAGTTTCAACTGCATGTTCGTGTTGCATACTGGAGTACTAATATACCTGATGTTTAATTTGTCCATGTATTTTAGTTTTACAAACAGTTTCTAAAGAAAAGCTTAGGACTAAAAACCTCATTAGAAAACCTTGCAAAAATATTTTTGAATACAGTCCTGTGCATAGTTCTCTTCTAGAACATTGTGCAACTTTTAAAAATGCCACAAAATTTATGAATATTAAGATTTTGAAGGTGAAGTAAGATGTAATAAAAAAAGACCAGAATATACAGTGCTTTGTAAATCTTCCTCAGTTACTGTCTGCTCTACCAGTGTCATAAATTAAGGCTGCTGTGTGACTGAAGACAGGGCCGTTTGATTTATTGTTTTTTATCTCAGGAGTCACTGCAAAAAGTCTCATCAAACTAGTAGGAAATTCAGAATCTGAGTTTGATGTGCACTGCTTGCTCATGGAATGTAAATACTTGGGAACAGTAATAATGCTGTGGTTGTATTTTCTACATGGTGCTGTATGAGCGTATCGATACTCAGATTAATGCAATTCCCAAGTGCCTGGAACTTGTTTTTTAGAAAGTATGTGCAGTATTGTTAATGTAGAAAGTTTTTTTTAAGTTCCACCAAAGTTTTTCTCCCCTTTAATTGGGTGCAGACCTGTCACTTACTTCATCTTCTGAAGTGTGTAATTAAATTTAGTTGTTATTGTTTTGCTCTTATATGAAACTTCTGTGTTTTGCAACCCAGTGTTTTGTAATAGAATTTATGTGAAAGATGCTAAACAGCACTAATGCAAATGATCACGAAAAACATGAACGCATGCTCTTCCCTTACGGTTGTGGTTTGGTATCTGATACCAGGGCAGGCAGCTTCAGAGAGCTTTCTAGATAGCATGAGACAGTGCTGTACAGAGCTGCAGCTTTACTTTAAAAAAAAAAAAAAATCTGTACTGTTTAGGTTGTGTTAATGTGTTCAGCAGTGTGGGAATCATGGAACAGCCTGTCTTTGCAGAAGGCCTGAAACAGAAGACCAAGAGGTGAAGTTCTTAATGTTTTGGGTGGATGTCAGCTTGGATGCCATCAGTGATGCTCGATGTTCTAGTTATTATGAATTGCTGTAGCCAGTGTGGGGAAAGGCCGTAATGAGAAGATGAATAAGAACTGAGCTGAAGGTTTATAAAAAAGCAGAATTAAAACAAATATTGATGGACATGGAGAAGCAAATAGTTATGCTGCGCAGTGAAGACAGTTTCATTTCCTTTAAGATGTCTTGGCTTCCAAAAGTATTCAAAAAATGCTTAGATACAGTAGAACAAATTCTGATTAAGTTACTGTAAGTCTTGCAGTCTATTGCCTTCTGAAATGACTTTAACTGGAAAGAAGGTGAAAGAAGTAAGTGTAGAGCAAAAGGCACTTTTAATTCCACCTATTACACAAAATTAGTTGTTTGGAGGCAAAACAGATTTGCTAATTTGCAGAAACTGTAGTTTTCCTCTCCTTCTTATGTTAGGTCTCAGACAAATATTAATCATATGGATTTTCAATGTAAGCCAAGTGTTTGAGTCACTGTGAATCCTACTGTTTTGAAACATTAAAAGAGCTGAGTAATGTTAAGATTAGAATTATTTTATAGGATTTTAATTTTCAAATGGCGGGAAGAGGAACAAAATAAAATAATCAGATCAATCTCAGGATTGAATGTGTTTCCTAAATGAGATTGAATGCCTTGGAGCCGCTCTTGATGACTGGCTTGGCGTCTCTGACAAGAACAAATTACCTCCTGGCAGTCAGCAATGGGAAGTCATGGACCTGTTTGCTTTCCATAGTGCAGTTCTTAGTTCAGGTGGTCAGCATCTAATCCAGTACAGAGCACCCAAGCAGTTTCAGGATAATTTGATGACTTGATTCTTGTTGGGTTAATTTTTGTATAATTTTTTCTGCCCTATATGTATATATATATTTACTGTAGTAATTATTTCTGTAATTATGTTTCAAGACATAAATTGCACTTGTGTAATTTTCTATTTATATATTAAAATAAATGCTACAAATAACACACAAACTGTGAAGTCTTGCATTAGAGTTAGAGATTCTTATTCACAATCTTTTGTTAAAACATGTGGTATTTAAAAGTGATCTGGTTAAAAGAAATATTTGATATGAGGATTTTTCTGGTGACCCTTTCTGTCATGATTGATTGCTTTAAGTGATTGTTCATGTAAGCCAATTTTATCTGTAGTCTGGAAAGGGAAGATGTTTTCCTTTAGATTCTTGATTTAAATTAAGCTTAGTTGTTCCTGAGCTGAAAGAAATATTCCAATTGCGTGTATAGGTGCTATTATACTTGTCAAAACCTGATTTAACAAACTGTAAATTTAGAGCCTCAGTCACTATCTAAAGACTTTGATCAGTTTTGGTGATTTGACTTAAAAGATTTTGACAATGCAAGAGTACTAAAAAATTAATAAATCTGGGGTGTATTAGATTCTAGGTAGGCTTTTTCTATAAAAGCTGCCCCACCCTAAAATCATAAATTATGTTTTAGGCGAATGTATTTATCTTGTGTTGCTGTGTGAGAAGGCAAACTGGAGTCCTTTCCTTTACACGTGCATGTTGGTGGTGGGACTGGAAGGCAGTAGAAGAGCTACGGACGATTTGTGGTGATCTCAGCATTGGGTACAATAGACAGAATTCAGAAAACGGCACAGCAAATCTTCCAAGAAGACATTAAGTCCAAATGCCCTTTAATTTCAAAGCACTAGTAATGATGTTAGTACCGTTTCCCTTCCATTTGATCTGTGGGGAGGGCATAGCACGGATGTTGGGTGCTCCTAACAATATTAGGGAAGAAGAGCATTGGGGCACAGGGCAGCTTTGCAGCGTTTTCTAGGATATTAAATGCCTCTTTTTAATCTTACCATCACTAGTGGGGCAAGAAACTTCTCGTTGTGGTTGCTCTTTCTAGTAGTTTGGATGCAAGGTGTCTAAACAAAACCCAATCCAAAGTGTGGAGAGTGAGGTGGCAGGAAGTAAAACCACGGTTCTGGGTGCTACAAGCCCAGCCTTAGTTTCCAAGATCTTCAGCAGAGAAGGAGAAACTCCTCTTTTGTCTTAGAAGCAGTCTAAAAGAAGGAGCTGGGTTTTGGTGGGGTGTTTTTGTACAGCAGGTTAAAAAAGTACAAGTCCAAAATAAATGAGTATTTGAGCATGTCGGTGCCTTGCTGCTGTCCCCCAGACTCGAGGAGAAGCAGCAAATTGGGATGTTCAGGTAGCTGGAGACAGGAAGACATTAAAGCTTTTTTCCCTGCTCCTCTCTTATGGTCAGTTACAAATGCAGATGGGCAGTGAAAATGAAGCACACACTTTGAAAAGGGGTGGCATGAGGAAAAGAAAACCGACTTTTCCTGGTGGTGTTGCTTGAGAAGCTTGAGCAGTCTTCTGTTCTCAGTCTCTACAGAAATCTCGTGGCCCTGAATCATAGACCTTTATGGTGACTTTGAGAAGGCAGCAGCTGAAAGGCCAGCATCCTAAGCAAACAGCTAAATTGCTTGAGAGTTTCATCGGTATGGCTAATGTTTGCTTTTTCATTGAGTCAGATACTGGATTGCTTTGTGCTTAGCTTCTGGAAGCAGGAATTTCAGAACATTTTGCCATTTTTACTGATGTTTCAGTCACAATTGCTGAAGAAACATCCACAATGATAATAAATATGCCTGTTTCGAATGTTAAAACCAAAAGAGTTAGCGCAACAGTGTCTGCTCCTTGCTGAAGGCTAGGAGCAGAGACAGGTACGTGGCTTGGCTACTGTTGACCCAGTTCACTTTGCCTGAGATACGTCAGGAGTGTTTATGAGAAGTTTCAGTGGGTTGGAAAGATAACCTCCAACAAAGAAGGCTGTGGAGCTGTGAGCTCTGGTGGCCATGGGGCCTGGCAGATACATTCCTGTCTGTAGCCATGGGCTTAGTCTCCAGCAGGGAATTCTGCTCTTAATAATCTAGAGAGGGGCACGTTTTCATAGAAAAGGATACAGTGCTTTAGGGAACTTTAGGATACAAGGCTTCTAGTGGGAATGTTGTACTCCTTGCTTTTGTCATTTTGTTTCTCTTGCCTTCTGTTCTGTTGGAAGCTTCATGTAGGACCATCTTTCCTTCCAATAGCCAGGCAGGTAATTTCTGACTTCTGGCCACAGTATGCAGTATGCTTGTGTGACTGTTTTAAGGCATTGTAAAGGTGTGAAAAATAATGAATTGCAAATTTAATTTGCAGTTTCGTTTTAAATAATGCCAGCTTTATCTAGATAGGATTTTTTATAAAAAGGGTTTTTATATAGATATAATCGGTATATGAAAAATACTCCTACTATAAAGATGGCTTTTATTTTGAGAAACCTTGAAAGTGTGAAGCTGGTTAAAAGCGCAGCAATACTTGCTGCTTTAACATAAACCTTCTCTTAGTGTTTGATGTAGTTTGTTTATAAATAAGTGACCATTTGGAACTAGGCAGTGCTGCATGAGAAACATCAAAAGCAATTGAAGAGAATAGATTATGCGTATCCTTTTCATCACAAGTGGTACCTGAAGTAGTTACACAGCCTGTGTACTCCTAATACTTGCATTAGGAGGGGTGAAAAGCAGTACTTACGATTTTCACTTTCTGCTGTAGGATTTCTACTCATTAAGTGGCTCTGTGTAAAGTGAGGGTTTTGATAGTTTTTTTGGTTGGTGTTTTTTTTTGTTTTGAAGGTCTGTGATAACATGCAGCTCAAAAAAAAAAAAATTAGAAAACTCTACTAAAGTAGCCTGAACTCGTCTGGAAGAGGACTCAATTTTTGTGGCTTAGAATCATAAATAATTGACCAGAAACGTATTGTAAACCAAAAGCAAAATTAAAATTAGACCTGAGGGCAGTAGTTTTATCTGATCTGTATAAAAAAAGCAAATGTTTATATTCCTTTGTTTTTCTGTGAAAGAGTACAGCTGTATGCTAAGTGTTACAGCTGCATAGTGATGCGAACTGCATAATGCCTGGCTGTAGCTTTGGTACCAAGGGAGCGTGTGTGCGGTGCTGAATGGTGAGGAGGAGGGAAGGGTGCTGAAGGCTATGTATAGATCAAATGCATTTTTTTCCCCAGGCTGGTGATACATTTGAAAGGATGCAATGTGTATGTGTAACTGGTACTGCCGGGCTGTCTGCTCCTGAAGTGTGTGAGAATGCTTCACTTTGAAATAATTCCTGGCTAGCAGTTTTTCAGTCAAGTGAACTGTCATCTTAGCTGAATCCAGGCACTTTTCCTGCAGACACTATTAGTTTCTCTTAATGTGTATCTTCTCCACTGACTTCAAACGTAAAAATGTTCTGTGTACTTAGTGCCTTTTGTGCATACCGTGCAGTCTGCATGCTCTCAGAAACCAGGAGGCTGTTTAAGGAACCCTTTGTGCTTGTAGGTGCCAGACCAGATTTTGTATGCTGACCCTGCTTGGCCCTGAAGGTGCCACTTCAGTAAATATCAATGTACGAGTCTCTCAAAAAAATCAAACCCCAAACTTGTTTAGAGATGGATTTAAATGTGAATGGTCTTTCAAAATTACTTTGGGTTGTCACTCCAGTACACTTTTCAAAGCCAAACTCAATAGAATAGCTTCTGGGTGTAGGTGGGTATTTGAAGAAGCAAATAATGTAGTGCATCAGCTCACCCTGTGTGTTTGTTTCCACTTGTCTGTCCCCGAGGAAGAAATTGGACTGGAACTGCTATTGTCTATTCTGCTCCTTAGGGTTACACCTTTTTGTTGCATTGTCTTTCTTGCCACTTATGCGTTTTGAACTACAAACCCATTAACAATTTGTTCAGTGATGGAGTGTCCTGTGGTCAGTGAACCCAGTTTTTACTGAAGAATCATTATTATAGTCACTAAAGACAATTAACTTGACTTTCATGTGAAGTTCTGTTTGCAGGGAGTGTGATAAAAATAAGTGTGCTTACATACCAAAACATTTTGACCTGGAAATGAACATGATGAATATAAGATGTAAGAATATTCCTTTTGGGAAAAAAAAACCCCCACACTCTTTTGGAGTTGTGAAATATTCATGACTGTTAAAAATTCCTTCCTTCCTGTGCTGTTTTCAGCCTCGTGCTTAACAGTGAATTTCTTGTTGTGTTTTTTTTTCTAGAATCCAGTGTGTGTGGGCAAAGAAGAGCAGGGGCTTTCTGTATGTGTTTTATGAATGTACTTGGCATAGACTTTCAGTTGCGTTTTAGAAATAAACTTATATCTCTGAGCTTAAGACACCGATCTAGTGAAGTGTCAACTTATTCTATAAAGAAGGGCAAAAGTCTTAAGTCACTGATTGTTTTTTACCAGTTAACTTAGTAAGAATTATTTCACTCCAATTTTTAAATGGTGATTTCCTTTTGTCTTTTTTGTGACTGCTGTTAACAAGGTCAGTGTTTGTTGATCTGTTTATCTTCCATGGAAACTGTAATCAAACCAGCGATCAAATGGGGAGATGTGTTGTGATCTGTTAAGGGTGATCACTAGGTTTGCTCTCTTGTTTGCAAGTTGTGCATGGGCGGTATTGGCGGTGCTAGTGGAAGGGCACAGACTTCAGCACATCTGCAGCGTACGTTCCAGCCACCGTGTCCTCTGCTCTCCTCTAGGAATGAGAAGCAGTGCAGGTAGATACTTACAGTATTGAAGCCTGAAGGTGAACACAGGTGTTTGTTTGTCTGACGCAAATTCCTTCTGTCAATACCTCCAAGCAGTTATTGCGGTAAATACAAATATTTTTATGTGGCAGGCTGTATTTCAAATTTATTCTAAAATCACAAGCTGTGTGCGAAGTTGCACATTTCTGTTCTTTCTGATGTGTAGGGGTGTGAGCTCTTTTGATGGAGGAAGGAAGGAGCAATATTGTTGGCTTGAAACTGCCGCTGCCACACAGCTCGTGGGTGGGGTTGTGTTCGTGATGTAACTGCACGGGGGCTGGTTGGCACATGAAGAGGCAAGACTGCTTCTTTACCCCACTGATTTGTTCTTTGCTTGTGGGTCTCTTTTGCAACCACTCCTTTTCAGCTGTACATGTGATTTTGAGCACATATATTCATAGGTTCCTTAAATTGAAGATGGGGTCTGTTAGAGAAATGAGTGCTTAAATAAGTTCTGCTAATACCCTTCCTCTCTCTCGAGGCGTTGGTTGATTATTTCCTGTTTTTGTACCAAAGCTATAATGGAGGCATATAACTTTAAAACACTTCCAAAACGTGCAGAAGCGCAACAATAGCACTGACCTCAGCAAGCGAGGTCACACCCAGGCTGCTTCCTGTTTTCTTCTTGGGGAGACCAGAGGCCCTGAATATGGGAGAGCTCTCCCTTAACGTCTGCCTGGGGGCTCGGAAATCAGAGCAACAATTAGTTTCATCTCACCAAATGAAAACTTAAAAATCTTAAGGAAAAGATTCAGTTAGGAATTCCAAGGTTGCTTTCTAAATGATATGAATTTATTTTAAATTAACCTTTATTCTCTTTCTTTACGGGAGTGTCTAATATGTTCTGCAGCTAATGCACCCCTCAAAAGTATGCAGTAAAGCTTCAGAAGGGAAGGAGATGCACTGAAGAGGTTTGAGAGGAGAGAGAAGGAGCAAGCAAGGTACACAATGGCACAATTACAGCCCTTATATACTGTTATTTCAACTTACACCTCTCTCTGCTTGGATTTAAGTATTATTTGACCAATATAAAAGCTCCTTGCTTTGTTGTTGTCTTTGTTTATTGATGCAGTTCAGCTACAAATCAGAACAATGAATTCTTGGGAAAATGAATGGCTGGTATGGTCTCTGAGAAACACAGGAAAGACAACATAGGGCTGAGATACAGAAAAAAAAAAAGACATTAAATATTTATGTTTCCTCAGTGGAGAGCTTAGTGTATGTGTGGTCCTTAAGCAGCTCTACTGTAGTAAATATATGAAATTCACACTAAAATACTTTTTATATATGAAGGCGTGTAACTACAGTATAGCATTAATGCATTTATTTTAAACATCTTCTATACAGGCAGAGATTTCACTTTATGTAAGGGTTTGTCCATTGTGTGAAAGTTTATGGATTTTGAACTGTTCTTGAATACGTCAAATCCATTCCCTTCAGGCTGTAAGAAATAAAACCTCTCTCTGTTTTCCTTCTCTGTTCGTGGCTTTGAGAAGACATAAATGAGTGGGCAAAGCTGCTGAAGTCTGGACTAGTGTCACTAAATGAGGAAATGTTTTATCGAAATCTTCTTTGGCACATCCTGAATATATAAAGCGTTAGTCTATGTGTGCTGCCAGAGCTCAGCCTCAAAGCAGACTCTGCTGTCCACCTCTGAGACAGAAAAACCTGCATATGCTGTCAGCAGCTGCAGAAGACAACCAGGAAGCTTCATACAAGTGGCTTCAGCATGCAAAGATTTTATGGACAGAAGCCTAACTCTGTGTGAGTTACCAAGATAGCTCCCTTGAGAGAGGTCTGGAGTATTTCTTGGGTGTCTTCTTCCTATAATTAGTAAAGCGCTATAGTTAGCATTCCTTATGTTTAGCCACCTGTGTGATCACTGGTAGGAATGATCACATGAAAGCTCTGTGAAACCTCCTTTCTTACTTTCTGCTGCTACATGTTGATTGGTTTTGAGATCTTAGTGCATACGAGTTGAAACACTGAGGTTGATGTATATAGGGAAACACTTATTTAAATTCTAAAGGACTGAGTTTTTGATACAAAATAGAATTCTTGCCTAGGTAATTCGTCAGTCAATAGCTCTTAAGAATCCAGCCAGCCAGACTGTTCTTTTTGCAGTCCCTTTAATCTCTATGTATTTGGCACAAAAATAGCAACGCTTTGTTGTGGGGAGGGGCGTACTCACACTTCTCTAGTCATTTTTTTTTTTTCCTCCTGTCTACATGGTGTTTTTTACATGGGAATAAGCTAAGCTTGCTGAGGCAAGTGAAAATTTCTTTTTTTTTTTTTTTTAAAAAGGAACCAAATTATTTAGCATCTTGGTTTGTAAACTGTAATCTTCTGAGAGTTAGAAATAGCTCTGCTTTGCAGAACTAAATAGTCCTACTGCTACATGCCTGAGTATGCTGCTTTGAGTAATCTGCAAATATCAGCCCATTTCTTCACTTTCCAGAGCTGTATTGGCTATCAGACTCTGTGCCAGCCTCCCACTCCATGCAACAGAGTTGACGGGCCCCCTGTCTGGTGAACGCATGTGCATCTGGCTCATGTAGGCGCTGCTTCCTGCCCTGCTGCTGGCCAGGGAGCTACAGACATCCTGGGCTCAGTGAATCTTCTTGCAGTGTATCTGCAAGTGCGTTTGGAGTGAGTTTTTGCAGACAAAAGGGTGCTTTTTCAGCCCTAGTGTTTGAGTCCACGTGTTGCGGAAAAAGTACTTCCAAGACGAGAACCTGTGGTAATTTGTCACTGCCTGCCCAGATAATGAAGAATTAAACTCTTAGCAAATTATGCTGCTACTGAATCAGGAGTAATGTAAGGGGTAATTTATCTGTGGAGCACTCGAGCTTGCCAGTGGCTTTCTTGACACTAGATATGCTGTGGAATCTGACTTAGTTAATTATTTTGCCTCGGGAGGCACTTTATTTTGGTATCAGTAAATTCACTTGTACAAGTCCTCTGAGGAAAAATTGCACTGAGAAACGTTTCAGCCTACAAGTGACATTGCTTTTATGAGGGCAAAGATGTGCCACCTTGATTGCACAATGAGTATTGCTCACAGTGAGCTCCCTGTATTGTTGCTTCTGATGGGAAGCAGCTTGTGTCCTTGACCATGTTTCCTAATCACTTAGGTGTCCTGCAGTGGTACAGCCCCTGGCTACCAGTGGTATTAAAAAGTTCTTCCCCTTGTTGTTGCTCATACCCTCAAGGCTTCTTTGCCATAGCCAATAATATTATGCATGGTACATCATGAATTGCATCTGAAGAGAAACAACTGGTTTCGTCGTCGGGTTTTCTACCTGTGAATGTTGAAAAGCAGGTACCACTAGTGTCCTTCATCTAAGGTGACTTGGAATACTTTTTTTTCTCTGATGAAAAAATTATTGAAAATATTAATAAGGTTGGCATTATGTTACCTGCAGTCTCCTGAGGTGACAGGAGGAATCCTCACGATCTTTCTGCCCATAGAGGTGCAACAGCGGATGACTTTGCTTCCCGCAAGGCCAAGTATGATACAGCTGGGCTCCTGGGAAAGTTCACGCTTGGAATAATTTTCCAGGCTTTGGAGCAGTGTTCCTTCCTGGCTATAGTATTTTGATTTTCCTGTAAGGAAGAATGAACAGGCGTGTGTCCTTTGTAACCTAGCACAGGTTGGAGTTGAGACCACTGAGGTTTTCAGTAATTTGTTGTGTGAAAAAATTGTAATACAGAGATCACCTCTGTTCTTTGCAGTCCCCGAAAGCCCCGTGAAAGCAGTCCCAGCATTTCACATGATAAAAAAGAAGTTATTTTTTATCTGATGCCTGGTAGTGTTGGGAAATAGCAGGCTTGGAGGTTATGGTGATGACCTGCTTCCCTGTGCTGAGGGCAGGTTTATAGGATGCAGCCTCTGCTTTGCCATTGCTGCCAGCCATTTCGACTCTGTGTTCTTGCTGTGCTTCACTGCTCACCTCACTAATACACTTAAACCCAATATTACAGCAAGTAAATGTAGTCTAGATAATTGTTTACGCACATAACTGTATCTTGACTATGGCTTCCTTCTTTTCCTTTCTTTTAACCGTATAGCATCAGAAGCGTTAAAACAGACACAGATGCGTCTGTGTGCGCAAGTTCCAGGCACGTGCGTATCTTCCTGCTTTTCTGTCACGAGTATGGCATCAGGGAGGTGTTCACATGGTGGTTTGACAAGAGCTCAGAGATACTGCTTGCAGAGAAAGTGTGAATCTGGAAAAGCATCCATGAGAGCTTGTTCTCTACCCACTCATTTCTGTAATTTCCTGTGGGCACCTTGAATAGTGCTTAAAAAACCAAATTCCAAATGCAGAGAGGAGAGATCTTGCTGGCGGGTGTGCTGAATACTGTATGGTGGGTGATCATCTGAACGCACAAGCAGTGGCAGTGGGAACCACAGCCAGCCAGTGACAGTGAGCATACACTTCAGTTTAATGATTACACTGTACACTTACTTTGTTTATTGTAGTATCCTGGTGTTTATATATAGCTTAAGAATTATCTCAAGGTTTGCGGTTCAGCTGCTGCTACTGTGTAGGAACCTTTATACTTAAAGCTAGAATAACGCACTTCTAAAGTGAATCTGGGTTTTGTAGAAATGCGTGCTGGCTGAGAGGTTGCTGTATTCATTGCTGTATAGCTTGACCTTGAAATGCTGATACAGTTCTGCTGAGCAGTGATGCTAGTGACCTTGCAAAGTTAGAACATACTGATGTTGCTAGGACTTTTTGAGTAAAAAACGTTTCTTTCAAAAGGGTATGAAATGTCATTGGCCTTTATTTTGCTTATGAATTGATTTTTAAGCTGGAGATGGGTGGATGAGAAGGCTTATCTGAATCTATATCAGATATAATGCGATTTAGAGCTGTTAAGTTTAACATCTGTTTAGCTGCTGGTGAAGCTTGATACAGAAATGGCATTAATGATGTACAGTACTGATAGGAAGGACATTAAAGTCATTAATGCTGACTTCATGATTGAAGTGCAGATGGTCATTGATGGTCTTTGAGTGCTGGGGCAATGCTACAGCCAGTTTTCTAATACACTCGTAGTTTTAGCTATCAGTTGAAAAACTGCCCTGACTTTAGCAACTTGTGACCAGCCACGTGTGCTTCGAGTTGAATAGTAGTGTCACTTTCTTTATGATCAATTATTCTCTCTGTTGAAGTTGCTGTTTACAAAGCACTGAAATTTGTGGCACATCACAGGGCAGAAGCTGACTTCCCTTCTCAGAAAATCAGAGATACATCAGCTTCTCTGCTAGGAATCTTTATCTTTTGTTAAAAATAGCATGCAAGATTGCTGAAATGTTGGCGAATCATCATGGCTGGCTTGCTTTAGACATTTGAGACCATTGCTTTGCCTGTAATACCTTCATGAAGGTTTGAGAACAAAAAAAAGGGAAAACATTCTAAAAAGGATAATTTGACACTGTTGGAGCTGAAAGTCGGGCTGTATTTCATAGAGGTGTAGTTTTACAGTTATTAAATATATTAAAGTTGCAATTAAACTTCAAAGACTATAAAGGCATGTGATTAGCTAGTGTGCTAAAGTGATTACAGTTCGTAATGTTTGATTTTTTTAAATTGGACATCAGTGCTGATGACATCTAGAAATTTTATGCCTACAGTGCATTAAGCAATACTGAACAGTCTAAGCTTGTGAAATAGGAAGACAATGGTAAATCAAGTTGTCTCTTAGAAGGCTTATGTATAGATTATAATGTCTGTATAGTTGCACAGAGCATAGGTTTAAGGAGGGAAAGATGTGGACTTCGTAGCACGTAAGTAGAGCTGAAAATGATAGCTAGACCTTCCAAGTCACCACTGTGCTCTTACCAGTTCAGATGTATTTTGGTTTGGAGGTGGTCCCATTTATGTGTGTTTGTGGGTCTGTTGTGACATGGACTTTGCCGTGGTATCTGTAGAAGGTATGGAGGTTCAGATTGAATGAAAAAAGAAGGTAGATAATGGATCAGGATACTTTCCTTCTTGAGTAGCGAGAAGTTTTTGTAGCTCTCAAACACTTGTATGAGCTGTTGGTCCAAGAATGTTTATCTTATTAGTAAGTTGCTCTGAACCAATAACTTTCACTCTTTGTACCTATGAAGTGTTGTATTTTATAGATGGAAAAAAGCTTTCCAGAGTCTGTCTTTTGGAGCATGTCACTGTTAAACTCCAAAGAACCAGTAGCTAGACCGAACAAAGAGGTTTTTGTAGAGGTCTACACCTTACTAGCCATGCTGTGGCCTTTCTTCCCCTGGTTTTCAGTCACTTTTCTGTGGACTAAATTGGGTGGACACTACTGTATTGTCTCTTAAGCTTAAATGCTTAGGGTGATGTTTTGAGTGTGTGCTTCTCCCCACTTCTGTTCCTTCCTCAATTTTCATTTTGTGTGCAGTATTCTGACTACCGTCTTTATTCTATGAACTCGAAGTGGCTTGGGTTTTTTAGATCATGTAGTGGGACCACCACCACGTTTCTGGTGTGCTTTTTCTATCATAAAAGAAAAACCCCGCAGACAAGTGCCTGGCTTGTTGCTGGGCAAGCTCACCACTTATTTACTTTCACTACAAGGATAGTGAAGTCTAAATGTATGTGAATAGACTTAGGAGGTCTGTAGTGGTGTTTGGCTGCTCTGGGAATAAAGAGGAAAATTGATCTGAGGAAACTGCACAACACTGAAAAAATCAGACGCACAATTTGATTGAAAAAAAATTACTGACCTGAAAGTGTGCTTGCATGTGGTCTTACTGTCGATTGATCTTTTTATTAAGGTTCCTTTGAGCCCTTATTCAGATGAGAATTGCTTTAGGCTGCTGTGGGCTGTACCAACACGAGGATGCTTTTAGGGATGGTTTGGTTTTCACTATCCCTTTCTCACCCTGCAGATGCTTTTGAGATGAAAGCATCATTGTGCCTGGTCCAGGGAAAATATGGAAAAGTATATGGAAAACCTATTTCAGCTGCAGTCGAGGATTAAAAATTCTCATCTTTAGTTAAGACAGCAGCCAATATCATGTGCAAAGGTGCTTGTGTTATAGTGTCCTTTGGCTCAAAGGACCATGTTTCCGGTGACCACTGCAGTGTTTGCTCTCTGTTGCCATCTTGAGGTGAAGGCGCTGGAGGTTTGCAAGTGGGGGAGAAGGAGAGTGGCGCTGCCAGTGCTTTCACCAGTAAGTTTGTAAAGCGCAGTGGGTGACTCTTGACAGTTGATTCTATATTCAAAATACATTCTTTATTCTAAAGGCTGAATAAAGATATATAGGTTCATGGGGTGGGGTTATGTTTTTTGAAGAGGAGAAAGTGATACCGAAACTTACTTTTCTTCCCTTTTTTTGGCAGATTTTTTTTACCAGTGGAGTGTGAGAAATAGAGACTGAAGAAGATGAGTGAGCTGGAACAGTTACGGCAGGAGGCAGAGCAGCTGCGAAATCAAATCAGAGTAAGAATTGCTAATTGCTTATTTTTCATAGTAAAGTTTCTCCTTTAAAGAAATAAAGTATAAAAAGATCACATATATCACTTGCTCCTCTTTAAGTCTTGCAGAGCTTAAAATATTTTCAGGATATTTGCTTAAAAATCAGAACAGTAAGCCAGGGGTATTGTGAAATGCATTCATAATATTTCTTGAACAAAATGTTTTATTTCCTGTTGAATTTTGCTGTGTTTTGAAACTTGTCCTGATAAGCATGCAGGTCACAGCATGGAGTGTGAGCGAACCTTCCCGACTGGATGTCGTTTCTGCAGGCCCTATTTCTTTGCTTCCTGTTGACTTTGTTTTTGAAAATGCGGGTCCTCCTGTATGTGCTAATTTCTTGTTGAAATTACTCATTGAAGATAAACTAAGTATGAGCTGTCATGCCCAAAGTCAGTTTATTAGGAATCTGTTGCAACATGCATATATATCAGTATTGCAGGTTTCAGTAGAGAAAAAAGTACAAAGCATAATCAGGATCTTCAAAGTCTGTTTATTCTTCATCAAAATTTCCTTTTTCTAAGTATGAAGCATCCATAAATCTGATTTGAATGGGAATACCTTATTTGCAATCATTACTATCAGCCAAGACTACAGGATTTGTAGGATGTCTTGCATACACACTGACATTTTTAGGCCGACATATGCCAGCAGCGCTGTTTTGCAGTGGTCTGCTGCTTCATGCAGTGGACCGTTAGCTGCTTATTAATATCAGCTGTGCCATAAACACACTGCATGTGTTGCGGGCAAATGGTTCTTTCACTGATGCTCATTCAGTGTTAGTCAAGGAGAGTTCTGATCTTTATCATTTTCACTTAATGCACCAGTGAAAGACAAACCAGGAGTCAGGCAGTATTGTGGCACTGGCTAACCCTTCTAGCAGCTCTGTAGAGGAATGCAAATAAATTTCAAGTTTAATTTGTGGTTTTGTAAATTTAAGCTTTATTATGGAATTGCACAAATAAAAAATATACAGATTTTTTCAGCCCTTCCTTACCTGAAGTGGAAAGACTTTTTATTACGTTGTGATGGGATGAGCCAGTTAGTCGTTAATTCAGTCTTAGTAATGAATCAGTCTGGTGTTATGCAAAATGCTGTTGTGTGAAGAAAGAGATACCAGGCAAGTAAGAGCTTGTCTGCCTTGCGGGAGTGTTTGCTTTGCTTAATTTTGTTTAAGGGCTGCATTTTGTGGCTTTAGGTTAACCCTTGTAACTCTGTCCCTGAAACCTGAAATGGGATCTGCGTGGAGGTAGCTGAGTAGCTATGGCTGTTGCCATTGGAGCTTTTTGATTCAGCTTTGGTAGTTAGTGCCTTTTGGATCTGGTTGCAAGTTTGGATACCTTATGTTTAATTTTAACTTTAAATTAATATGCAATTAAAAATGCTCCCGATAATTTAATAATCAAGACATTTTTTTACCAAATAATGCAGTTTCATATTTATATAGTTGACTGTTCATCTCACATTAAATCATTGCATGGCTTTCTTTCTAAATAAGTGTTTTGGTTGGAATGGGCAAGGGGATAGAATAGGAGCTAAAAAGACTAAGGTTTTTTTAAGTGTCTAGGATATCAAGTGGGCTGGTAATTTTACGGAATTATTTTTGATGCACTTCTAAAAAGAGGGTAGATCACTAAGAGAGTTTGTTTTTTATATGCAGCCAGAAGCTTGCTCTCTTAGTCGTTTACAGCTCCTTGATTTTGCCTGGTATTTTGTCTAACAGTATAATCAAAAAGTCACCTTTGTGTTTGTAAATGTGTTCCAGATAAGATTGTACCTAGCAGCTTCCTAAACTAGAATAAACTGTGATGCATACCCATCAACTTCCCAATAGACTTTTTGTAGTCTGCAGTGGTTTAGAAGTGTTTAATGACTTTTTCTTTACAGTATCTAGGGGCTGTGGCTACCTTCGCCTGCCCGTGCAGTTACTGCAGGTGTAGCTCTGTTCCATACACAGATATTTTATCTCTCCAGCATAGTCTAAGACTGCATCAATTTGAGTTTGAAACATCAGTGATCTATGAACAGTTAGGTAGCAGGATGGCTTCATGATTAAAGTTGTTCCCTAATTCTGTCTATAATAAAGTTCTCATGAAATGCATATCCTCACTTCAGGAACTGAAATTCAGGGTATGATTTTTGGAAGTGTTGCATAGTTGGCACAGTGTGATTTAAAACGGAATGACATTTTGAACAAATAAGACACTATTTAAAAAACTGCCTATAGCTTGGGGAAAAAAGGAATCTTAAGTGTGTGTGCTAGGAAATTGTGGAGGCTGCACGTGGATCGAGCAGGTAGACAACGCAGAATTTGTGAGAAGAAATCTACTGCATGAACTGAGAAAATCTACAGTTCTATAGAGGAGCTTTTTTATGTTATGACACTAATGATTCCGTTAGGATGATGCATATGTAGAAATGACAGTTAAAATGTGAGAATTAAAATAACCTGTTGAAACTTTGCTTTTCCTGCAACTCTGCCAATTCTATGGCAAGAATTAGACAGCCTCAAGAATAGATGTTGCTAATAGCTCATTCTTTAAGAAAAATTGCTTTGTTTCCTTCAGAGTGGATTCAGAATTCATTTTACATTGAACATCTCAGTATTTCAGCTAAACTAAACAATTGAAGTTGTTTAAAATCCGGTGTGTTTCTTCCTGTGGATAAAATAAGTCCAAAGTGCCAGGGGATTTGCTGCTCTGGTATTTTAAACCCCTCCTGATTGCAGACGTCAACATTTCATAAATATTTCTACAGTTCAGACATTTTAAAAATCAGTTGCAATGATTTAATCCAATCTCAGGCTTGCTTTCTGAGAGGAAAGCTATAGAGGGTGGTCAAAATAAACGAACACTAAAAAATTTAAGCTAAAGTTGCAATGTCAAGTAATTCTCAGGCACGAGCTTGAAAAATTTTAAGATCCTGGTCTAAATGTGTTGATACAGTTCCAAAATGTGTGAGTAAATGTTTCTGTTCCTTGTCTCGAAGAAGACGTTGCCATTAGTGTACAGATTGAAGGCTTTCTCAGGGTGGGGACACACACAAACTAGTGGTGAAGATGGTCCTCCATCAGTTGTGGGGTGCCTGCTTCATCGGTTACAGTGGGTGGAAGGGTTTTGCAGGAATTGTAGGGAGTTAGAGAGGGTCTTGTGGCTGACCCTGTGATTCTTTTGCTGCTGGGTTTATCTATAGCTTGTGCTGTAGAGTTCTTGTCTAATTTTAAGCCAATTGTTTTAAACTGTGCTTCTCAGAAGTGGCTGACTGCGTGCCTATGTTTGTTTTTCGAAGAGGGGGGAGCCTGAGGTGCAGGAGTGCAGTGCAGTCGCAATTGTAACTGGAAACAGCTTGTGCAAAATGGGCGCGTTGCAAACTGGGCTCAGTGGTGCTTGCCCGTGTCAGGGGTCCAGGCTGTTACTCTGATTGCACAAATGAAAGTGAAATCTGTTTTCTAGGTAGGGTTGAATAATATGCAGAAAGTCAGTCATGTGCCAGTAGAGCCTGAAATAATGAAGAAGAGATGGAGTATCTGTATGGAGATCTGAGCACTATCTAGTCCATGAAATCAATGAGGGTCATAGTTGACTGGGCTTTTTTCCTTCATTTTGCCTGAAGTGCACCAGCACTTAAGCTTTGCCAAGCCTGCTCTGTGTCCTGCTCTCCAGAGCCTGTCTGTACATTTTCACACTGCCTCTCATGACTAGCATCGCCACATCTGCACGATAAAAGGGTTAATGCAAGAGCCCCATGTAGCACAACGCTTGCTAATCATCTATAATATGTGGTTGCTTTTTCAGGTGGATCAGTTCTTCCCTTGGTGCTCAGCACAACATGAGTGAGCACGCCCACACCGGGGAAAGAATACAGGGAAGAGGGTAGGCGCTGGGACTTTAGGATGGCTCCGAATACCTTTGAATCTCATATTCTGTAGAAAGGGAGACTCAAAGGTTGCTGGGGCACGGCCCTTCTGAAGTCCCTCTTCCTCCACTACCCCTAGCTTGAGTGCCCGTGCTGTAGATTCCTTGGACAGTAGAACAGGGTGACAGAAGGCATATTGGTGTGTAAGCTGTTCTTGACTTGTGGCTTTTTGAGTGTGGTGAAGCCTGGCGTAGGAGTTACTTTTTCTTCAGACGCTTTCTCTCAGTTGATGCTTGGTGTTGCCTTTTAAATTCAAATTGTTCCATTCTTTTGTTTCAGGATGCAAGGAAAGCATGTAGTGACACAACTCTTGCTCAGGTGTGTTTTTAATTTTGTGTTTAGCTGTTACTTGATGTGTATATATATATATATATAAAAAAAAATCCCTACCATTTATGATTGTAACATGTTCCTGTTTAGAAGCTGAAATAATAAAGTGAAAGAAGCCTTTGGAAATGTACTGTGTATTTATCCAGTTATTTAAAACAAAGTGAAACAACCCCACCAAAAAAACCCAAACAAATAAAGTGAACAGCAAACTCCCCCACCATCTTAGTGGGTCCTACTCCCAGTTTACCTTCTAAATAGAGTGTTTGTTGTGTTTAGTATATTTAGAAAAACTTCAATAAATGTCTTCTAACTGTATTTTGGAAACAAAAGTATTTTACGTTTAAAGTTTTGCCATGCTTTAAAAAGTAACAATGCAGTAAGTATTGGAGGGTTTTCTTCCATGAGTTTTGGTGAAAAACTTTCGGATTTAATAGTCTGGAAAAGCTTCAGTATTACATAGGATTGCTTTTAAAAAACTTCCTGAGGGTTCAGCCATTGTGCGTGTCAGTGTATCTTCTGGACAATCTGTTTTCCTCAGTGTTGCGTGGACTTAATCCTGGGTTGTACACTTCTATCTTTTTTTTTAATGTTGCTTGCCAAGATAGATTGTTTTCTATCAAAGTTCAAATGTATTCAGTTATCTTGTATAGTAAAAATAGTTCTTGGTATCTCAAGGGTTTGTTTTATTTATTTTTAGATCACAACAAGTCTGGACTCAGTGGGTCGAATCCAAATGCGAACAAGGCGTACGCTTAGAGGTCACTTGGCCAAAATCTATGCTATGCACTGGGGATCTGACTCAAGGTTTGTACAAGTAATCCTTAAACCTGTGATTTAAGGGTAAGAAATCAGATTGTGGACTTCAGAATTAATACCATATTTTGAGAGCCATATAGTGTGGTGTTGGTGCCCCTGCAGGGGGATCACAGACCACGACTGTGGTGGGGTTATTATCTTTAGTTACAGTTTGCGTTTTCAAAACCAGTGAGGATTGCATAGTGGTAATGGAGAAGCTGTGGTTGAAAGGAGAGGTACTTTGCTTGTTTTTACCACAGGCATTTTGCATTTTCCTTCATTTAGTTTTAACTAAGTTCTTCAAGTCTATTTAAGCAGAGGGGAGGGTATGTGGTATTTTTTGCAATGATGGATATTGTGTTTTCCAAGATGTTGAATAATTACATAACTTCTGTAATAACAGAGATTGAAGAACTTTGCAGACAAATTTTATTTCATCGAGGGAAAAGATACTTTTGCACATAGTGGGAAAATCTACTTAGCTTCTTGGAAGCAGTTTCATTCTGCTGCCTTCAGAGCAACTGATAGTCAGATGTTAACAGTGCCTCAGGGTTGTAAGATTTATTTTCCCCTAATTTTCTTGTTTACTTTTGTGTAGTTCTATAGGTTAAATATTAGTGTATGAAACATAAAAGCATCTGTGGAGAGAGTTCATCAAATGGGTTTTCAGTAATTCGTTTGGGTTTGTCCATTGTTAATCATGAGTCCCTATGAACACGTGGTTCTTCAGTCAGGTAATCTATAGATCTTCACAGATTCTTTCCAAAAAGCTGCCTCCTGCTGCCTTTCTCTCCCTCCCCCAAGGGGAAAAAAAAAAGCAGAGGGTAATATGAAATTTCTGAGTCACTTGCTAATCATGCATGAAGTATGTGTGTTTTGGGATATTGTGGTTTGTTTTATATTAACATTTTATTTTGTGTTTATATTTAGGCTACTAGTCAGTGCTTCTCAAGATGGAAAACTAATTATTTGGGATAGTTATACAACAAATAAGGTAGAGTTATTTATAATCCATATCAATAATTCATGCAGAATATGTTTGAGGGGGGTTGTGTCTTTTTTACTATAGTTGCAAGGCAAAAATGAAGGAATCTTTTCCTAATTCAGAGTATCTTTTTCTTCTTCTTTCATGACTAGCTGATTGCTGGTGATGTGTTGTAGTTTGTGGCTGGGAAGCAATAGTTGGAGTGAAAATCTTACGTGTTACTTAGAGTTTACTATTGCAGTAGCTTGTAGCTGTTGCTCTCTACCTGTGTGGTGCTGCTTCTGAAACTAATTTGGTTTTCAATTGTAGAAACACAGAACCTCAGAATTTACAAGAGTGCTTTGCTTTTGAGGGCAGAGAAAGGAGGAGGGGAAAAAAAACCCCAACAAAAAAGAGCGCCGTTAAATGAGAAAAGCGTAGGTAGAGTGTGGAGTGGGGATCTGCTTCTGTAAACTGTCCAGTCTCCATGGGTACAGCCATACCATTTTATAACCTGTAGTTCAGAGATGTAGAAGATTTGGATGAAGGAATCAGAGTAGAATAAAAGAATGTTGTAAATATTTAAATTTAAAATAGCTTTACTATTAAATAATGTTGTACTGATGTTCCGTATATCTACCCTGGAGACAACTGGTACTTTTCATCCTAGTATGTATAAATACGGGATGGGTTGTAATATGTTGTGAAATCAAAATACTGAAATTTACAGTCTACTCTGTTTGTTAATTCTTCTTTAATTCATTAACTGATACAAATTACCTCGGTGCAAAATGAAAGCTAACGTATGACGTAGCATTCATGAGCTCTGTCTTTCCAAAGATGCACGCCATTCCTTTGAGATCCTCCTGGGTGATGACTTGCGCGTATGCACCATCTGGAAACTACGTTGCCTGTGGTGGATTGGACAACATCTGTTCCATATACAACTTAAAAACCAGAGAGGGCAATGTGAGAGTGAGCAGAGAACTCCCAGGGCATACAGGTCAGCCACATTCTTGCTTCAGCATTGTTTTTTATTGCACCATATGAAACAATCTGGCTTTGAGGTACCTTGTGAACTGTGAATAATTTTGTTGGTCACAGACTAGCTGCAGGAGAACTTTAATCTGCTCTTGGATTTTAAACTTCATTTGTTATTCCTGGATTTGAAGCTAATGTAACTGTTTTGATTTTAGGATACTTGTCCTGTTGTCGCTTTCTAGATGACAACCAAATTGTCACTAGCTCAGGAGATACCACATGGTGAGTTTTTGAGCTATGTTGGCCTTTCTTTTTTTTCTTTCCCCCCCCTTTTTTTCCTCTCCAATGCTTTAATTTGTATTTAAAACTTGAACTTTCAGATAACCACATACGTTGTGTTAATGTTGTTGCTTTGTCTGCAGCGCTTTGTGGGATATTGAAACTGGTCAACAGACCACCACGTTCACTGGGCATACTGGCGATGTGATGAGTCTCTCTCTAAGTCCAGATATGAGGACTTTTGTTTCGGGTGCCTGTGATGCTTCCTCGAAGCTTTGGGACATTCGAGATGGAATGTGCAGGCAGTCGTTCACAGGGCATGTGTCAGATATTAATGCAGTTTGTGTAAGTGATGGTTTGTATTTCCACATGGAAAGGATGGGGGAGGATAAAAACTGTGATTGCATGAATTTGGCTCTGTAGTCTACTGGGTTACCTTGATTTAAAATCAGTTACTTTGTTAGGATGGAGACTGTTAAATTGTATATAAGGTTATTTAATAACTTATGGTCTAGTTTGTAACTGAATTATTATTACTGTTATCTATGATGCATTGGAGTGTTCTTGGATAGTTTCAGCTATGTTTTTGTTCAGTAACTGAGACTTGAGGGTTTTTTTTTAAGAAGCAAAGAATGGAGGAGGGAAATTCTGCAGTGTGGCAGTGTGTTAAAAACTGAAAATTGTAGATAAATGTGATACCCTGAGAGGGAGGAAAATAGCCAGACATCCTCACATTGCACTTTTTTGTTGAACAAATGTGTATTTGATATTTTCTGTTGAAAAGAGCTTTCAGCAAAATATTCTGGAAGGCAAGGTTAAAATCAGTACTAGGTTGAATATTCATCCCTGGAATAATTTTGTAATATTTATAAACTGGGTTATATTTCCTCTCTGTCATAGTAACACTATGTTCTGATCTGCAAGATGCAAGCTCTGATAAATGGGGAATGAAATCTAAGTCTAAGCTGCATCTGTTTTTGATAAACAGGAAAAATTATTAAGGCTGAGAAAATACCAAACGCATGACCAGTAGAAAAATGCAGTTCCTATACTTAGAGCTGAATCCTGAGATGTGTTGAGCTATTTTCATTCCTATTTCAATCAATATGGCTGTTGCAAAAATGTCTGTGGCTTGCAAGCAAGCAATTAAATTTCCAGTCTTTTCTTTTGGTTGAGCCAAGGGCTGACCAGCTCAGGGTGTAACATTGCATACCACCTCAGCCAGGTCTTCCTGGCCCACAGCCAGGATGCACAGAACGGCGTCTTGCTTCGTTCTGTGGGAGTTAGTTGCATCCCCTTTGTCTCCTGTTATACCACATGCAGGAACTGTCTGGGCAAAATTCCAGTTGCTCAGGTGTTACCAATACTATCGTGTAAGTGTGGTGTGGCAGAGCTGTGTGTATGTGATGTTTTAACATGGAGATTTTTAACAAATCATTCTGCCTTTATCTCATCTCCCTGGCAAAACAGTCCTGTGATGTTTTTGAAATAACGCATGAGCGATGTATTTTTCCGATGTAAAACTCTTTGTCTCTTAATTAAAACTTCCAGTTTTTCCCTAATGGACATGCATTTGCCACTGGTTCTGATGATGCCACCTGCCGACTCTTTGACCTGCGTGCAGATCAGGAATTAATGATGTATTCGCATGACAATATCATCTGCGGGATCACTTCTGTGGCCTTCTCAAAGAGCGGTCGCCTCTTGCTAGCAGGTTATGATGACTTCAACTGCAACGTGTGGGACACTCTGAAAGGGGAGAGAGCGGGTGAGTACACGTAACCACAGCAAGCTGAAGCTTTCTGTTTCCTTAGCAGAAGATGGGTATTCAAAATCTGCACAGTGCAGAGCCAGTTCATTGCCAATGCTATTGCTGACGTTACAGAATCTGCTTGTTTCCTCTTAACACTGCTTTCTTTTGTAATGGCATTCTTTTATTTTATTGCATTTGGCTGTATCTTCCACTTGTTACACTGCATTACAGTTCCCTCTCGATGGTGTCTGGAGTCATTGTTCCAGTCAGTGAAATACTCCTGTTCTTGGGCATTGGCCACGATGTGTCTCTGTGCTGGCAGACACCAACTCTAAGGCTAAAGAACAGCCTCTAAAATTACATTACATCTACAGAAACTGTATTTCACTAAAGTGTATGAAATTAAGTGATACAAAATTATACATTTGCATTGACTCGTGCACCCATCAAAAGAAGTAATTCAGTTAGTAATAAGACTTTGCTTTGAGGACCATAATTTCCTGCTGTGGACACTTCAGTCCTTGAATTAGTCACTTCTGTCAGGGACAAGGGACACCTTTCAGTAGATCAGATTTCTCGAAGCCCCATCCAGACCTGCCCTTGAGCAACTCTAGGGATGGGACATGTACCATCTCTTTGGGCAACCCATATCAGTGCCTCACCACCCTCACAGGAAAATATTTCTTCCTAATATCTAATATAAATCTCTCCTCTTTCAGCTTAAAACTGTTACCCCTCGTCCTGTCACTGCACTCCCTGATAGAATCCCTTCCCAGCTTTCCTTTGGCCCCCTTGAAGTACAATTCTATGGTAGCATGTTTATAGCATATCTACATCTTTCTCACTCCGTATAGTAATTTAAATGCTGGGGCCTGGTTTGGTTCTGAACCTTGATTCTGCTGTGTGGACCAAAAGCACATCCTTTTCCATAAGAAGGGAGGCACATGGACAGGCCGAATTTTCATAGACCTGGTTGTGGTACCTTGGGAAAGCAGACAAGGGCAGGAATGGTAGAAAGGAAGCATAAACCAGGTGGGAAGAGGTAGGGTACAGTGCTGCTTTTATAATAGTTGGGCACAATACATGGGGAATTTTTAATCCTTAGGGTTTGCAAGACATGGGTTGCTTAGGGTAGTTTCTGTATCTTGGGTGTTGTCAGAGGACATCGCATTTGATTTTTGGAAGTATTCAATGGCTGAAGTTGTGGACAGCATTGCTGAAAAGAGGGAAAAAAACAGTAGAGAGCCTGATTAGGGAAGAGGAGGTCTTTGGGGCAGAGAGAAGGATAAGTCGCAGGGGCAGAGAGAAAAATGGAGGGAGTATTGTGTACATCTGCTTTTAAAAATCTCATTGTTGAGTTTTGTGATCTGGCTGTTACAGTGCATGTAGTTGGTCGGGGTAAAGATGAAGAGGACAATTAGATCTTGCATTACATCTTTTTTAGGAAATTTGAAGACTTACAGGGGGAGAGCAGAGCAGCAGCTGAAGTCCTTGACGTGCCATGAATATTAACTGGCATTGCTTCTCCTTTTGCAGGTGTCCTTGCTGGCCATGACAACCGTGTCAGCTGTTTAGGTGTCACCGATGACGGCATGGCTGTAGCTACAGGGTCTTGGGACAGTTTTCTCAGAATCTGGAATTAACTGGGAGCCAAACATGTACATTCTCCATTTGAGACCTGGAGAGATCAATGCTGCAGCCTATAGCTGTGAAATAACATTTCTACCTTGTATTTGCAGGTGAAGTTTTTCTATTCACTGATTATTACACAAAAAGGCTTTCTGTAAACTAGAAAAAAAATCAAGTGAAGAAATAGGGGAGGGGGGAAGAAATCACTGACTTTTTAAAAGGGGCCAGCACACATAATCATGGTGACCGACAAACTAAGAGCCAGTCTTTTTGTTTTTGGTGGTTTGGTTAGATTGTCCTTGAAGGGTTTTTGCTTGTGCTCAGTCTGTTAATCCTGTACTTTTTTTTTTTGTACATAACAGAATATACACATTATAGCAGCCAATCATGTAACATTTGTCTGTATGTAAAGAAATATGTTTGCATTTTATAAGGAACTACATTTATAGCTTTGCTTTTAACCTGAGATGTCACTTCTGAGTTTTGTAGCGGGTGAACTAGATTGCTGTTTTAAATGTTTTTGTGAATTTACTGTAGATAAAGTGAAGCCAATGGTATGTATGTGTTTTTATAATGGAAGGCATTTGAATTTTTTTAAAGGCCCTGGAGACTCCCAGTTAATACCTACCGCCTTATTCACTCACTTCTTGACCTGCTTGCCTATTTTTAATCATGGGGGTTCTTCCTTCAAGCCAGTGGTTCCTGGTTCATCCATTGGCAGTCATGGCCTCCAAACACCAAGGGGTTAATGCCAGGCAGACTTGCAACAACAGCAAAAATAATTAAAAAAATAAAGTAAAAATAAAATTAAAATTGGGTTCCAGAAGTATTGGCTCCCTTACTGCAGCTTTTTGCATCAGTTATTCCACGCAGTCCTCGGGTATGGAAGCCAAGCGACCTGCACTGGTGGCGTCAGTGGCTGAGTGCTTTTCCTTTTGGACAGTGCAGCTCTAAGGAGATGAGGTAGTTTTGCCCCATCACAAACTCAGCTGCTTTGCACTAACAAAATGATTTGGCGTGATGCTCGGAGTGCAGAGAGCAGTGCATTTGCAAAGCTTGCTCAATTACCACAATCAGCTGAGAAATTCAGGAGGACTTTGCTTGAATTCTTAAAGAAGATTTAAATGTGCAGTTAATCGCCTGTAATCCCCCTCCAAAGCAGGGGCTTGCCAAAGCATACCACAACCAAAAGCGCTTGTTGTCAGTTATGTGCAGTGTGAATTATAAAAGGAATTGTGTAACTTACAAGGAACCAAATAACCTTACTTACCTGTGTGACCCTTTAAAGCTTGACACCATAAACTTAGCGGCTTGCTTGTTCTCCTGCGCTCACAGAGGTCTGTGCCATGGTGGCTTATTTAGATGCTAGTTGTTCTGCAGCTCTGACACTGTAAATAGACATTTTCCTCTCCTACTCCTGATTTTATTCCGATTTTTATGTCTCTTGCTTATAGATGATAGGTTCTGATCACGTACAATTGAGTGTAGATAGAGGAAAACCAAGTGACTGATGCCCATTTGAAACTACTCGGGAAGATCGCTGAACTTCTTAGTGCCTGGCAGCGTGCCTGTGCTTCCAATGGGTGTTCTCTTGGGAATCAGAATGTGTGCAGTGGTTTTGGAAGGGGGAATTAAGTCTATCGGCTTCTCCTCAGTGACTTATTTTAAATATATGTGAATTTTAAATAATCGGGTCGGAAGAGAATGTTAATCTGCCCTTATCTGACATTATGGGGAGCCTGGGGATCGCTGGGTCAGGTAGTAAATATAAGTTCCCAGTATCTTGTAATACACCAAAACAGATCTGTGGCAGAGATGATGATTTGTCAAGTTTCTGACATTCGGAATCCTAAATTTCAGTACTTCCAGACTGTGCCTGTAAACGTGCCACGTCTGTAATGGTGAAGTAGCCGATCAATGTACCGGTCAATCACAGTAAATTAACTTTTAAAGAGAAAGGTGCATCCTGTGCTGGAGAAGTGTACATCTATTAACAGCAGGCTGTGGCGTAGGACCACAATCACACTGTGTTGTGTTACAGGAATTCCTCAGCGTTTTGCTTTGTGATCTGTCTGCATTAACAGAACTATTGTGGAATTCTTGTTACTCTCCGAAGAGAGCAGACTCAGTTTGGTTTTTTAGTGGTACACTTGATTATTTTTTTTAACTCACAGCTGCCTTGAGTAAATCATTCTGGAAATTTGTTACTAAGGAATTGTAAGAAATATATTCTTTTTCTAAAACCTTTTTTCCATGGAAATGTGTTTTGAACCAATTTCCTAGTCAACACCATTGCGAAGACAGGTGCCATTTTTACATTCTGGTATTAAAGTGGTTTCTACTTGGAAAACTCCAAAAGCAATTTTACAAATGTATATAACTTTTCTTAAAAGTTGAGGTGGGCTGTGAACATGGACATGGCTCTCGTACAGGTATCGGTGCAAATAATGTCACTGTCATTGTTGCTGGGGCTGTCTGTTGGATTCGGCTGCTTTTAAAATGAATAATAGGGAATGGCAGCCACTTGTCAGTGAGGTTTCCAACAGCATCACACAGCTCTCTGCCAGCTTTTACTGCTGGCTTAACTGGGGTTTGTAGCACTGCAGGTCCTGAGGTGCCTCCTTTGGCGTTGGCGCACAAGGAAACCCAGAGTAAACCCGAGCATGACTGGGGAAACCATGTCTGCTACTTCTTGGGAACTGGTAGGATACTTGTGATAGATCCTGCCATGGTGATGGTTGCTGTTTAATTACTGTGTTTAAGGTAACACATTGTTGGATGGGGCCAAGTAATGAACTTGTCAGGCTGTGGTGTTCCTTTTTCTGAATGGCTGTTGGTGATCTTTCCAGATCGATGCCCTTACTAAAGATGTGGCTTTAATGGTGAAAGCTTAACCTCCTTCAGATATGGGGAAGGTTATAAAATGATCCTTCATTAGGTTTTAAGTAGAAGGCTTTATTGCCAGCTGTGAATCTCAGTGGTTTGTGCCTATAGTTTGGTATAGGCTGAAGTGTGCAGCTTGTGGGACTTCTCCCCATGCACTGTGAGAGCTGATTCCCTGGTTACACAGCAGATGCTGCAGCACGAGCGGGTACACCTTAACCTGCCTTTAAAAGTTTGTTGCCAAACTACATTGCTATCTGAATTTCAGATAACTGGTGCGATTATAAAATGAATAACTGAGAACACTGCGCAAGAGCAGTGGCAAGGCAGCTCTTCCCCAGCCTCTCTTCTGAAAGTCCGTTGGTTATGGCTTAGAAAATGGGACTGTGTGCTTCGCGTAACCAGGTCTGTTTTATTCAGGTACAGTTTTTGTCAGCGTTTCCCAATGTTGATTTAACTTTGCAATAGAGAATACTCACCAGGCAAGTGCCCAGCCTGGGTTCATGCCTGTGTGCTAGAGATACTGGTTGGGATTCTGGAAACCAAAATGCTGCTGTGTGGCATCTTGCTGATGTACACTCGCTTACTCCAGTAATGTGAGCCTGTTCCCATCTGCCGCCAGACCTTTTTTCTTCCAAACATCACTGTCCTCTGCCCTGCTCGGTTGCAGATATGTCTCAGTTCCTGGCAGAACTGCTGGGTCCTTGTATGACAACAACATACACCATCGGAGACGGAATGCGGATTAAATAGGCTTTTCCCCCTGCCTAAGGAGAGGGCCCGACCTTGATTTGGCAGAGCTGAACCAATGTACGAGCTGGTCCCAGTGTGCTTACTGTAATGCATGGGGTGGAAATAGTTAACTCTAATTCAGTTAGTGTAACCGCTTGTCCCACAATGAAGTTCACATTATGTTAAGGTGGAATGAAAACATTGTGATAACATTCCAAGAGTGTTTAGTCGTCCCTCTCTGAGGACACTGTCACCTCCACTAGGTTTAGTGCTGTGCTTTAAGATGTTGGTGAGAGTATTGGCTAATTCAGCTCGTTGGTATAAATGGTTGTGTAGCAGAATGACTGATTTTTGAGATAGCATTTCCTGTAAAAGTAATTAAGCATGGGTTGATGGTGCACTTTGTATACAGTAATCTGGCATGCATGCTGGTAAAACTACTTCCTACACTTCAGAGGCACCACAAGCCTTTTTATCCAATTGCTGGTTATGTAAAATACATGCAGAATGTTAATGCAGTGTTGTTATGGTAAATGTGTGAGCAGTGTTACTAATTGATATAACTGATAACAGATTACATGTGCCTGACATTCTTATACCACACAGTATGTTTAGGTTTTAACTAATATGGACTTCGGTGGAGTAGTCTTAGGTATTTCAAGCCTTTGTTTTACTTACACGATGGTGCTCTCTTTGTGTTTTTCTCCTTTTTTTTTAAATAAAAGCATCGGAACACTTGTAGTACATATTACATCCAAAGGAGTCCAAAACAAAATGCTTCTAAACATGCTTGGGTTTAATTTGCCTTTAGTTCCAGCACTTCTCATTGGCTACCTTTGTTGGTTTTTTTTAACTTGTTGCTGACTACTTTGGAAAACTTTGGTCATGTTACCAATTATGAAGTGATTCTGCACTGCCTTTGGATTGTGTATGTATTCAGAAACAGTCTTAAAGCTTTTATTTAAGCTATTAAAAAAACCAGGGACTCGTGCCATTTGTTCTTTAACAGTGCTGTTGTAAAAAGACTTCCCTGTGAAAAAAAAATATCACTTGCTATGAACTCTGTTTATAGCTTTTTTTTTTTTTTCCCCACGATGGATCTTTTCTTTGTATTTGTACAGTGGCTCAGTGAAAGATGTTGCCATGAGTTGATATTGTAACCAATAAACAAGTGCTTTTAACCAGACCCTCTCAGTGGTGAATGCTTTGTGCTGCAGGTCCCCTGCCTCAAAGGTTCCTCCCAACGCGGGAAGCACAGATGAGCTCCACCTACAGCCATCACCTCTGCTTTCCTGGTCCCCATGAAGTGCAAGGTTCGGGTGCATGTTGAACAGCCAGATGGTAGAGAGGTAAACTGCCCTGAGGAACAAATAATGCAAGTGCCTTCCCCGGGCAGCCTGGGGCTGCTGCAGCAGGGGACCCAGCTGGGACTTGGGCACCCGTCCTGGCCAGGGAAAACCAAATCAGTCTTAGACTGATGTTCTTGACATCAGGATTCCCATTACACAATCCCCACTCCCTTAGGGCACACGCCTTTTTCTTTAAGTCTACAGCATTATTTTCCCCAAACCATGTAACTGCTCAGTAGCTGCTGTACAAAGTGCTCTGCGTGCCGGGCTGCTCTGGGAAGCAGCTTATTGCAATTCCACCTCAGCGGTTATGGATATGACAGGGTGAGGCCTTCCCCTCCGCTCCCCCTGCCCAATAACTTACTAGGACACAGGGGGAGTATTTTTTTTAATAAATAACTGTAGAACACATGCATGGAACGTTTTATCTTGATACAACATCCATGAAAAGGCTCCCACCGGAGAGCATTGTTACACACCTGTAACCTCACGCACAACAAGGCTGGGCTGTAGCTCAGTTGCCCTCAAATACCTCAACGCTGTTAACAAAGTTCCAAGAGAGCCAAGCCTAGGCTGGCACAGTCAGAAACAAGCACTAAAATACTCTGGTGAAAACAAGTGTTCTTGCTTTGTCTTTAAATAATTAACTGCCTCTAGCATTAGATTTTACATCTATTTCCTTAAGACAGTAGCCCTTGTTTACTGTTGAAGATTTCATTTAGTCATGTTAACACTTCCATAAAAATATATAAATATTTTGAAAAGGCTTTTATTTTTAAAATAAGTTATTTTTTAAAAGTCAAGGTAGAAAAAAACAGGTGTTAAGTAATTGCAGATGGCAACAGCAAAAAATGTTTGTTCTAAGAGAGGCTTTGCCTTGCTGGAGATGCACACAGAGGGAACTAAGCTGACACAGCTGCCCTAAGCCTTTCCTGGAGGAGACGTGTTCTACAGAAGATCTAAGGGGCTGCTGAGGACATCACCTGAGTAAAGCCAGTCAAACCCACCCTCTCCTGGCCCTGGAGATCCAGCAGCAGAAGCTCAAGGTCAAGCCTGACACCCTGAGCTTCCCTACCCAACACCTCCAGGTGAGTGAAGCCCAATCTACATGGCAAACTCCCCTTCGCGTGGATGTGGGCGTGGTGGCAGTGACCCACACCTGCGGCTCTGCCATGGGTTCTGGCAGTGCTCTCCTGGGCAAATGACCACATCACCACTTTACAAACTATGAGAAACCTGACAAATGTGTTGAAAGAAGGTTATTTTTAGTTCAGCAGTGCCACCCTGGCTAGATGGGGAAGCCAGAGGGGAAACTGGAGCCTACTGCGTTTCATCAGCGAGTGCTCCACAGTTCAGTCCTCTTTCACTTCCATTTGAGGAAGAGGAACTGCTGCCCAGCATAATCTCACTTGCTTTCAAAACAGTGACCCTTTCCCTATGCTAGAGCTTGTGCTTCCCTTCCTTACCCACCACCCCACACAAAGCAGCAGGAGCACCCAGCCCTGGCCCACTCCTCAGCAACTGAAAACAGGAGACAGCAGTGACTGTGATAAGCTCTCTCTCCCCGCAGCAACTCCTGGATGCCAGGAAGCGAGACGTGCCACTGCCCCAACACTACTGAAAACCAATAAGAGTTTGGGTTTTTATTGTCGAGTGCCCAAAGAAATTTAGTGTTTTAAGGTAATTTTTAACTCAAAATCTGCAAAACAAACATAACCGAGTGCCACAGCTCTTCAGTTTGGTTCAGCATCTGAGTCCAAAACAAATTTTACAATAATTAACAAGTGTAATCAAAGTAACATTTAAAATAGAAATAATTTCATGTGACTCCAGAGAGAAGTATAATCTGTAAAATTTCTACTTTGTCCTACAAAGGATCCCCAGGAAAGTGAGCAAGGCTGTTTCATTTACTCTTTTGAAGAAAATGCTTTGTAAAGCGATCTAGTTCATTCTCAAGGTGAATGGCTTTATTTCTGTAAAACAAACAAAAGCGGTGGATTTACTTCAGTACATCACAGAGGAACATCACAGAGGAAGAGTAGTGCTTTGCTTCTATTCAATTCCTGAAGCTCACTGCACTAAAAAACTAAACACGTGCTCTGGCCTAAGCCTCAGCCGCAGTGAGCATGGGGCCTGACTAGGCAGCAGGAGGCTGCCAGCTGCCCGCTACATGCTTCCTTTTCCCCCAACGGCTGTGCCAGGTGTATCCGGGACTTCCCTGGCTCTGGCCTTTCCTTTAAGTGTTTAACTTGGGAGAGGCTCTGCCGTGCAAGCAGGGCACGCAGCGGGGTCCCTAACAGGCCGTTCGTGCAGCATTTCCGTGCCACAGAGTGTGCACTGTTGTGAGGTGCTCAGCCAGTTGTGGTGTTGAATGCCCAAGGGCAGGCGGCAGCCAGGGGATAAGAACATGAAACTACAGCTGAGGCTGCTTGTTATGTCCCTAAACCACCAACTGCTGGAAGTTTCTCTTCTGTAAACACCCCCTATTGGTGCTAGAAGAAAAACAACATTGCAGTGACTGCCTCTACACAGTACAGCTGCTCTCGTGTCCTGCAGGGAGGGCACCACCTTAATTTACCTACAGAAGACCAACAGTCTTCAGAAAGCCATCTCTCCCATACAATAAAGGAAGACAAAGGCAAAAAGCTAAGAAAGAATATTTTTGGAGCTTTGCTCATTCACCTAGGTAGAAGCGTTCGTGTATTTAACTTAGCCAAAGCTGCTCAGTTACAAGTAATACAGGTGTTGCTGCACACCCTTCTGTGCCTCTGCCTACCTCATTTCCACAAGCACCAGTCTCACTGATGTCCGCAAGGCTCCTACCTTAGCTCCCTGGAGTTGCTCTGTATGTTCTCCAGCTGATCTATTTCTGTGGAAAGCCTAGCAATTTCTTTTTCCAGGTTTTTCTGGGTAATATCCACCTGCTGACAGAGCCGAGCAAAGGTAGTGGCCATTTCCCTAAAGGGAAACCAAGTTTGTAACTGTCATTTATGGAAAAAAAATTAAAAAAATGAAACCCACATAAATCCCACAGCATCGCAGTGTGCAGCAGAACCCAGCAATCAAACTCTCCAGCTGTTAACAGATTACAGAATAGCAGAAAGCAGGAGAATCACGTATTTTTTAATTAAAAAAAGAAACCTTAGGCATTAAAAATGCACCCCAGTGTCTGCCAAAACTGTCTGGCATTTTTTGACTGCGCATCAGCACGTGCGTGTCCAAGATGAGGACTCTGTCAGCAACACATGCTGGAGCAGCCGAGTGCTCCCTGCACCACGCTAAGCGCCCTGCGCACAGGAACACGAGCCCTTTGCAGGGTGAGGAGCACCCCAGACTGGCTGAGGCACCCAATCCTAGTTGCTGCCTCAGCCACGTGCTCCCAACCAAAGTTCTAAGACTTATCCTTGCACACAAGAGACAAAAAAAACCCATTACCACCCCGGGCCAGCAACCAGGCTCTCCCACAGGAGAGGAGACCTCTCCTCTCTACTTCACCTCACTGGAGCACTGGTTTGAGTCCAGCTCTTCCATGTCCTCACAGAGACACACAGCTGCTGGACACAGGGATGATTCTCTTTCCTCTGCTGAAGCTGAGCTTTGTATTAGTAAAGTATTCCCTGGGCTACACAGGAGAGGTGTTCTGCACCCTGCTGGTTAGAGGTCTCACTTAGCAGGCCTAATTTTCTGAAATAATAATTTAATCAGAACAAACTGTTTCAACAGGAGGGGCTGTGGGACACAATCACCCAGACATTACTTTGCAAAGACAGGTGAAAAAGTATTTGGGAAATAGACACACAAGAAGGAACAGTTCACAAAGACTCTTTAGTTTCTCTTCCACAGCGCAGACGAGCCAGGACTCGCTGCTTAGGACTGGCCCATACCAACCCTTGGGCCAGAACAAACGCTCCCCCTTAGTGACAGACTGACTCACAGGTTTCTAAAGGCAGGGCGGTTCAGCCTCCACTAGAACTGGGCCAACTCCCACCTTTACAGTAAGGTGCTGGACAAAGGCTACGACTTAAGAATGACTCACACGCACAGATGTACATATTGGCCTTTTTAGGTGGCAATTTCAATCTCTTTTAAGACTCCCTCATGATAAATGCCAAGGGACACTAAAGCTACCGTCCCATGCGATGCACAGCCAGTCCCCACTCCCAGGACACCACAGGACTGCACCAACACGGACTTACATCCTACTGCTGGGAAACACCAGGGTGACACTTACTGTTGAACCTGATGGCTGCAATTAGCACTGGTAAGACTGACGATCATCTGCAGCTTCTCAGTAGCGTAGTTTACAAACTGCTGTTTGAAGGCTCTCTCTTTTGCTCTAGTGGTCCAAGTCAGTCTTTCATAGAGATATAACAACCCATACATACTTAAGGACAGAGAGATGAGTTTCCAGCCTACTGTTTTCCAAATCTGAAAAAGAAGATTCTTCATTACCTTAAGTAAGTTCTCCTACAGAATAAAAATCTAATTCCACCCACTTCAATCATCTTCATGACCTTCCCACCAGATTTGTTGAAGAAAATATATTATTTCCATATTATTATTGCAGAGCAACACATCCGTATTCAAATGAGCTGGTACCCCAGTGGCATGGAGAACACGCAGGTTACAGAAGCCTCACTGCTTTTTCACAGAGGGGGAAAGAGAAAGCAAAGCTCCCAATAAATCCAAACCGAATGAGGGACCATCAAATCATCCCTTAATTCAGAATCTGAACACAGACACATGGCATAAAGAATACATTCAACTACCCTCAGAGCAATTAGATTAATTTTCTATATGTGTTATATGTGGATAGCCAGCATATAACACACGCTCCTCTAGCCCAGTGTTATTAAGTCTATTACATGCTTCATGTTGCACCCCGAACAGGAAAGACCCGCTTAATCTTTGCCATCTCTTCTAGTACAGTGCCCGTTGCTAATGCTACTTGCCACTCCGCCAACAACGATGATGCTCATAGAGGTCCGTGATGTCAGTGAAGCTAAACTCATTACCAAAGGAACCATAAAATCATCATGTGAGACGTTCTCCGGAGTTATGGCAGGAAGGCTGGCAGCAGATGGGGTGGTAGCTAAAGGACGAGGGATCTAGAAGAGTGGAATATGGCAGCCTGAGTAAAAAGCATTAAGGAACTACATAAGCATTTATTTTCATATATTCAGGGTTTGATTTACTTAAATGAAACTCTTCAGCATGGAAATCTGTACAATGCTCCTGGTAAGCACTGGAGGTTTTGACAGTTCCTTGCTCAACAGGGAGCTGGGTTAGAAGAAGCGTTCTGTGTAGGACGTAAGGATCAAAAAGTTACAAACAAAAATGTTACCCAAAGGGTTCAAATTCAAAGGAAAACAAGACTCGGGTAACGGCTGCAGAAAGTTTAGGACAGGATTTTCTTTTCTACCCCTGAATATAATCCAATAAAAACAACCCTCACCAAAAATAATTCACACAAAGGGATGAGGGAAAGTAGCAGCAAGCATGTAAACAGTAGAGGCACGTACAGTAAAAATCAATACATTCTCATGAAGATGAAAAAGGCGCTTAAAATGTCACCCTTATCTCTGGAGCACTCACTTGTAAGTTTGGATCTGCTAGTCCAAACAGCACTCGCTGAGCCTGTTTAGGACCCAAGAAACGATTTACGAGTGAAGTCCATCCCAAGGAAAAGTGGAACATTATATCTTCCTGAAAATCCGCACACAGGCTATGACAGTTTAGATCATAGCTAAGATCAAATTTCCTGCATGGAATTAGCAAGTGGAGCTGATCATGAGCAGCAGAAGGCAACAATGGTTTCAGATTTTCTAGAAGTGAAACAGAACAGTAAAGATGAGTTAACAAATTAACAATAAAAGTTAATCATTTATGGCACATTTGCAAGTAGAACCCTTGCACTACTCGGCAGCTTTGTGAACTAAAATAATCTAAACTGACCAATTCTTTTATTTATTTATTTGTAAGTATTGATCAGAGAATTTATTGCTCTCAAAAAAAAAAAAAAGAAACAGGCACACAAAATCAATTCAGAGCGAAAGCACCACTGGAAAAATTAACTAAATTAATTTAGTCAAATTAACTAAAGACCTCTATGAATGGTCAAAAGACAAGGATGGACTAAGAAAAAGTTGGTCTATCCAGCAGTTCTCTGGTGCCATACAGAAAAAGGCAACATTATCGCAAAGGTAACAGAAGGCTTCATGTAATTCCATGATCTTCCTCTGAATTGTTTATTACCCCATCAGATGAGAGCTGTGGATATGCAATGAAGTTACACAGTGCACAAATACTTTGTGAATGTATCCTGGTTTGCACTCAGAATCTGGAGAGACTGAGGGAAAGGATTATACTGCAGAAAGATTAGCTAACAATTAGTGTACTTCATATATATGTTGTGGAAGCCAGAAGTTTAAATGGGTTTATAAATGGATTAGACAAGTTCCCAGAAGACAGGTCCATTACTGCTAGCTTAAGCCACTAATCCAGATGCAGCATCCTGGCTCAGAAGTCCCTAAACTGGGGATGGATCACTATATTTACCTGGGTGCATTATTCTTCTCCCCAAGCATCTGTTACTGGTTAATATCAGAGACAGGCTACAAAGCTGAACAGACAGTCTTGATCTAAGATGGCTTTTCCTTTATCATTTTATAGCAATGGCATTAAATCACAATCAGAAAGAAAGATATTTTAAAAGATAGTTAGTTTCTTAAATTGTTTCCCTCAGAACAGAAATCTTAACATTCCTCCTCCCTGCTCTTACCAATCATCTCCTGCTGTGACTGATGCATTGACTCATTGACTTCGCTGGAGCAACGGTCAGCCAGGTTCTTTCCCAAACCATCTTCTATATGTTTGTTCAATTCCTGAAGTTTTATAAAGAATACATGCTCATCCATTTATATTTATCTGATCAACTGCATTATACGGAGCAATGTTAAACACTAAGCATTATTATTTACAGTGAGAAGAAAAGAATGTTACCATGGAAATACCATGCTTCTAAATTGCATGCAGTGACTGAAAACCTAATCCAAGTGAAAGATTTCTCTACAACTGTGACCATTAAAAGGCATATAGAAAAGTCTGTATTTTCAATAAACTGACACTGAAAAGCATACTACTACCACAGTGCCCCGCAAAGCTTTTATTGTCACCATTTGATGGGAGCCAATTTCATTGTTCTGCACAAAGATAAACTGATCCCATCAACCCCCATGGAGTTCTGCTCCAGACACTGTACAGAGCCAGGATGGCAGAGACTGTCCTGAAAATGCAGCAGTCCCAGCTGATCAACAAGGCTGGAAGTTGCAGCAGTCCATCAGTAGCAGCAAAGTCCAAGTCTACAAAGCAAACTCTTACAGGTGTATGAGCCTTTAAAATACTAAGTTTGAGGAGAAATTTACAGATTTTTTTTTTTAATAAAAATTGCCTTTTTCCTTTAAAAATAAAAATGAAAAAAAAACCCACCATAAAGTGTTTGGTAGTTGCAAAGTAATCTTATTTTTGGATCTACTTCATTTTAGGAGCAGTGAAAATTTGTTATGCAAGGTCTTTATTTCGTAGAAATGAAGACTACAACTCAGGATGTGAGTGAATTAAAAAGTCTCAGTAGCTGCTCTAGTAAGAAGACGGTCGAAACAAAGAATGATTTCTTTCCAAAACCAAAGCAGAAAATATTTTCAACCTCTTCCAGTTTTAGGTAGACAGACACAGGCATGTCAGAAAGTAATAACCGTGCAATACTTAAAAGTACCACATAAAATGCTACACAAATTATAAAAATAATGAAGTAGAAATTAAATGGAAGACAAAGAACCTAGCTTCAAATAACACAAGAAAACTTACTGTCTTATAGTGCTTCAACACTTGAGGAGAAGGGTGAAAATCTGAATAGAATTCATCAACTAAAACTGAAAGTCGGCAAATCTCATCAGTCATGGCAGAGGAGACCTGGAAGAATGCAGTAAATATATGAAATATTTCTCCCACCTTTTCCAGCTGGACCGAAGACAGACCACTGCAGCAACTGATTCAGAAACGATTCAATTACCGGAGAGTAAGGAAGGGCTACCAGTTTGATTATTTTTTACTTTTTTGTACTGGAGAAGGAACATAGTAGCCATTCCAAAGGTACTTCATATGGTGGGTAGGCAACGGAAGAACCTGCCTTACAGAAGAGACAGCACTTGACTCTGGGGGATTTTTCACACTGCTATTACTTACTTTATTTTCTACTTCCTCAGTAACACGTTTGATTTTTTCCTTAGTATCTTCTGTCAAAATGTTCAGCTGATTTCGAACAAAGTCCAGTCTATCCCTCTGGTCTTCTCGCTCCTCCATTGAATGGACTCTAACACAGCAGAAGGGAAATAACCATCACCAGCAGGTATTCTCCCAGTAATAGAACAAGCTCTGTAATTAGGCACAGACCACCTAACTGACTGTCTACTGAGCACCCAAGAAGAATCCAAAGTGACACTGGCTGAAAAAAGCAGAGGCACTGCTTCAGAATGACTACAATATAGATATGTTTTGATATATTTACAAAAATAGCATTTGGAGTTTGAATTGTTATCGTTGTACAAAACTACAGTTGAGAAAGGTGAGGGAATCAGGTGCCTTTAATACTTAAGTCTATTCTGATTTAAAAAATTAAAAAAAGAGAAAGGATAAATCCGATCAAACTGTCCTAGTGCTGCTCGCCAGCACCACTCAACTACTCCTTAACAGCAACACGAGCCTGATGACTCTGCAAAGCAAAGGGGAGGCAAAAGAAACTAACCTTGTCATAAAAAACTCTGCAGAAGTCCCTGACCTATCATTTAAGTAAAAATTGCTTAAAATCTAGAGCAGTTTTATCTTGAAGGGCCAGCAGAAACTTCAAACAGCAATTCAGATTAAGTGGAGTCACTACTGGGAGGTTGACTGACAGAAAGAAGTAGAGTGTCAGAATATTTTCAAACATTTCACAGCACGTTTTCATAGGATCTGACCAGGTGAGGCAAGTTAGTATGTAAACACGCAGTTTGTAAAAGCTGATGTACTCAGGAGTCTGTGGAAACACATAGACAGGAGATAGATGGAAAGGATCAAACAGGACAGCAAGTTCACTGTGTACAGGAGAGGCAACAGCTAGCAAACAGAAGTGAGGAAAAAAACTCATACATATGCAAACCTCCAAGAATATATGAAACTATCAGAGTAATAAGCTGCTATCATCAGCACTAAAAGGACTACACGAGCAAAGAGAGAATAAAGATTTTTAAGGATACAATCTGGAACAGGCTGGAGTCTAAGCCTTTGATGGCTTGGGCTCCTCTCATCCCCTACAGTATTCCAACCACTTGGAAATTAAAGTTCATCCATTTATTTTCTCAGTGTTTCTGCTGGCAAAAAAAACCCTCATGTAAAGCAGGCCCAAACATCACTTCTGAAATGCTGGATATAGCTAGAAAAACTTAAAATTTCAAACAGTTTTGAAAAAAAATAAAATTGAAAATTCACTGACTGCCTTTGTAACAGTAAATCAGTAAAGGAGAGTAACAAAATAAACCAAGATCCCTATACAGAACTTGAACACCAAGAGCAATGCCGAGCGGTGCAAGTGAATAGCAGCGAGACTGACACACCAGAGAAATTCTCTATTTCTTACCAAGTGAGAAAAATGAATTTTTAAGTCTTTAATGGCCCAAGAAAATCACCAGCATTGAAGTGACTCCTCAGAGGATCTGGATAAACCAAAGCCAACCAGCCCTCCAACCAACCTACCTTTTCTCTGCTGCTGCTATGTTTATGTCGTCCATAATGTTTTTCACAGTATCTATTATCTGTTTAGCTCTGATAGTGTGCTGTTCAAACTTGGTTTTCACGGCTGACTGCGAGATACACTCCTGCGAGGGGCCCAAGCCACAACACATTACTGCAATTCCATGCCAACACATTCAGGAATTTCACTGTCAGGAAGCACATGCTGCTAATTTTACTATGAACTTATATCCATTGGAAATAAAAAGGGAGAAAGCATAGAAATTAAAAGACAACAGAACTGAAATATCAAATGAATCTACAGCAGCAAATCTGTACCTTTGTGTTCATTCACAGTAATGTGCATAGGTTTTTATTCTTTTAAAACAAATTAATAAAGAAAAAAGAAAACTCCGAAGAACACGTAAAATTAATCTAGCTCTTCAGAAAAATTTCCAAGCAACCTCCTTGGAATTATAAATGTCTAACATGAACGCTGGCAATATTGCACAGCTTGTGGATTTTCAGGTGTAATAAATATTCTTAGTTTCAAGAATGAGTTCTGTCAGTAAATTTCATGTGCTCATGCCAATAGCGACCATCCAGGAACAAAATATACAATTAGAAATAAGAAACAAGGATTCTCTCATAGGATTTAAAAGTTGTTAAGTAGTCCTTAAAATATTAACTTATTTGCAGATTACTGGGGTGTTAAATGAATGAGTAGACAATGCTCTAAAGATACAACTTCTAATCTGTCTTCAATGTTTAATAATGTACAGTGATTCAGAAAATACAGGACGCTGATTGAAGCAAAATACAAACGTTCAACTTGGGCAAACATAAAGCAATTGTGATAAACCAAAAATTACAACTTCCAAATCTTCTCAGGCAACTGCACATCCTGAGTTATGCAGCCAATTAAACACTACTGGAGCTCAGCCTGCACTAAGTCCCCACGAAGCAGCAACATCTTCTGCGCTTGAGGGGAAGGAAGCAAGCAGCTGGTTTCTTTATAACAGATCTATGGGGTTTTTAAATTGTTCTCAATCTGTGGATGCATCTTTCACAAGACACACAGGTCTAGAATGCTTTTAAAAGATTTGCCTATGACCTTAGCATGTGCTGTAATAACACATTTCAGCTATCTGAAAATAACAGAACAAAACAAAATAAACAAAATGGATAAAATACATTCCCTGTTCCTCGATGAAGCAGATCTAGAAATCAGCAATGAAAAGCCAGAGTTTCTAAATATCAGCACATTGTAAGAGCTAGACTAGACACAGAGGAGTCTTCCCAACATTAGTATGTGGTGAAGAAAAGGATGACAGTCACTCACAACACAATCAGAAAATCCAAGTTAGAGCACTAGGAAAAACACAGAGGTTAGTTAAATGACCAAGAAAGGTAAGAAGGGGACAGCAGCAGTTTTGCTGTTAGCCTGTAAGTAAGTATTTATAGAGGCACAGAGAAAAGCTATGTTTCAACACTGTAACCCAAACCAGTTACCTTCCAGCCCACTTCCAGTATAGTAAGACAGTCTTTAGGTGCACAGCTTCTTACACTCCAATGCAGTGTTAGGGAAGGACTCTGCAGTAGCACACTAATTCAGGCTGTTATTCACTCCAATTTACAGCCAGAATTACTATTCTGCCCTGTCTCTCCCCTCCACACACAATCTCCGTTACCAGCTTTTTGAAGAAACTTGGGAAAACTACAGCCTGAGGCCTAGTGGGGTTTGGTTTCATGTAGAACATCCACTGAGCACTACTGCACAGAGCACAATGTGCAAGCACTTCTCTGCCACTTCAATAAGGCATTTCTAAGTAGCTCACAGTAAAATTTCAGAATACAGATACACACACTACTTTCTGTTATTCCACAGTATAAAAATTCAGAATTAATCCACTAATTCAACTTGCAGGTCATTTAAGATTGTACATTTTCCTTCTTTGTTGTAATACAGCTGACATACATACTAACATCACTTTTTAAAGCTACTACACGAGTGTCTAAAACCTTAATTTCACCACTGCTTATGAGTATTTCTGGTAACACCTAGACTAGTTTTTCTTCTTGCAACTTTAACCATCCTGTGCTTTGCAGAAGAATGTGTTATATCTATTTTTTGAATGCCTTTTGCTCTCACACAAAAGTCTACATAAGTGTAGTTACATACCTTTAGAAAATGAGCCAAATTTTTCCCATATCTCAACAAACTAGCACTGATGGATTGCTTCTCAATTTTTTTTTTAAGATTCCAGCTACACTGAGCTTGTACCAGTCCTAGGATGAACAGACTTCCCATCAGGGAACTGATACTAAGATCAGGAATGTGGAAGTACTGGCAAAGTAACAGTTCCTCTTCTCAGCCCATACGGAAAAAGGGAAGAACCCTTCCAATCTGAGTGAAGACAAAAGCAGTGTGAAAGAATCCAGAGCAGCAAAACCAGCAGATATAGCCAGTGGGAACAAGGAACGCGTGGACAAGTTTATAAACGAGGTGATGAGATAGCTTAGAGAGGTGAACTGGGTAACAAGAGTTTAAGAGGTGTTTGGAAAGTCTGAGCAGGGCACTTGAGCAGGGACAAGGAGATAAAGGCAAGATCAGACAGAAGCAAAGAAGGGGTCAGTGTTCGACAAGGACAGACAGAAGCATTTGGGCTCTCATCCCTTCCCTTTCACAGCTGGAGTGTAATCCAAGAGTCTTGGGATTTGCAGCTTTTCTGTCAGGAAACAGAGTAAACGCAAAGTGCTTCAGCCAGAAGTGCTTTAGGTACTCACGGCTTAACAGCATCTGAATTTGCTCTAGCAGTGCATAAAGCATGGTATCAAGGAGGATTTCATTCCCAGACTGAACACAGAAAATCCTACCTGATGTACAATATTCTTCACCAATAGATAGGCTGATATTGCCTAGTGCCGGTAAACATAACTGACACCAGCATCCATTTCTTTATCAGCTCAAGTGACAGTAATTTGAGCATGAGGTCTGAAAATTTCAGACCTGGTGAACCGCTTAAGTATCAGCTCTGCTTTAAAAGCAAATCAAATGCCATTATAACTTGGGAAACTGACTACAAAACCTGAATGTGCTGCAATATCAGACATTCAAAATTTAAATAACTTTGGCAATCATAATTTAGCACACGTAGTCATGCTCTTTAAGTGATGTGATCACACTCCTATTCTAAGCAATTCGCGTTGATTTCAGGACGAAACATGGCTGAGGAGGTAAAAACATTACAGAATCCTTACAGAATCCACACTTCCTGTTGGGATCAGAAGGTGCGAATGAGATGGATAAAGTGAAAGAAGGCCATTCAGTGCTGTTACAGAATCGGGTTTTGCCCTTGCCTCTGGCAAAGAAACTTGTCATGATTGTGACCTTGTGATAGATGCTTCTCATTTTGGTGTCCAACTTGGGACTGTAACATCTGATTTACAGATGTGCTGAGCACCCACAGTATCACATAATTTACTAAGTCACATGTCCATCTTAATCATGAAATATCCTAAGTGTTGAGTGCTTAACTATAAGATTTTGTCAACAAAGCTTTGGGTACAGCACATGGCAAAATATGTTAAAGAACAATAATTGATTTAGAAGCTTTCTTTCCACTTTTCCTACTGCTTGAAAGTTTGCCACTATAACTCTCAGGCCAAAAACTACAAACAAAAACTCATGTCTAGCTATAGCTAGTGACACAAACAAGAAATTTCATGGCTCAGACTCAGACCCTGCCAGTACTCTGAATCCATCGTTCCAGCAACTCTGTCATCCATTGTAAAAGTGTGGATAGAGGCTAAATTTAAAGTTCAGTCAGACATTTTTTTGCTTATGCAAGACAGGAACAAGCTGTTATTTTAACATTTTTTGATATACACACATCATCACATAACTTGGTTTTGCTAAGGTCAAATGGGCTTGATTGTAATGAGAGAAGAAATGCTTCCCAGAGCTCATTTATTTTTTTTAGATATACCAAACAAGGAGTTACTGGCTCAGGCACACAAGAGCCATCTCGAGCATGTGCTGTATACAAACTACAGCCACATCATTCAGGCTCATGTTGCATGAGATACACCAGTATATATTACACAAAACCATCAATGCATACCCAAAATGCCTTCTCAAGATATCCACAAATGGTTTTAATTAATTAGTTATCAAATTCAGCGAGGCAAATGGATCCTATTACAAAGAAATCATTCAATTGTCTAGCCAGGTCTGCTTCTGGAGAAACTGCAAACTCCAGCTATGAACGCAGGTAAACTGAAGGTGAAGGATGGATTCTGTACAGCAACAAGGATGCAAAAATAGCATTAGTGTTGAGACTATCAGAGCTAGTAGGCAGCTAATGGTGATAATTTCAAAACTCTGGCTTTAAAAATGCAAGTAAATATTTAGATTTACATTGGCGAAACAGGATTTCCTACTATTTGTACCCTGAATTAAAATAATTAAATAAAAAGCTACAACTTCAGAGCAAAATCAGGTTTAGTATACATCAAATATTTCCCCAGCTCATGGTTTTAAGTAATACAATACTTTCTAAGAGCACAGTCTTTTTTTATATAGACTATACAGGTATCGAGATTTCAAAATATGAGCTACAAGTCCAGTTTTAGTCCCTTCCCTCACTGAACAATAGTCATTGATACCTGATACAGTAACAGATACCTGATAATCAAGGTAAGAACAGATGATCAGAGCCCACAGATAAGGCAAAAATGTCAAATGGTTTGAATATCTTATACCCCCCACTTCTTAATAATGATTACGTTCAGTAAAATTAAGCTTCGCATAAGGAAGAGCTACCTTTGCATTAAAAAGCAGGCAATCTAAAAAGCCCATCATAAATACCTCAAATATCTGCTCGAAATGTTGAAATTCTTGGAATCTTGCTTGAAATCCTTCAGTAAGTGCTTCACCTGTGAAACACAACAGACCATAAGGGAGAGTGCAATTCCTCACAGTGACAGCATCTTAAATTTTTTTTTTATCATATTTTATAATATTTTATGATATTTTTCTGTATTTCAGGAAAAGTAAGAGTTCCTACACACCACCCTCTGGCATTCCTTGGGCCTTCTGTCTCCTAGCACTCAGAACTTCTTTTGCTGAAACAAAAAAGATGCGATTCCTTGCTTCTACAGGATCAATAACTTTGAGCTCATCAACTAGAAACGTCAGACAGCGCTCCATGTGCTGCCTGCGCACCTACGGAAAAGGTAAAAAGTTCATGAGAAAAAAGCCAAAAATTGAACAGTGACCAAATCACAACGTCAGAGTCAGAAACAGATGCTGAACAACCCATTAGGCAGCCGATGTCTTCTAATCCTACCCATGCATGCAGCAGCTGCTGTTTTTAACCATCTGAACAGCCCTGGACAAACCATACTTTCTTCTTCTACTGCCTGTATTTATTTAAGTCAGATATCTCTGACAATTACTGGGGTAACCCTTTCATCTCCCATATACAGAGAAATAAGTATCACTGCAAGCCAGCTGCCGTTGGGAAGATCCAAAGAGCACACTCAACTGTTCCATCTAACTCTGTACTGCGTCAGCTACTCTATGCACACATATGTGTATAACCTGTAGCCTCAGGCTGCTTTACCACTAAACAATAAAAAGTAATGCCACGAAGATTGAAAATAAGTGGAGGGAAAAGGTTCTAAACAAGCCTCCCATTGTGTTACCTGCTTGCACATATTGTAGTTTGAATTGCAGGCTGCTTTTTGCTCTCAACAAAGAACAAGTTATTTCCATTTTCTGACCAAATAACTTATCCGTTTAATAATAATATAAAAACACCATCTTGGTCTTAATAACTGCATTACCTAGCCAATTTAGTATGCTTTTATGAATGTGCAGGCCTTTTCTTTACATACATATTAATATTTTAAAAAATCAACCCAAACAAAAACCATTAAGTCACTCACATCTTCCATATATTCTGGTTCTGATGCGGAGGCATCCCATCTATTATTCAAGATGAAGATGTTTGGCTTGGAAAGTCGTTCATTCACTTTATGGAAGAAATGTTTTTCCTGAGAATTAAAGCACAAACAGAAAACTCTCTAGACATCGAAGCCAGAGCCACAGATTCTTCTGTAACAAATTCTGAAGTTAAACTTCTTTAAAAGTTTCCTATTAAAAAGAATTCATTAGCACTAAAACCCACTCATACACAACACAAAAAAAAAGCTTATGACAGTTCACTAGTCATTAAATGACTTCAAACTGATGCCAATGTTACGCCAAATAAACTGCAAGCTTCTTTAAAACTGGTACAAATTAAGAAAACCTCCAAAACAAATAGTTTAGAAAACAGTGGTGCAGAAGTCTATTTTTCCATAAACCTATCACATCATTCACTGTCTTTTTTTTTTTCCCCTTTTCCTTTCACTCCTACTATTTCAAAACTTCATCTCCTTTGGTCCTCCTAACCCCTCTATTAAATTCACCTTCAACTGTGACACTCAAAATATTGTTGCTGAAGAGAGGAAGGAAAAATAAACAAACAAAACACGACTGTATCTGCTCATTTCATTTTTTAAGATGCTTGTTTAAAACTATGAAGTCTTCCTTAGCTGAACTACCAAGATGCTCCTGTCCACCCTGCCAAATCTGGTTTCTATATTCAGACAAACACCATCCGACTATATTCTTCAATTAGGCAACCTCAGCTTGACCTACAGACAAGTCACAGGCGAGGACGTCCAGAGGACGTATGGCTAGAGCCACAGGGAAAAAGCCACTGCTGAAGGTTTTTATTTTAGAAATAAGACACGCAGGTATCTGAAAACATATTTGGGTCCCCTGCCAGTACCTACCACCCATCATTGCTGTTTTCACAGTCATAATAGGTAAGTTGTGATGAAATGAATCCTGACACAGCACAGCTCAAACAGAAGAGATCTCTGTGCTGTCATAAGCTTTTTGAATCTGCAGCAGGACACGACTGGATATTTTGGACACAACACTGGGGATACGTTAGTCTCCATCAGTTGGGGATGTATGTGCCAACAAGGTGACTGTTGCAGAAACAAGCACGTTGTCTGAAGAGAATTTATGAGGGATTATTAGAAAAATCACGTTCATGCAAGAAGTCTGTGGTTACACAGCACCTTCAAATATTTTCAAACCTGTATGGTAAGAAGTAAAAACAATGCCTAAGGAGGATGAGAACACAGTTATCACATGCTTTACCTGAAGGATAAACTCATGTAAATGAAGAAATAAATTACCATTAGCCTCAATGCAAAGCAAAATACAAGTGCTTTACAGCAGTTACATAATTGTTAAGGACAATTTCATTTGTGTCTACCAGGCTGAAAATATTAAAAAGGAAAAAGAGTAAGAGCTGTTTACTGAGCCAAAGCCTCAATCACAGCCAAAACCTATTTCCTTTCCCTCTAAGATACACTCAGGATACTGGTTATTTCCAGACTCTAATAATTACAAGGTGCTCAGTGTTAAGTGAGGATTTATAGGCATGGCAACCAAAAAACCTCAGCAAGACTGTAATGCTTAAAACAAATTGCAAGACTAACCTATTTCTACTTAGTTGCTTTCAGCCATGCCCAACAAGGAACAAAGACTGGCCCAAAATCACATTAAAAAGCAGAGTAGCACTTCTGTGACTGCGATTTAAGGACAGGACAAATACAAAACTTACAGAATCTTCCAGCAGATGTACAGCTCATTCGTCTCTCCTGCATATTTACTATCTCAGTCAGACTGGTTTTAACAATTCATTTCTTCAGAGTGAATGAGAGAACCAAAACAAATTTGGCCTTCTCTCTGTTACTTTACTAAACCAAACTAAAATCTAGCATGCAGATCCCTATTGTTTCCATACAGTAATGAGGTACTCTCTAAAACTTGATCTTTTTTTCTTCTTCGTTTTTCTCAATTAAAAACCCCAAACCAACTCTGGCATGGATGTATTGCAAACAACTTGCAGATTCCCTCCATACTAAAAGCCAAAAAGCACGCTTCTTGTGAGATAATGGAGAAGAAGATAAAGTCATAGTTGTGCCAGATCTCCTCTTTGACTTGAATGCTTCCAGGATCATCTTACTTTTCCTTTTAATTCACATCTCTTTTGTATTTGAGTCTGCCGCTTCTGTTCAGAAGATGGAATGTAGTGTTTTAAACATATTTTATGCTCTTCTCAGATTTCTATCAAACTATTCTAATTTGCTAGAATTCAAGGAAGCACTGTCTTTGTACATTGAGTTCTTTATTGTATTAAAAATTGCCTCAATAATTAGACTAAAGTTCAGACACTGCATGCCAGAACTATCCTCAGAACAATCAGAGTATTTCATCTGTCTACAGTAGGCTTAATAGAAGTCTTCAAGAGATTTCTTATTAGCATTATACTACGTTCTGGCCCTCCCTTCCAATAACCCGGAAACCTTACAGTGATATCAACTGCATTCACAATACTTAGTTTAGTCAAAACTGGAGATCGCTACAAAAGTAAAGCAAATCTCTCGTCTGTACTTTGTGTATTACAACAGCTCCTTTGGCCACCTTGCATGCCCGCCTTCTATAAATCATACAGTGTTTTGGCAGCAAGGTATACAGAAGTCTTCTCTCTCTTGCAACAAGGTTTTATAGAATAAAGGTGTTGAAACATCTTCAGCTCTCTACGCAGCACAGAACCATGCAACGAGAATGCTCATTACTAACATCTTCTCCAGAAGAAACACAGTCCAATGAAGGCAACCTATGGCACCTGTCCTCAACACCAGGTGTATTAAGGGAATTCACCCTCTTCTCAGATAAGAACACGTGAGGAAGACTGAAATTCAACTTCTTTCACCTACTTGGTGTATTTTACTGAACTTCTGGATATTAAATATTCCATATCCTATTTCTTTGATAATTAAGAGTGTCTTCAGCTGACACATACTGACAAACTGTAGAGTGAGACAAGCACTACAAAATAAATCCATTTATCAAAAAAGAAACTGAGATAGAAAGGACTAACGTGGTGCTGAAGTCAGAGTAAGCAAAACTGGTGAGAAACTTGATTCTCCTTTCCCTAGTGGAGGATATATATCATTTCTTGCCCCCCATCCCTACATTTCATCCACAAGATTTAAGTGCAGTGATTCATAGCAGCTTCAGTAAAGGTCTAGGGGAGCCATTTCAGTTATGGAACTGCTGAGTATTTAAACGAAGAAGTAACGTTAGAACCATTGCATGTCGTACCGTGTTCATGAGAGTTGATTCAGAATTGGCAACCAAGACAAACACGTCAGCATCTAAACAGAACTTGTCAATCCAGCTGTCTAGTTCTGTGGTGACATCTGTGCCAGGGCTGTTGAGAGGAAAAAACAGAAACTGGTATTCACACAGCAAAGTAGTATTTATTTTTTATAAAATGGTAAAAAATAGAGTGAGATTGCCTAAGGGCTTTTAAGAAGATACAAAGCCTTATCTCCTTAGATTGATGCTTACTTCGAGCTTAATGCAAATACAGCAAAAGCCAATTATACTTTTGCATGTATCAGTCATTAATTCACTGGACCATCTACTCATTTCAAAATGCAGTTTGAATAAATATGCACAGTATAATTTCCAAGGGAATTGACAAACAGTTAATAAGAAATTCAGACAGTCTCACAAAATGCCCCCCCTCTGTATCCCAAGTTCTAGCTTTTAATAAAAAACAAGAGTTGTTCATCACTTTTTTTTCCATTAATAAATGTCTGCTTCAAAGTGCTATTAAATCTACCCACATCTTGCATAGCATAAGAACTTAAAGTGAAGTTAAAACTACAGTGCTGTCAGTTTTAAAAATACACAAGTGGAATATGATCATCAAGTCATGTTTACTACACAAATTTGCTGTATTTAAAAGTAAAAAGATTACTTTCTCTTTACAAGCGCCCATTCTCTCAGATTTCATGATGGGTTTTTTCCCCCTTTATGTTTCACCTTTAGCAATCAAGACTGTGCAGAGTAAATCATGCCTTATATCGTACCTATGCAAGGATTCCTTCTGGGCTTCCAGTGCACTTGTGTTACACGTATGTACCAAGGAGACAGCACAACTGTATAAGCTTGGAAGCCCAGAAGTGCATTAAACCAACGAGCTCCCTATGCCAGCCGGGTGGCTTTCTCTGGGACTTACACAGGACATGAGTTTGCACCCAAGAAAATAAAGACAAACTCCCAGTGCTTTCAAAGCTGCAAGATGAGAGATGCAACAAAAAAAGACTAAACTATATCAGAATACACTGTGGATGTTATCTCATTGGTTATGAAGGAATCATATAAATTCACTCATACTTGAGTGAATTACTCTCAAATTCAATCTATGTTGACTCACACGTTAGATACAGACCACCTAAAGTCTGAAAAAACATTACTGAGTCCTAGCTTAGTGGCCAACATGGGCATTTGACATAAACAAAGCAATGGCTTTCAGAATTCTTTAAATACACAGACTGCAGGAAATTCCAGCCCTACACTCAGGTGCCCACAGCTGACAGTCACAACTACATTTTGAGGTCACCTATTACTTTGGTACATAGGCACTGCAACTCTTATCAGAAGCATTTAAAAATAAAGTCCAGATTACACTTCACATGATGAGTCTGAAGTGTTTAAAGACAGGAGGTGGGCGAAAGGTTGTTGCTACAACTACTCTATTCATACTTCCATACTGTTTGTTTTAAAGCTAGAAGTATCCTTAGCCAAAAGCTAGTCTGTTATTCAGCTCAATCACAAGACACACAGTTGGCTGTTCCAACTGTTCCAAGGCCAAAAACAGTGGGGTGATGAAAGGCGGCAGTAAGTGCAAGAGAATAAACTCTGTACTCTCAAAAAAAAAAAAAAAAAAAAAGAGCTTTTGATAATTTTGCATTCTAACAACCAAAATACAATCAATAAGTAAGCCAATTTCTTTTTTAAACATTATAGAGGCTAATTTACTAAAAAAAAAAAAAACATTTACCAAAATAGAAACCATACCTGTCCACTAAAACCAAATCATCTCTCAGCAGGGCACACTTTGACTTGGGCCAAAAGACATGGACAAGACAGCCAGCTTTCAAATCTTTATCCATGTGAAGCGCATGAGCAAGCTGATTGACTGTCTATAATGAGCATAAAGAGAAGACAAACATGAATACACACCAAGAACAAGTCTGTACACCAATTTTGTTCTCAAGCAAACCTGGACAGGATCTATCCAGGACAGAATAAGAGAGTTCATACTTCCTCCTGGTGAATATCTGTGATTTTTTTTTTAATAATTATTTTTAAGCTTTTAGTCTCATCAGCCTCTAAAGTTTAAACAAGCTGTGTCTTCAAATCTGGACGGGAGTTTCTTTGGAGCCATAAAGCAGTATTCACTACAGAGCTAGACTGCCTGATACTGAGTGCCATCATGAATTTGCCTCAGAGTTCAACATATCAATGCGAACAGTTAAATAAGCCCAACAGAGCCCAACTAGAGGCACATTCCAAATATTTAACAAGTAACAGAATTTACTCTGAGTCCTATAAAAATAAACGACTCAGCATACGCTGTTCTACAACAAGATATCACTTGTTTCTCTGAAATATCCACTGAAAACTGTGAAGTAAACCATTTTAGTTTGTTGGTTATTCACTCCTGATAAGAACTAAAAAATGTGGAGTTAGTCTTACGCGAACTTGAAATCAGTTTTAAAAAACAGATCTTTTGAAAAGTGTTATTGTGGAAAAAAAAGTAGCACTAATCCTTCAAAAACTGTACCTTGACACTCTTCTTTTCTTCTGATCCTTCTGTCATAAGGTAAGCCTTATCTCCATCTGTCCCTTCCACACTGAGAAAGCAGTTAGTCGTATGGCCAATCCCACTGGGAAGTACCTTATCCCACAGCATCGCATTAATAACTGAACTTTTTCCACTGCTTGTTCTAGAAGGAAAGAAATAAAAGCACTCTTAGCAGAGCACAGCAGCACTACGCATACCTTTGAAACTGAATGTATCCCCATTTAATTGCATCAGGCCCACATACTGCAAGCTGTTCCCAGGTGATAGAGCTTCAGGCCAGTACAGCATTGCCAGCCAGAAAAGAATAGGGAGTGCAGGAAAAGTTCATCTGAAAAGTAGTTTCAAAAAACTTTCTTGGTACCAACATTGCCCACCCAACCAAGAAAATCAATTTTATTTGCATAACACACACTGGCCCAACAAGCCCAGCCTGTACGGGTGAGCATGCTTGATCTGGCACACCTCAGTCTGAGCAAGGAACTTGTAGAAGACACTGCCTCGACTTTGCTACACCAGAAAAAGCTCCTAGCATAAATAAACATGCCTTAGAACAGCTTAAAGCAATAGCTAAATCACGGCACGCTGTCTCACATCAGGCAGCAGCCTGCCCTCTCCTTTGCATCAACCCCAGCATTGCCATAGAAAAGAAATGATTGAAAACATGTATCACATTTTGGGCAGAATTGCACCTTTAATAATGGAACTTAGTCTTGCCCTTATTTCAGAAGAAAGAGATAGCTAATGAACCTAAATTTTGCTGATTAAAAGGAACTGTTCACCAGCACAAGAATCTGCAAGAACTTGAAGCTCTCAGCAACGTCCCACTATCACTACACCTCTCACCCACAAGTATCTGTTACACAACAGTAGGAAGTTACATAGCCTATAACTCATTTTTGAGCAGCTACTTCTTCTAGTCAAAGTTCAGTGCTTGCTGTACAAGAGTTTACAAATTTATTCAAAATGTCAAATGGAGAGTTAAATTCCAGTTTCCCTGTTCTGAACTTCTGCCCTTTGCAAAAGCAACTTTAATCAAACCTTGTAAACACATTCAACTTTTAACTTTGTGAAGTATCGATGCTGAGATATTACTGACTTCTTTAACCCAGATCCTTTTAATGTTTCTTTAAATAGCCAAATTATTTATAGCAAAGTGAAGACCACTGTTGTACGCACTTTTTCCAACATTATTGCAGGATTTTTAGAACTACAACATTAAGATTCCTATTCCAGTAGAATTTTGTAACTACATGCTTAAATTTAAGCACAGAAAAATCACTCTTCCTGAAGCAAAGAGGACTAACAGACACCAGGATAACCAGGCACATAAAAGCATTTGAAAGTCCTGGAGCCACAATCTTTTAAAAAAACTTCACTATTTTATATCTGACTTCAGTAAGACAGATTTCCATCACCTTGCTACAATCTCCAAATATTATAGGGACAGAATACCACAATGTTTAGAATACGGGCATTTATGGGAAGTGTTAAGCCCTAATTACAATTTCTCACTGAAAACTTAAGACTTTTCCACTAAGATGAGACTGAAATCCAAATCACAACACATTTGAGCAGCGAGACATGAAACCTCAGTGCTTCCGGTGTATCACCTGACAGCACCTCAACAGGACACTTATTATGTAGTAACACATTTTCGGTGCAACAAGTTTTTTTATTAATTTTTTTTTCCTGCTGCAAAAATCAAAAAAAATATAGCTGACATGATCTCAAGCTGACCAAAGCTAAAAATTTTCAAATACTGAAAGTACAGTATTTTTTTTTTTAAGAAGAGAAGTGAATTTAAATCACCTATAACTTTGGAAATGCTATCTAAATATGCGAAAGGTTTGACACTTGGTCTGCAGTAACACCACAAAGAACTAGAACTCTACCTAATTAGTGATTTGGGAAAGCAGAAATTCACAGTTTCAATCAGACTGATCTGTAAAGCCATGCAATTACATTGTTACTGTTATCCCTTATAATCACCACATAGCTCTATCAAACTAATTATGCACTGAACAAGGCCAGTGTCTCTAACTGCCTATTTTCCATCAGCTGCTGATAAATGGAAAAATAAACAGCTCAAACTTTAGGTTTTCAGTACTTGTGATCAAACACAAACAAAAGTTCCCAACAGTCCAGTAAAACAAAGATACTAAACAAACAAAACCACTGTGTTAAAAAAAAACCAACAAACCAACATTGCTTTTACCATAGATATACAGACACTAAGCCCTACAAGAGAAAAAGGAAAAAAAAGGTTCAAATTAAGTTCTGGTAATTCCATTCATTACCTGCCAAAAAATGCCACTTTCATGTGTCTCCGTGAAAGCACCTCACCAATGACTGCTAACTTCTTTTTATATGCCTGTATCTTTGCAAGTTCGTCTTCTGTTGCTATATGTTCAAGCTCTGGGTTCCTGTATGTTGCTACACATAGAAAAAGAACAACAAACAATCACATACACAGTACATGCATGAGGATGCAAAATACAGGTAACCACTACTCCACATGCCAAAAAAAAAAATCTGTAAATTTTAATTAAAAGGCAGTAAGAAAACGAAACAAAACCCCACTACCACTACACTCACTGACATCAAGTCTTTGTCATTTTATAGCTCCATCACAAGTGCTTTTGAAATAAGCCATATAAATCGCTGCAGATCAATCAACAGTCTAACTGCTGGATTTATAACCTTTCATCGTTTAAGCAGAAGAAAAATATTCACAATTTGCATAACCTCTTCCCCAACCCAGTGGACACAGCGTGCTGTGTGGATGCGCCCCGCTCTCTGCGACACCTGCCTCCTTCAGAAAGGAAGGAGAGGATTTCTCTAGGGTACAGCAGCGAGGCTGGGCTGTCTACAGCTTGCTGGGGAGATGAGCAGCGAGCTTCATGTGGGAACACACGTCTTCACATTGCTAAAACCTGAGGGTATCAGCATCTTCTTTTGCAATACCTCATGATGATTTACTTTCCTATTGAATAATGGGAGAACCTGTTTGTTCTTTCTTCTATGCAAAAAAACCCGCAATGATATAAACGCTGGAGAGGTTGAGCTTTCACCCTCATGGAAAGGAGGTCAGGCAACCAGCCCAAGTGATGCAATCAGCATTGCATACATCTAACCATCCCAGGCATTCCTACAAGCCTGAGCTGAAAAAAAATCACGTCAAATTAAAAATGTGACTTTGAATGCATACCGAACCATAGATTCATTAAGGTTGGAAAAGATCATCTAGTCCAAGTATCAACCCAACACCACTATCCCTACTAAAACATGTCACAAAATCCACATTGTTTCTGAACACCTTCAGAGGAGACTCCCCAAGCAGCACGGCGATGGATGTCCTAAGGTGCTCCGTGCAGCTGTCAAACACGCTCAAAGCAAAGGACAAGGCCCATGAGCTTAAGACAAACGCCAACCTTCCACAAAGGCTGCGCCCTCAGAGACATAGTCCAGCAGCCGGTCGAAAATGGCAGTGATCGTCTTCTTAGCCAGCACGAAGTGCTTCAGCGGGGACACGGAGGCTTCCGCCATCGCAGCTGCAAGGAAAGTCACAGCAGCGACCAAACCTCTCGAGCCACTCGCCGCACTCCGCCCCGCCGCTTCTGCCCCTGACAGACACGGCGGCGGCGGCGGCGCCGGAGCTCGGGACGGGTTCAAACGGCTTCGGCGGGGCCCGCCCCGGACGGACGAGGCGTTCTCCCCGCCAAAGGCACCTCCCCGGTATGCAGAGGCCGCCGCCGCTGCCCTCGGCCCGGCGGGGAGAGGAGGGGAAAGGCCCGACCCGGCACTTGCCCGCCTCCTGCTCCCCTGCCGCCGCCGGGACAGGGGCGGACAGCGCTTCCGCTTCCGGTCCCTCCTGCACGGCCCGGACCGCCATGTTTGGTGAGGGCCGTAGGGGCGCGAGCAGCCATTTTTAGTGAGGACCGCAGGGGGGGCGGGGTCGCGCCGCCATGATTAGTGAGGGCAGCAGGGGCGGGGCGGCCGCCATGTTTAGTGAGGGCCGCTGGGGCGGGGCGGCCGCCATCTTCATCGAGGGCAGGGGCGGCGGCGGGTCGTGAAATGGAGGCGGGGGGCTTTGATTTAAGCTAAAGTTAATTTTCATCTCAGTAACTGCGTTATCTGAAAGTCAGACAGAATGTCCCTCTGACAACACGTTTGCTTTAAAACGGTGTTTGTCCATTCACTGTTCTTTCTCTGGACATGATGACGCCATGTGTTCAGTGTGATCCGCGCTGCACAGACCTCTCTTCTCCTGGAATCACCTCTGCAGCCCTTCCTCATTGCAAATGCTGGTTCAAGCAGAGCTGGATTCAGCTCCAAATGAGCAGGAGTATTGACTGTTGTGAAGTTCATAATAACATTAAAATTAGACCTTGGGAAGTAATACAATGTGCATAAGATTTCTGGGTAAATTTATCCACATGCATTTAAGTGGGAAATACATTCCGTCCCAGCTCTCATCTCACTGCACAGGACTGATGCGGATTACTCCCTCCTGTTTCCCAGGCTGACAAAGGGTTCTTGCTTTCCAAAACTCCAAAATGAGTCTTTAAGAGTTTATTTGCCAGAATTTTCAGTATCACCATAAACAGTGGAAATCAGCAACACACAATAAGCATTACAGAGAGCACAGTGTTTGAGTTGCCCGCTTGCTTTAAGTCTTTTAGCGATTTGAAGTACTGATGTTGTTTTAAACTCAACAGACTCTTTTCATATAAAAGTGTTCTTCAACAGAAGAACAAACATGACCTGGGAAGCTGAAGCACATGACACACACCTAAAGCGTCATAACTCAAGCAGTCAAATACAAATTGCTTCTAAATACAACACTCTGTGACTTTGTATAGCTCCTGTTTAGAGCACTGGTCCCAAGGCAGGTGAACCCTGTGAGTATCGGTGTAACGAACAACGGCACGCGACACATGGAGAGTCTTGGACAGAAAGACAACTCTGGTGTACTCCTGACTGCCAAAGCTCGTTTCTGTCATTCAGGACAGAGATGAATTAATTGTTCAGGCTGTGGGGTTGAAGATGAAAAAGCCCCTGGCAGTACCCTGAGCAGCCACATTCACGTGCTCGGTGTAGCAGAGCCTGACTACTGACCTCCCCCTTGCACGTGAAAAAAAATGCTTGCCTTCCCATTTCCACCATGCTGTCCCTGGCATGAACAGTATTCCTTTCAGCCTTCCAACTTCCAGAGGGACTCCACTCACTGCCTATCTTTTCTGCTACTTAATATCTCTCTTGTTTTAGAAAGCTGGTCATGTGGAAGCCCATATCCTGCTCTTTACCTGTTCTTTTTACCTGTTACTGCTCAGACAAAATGAAAGCAGCTACTCCTATAAATTTATATCCACCTTCTGATACAAAAAAAAACCACCCCACTAACATGAGTCCCTTATTTACAACATCCAACCTAGACCAAACCTCTAAGTATTTTCCCCTCAGACACTGTGCAGTGCATTGTAGTTACAAATTATTTGGCTTTGTAACATTCCTATGGGGTATTATTTTCATTCCCAATTTAGAGATTAGAAATAGCACAACTCAAAGTCAGATATGAAGTTAGGCGTCATCAAACAAGTTTTCTGATTCACAGGCCTCTGTGTTTTTACAGACCACCTTTCTTGTATAGGGGACAATGCTGGCCTATGCAAACATACACAATTCTAACACCCACTTACTAGTTGTTTGGTTTTTTTAAAATGCCTTTTTTCCACTTCTTGTCACTGTCCCCTAGAACGATTTTCTCTCCAAAGCTCAACCATGCCATTTCACCTGTGTGTCATCACCAAAAGCAGGGATTCAGAGAACCAGTGTTCCACCCACCCCTCATGTGAACAAAATCAGCTTTCCAGATACATAAAGTAATTATCATTAGTGTTCAGTTAACTGTATTATTGCTACCATTTTAAGCCATCCACGATGAATCTGTTCAAAATAAGATATTAGCAATTCTACGACAGACGTTGTCATTCTTTATACAACAGACTAATAAAACACACTCAGGACACCATTGGGTTGCTCTTCTCCATGACCACACAGAAGACTTAGAAGTAAATCAGCATTTCAAAATGACAAAAATGGTCTTGCTTCCTACAAAGAAATATACAGAAACTGGTTCATAGCAGACTTTCCAGAAGTACTTCTCTAGAAATGAGAACTTCCATAAACTGGCCATATTCAGCCAGTTTTTATCCTTAGCTTTAAAAGTTGAATGCAAAGACCTTGCCCTTGCTGGTAACACCAAATCTTACCGATCAAGAAATGTTTTATACATTAATTATATCTACACAAAGCTTACATTAGACAATCTTACATTACAAATTTACAGTCAATGCAGAAGAAATGTAAACACCACCACTGATTTATGGGTAATATCACCCTGATAACTAGCAAAACCTGAAAGGCCTATTATTTTTATCTGTCCAAGTATCCACTCAGAAATACAGATACAGAATGAATTGTAAAAATTCACCTCTAAAGATTGGAATGGCAGGACAGCGCCACCTAATCTGAACAGATTTTTAAGCCAGCATATAGGATGAGTTTAAGATTTACGGAATTAAAATAACTGTCCTAGCAGTGGAAAGCTAATTATAATTACACAGAATTACAATAATATAAACTACTAGAGGCTTGCTCTAAATGAGGTTGGTGACAAACATGATTTCAGTGAGAGCTAAATGAGAAACTGAGATATGAAAGATCACATTCTCAGCTGGATCACTTTGCAAATTCCCTTACAATTACTCCTTAAAACATAACCCAATCTATACACAAGCAATGTGTGTCTCCTTGGTGCTTTAAAAGATAGGAACTGAGAATAAATAAAGGAGACAAAAATCATGCAGCCTGTAGTAAATGTGTGGAAGAGAGGGCTGATGGACAGTCCCACAGACAGGATCTGAAATTGAACACTGAATAAACAAAAGTGAAGATGAGGTCAGTTATGTACAAGAGAAAAACAGGACGACTTTAAAGCTTATCAAGCGCAGGCTGGTATGTGAAGTTGGAGACGTCCACGTCTGGAAATATTTAAAACGCCCTTGTCTTTGGCAGGCTGGTTCAATTTGCCAGACATCAGCACAATGACCTGCTGCCACAGAGGGTAATAGGAGCTGGCTATGCAGTTAAGATCACTATGACGTTCTGTAAGCATGGAACTAGATGTCGGCTTCTCTTTGTCCCTTTTTAAACTTGAGATTTGGTCTTATCTACTAGGTGAGAAAGTGCAGGATGACCACCAGAACTACTATCACAACATGCAACTAATCCCACTGTCCCCCCCTTCAAAATCTGATCCATCACACTGTTGATGTGATTAGTCCTACTGAAACTCCTAGGTAAGGAAATTCACAACACCAAGCTGTTATACGTGTGTTGCTGATACAAAGATTAAAACATTTGAATTGTACAATTGCTGTTAAAATTGTATTTAATATCACATTTCAGTGACTGAAAATTAATTCCAATTCTAACAAATTGATTACAGGGAAAGGAAGTCATCAAGCTGTCTCATGTATCTGAAGATGACTTAAAAGATCTTTTTCATTTCCAAACCTCATTAAACAATCAGTACATTTATGAGGTAAATCTGCTGAATGTCTGAAATCCAGATGAGTTTTAAGGTCTTCAATCTGTCCTGTTGAATATTCACAGTATTGACACAAATAAATCCCTTCAGATAAATGAGAGCTTAAATGCTTGCAATATTCCAACATACCTGAAAAGCCCTTCCCACAGTCATCACAAACATGAGGGAATATTTTGGTGTGTTCAATCGCTACGTGCCTGTTGACGTTTGTATGCAGCCTGCTCCTAAAGCCACACACTTGGCATACAAAGAAGTTTTTGCATTTATCAAAACTGATCTTGTTTATGAGACTGTACTGTCCACGCTCCTTGTTATTATAGCTGTCGCTTAGCTCGATCAGTCGACACGCATGTTCATTCACCACATGGCTGTGCAGATCTTCTGGATCGTTTGTTTCATGCTCACAGAACTGACACAAATACTGCTCGTCACAGCTGTGCTCCTGGAAGTGCAGGTACAACTCACTGCTGGAGGAGAACTGCACATCGCACTGCTCACACCAATAAAGGTGGTCATTAAAGTGAGTGTCTGCTATGTGCTGACTCAGATTCTCAAATATCACTGTTTTGTAATCGCAATATTTACAAATGTACGGATCCTCCTCGTGTAGTTTCACATGTTCAATGAGCTGCACTTTGCTGGAGAAGCTTTCTTTACAAACTTTACAGACCTGAGCGTCTGTACACGTCTTATGCTTCAGGATCATATGCTGCTTTAAATCAGAAAAGTACTTGCTATTGAAGTCACAGAGCTCACACTTGTATAAGCCACTGCTGTTGGCTCTCAGCAAAGGCCACTTCTGTTGAGCTGTGATATTCAAAGCCTGGTTCTTCTCAAAAATTCTACAGGTTTCCAGAGGGATTTCTTCTAGGTCCTCAGCTTCCAGTTTCTCTGGTGACACAGTCTGTGTTTCTATATCATGAACTTCTACAGCATTCACTTCTGTTGTAGAAATTTCTACTGTTTGAACATCCAAAGGTTTCTCTTCTTCTGTAGGGCTATCACTGAATATTGGTGAATCACACAAGTCTCTGCACATTCCATTATCAGTACCTTTATCTGCAGGAGTAAAGAGATAATTAAAGCAAAAGGTTAAAATATCTTGCAAAACACAGGGGTCCGTGTTTGACTTTTCCGTTAGCTGTAGCTGCTTACAAATGCAAAATGCGATTATTTTTCTCCAGCCAGACTATGTTTTATGTTTGTCTATCTACTAAATAATGTAAACTACAAATCCTTCACCTCTTCCGTCAAATCAAAAGGTTACATTTCCTCAGCTTCCCAGCATCGAAGCTGCAAATACACCTTGACCTTTACCTTTATCCTTCTTTTTAGGCTCTGCATAGTGGAACCCCACCACACTGGAATGTGAGCCACTCCACTGAGATGTCCCAGCGTGCACAGGACTCCCATCATCGTCTGTGTCTAAGCTCTGCACAGGACTGTGGAATCTACCTGAAAGATAGAGGAAGGATTTTCCTGTCATCACTTGCCTACACTAGCATCATCGTGATTCCCTAACCACAGAACTTATTTACTTATTCTAGTAGCATAACTTTATATACTGATCCCATCATAACCTACATTACAGAAAGTAACAATAAATAGCTCAGAAATAATTTCCATACGTACAGAAGACAACATAACTCAAAAAGTGACAACTCTGTCTTTAAAATTTCAGCAAAAAACAGTAAATTGATGCTACTGGAGAAAATTTAAACCCCTTAGATAAAACTTTACATTTGAAAGACTATTTAAAAAACACTCTTAAATACTCCTGGACTTCACATTTTAAACTGTAATGCTTTGTAAGATGCCTGGAGACTTGCCGGCTAATGTACTGGAGTGAAAAGAAATGCAAATATAGTAAAAACCCATTCTCACATTTGTTCTGCTAAACTTCACACCCATTAGCTGAAATTGTATAAAAACACATGCTGTTTTCCATAAGTACAGTTCAATGCAATTGCTGGTGAATTCCCTCTGAACTCTTGGATTATTTACATCAGTTTTACATTACTTAGCTACATGTAGATAAATGAGTCTAGTCATTGTTAGAAATGCTGTAAAAGGGAAGGATCTTTTTGTCATCATTGTTTCTACTTTGTATTTCGATTATGATGATCAAACAGGCTTCCACTAGTCTAAGTCAAGTCGGATCACAATGATGCTCAGAAGCCACCCACTACATATCTTGTACTCTTTTTACTTCTATGCATAGGATATGCTTTATAAAGAATTGCAGAACGAGAGCCCAGAACTCTTACCTCTGTTTTCAGAAAACTTTATATCTGGCTGTTTCATAGAGCAGACGCTATAGCAGTGGTCAGAAAAAATCCCACTGTTGTCTATGTATTTGCTTGCACCTGAAGAATCTAAAGAAAAAAAGTCAGTTTTTGTACTAACACACTGACGCACCTACATACGTACTCATACGCACCAAAAACTTCTTCACCAACTGCATTTTTACTCTTTGTGCTGTGCTGGCCTGATAACGCTCCTGTTGTGATTTAATACTTTCAGCTGCTCTCCTGATGCGCAGAGTATCACATACAGTCACTATCAAACTCTGCTCCCACTTGAGACAGTGGCAGGAACACAGTTTGTTCAGCACTGAACACTTCTGGACACCCTCTCTTACAAAATTCTTCCCCTCATGTGTTAGCAGAACCATTTTCATTTTGTAGCTTGAGTAATCTTCCCCATCTACAGGGAGAACAAAACCACTCAGAGGCATGGACTGGAAGTGGCTCACCAACAGAGAATGCACAGTGGGTACTCAATACATTCAGGCTGAGACTTCTCATCCCACCCTTTGTTACTAATTTTCCATGTATTAGCACATGTGGTTGCTTCTCATAAAGTAATTATTCTGAGAAAAACAAATATTCTGAAGTGTCTATAACTCAAGCTTTACACTGACCTGAATATCGAGATGGATGTAGAGTCTTCCTTTTCCTCTTCTTAGGATGTTCGTTCATTTTGAATAGTCTAAATTGAGGTAAAGTGGAAACATTCAAGAATTAGATGTGTTTGTATCTAGTTTATCATTCATGATCTAATGAAACAATACAAACATTTTGAAACTCCATACAATAAAGACAAGAGGGTCTTTTCCTACTCCCCCTTCTTACCTCCTACCCTATTTTGTTACAGTTAAGAACACACTAAAGGCAGACCAGTACCCCAATCCTGTTTCATATCCGTGCCCTGGAACAAATGAAGGTTCACCATAAAGAGAGACGGGTCAGGACTTCAGGTACTCAAGCACTCAGTGTAACCTACAATGCAGCTCTGCAGCACCCTGTTGCTGCCTTTTGTCAGAAACCAGACACTCTGAGGCAGAGTCCTGCAGGTAAAGGTCTAATGTTGCAAGTATTAACAAAAGGCGTGCTCTCTTACCAAAATCCTACACTCTTCAGTCTCAGCAAGCAGAGCAGCTAAGAAGCTGATGGCTGTACAGCTTCCAAACGTAGCAAATACACCAGCTTGAGAAGATTTTCATCCACAGAGCAACAGGATTTTAAAACACTTTAAAGTCTGAGTACAAAATAAAACAAAACCCATAATCAGATGCGCAAGCATTACAAAGAGTGACGCTATGGAAACTGAAGGTAGAAAAAGTAAAATGTTTGTATTAATTTTGTCATGGGGTCAGTAGATGCGTAGGGCGTTTGTCTTCCTTTTGTCCCAGGTCAGTTGGCTTTGGCTGCACTTGGCAGCTCCTGACAATAGAAACCTAGTGAAGATGAGAGTGGTGAGACACCGGCCCAGGCTGCCCAGGGAAGCTGTGGCTGCCCCATCCCTAGAGGGGTTCAAGGCCAGGTTGGATGGGGCCTTGGGCAGCCTGATCTGGTGGGATGTGTCCCTGCCCATGGCAGGGGGTGGAACTGGATGGGCTTTAAGGTCCCTTCCAACCCAAACCCTTCTGTGATTCTCTGACACCAGAAACATCTGAGACAGACGCTGGCCCAGGGCGCTCCAAGGGAGGCCTGGCTGCAGACACACGCCTTTGCTGTGACACCTTCGAGAGCCGAGGCTGCCCACCAGCAGGGAAAGCGGGGGAAAGGCCCCTCAGAGCGCTTGGGCTGGGGGAGACCTTAAACCCATCCCGTTCCACCCCTGCCGGGGCAGAAACATCCCACAGCCCAGGCTGCCCCGAGCCCCATCCACTCTGGCCTCGGGCACCTCAGGGATGGGGCAGCCTGTGGCGGTGCCTCCCCGCCCTCAGCGTCAAGAAATTCTTCCCAATACCCAACCCAACCCAACCCTGCCGCCGCCCCCTCACCCGACGCCTCACGGGGCCGCGCCTCCCGCCCGGGCTCTGCTTTAAAGGGACAAACCCGGCACCTTAACCCCGGCCCCTCCGGCACTCCCCAGTGCGGGGAGCCCGGCCGCTCCCGGGCAGCGGCGCCCGCGGGGCGGGGCTCGGGGCGGGCGCCGGCCCCGCAGCGCCGATCGCAGCGCGGGGCGAGGCTGCAGAGCCTCGGGGTTCGCCGAGACTCACCTCGCTCCGCACCGCCGCCGCGGGGGAAGGGGCGGGGCCACGCGGCGCGCCCTGCGCGGCGCCCCCGGAGCGGCGGCCCCTGCACAACGGCCTCTGGCGGCTCGGAGGCGGCGCCCCCTGCACGGCGCCCCCTGGCGGCGCGGCGGCCCCTGCACGGCGGCCCCTGGCAGCTCGGAGGCGGCGCCCCCTGGCGGCGCGGCGGCCCCCGCGCAGCGCCCCGCATCGTTCTAGAAAACCGGAGCAAAGCCTTTGTTCAATGAAAGCGGTGAGTAAAGGTCATTGTAATAACCTTGTCTGAAGGCAGATTTGTTTTTAACACGACATAGAGGAAGGCAGCTGAGGTATCCTGTCGAGCATTGGTTTTCCTGCTTTTTTGTTACTTGCGTTGAGGTTTTGGATCCAGCCTTTCCAGGTTGGAAACCAGCGATTTCTGAGCATAAATTAGGAGGGATCATTGAGGTGTTCCTGTGCTAATAAGTCATTCCTCTCCACCGTCGGCATTATTATGCAAATTTCCCAAATCCGAGATGTGGAACTACCCCAGCAATCCCACCCCGGTGACGGCAGCGAGGTCTCACATTTGCATCGGAGCAAGAACCGATGCTCCCCTTCCCCTGAGCGTGTAAAACGAGGTAGGAACCACTCAACTGTTTCGAAAAGGTAAAACTCACCTTATGCTTTAATAAACAGCAGTTTTAAACATTAGTGGAGGTTACTGAACCAGCTTCTTCACACTCACTAGCCCCGCCTGCCCCTGGTCTCTCCAGCCTGAAGCCCAGCCTGAGCATCAAAATAAATGTAAGGATTCTGATGTTCACCTTTTATAATGGAGTTTGATCCAGTGCAGACTGAGCACCTCAGGAACATGGCTCTTGTCAAAGCTAGGCAGTAGTGACCTGAAACAGGATGGACCAGCATACGAAGTTTAAAACTTACAGGGGACCAAGATGCATAGAAGTGACTTGATTAAAACTCACCATTAAAACCCATGACACTTGCCTCATCCCTCCAAAACAGTGAAATTCTCAGCAAAAGAGCTCAAACCCCTCCCATGATATGAGTTTGTCAGCAGCTGAAGCCCAAAGCAGACCAACATATCCGCAGGAGCAATTCTTCCACCGCCTCCTAATGCTCTTACACTTGTATTTCCCAAATGTGTTTCTCACTCTTCCAAAATCAGTGCTGGATAAAAAAAATACAACCCAGTTTGTTTGTTTGTTTGTTTAAATATAGTTTCAGTAATGAAAGCATGAAGGATAGTTTTCAAAACCAAACCAGACTGATTTAACAGGGGGTTGAAAAAAAACATCCAGCTGAAACGCTTCAATAACATCTGCTGTCTTATCACAACTTCTACAGCCCACATCCCAAATAAATTATTTTGAGGATCAATGTATACAAGAATGAATGCCATGTACATCTAGGACTTCCCATCTATAAATAATGCAAATTCTACTTCTGCCCCACCCTCCCCAAATTAATTCATATATGCAATTCTGATTTCCTTTTTTTTCCAGCCTTTTTCAAAAGCAGAGCAGCAACATCAAACCACACCTCCAAGACTGAAGATTCCTTAAATCCTCACTTCAGAACTCACAAACGTAGCAACCATATTATTTTAATTTGTTAGTATATATATTAACACTCAAAAGTGTGATAAAAAACAAACAAAAGTAGTTTTTTAATAAACAGTATGTGATACAGACTGCAAAGATAAATAAAAGGCAGACTTTTTACAGTTTCTCATGAACACAAACTACAATAAGTATCATAGGCCAGACTTTTGTTACTTGAGTAGCACAGCAGAAAGGGAAGAAAGGTTGCAGTTTTGTTTGATTTGGGGTTTTTTTTGTTGGGTTTTTTTTTTTTTTTGGGAAGAACTGCAAGACTATTCTCAGTATGACAACACATGCATCTTGCTGCATCATAAATACTTTTTTGGCCCACTATTACTAAAAATGTCTTGCTTTCTAACTACTTTACCACAGGACTTTTATCACGGAATGACAGACACACGGCAACATCCTCCCTGCCCCCAGTAGTGGTTATTTCAAAGATAATATTTTTAAAAGATCTTTTTTCAAGCACTGGTGGGTGTTTGTCCTCTCCTTTTGATGCAGACAAGTAACTGCTACCAGCTTCAACAAAGCTACATATAAGCATCAAGAGATTGCACCCTCCTGGGCTCTATTTATCCAAAATGCCAACGGGATGCTGGGCTGCCTTCGGAAGAGCATTGCCAGCAGTTGAGGGAGGTGAGGCTTCATCCTGCCCCTCTGTTCAGCGCTGCTGAGGCCGCAGCTGGAGTGCTGCGTCCAATGCTGGGCTCCCCAGTGTGAGCCAGACACGGATATACTGGAATGGATACAGCAAAGGGCCATGAAGATGATGGATGGGAGAGGAGGCTGAGAGAGCTAGGATTTTTTAGCCTGAAAAAAGCTCAAGGGGCATCTTGTCAATGTATATACACACTTGATGGAGAGGAGTAAAGACAACAGGCAAGGCTTTTCTCAGTGCTGCCCACTGAAAGTACACTAGGAAATGAAATAGAAGAAATTTCATAAAAACATTAAGGAAATAACTTTTCACTGTGGACTCTTCTTTCTTGGACAGGCTCTAAACCTGACTGGATGATGTCCTGGGCAACCTACTCTAGCTGACCCTGCTCCAAACAGGCTGTCTGGACCAGACGATCGCCACAGGTCTCTGCCAACCTCAATGAATCTGTGCGATACTGTGAGTTCCTGCAATTGTGGAGCCAGTTGTAATGACAATAATACTTTCAGAATTTCAAGCCTAAGAATTCAGGACATCAGACTGCAGTCATATGTATTTTAAATTATTTTCTCCACCAGAGAAGCGGACTTTGATAGTGTGTGTGGATATACAAAGTTAAACTTGCAGAGGCGCGAGGGGAAAGGATAATACTCCCAGATGATGAATTGTATACATCTATCTTCACAAAAGAAGGTGAAGAATTTGGACCACAGTGGCTGTAAGACAAGAAAGAAGAGACATCTCTGACTCCCTTCTTCGTCTTGTCCCTGCCCCAAATGAAACAGTAAGACAACGATGGCCAGCCTGGGTAAGTTGGTAATTCAGGATATAGAACACTATCAAATACAGCCTGGGAATAGATTAAATGTACTTAAACCAAAGAAACAAAACAGAATGATGCTGCAAGATTGCAGCTATGAACATCCCTATTTTGGCTCTTATGGATTAACTAAACTACAGCAGATACAAGATTCTTAGGATAAACAGCTTATGCTTGAATTAGGCTTTCTATAACTTCAGCAGTATAATCAAGTCAGGTTTAACTGTGATTTAACATTGGAACAAATTCCTAACAGAATTGATGCAGTTGCAGTGAACTAAATGGTTCCTAAACCAGTTTAACAGCTACTGGGCAACTGGCACTAGAATTTCAAAAAAGTGAAGAGTGAGTATGTGTTTTTTTGGGCCTTCTTTATGCCAAAGGAATATTGCAGCACATACAGAAGTGACAGTAAGGACACTTAAGACACATTTATACAAACCAATGGGGACACTAGCTTCAAAGTACAGGCACAGCATTGCTTCAATTAATCTTCTCTTACAAATATTTTATGTTGTACTAATGCTACAGGCATCTCTCTCTTTTGGGGAGAGGAGTTTTGGAGAGGGAAGTGAAGAAGTGGGGACAGAGGGATCTACCTCTGGCTTAGGGTCAGGAGTGCTAACACAATTAAGACCTCATACTTTTCAAAGTCTGTCCCATAAAGGTCAGAAGTCAAGAATACTGTGCTGCAAATTAAGACAAATATTTTCCTGAGTGTGGGTTCAACAAGTCTTTATACTATGAAAGAGTAGGAAGAGGAAACATTTAAGTTAGCAAGCAATAAAAATTCTGCAAGTCTCAAGAATGAAAGTAACTGTAGAATAGACTACAAGAGTTGTGAATTGAAGAGCTAGAAAACTAGTTAATAAACAGTATTTCAAAGTAAAATTGTCAAGTGTTAAACCAGGCTTCTAGTAAACATTCCTCTCATACTGAATCATACGAATAAGTAATCTGGAACTTTAATATACATATAAGGCTAATTCTGCTTTCATATGCAGTTGTGAATCCAGGCTGATTCTGATGAAGTCAGTGTTATATCACCATAAAGTGGACTCAGAACTTCTCAAGGATCAGAGCTGGTTAGCGTATGCAGACAGAACTTCTATATCCAGTTTCCAGTTGGCTTGCCTTCATTAGCACAGATGTGAAAAATAAAACTGAAAAAAAACAAAACCAAAAACCCACCCCAGCTGCAGGGGGGTGAGCTACACATCATTTTGGACAGATAGAGCCTTACCTAAACTGAGACAACTTTCAGCATGAAAAAAAGATACAAATTCATTATTTGTATGAAACATGTATTGCAAAACCAATTTGGGTTTCAACAATCTGCAATAACATCCACAGCTATATAGTATTTAAAAAAAAAAACAAGTGTGGTTCTTCTTCCATTCAAGTAAAACCAAAACAAGAGAAAGAAGCTTTAAAAAAAAAAAATCTTAGAAGCAGCAAGTTACAATTCTTTCTGTAATACCACACCTTTTTCATTAACTTGAAGCATTTTCAAGATGTCAAAGATATCAACAATAGTAATTTCAAGTGGCTTTTTTGATAATTATTTTTTGAATGGGTCCAGCCCAGGTCTGCAACCTGTACAGACACGCAGAACAGGAGGAATTGACAATTATTATTAAGAACAGTCACTGGAGCATGTCAGTTATAAAATGACAAAGCAAAGAAAATACCTTCAAATTGTCAACAAACATGGGGTACTGACTGCTAAAGGGCATTTAATATTTTACATAAAAAGGAAAGTTGGGGAAAAAATCAAACAAAAACAACCGTCCAAACCACCAACAACAGGGTCATCACATACAAAGTTCTCTACAAGCTTGGTAATTTCTATATCGCCCTTAGTATGCAGGCTTATGTCTTCTCCACAAGATGCCAAACCACTAACAATTCTGGTTTTATTTAAATGCTTTTAAAAATATTTTAAAAATTACACTGAAGGTCTGTTTCACCTATGAATAAACCACTAATGCACCCCTTCAGAACAGAAAAGTGTGCATATGCAAGTCAGTTCAGGCGCTTTTTCTGCTACCTTTCGGAAAGCAAAGAACATATTTTCAAGGAAAACTAAGCAGCAGCAGCAGCAGCGTGTTCTGTCATTAAATCAAATTTAGTTTCATAGTTGAAAAAGTTACTGTTTTTAAATTCGTATTTTGCTAAATCACCATTTCCTAATGCTTTGTAATAAAACACAAGGCCCAGTCCTGGGCTCCTCGCTCTGGTGGTCCTACTACAAAGTTCTGCAGGAGCAAGGTGTTCAGATTCAATTAAGGCTCAAAATAAGCTACATAGTGTTTTGTGCAGCTGACTCTCAAGAATTAACAGAACATTTTAAATTCTCTATGAAGTGGAAAAAGTTAAAAAATAAAAATTCAAATTCCAAGCAATCTCTGTAAAAATCTAGAGCTCAGTAACAGGTGCCTTCACAGTCTGTAAGCAGATCTGATTTCTGATGCTGAGAACAGATGACATCCTCCCATCTACACCAATGTAAGCAAACAGTACCTCCACGACCTCCAGTGAAGCTACCTCAGCACAAAACTGGCATAACAGGATAAAGTAATTAGGGCTGAATGCTCTGAAGCTTAAAAAATGATTTTCCTGAAACACTGGCAGAATGTTTTTCTAATGCCCATCCTGGTTGTGGTCAGAGCAACTGCTTAAAGTTCACGAGCTTCTCCTACTTTTTTTTTTTTTAAATTTAAAGGCTATAATTATCCCAAATCATATTATGACTGTATCACTATGAAGTTGCCTTTCTTTTACTGTTTAATGTTCATACTAAATTCTACTGTTTGTGCACAGCAGTTAGTTGCAGGGACTTTTGGAAAGAGAGTCTGATTCCTCAGACTCTTTCTGTCTGTGCAAAAAAGGGTGCTGAGCACTGTATGTGTGATCTGAAAGACATTTATATTCGTATTTACAGAAGTAAATGGCTAGAGGAAGGGGCAAAGTACAAGATGGGCTCATAACATCCAATAAATTTGAGCTGATCTTTTCAGCCAGGCTGGAAAAGGCTGACCCTCTTTCAGATAAACGAGGTAAAGCATTGTTTCAATACCAGATAAATAAGATATATAGCACCTAATGTGGCATTTGTGCAAGTTTTACTCAGTAAAATTAAAGAGTTACAGCCAACAGGGTTTCAGATTTTTTGAACCAAATTTAAACTGAAACTAAGCCATGTTTTGAAAGAGCTAAAGCATTAGAGTGTACTGACTGCTGAGTAATATATATACAAGGGTAATTTTACTCTGGAAAGTATGACCAAGGTTAGCAGGAGTTAAAATATCCACATGAATGAAAAAGAAAATGTAACAGTCAATAAGAAGAGTAATGGGAAGCCTATTAGACTACTCCAAAACATTTAGTAGAACTAAGGAAATGAAACTTCACATTCCCCATACTATTCTTGGAACTTCCATAGTTTTCACCAAAACGGGTTCCCCCCCTGCCCAAGATCAAGTCTCCATCTGTGCAGTAATCGACTGCAGGACCTTGACTATGAAAGTGTCTTGAAAGACCAAAGTCTTGGCTTTACAATCCCCAAAGCCTTTCACAACATAATTGATTGCACATTTTTAATATATTAAAATTTGCTAAATGAAGCCAACCACTCATTACCTCATCAGTACAGCCTGCACAAAGTACAGTTTATTTATATACTTATATTCTAATCTAACACCAGCTGTCAGCATATTTTATATTACATGTGGTATTGCACTTTCTGAGTGGCACCTTGGTGCGTGTTTGCAAGTGAACGAGCTGAACCCCTGAAAGCCCTAGACCTCTGGAATTCACTCCAAGTGCTGCCAATCTAGCAAGTTTAAAATGTTAGGGTGAACATCACCCTTAGAATCATGGGCTTCACTAGTTAAAAAACCTGTTTAATATTTAAAAAAACAGTCCTACCTGAAGTTGTGCATAAGGGCAATCTGAAATCCTCGGTACTCTCAACGGTTTTAAAAAGTGGTGCCAATTTAGTTGATTGCACACATCATAACTGCGTTAGAGGACAACAACTAGATTTACAAATATACATTACACACACACACACAAAAGACAAAGCTATAAAATGTTTGGTAACTCCACATGCTTTGAGCTAGCCAATGTATCTGCTGTATGTTGAACTGCTTATTACTGATCATATTGAAAATCTAAATTGCTATTTCTGATGTATCTGTTACTGGATTAAACAACCACTTCCAAAGGAGGAAGAAAAATGAGAAATGGTGGACCCAGAGATTGAGGGTTTAAACGAACGTTCCTTGAATAGCCAGCATATCTCTTCAGTAACGTGAAGAGCGATGCACAAAAATTTTTGAAGAGACTTAGGCCAAGTTCACCTCTGGCATCAGTGGGTGCATCTCCCACTACTTCAACAGTACTTGTGTCCTCTTTCACCAGGGCTGAATTTGGTCCTAGGAGTATATCTGGTCACCTTCAGTGACGTTAATGGAAACGGGAGTCTTGGACAGATAAAACTGGGCTGCAAAATTAAAAGAGTGAATATTGGACAAATCATGTAAATAAAGAATATATATTAATAATAGTTCCTATTATATAAATAGCCTTTATAAAAAAATAATCTTTCAATAATTTTAATAACTCACCTTTCTTTAGGTTCTGGAAAACATGTATGAAAAAAATCTATTCAGTTCAAGTTAGATTAAAGCAAACCTAAGATGAACACTACAACTCTCCGTTGCACTAAACCCAATTCTGACCATTCCATTTCCAGCTTAGTCAGTTTTTTGGGATGATAGGGAGTTTCTTTGTGAAGGAATGAATTGCACCCCTAGAAATACTGAGCAGAAGAAACACCATGCTGAGTGGCCCTATTCCCTACTGCTTTCAGAAACTGTGCAGGTGACGGACCCAGAAATCATAGTGTCACCTAAACCCCGTAAATGTTAATGCCTCTGAGCACATTTAAAAGGCACTGTCCTCTCACTATTATGTTTAGATCTTTGAGCTTAAAACTCCTTCCCTTCAAACTATGCTACATTTAAATATTTGCTATCACTTGAACTGTCTTTCCACTCTGCTCAATCCAGCATAATCTCTACCTGCTGTACCAGATCTAAGTTAATATGTGATGGACTCTATGTTCATGCTAGCACTATTTTCTTTTTCCTTCTAATTTATCCTATCAAATGAAAAAAGGAAACATTCTTCCAAGTTTACCTTTTTGGGCTTAAGGCATAACATGAAGTCACACATCATACTAAAGCTTAATTTTTGAAGTGTACGATTTTAGTGCTATCTGAAACCCTGTTTTACATTATTTTCTGACAGTTGTCTGAACAGTTCATCTCTTTTCTTGCCATAAATTCTAATGTTATCCGTGGTTTGTGCAATTCCTATGCAACCAGTCTTTGCTGCTAACGGGTATTAACAGTGCAGTACCCACAAATTGGGCTATCAGTTCTTGTTTTCTTTGCTTTCATTTCAGTTCAAAGCATGTTGCTTTATTGTGTGGAAGATCCAGTCCATTTTTGTTGTCCAGCCACCATGGTGAGCATCATTCATTTGCTTCATGAAGTACTCAAGAGCTTCCTGCTCAGTTTTGTCCAATGCAAGGGTCTTTCGAATGTATGCAATATCATCAAAGGACTGCAGTTCTGGCATTCCTGAACCAAGCATCATGGAGAAAAGATTTATGAAGAGATTGGCATGCTGCCGGATTGCTAGATAAGCCTTATAACACATCTCCTGAAACCTGGAAGAGACAGGGGAAAAAAATTAGCGTATCTTCCCATTAGATGCATAATACTTCTCACTTCCAAAACAGTTTTCAGGTAACCACACAGGCTTAATCTAATAAAAACACCACAGTGTTGCTGAGAAAATACCCTTATGTATATTTCTGTAAGAACTGGTAGTGGTCAGATGAACCTCAAGACAGGCTACCTAGCCTTAAACCTCATCTGCAATTCATTATGTTCCACACGATGTTATAGTTCACAGAGCCATTTTAGCGATTTCTACTGATATTTCAGATTTCAAAGCACATTTCCTGGTATACTGCTGCAAACAGTGATTCCTGACTACCACCAGGAACACAGCTCTCTCCTGTAGTTTAACAAGGGCACTAGCTGTTGCTCTGGATAGATACTCTGGAGAATGCATTGAAGACGGGCATTTACTGTATCACAACATTGGGTGAGAAATGCCCATTTACGCCGAAATTGCTAATTTAAGTCGGGTTAAGAAAACAAAAATGCAAAAAAAAATTACTGCAGCATTCCTACAGACACTATCTGCCTTCCCTCCCTGCAAAATAATGAATTAAGATTAAAATTGAAACCTCTCAAAGACTGTATCTCTGGAAAGACAGATTAAAAATGACAACAGCAGAATTTATTTATGTATTTATTTATGTATTTATTTATTATTTTCCTTTCTTAGCAGGTTCTGCAGAATATCACAAATGACACAGGGCACCTGAAAAGCTGATACTATGGCAACTATAGGAGAGAAATATTGCTGAGTGACCAGCAAGGCTATGATGTGCATTACACCTGACATTTAAGAATTCTCAAGTTATTGCAATTACGCAATCCCAAGAGGATTTTAAGTGTTAAATAAAAGGAAAAAATCACATATTTAAACATTTATCTTTATACACGTGTGCTGGCCCTTCAAAGCTAAAGTGAGGTTTCATGAACCAAAGACCTTGTAAGTGCCAAGATCACCTACTGAGTTACAAGTGGATGGCTGATCTTCAACTGAAGAATTAGAACGGACCCACTGCATGCCAATTAAAATGCTACTTTTCAGTTAAAAAGTTCAACTATTAATGGTCACCAGTCGTAAACTGCATTTTAGGTACAAAATATTCTGGAAGTTAAACACTTAAAAAAAGGCTCACCTTTCAAATTCCCTTGTTTTGGTACACTCTTGGGCTCCTTTACTAATCACTATTAAAAAGTCTTGTGTTAAGACAAATGGCACACGTTCTCTTTTATAACCAAATTTTTTCTTCTTGTGATCGAGGAAGTGCCCAAAGTCAATATGAAACAGCTTAGAAAAACAGAAAGGTATTTTAAGATTAGAAATTTCTTGTTTAAATGATGTCATAATAAATTTGATAATTTATTTATAGTTCAGATGTTTGGGTTTTATTTTCAAATAAACTCATATGAAACTGAGAGATCACATTAGAGAAACATCTTACCTGTCCGTCATCTTTTACCATGATGTTACTATTGTGGCGATCACCAATGCCCAGTATAAAGGTAGCCACACAGTAGCCAGCACAAGAACGTGTAAACAAGTCAATAGCTGCGTCATACCTATTGAAAACAAACAAAGGAGATATTTTCCTATAGATATTCTACTATTACAAAAGTGCATATTTTTTTTCCCTTCTCATAAAGGAGGAACCAACTTCTCCTATTGTATCTCAATGAAACAGAGTTCCTGGACTTCAATAAAAGTAAGGAAGAAATTCAGCATACTCTGGGAACAGAAGTACTTACAGTTAGATCACAGAAGAGTAAACCGCTATTAAAGTGACTGTCGCCTCTTTTCAAGGCCAGCGGTTTTCATTTTGATAAGCTGCTGTTAAGTTACACACTTAAGCCATATCGGCACAGTTCTATCCCCAACTTATGCTTTAACACTGAGAAGTCACACAGCCACTCACTAGAAGAGCTGCAGGAAGGAATAACAGGTAAATGGGGAAAGGGGGGGGGTTGGGTGGACATAGGATGGGACAATGGACACGACCCAAACCAGATGGACATATTTTCCACTTGATGAACTTTAGTCCTCTTCAAATTTCCATCAGAAAGAGCACATGACAAGAAGAACAAGCAACAAGAAATCTCACATTTCTCCTTTGTTCTTGTCCTTGAGCCACTGATGCAATGTATGGCTGTTGAACTGCAATGCTCCTTTTAAGCCTCCTTTACACTGAATCTGCATGATCGTATGAGAGCTCCTCACTACCTCGATGAGTCCCACACAGTCACCAATAGACAAACACCCATAAGGCAACATCCTGAAAAATGGAAGGGTTTGTGTTTTTTTTCACAGAATAAAGTTTTAAAATAGCAAGCAACAGGCATATTTTATAACTCTTACCAAGTAAGCGTTGTCTGAGAATATTTTTCTAATGTTTTACACGTGCGTTACCATTAGTCTTATGGAAAAAATGTACCAGATATCAGTACAGTAAAATGCTAGCCACTGTATCCACCAAAATAGCTCTTCAGTTTTCAAAGAATCATAGAATAAGATCATCAAGTCCAACCGTCAGCCCAGCACCACCGTGCATACTAAGCGATGTCCCCTTTTGTATCAGGACAAAAGTTTAAGGCAAAATTTTATTAACATATTCTTGAAAGCCTTGGGGAATCCACTGAAAAAGCCCTTAAAAAGGCACTCAGCATGATTTGACAAGATCTACTGAACTATATTCAAAGCAAAGTAATAGAGAGAATTTAAGTACCGAGAAAACAAATGCTGAGATTTCATGGGTTACTATAAACAAGCAGCAGGTAACACTCCACATAAAACTAGCCCAGGATCTTCAAAATGAGTCTCTGAATTGGACTTGAACAGATTACAAAACAGTAACTGGAACCTATAGTCAGCAACATTATGATTTATCCAGATTATAAAGGACTAACTGTAAACAGTTGTTTTAATCATAGACTCTTTAGAGATCATCATAAATCAGGGTTTTTGTAATCTGCATGTGAAAATCAAGAGATGTATAGTTTCATGGCCTTAGTGGGATAAGTCGCAATTTCTAGATCCTCAAAAGATTTTTTGTCCACCAGTGTAATCTGTAGCTTGCTCAGGAGCCAGAGTCCATCAGCTGCCTCATCTTGCAAGCTCATCTCAGTCATTTGGTTTAGCAGATGGACAGCTGGGAGTTTTTGTTGGTTTTTTGGTTTTTTTTTTAAATCACCTTGTCACACCACAACTATTTAACTTCTCTTCTAAAGCTCCATGCTGCTTCTTTAAGAATGGTGGCAAGAGGTGGGAGAGAATGTATTTTTGCACATTTCCATAGCTGGCTCCTCTTTGAGACACAGGCACTGAGAACTGGAACTCGGCAAACCATTCTTGGACAAAGCATAATTCTCATTACACTACTAGAGACAAAACAGTTGCCGAGATGCAACTGTTGGGAGATGATGCAGACCAATAGGTCTTTTGTTAGATGACAATGAAGTGAGAACTAGGGGTGCAAATAACATACTTGGTTTGACAGTATCTGTTGGCAGCTCTGGTACACCACTGCCTAAAAACATACTGTACAGCAAACACATGTTTGGAAACGTAGCCTGTCGCATCGGTTTTCCAGAAGCAGAATATTTTATACTGACTGGCATTCTGCAGAAGCTCCTGTACCCACTGACTATCTAGAGGTGGAAAAGCTGCAGACATATCTGACTCGGTCATACATACTTTGTGTACTGAAATGAAAATACCGACTACAGAGAGTCACTGCTTAAGGGGGCTGCAAGTTTGGTAGTTCAAAGCAAATCCTACATACACCATCAGCAGACCAGTGTGCGGCTAGTCGGTAATAGCTCTTGTAGACATTCCTGGTATGTAGAATGTGACTCAAGTATTTTCCAAATATGATCTTATCTTTATGGAATCCAGTAGTTTAGTTAACTAAACATTCTTTTAAAAAAATTTAAAAATCACTCTAACATGTACAAACATGCCTATTTATAGCATTTTATTTATTACCCTTGGGAGAACAGAAGCGATCTCTGGCAACAAATCAATGCAAATCCCATTAAGAACAGTACTGCCTGAGAACGACCTCTAATGCTTACCGAAGATCAAGACCCTGATTTTGCCAGATGTTTTCCATAATTCTAATTATCTGAAGTGTCAGCATGTCCTGACGCAAGTCTGGAATAGTCAAAAACATACAGATTGCAAATTTCGTAACACCAGAACATATTGTTACGTCTTATTTTACTTTTCACTCAAAAAGTATGTCTAAGGGAAATGAGGATTGCATAGTTCAGTCTAGGTTTTGTTCTCTCAACAGAGAAAAGCAGACATTAAATACTTGAGAATGAACATAAATTTGCGGTGGTGATTTCAGAGCTGTTTAAAAATATACACTAAATACATGACAATGGAATTACAGATCACATATCTGTAGTAGCTTGAAGATATTTCCCAGTAAAAAAACCAAAACATTAAATGGTATCGTGTACCACTTCAACAGACGAGGCATCTTAGAACATACAACATCTGTATATGACTGAGACAAACACTTATGTGTGCATGCTTAATATTTCTGGAAAAGAAGATTGCTTTGCTGAGATGATTTTTAAGATTTTTTTTTTAATATTTAAGATTTTTCAAAAATACTTTATATGCTTAGAAAAAATACTGAACAATACATTACAAAGACAAACACATATGTAGCTTTTGGATGACACTTATTTTTCCTTACCATCTCCATTCTTAAAGATTATCTCGTTGTTCTGAAATAACAACTCGGACATAATATCTGGGTTTTCCCAGTTCAACCACAGGGGCCTTTTTGCAGATGACATTATCCTGCACTCCTCAAGCCTAGAAAAGAGGTAAGGTTTCTATGAAATAGGCACAATTTCATTCCCATGCCATGTTCCTGTAATACTACAAAGTTCTGCCTGTTTTCTGCAAACTCTTTGAAACTGAAGATTCACGGGTAACTGACAATCAGGCACTTTTACTTTCAGCTTCAAACTTAAATTAGTAAGTTCAATGTTAACCATTTGTTAAGCCCATCAGAAAACCAGCCTATATTGTAATCTTCCTCTGGCAGTGCATGTTCCTTACAAATGGAAAAAGGATTGCAGTCCTGTCAGCTAAAAGGAACAGCCACCTGTCCTGTTGCTCCTTAATTTGTTAAGCCGTTAAGATGGAAAGTACTTTACTCTCTATGAATTACTCTGCTACAAATTATATTCAGTTAACTTTGAAGTTACTAATACTTAATATGTCAACATTTAACCTTAACATCGTTCATTTGAACATGACTAAGCTTTTACTTAAATATCAAGACAAACTTTAAAACTGAAGACAATACCGAAGATTTCCCAGTTGATGTGCAGGATTAAGAGGAGAGATAAAACCTTGTAAAGCATCCATAAAATCTGGCCGTCTCATTTGTTCAACAAGAAACTTCATCTGTACCTGATAAATAATCACATTCAGATTTTGAGAACACTAATTATATGTACACGAAAGCAAGTATCAGATTTTAGGCTTGCTTTTAAAGCATGGTTTTGCACAGTTCCAACATAAGTAACTCCACTTAGCCACATTTTACACAAACTGAAACCCTTAAGAGGAAGACAATGGCAACGCACACAGAAAACATTACAGCTTCTAGGATAATAATACTATCTACTGCAGTTAGCATTAATAATTTTCTAGTTAATAAAATTAGATACAGTCCTAAGTAATTCCTGTGACTCAACAGCAATAGTTTTGGTATGTGGACGACTTATGAATACCTTCTGGGTCTCATCTTTTTTTTCCTGCTTGAGAATATCTGTGAGGTTAATCAACTTCTCCATAGCCTCCACCTGCCTGCTCAGATGCTTTAGGTACATTCCACACGCTCGACAATAGGACTCCAGAAGTAAACCAAACCTCTGACTTACAGTTTTATTGTGCATTTCAGACCTACACAGAGAGGAAGAACAGTTATAGCGTAAACACAAGACCACTTAAAGGTGCCAGAAATGAAGCTATACCTGTAACATCTTCCCAAGTGCTGCTTATGGATCCTTCTTTTCAGATAAATAACTTGTGTTGACCTCCCAAAAGTCATCTCATTTTGACTGGACTGATCAAACTTCAGTACCCTTTATAACTAATTCAGAACTCAGTTTTTAGGCTTTTCCCCCATTCCTTCTTGCTCTATCCTTACTTTTTCTACCTCTGGCCTTTATTTAAAATACACGCTTCATAGAAACTCTGTAGTAAACTTCAAGCTTTCAATTCAAGTTCCAGATTTCTTTACAGAGAGCAAAACTAATCTGTTTCATTTTCTCCTTGTCTCATCTAGCCAATCTCAGGCTCTGCCCCTCCTTCTTCTTACATACTCTCAGTCCTTGCACAGTCCTAAAATACATTCCCTCAAACAAGTTATTGAGGCAACTTATTCCATTCTCCTTGGTGATTACCAAGGGCAGTAGAAAACTGAAAGCACAACAACAATTCCTTGATCCTATTTCTGTGCCTGATCACACTATATCAGAACAGCACTTTCACATGAGACCTAGCTACAACCCAGCATGCTGTACACTGATCTATGTTCAGCTTTCCCAACACCAGGAATTACAAAGGAAGCAAGGAAGAACACTGAGATATTTCTGTTATCAAGCTCTATATAATCTTTAATAAGCATGTATGAACAGTTATTTTTCAGAGCCTTTTCCAGTCAAATTAGGTGGCCTTCTTTAGGCCTCAACTATTTTTAAAATTCTCTGGAAAGGACTGGTGGGGGAATGTGGCACGCAAAATGAAGTTCAAATAGCAGAAATTGGTCAAAGGTGTAAACAGCTAACAACACCAGAGGCATCCAGCAATCTTAGTCAGACTACTCTGCTTTTAGAATAATCATCATTATCTAAAAAGAAATACAAGACTAAAGTATCTATTATTAACTACCTTTTGAAACCGCAAGAGATGACTTCTGTTGCCAAACTATGCATTCAAACTCTTAACCGATATAAACGAAACTTTATTTTAAGTGACAATATTTCCCTAGAAAAGGGCGTTTAGTGTGCCAAAACTTTGGACCAACTAGTTGTATACAACTAACAGGAATCCCACCACCTCTTAAGATGATATTAAGCTTACTTTAAATGCCAAAAGAAGAAGTGTCCTATCCTTTGATTGGTCAGTGCCTTCTTGAGTAGAAATCTCACAAGCTGATTATCTAAATACTGTTCATATTTCAGAACCTAGTTAAGGATAAAAAGAACACAAAATATTAGCTGCAGTTATTACTTCTATGAACCATATACAGATTAAAGACAATTAAATAAAAAGCTATCTATGTTTTACATTATATTTTGTAGAATGACTGATATTGGTATTAATATTTGCAAGTGTTAGGATTTGAACAATATCTCCTAACAGCGCGCCGGCTGCTTCTATCACAGGAATTTAGCATTTGATACTTCCTTTACATTTACCAAATATTTTAGCCTCAACTTGCTCAAAATTCTGAGAAGATGCTTCTGTTCATACTTTCCCATATGCCAGGCCAGCTGAAATAGTTGCCTGTTCCAGTTGGCAGAGCAGTTCTGCATCTCTGCAAAAATTTGGCATTTAATATCAACAATCAAAACCACAGCACTACAGAAAATGAACTACATTTCATCTCCTCCCACTAAATAATCTGCTATGTAGACAGATACTTTAGATGACCTCTTTTTCACATCATCTTTTGGTTTTTTTCAAGCCTCTGTCATCATCGCCTATATACATCAAATATACCAAAATATGTTATTGTACCTGTACTAGCTGGATTAAGTACTGAGACAATTTGTCATCTGTCAAGTACTTCTCAAGACACCGAACTGCAAAAGCTCGCACCATTGGATCTGGATAATTACAGTCCAAAAGCTCCATTGCTTGTTCTGGCTTGATCGGAGGCCAATCTTTTACCAAACAGTACATCTGTGGACAAGAATTCCAAGTACGTTACACATTTGCATTGATTAGGAACATGTTGTAATACAGAGCCATTAGAAGGTATCATCAGACACAAACTACATTTGAACAGAAGCTGTTTACTTGCAAGTCCTCCCTGAATAAACAATTTCATATTAGTTGCCAGCTGACTTTGTTATTATATCCACTATAAAAAGAATGGAAGCAAAACCTCATATTTAACTGTAATTGACAAATCAGCAACATAACAAGGAATCAAGTAATGCCACTGAGAGGAAATCTTAAGACACAGACTGAACTAGAGAACAAAAACTATGGACCAGACCAACCAATTACAGTGGCAACTTGAATCATCTAAGTTTTCATTCAACATATCGTGCGCACTTAATGTTTTTAACTTCCAGAAGTTTTCTTTAAAACAGCATATTATAAAGCTTCTTCAAAACTCTAAACTAATTCAGTGCTGTATCTTACCTGGGCCACTTCATCTCTAGAATTCCACTTAACAGACAAAAGTAATTTGGGCAGAATTTCTGGAGTATTCACACAATAGTGTCTGTGAAAGAGAAAAAAGTTATATGTACACAACGTCACTTTTGCTTCAATAACCATTCACTATGTCCCTTCAGTCTTGTGCTTTCCTCCATTGTCTGCAGAAGCTGATCAATACCATAAGGTGGTGTCAGGATCCATGCGTGAAGGTAAAGTTACAGCTGTGAGGAAAGCTCAAACCAATTCAACACCTTACTTTTTTCCATGTGTTTAAGCACCAAGACATACAACGCAGAATTGCTTTAAAGCCTTTTCTAAACACCAACAATACAGAATAAAGAAAAGGGAGCAAAATCCAAGACAATCATGACAAATTTGGAACAAATGGGGTGAAGTTTGACTGTGACAACAAGATTTTTTCTTTCGTTTGGTTTTTGGTTATCAATACCTGTGGCTCCATAGGAAGTCCTTCTCTTGCTCAGTGATTTCAGACAAAGGATCTCGAGTACATATGGCTCGCAGTTGCTCCTTGTCACTTTCTCTTAATTCATTATCTCTAGCTATTCTGTTACTCTGCAAAGAGAAAGCGATCCATTAACCCTCCACGCATTTCCTCCTGCCATACAACATACATGAAGTGGAGGATTTTAACAGCATAGCAACACTTCTAGCCTATGTCCCACAACAGTCTCTTGTTCCCTTTTGTTATACCTGAGGACTTAAAGTTTAAAAACAGAGAGAGATGAAAGACTAGGCTTTGATTTCTACAGCTGCTTTTAGTCATTACTGGGACAAGAACATTTCATCCAAATCAGCTGTGTGCAGAAGGAGCAGCAGTGGACATCTGATGAACAACATAATGCAGCACAAATTGGAAGTGGTCATTTCTGTTTCCAGTTTTGAGATTAGTCAGAGCTGCTAAAAGGAGTGAAAAGAATCAGAACCCAAAAAGCAGAATATGGGGGATGAAACTACATAAATAAAAGGTAGAACACCAGAGGAAAGCTTGAGTATGAGGAAGAATAGAAAACATTAACCAGAATTAGTTTAAGATATTCCCAAAGAAGACCAGAAAATGAACTAGTACAAACTGAAATTAGTTTTATCCAGGACTTCGTTTACAAGAACCACTTAAGACCAATGGCAAAGGTATCAAAACTACTACTTGACTTTTCACAGCTCATGTGCCAAGTTCAGTTTTTCTCCTACACTTGCCATTTCTTAGTTCATTTAATGATTTTTTTTTGGTTTTTTTTGCAAAGCAACATATGAAATGATGCAGTACCTGAGGTTTCAACTACAGAACCAACTGCATTGCAAAAAGAGAAATCTTAAGCAGCATATATTATCGCCTTTAGTATAAAATACAAGTGCAGTAAACAAGTTTGACACTTAAGATGAAGCGGTACCAGAAATTCTACAAGAAGTTCTACAAGAGCTGAACAGCGTTTTTACAGGAACTGAGCTTCGCCAGTTTTGTTGACAGAAATTTTCAACGGGTTGAACTAGTACTTCGAAAGAGAAATACCTACATGTCTTTGACAGAGTCTTTCCAAGGCATCTAGCTTTAAAAAAAAACCAAAAAACCCACACACCTGAAGAAATGAACAATCTGAAATTTCAGAGATATCAGAGCACCCTTTAAAAGGTGAAGTGGTGTTATTTCTAAGAACATGTACCAATACAGAAATAGTTGTCAGTTTATACCACAATATCTACTTCAGACGGGAAGTTTTCTACTTTACATCTAGCTTTAATTACATAAATTATGTGTTCTCATGATAGGTTCACTACTATTAATGGGGCAAGAATATTCTGGCCTTCAAGCTTACAGCTTTGCTTATCAATATTAAGGTATGACTTGATCAACTCACTGAATTTTTAGAACCTTGCTCTGTTAGTAGTGTGATGTAGTGAGATCTTAATGCACCAACATGTTTTCTGTAATTACCATTCGTAAGCACAAGTACTGGACTTAAAAGTAAGGGAAAATATCCAGGACTACATTCTATGTGGTACAGGAAAATTTTAAGAACACATTCTTAAATATTACAGTAGGGATACAATGCAAGTAGCAAAGCCAGAGACATTCAGTACGGAAGTTAATTCATAAATGACTCTATAATCACCCTACTCCTGCCATAAGATCAATTGTTTGATACTGAACAAGAGATTAATTGTATATATTAATCTTGATTCTGAAAGAGTCATCCCAAAGAGTAAGTGAAAGTCAAAAAAGTATAAAATGTACCTGCATAGCGGGTGAGAAAGATCATAGTTTAGGTCAAGCCCAGAAGGAAAATGCATTTATCCTGTTGCGGTCAACACCAAAAACTTGAAATTCTATGAATTGTGGGACAGTAAATTAGATTTAATATTTGATAAATCTTTCATAATTGAGATACTAATGGACCTAAAAATGATTTCTTTTAAGTCTGTATTACTTGACCTCAAATGCAGTGTAATGCATTTCAAGGTTAAACAAAAAGAAGTTACACTGTTTGTATCGCAACAAAAAATTCTATGTAGAAATCATACCTCAGAGATTGCTTTGCTATTTTGGCTGTTCCAGACAAGCATTTTTTACTGCTTTCAGTTATGGTCAATGCTACACAGTAATCCAGTAACAGATTTTGTAACAAGTAACAACACATTGCCTGTTAACTCCTTAACTTTAGTCAATATTACAAACAGCTATAAATACAATACCCGAACAAAAAAAGTTTGGCTTTAGACCTGAAGATATCGTACATTAAAAGATAAACGGGACAAATACAATACTAAGGCATAACAGCAATGTTCAAACTTACTAAGTGTTTAATGAAATATAATTTAAGAAAGGATAAGTAATGAGAGAATTTTTTCAGACAAACAGGAAGGGTTGAAAGAAAAGCAGCATGAATAATGAGACAGACCAAAGCAGTGATATATAGTCTGTTTCCCTGTCCCCTTGATATTAGTAGACTTTCTCCATATTTACCACTACGACCACCTTCTACCATTTTGTAAGGATTATCACAAAAAAAAGACCATAATTTGAGACTTTATTCTACCTCAGATTTTTTTTTCAAATTGCAAAGTGTAAATTGATCTTTGCTTTGTCACTGAAGTAAGAGCTTATTCTTCTCATCATTTTCTATTTTGGCCTACAGATGGAACAAAAATGAGGTCAGCATACGTAAGCCCAGGTAATAGGCTGTGTTATAGCAAAGGAATGTTATTTACTAAGAAGCCAGATGTTCTTAAACACTTAAGAGCCCTGCAGCACTGCTCAGTCACCATACATATCATAAGCAGATACACCACTCTGTTGGACTTCTTGTAGAACAGCAAATCAAATGCCTACAACCCTTTGTTCAAGTTACGTTGAGATGGAACCATTGCAAGTATCACCAGAATTCCCAAACTGGAAGCTTATTTACACCTACGCACTCTTTGGCAAACTTTCCACTCTGAGACTCTTCTCCACACAGAAGCTCTTTTGGGGAACCTCTCAAGTCTTTGAACCAGCCTCCAGAAGAAAATGTAAAACATATCATCTAATTTCACAGCCTTTCTTTAAAATACTTAGCATTTTTAGCTTTATTGCTTTCCTCTTTCTCTCTTTTTAATAATCCCAAGCGTATTTTAAGAAAGCTCCAAACCTCACCAAAAAGCCAAATTGTCAGCACACAGATTTCCTCATGGAAGAGAGGAGATAAAGAACTACACTCACATGTATGCCTATCAATTTCCTTAGCATTCCCTGTACTCACTGTCATAAGCAGCCCATGAAACAGCTAGTGAAGAGTTACAAGTACCTTTAAGTTACAAAAGAAAGCCTACCTGTAGACATGAAATCGCAACAAAATAAAACAGTATCACTGAAGGCAAATTACAACTTTTGAAAAGGAAAACTAGGTAGTTCAGACACCTGAATCAGCAATATAAGAAATATCAACAATTTGCATAGTACAACAGTTTAAAGTGTTCTGGGTGGTCAGTGAAGCATTAGGTCAGTTTACTGGTAATACAAAGAAATGAGAATGTATTACTCACTTTGCTAAATACAAACAAAAAAAAAATTTTTTCTTCCTTTTACAATAAATCAGGATACACAAATAATATAAAGGACCTGTGACACACTCAACTCTAGAATTTAATGATGCTGGTGGCTGGAATTAGATGCTATATATAGATTCTTAAAAATTACTAGTTAGGATTTTGCATCAAATGCTAAAGGAGCACAAATTTTCTTTAACAATCAACTCTAAATTCAAGTATAAATATTACCCTTTTTTAATAGAAAGGTAAGTAATTTTTAAACAGTTTAAAAAGCTTTTTATTTTTCATTATTATACTAAGTAAAAAAATAATACTTTTTTATTTCAGTAGCTGTTGTTGGAAGGGGAGTTTGCCTTACCAGCCCTGCACAGCTGTAGTTAAACCCCAGTTCACGTGATATAGTCCAATTGGCATGTTCTTCGATCACCGTCATATCTGGAAACTTTACAGGATTGCTAAACCAATCAAATTCCAGCTCTAAACATGGAGTTTCCTATATAAAGGGAATTTGAATTAGTTTTTCTGTACTAATCATAATACAGCATATTTTGAAAATGTATTCCTAAAGAGGAAACTACTATGCAAATACTAACCTTATTTGGATTTGATCCAGTAACACCAATAGGATTCAACAAATCCTCTAGCCCATGAGGTACTGCCCAAAGATTCAAAGCCATTTTCCCAGATACAAGAGTGTCTGTGTAATCAAACATGTTTATATTTCCCCAAGCCAGTGGACAATGCTCCTTAAAGAGATGAGAAGATGAGATTTCAGTGTCATCTGTTAATTACTGCAGTCAGAAGAAAGAGCAATTTTACCCCAGAGAAAGCTGTTAGATTCCCAGATTACCGTATTTTTCTAGGAATGACTGTTACAGCGGTCATTTTTTCAGAATTTTAGCAAAACTCTTGCAAACATAAGCTAACATTTTTCCCCACATCAAATAACTGTTTTGAGTTTTTTTGACAGATAGAAACTTTTTACCAAGGCCTGTAGTGACAATGGTTAACGGTTTTAAACCAAAAAAGAATAAGTTTAGATTATACATCAGAATTTTCTATAAGATTTATAAACCTGGTTGCAGACAAAATAATATACAGGACCTGTGACACACTCAACCCTAGAATTTAATGATGCTGGTGGCTGGAATTAGATGCTATATATAGATTCTTAAAAATCACTAGTTAGGATCTTGTATCAAATGCTAAAGCAGCACTAATTTTCTTTACTTTAACAACCAACTCTAAATTCAAGTATAAATATTACCCTTTTTTAGTAAATAGGTAAGTATTTTTTAAACAGTTTAAAAACTTGAGTTTAAAGGGATTTGCACCTCAAAAGACTTATCACTGATTTTTGAATCTGGCAGTACAGTATAGACACTATTTACAACATTAAATAGATAAGGTTTTCTCCGTGTTAGATATTTGATTTCTGACTATGAAAAAGTGGTAATGTGAATTAGATACAAGAAAGTAAAGAACTTCTATTTTAATCAGATTCAAATCAAACATTGGATTAAGACTCATTGCCAGGACAGCATTTACCAAACATCTTCCCAAACTTGATTTAAATAGCTTTCGTTCGTTACTGTATTAGAAGCCATTAAGTATTTTACCTCTTTAGCACCTTTCCGGCCTTTAACAGAACAGATAGAAAGGCAGAGTCGAGCAGCACGTGGAAGATCAGGAATGTACATGTCATACAAGAGCCATTCATTCCATCTGTAAGATTTAAAAAGCAGAACAAAATTATGTTAAAGGGCAGTGTGGGCCAACTGCGTTCGATCAACAGTTATACTAAAAAGCATTTGTTGTATTCCTACCTAAACTCGGTATGTGTTTAAGAGTACGCTTTCTTACTGAAGGAGGGCCCTCCTACATGCATTTGACCACATCTAATCCTCTGGGAAATGAAAATTTCCCTGATCAGCCTTCTAGCATCAACACTGTTTGAAAAGTCACACTAGGTTTAATTCCTGCAAACTGAGTAATAGGTTCCTTCACTTTCACTCCTGGCCACCTACTGACTGCAACTGACAGTGCAGGAGAAACCTAGAGATGGTGGATTTGCTTACGAGCTACACTAATGTAAGGTTCAGCTTGTGAAATATTTTTCACTTCAGGGCAAAAAAGCAAGCAGGAAAAAATGTAGCATAGCTTTCAGAACTCAACTTAATGTGAACTGCTAGAAAATAGAAAGATAACTGCAAGACGGGACTACAACACAGAAATAACACAGAAATCCAAAACAATATACCTAATCAGATATTATTCTATTTACCATAGTAAAAAGAGCACAGACTGGTTCTACAAGAATACATATTTTGTTTTCATGAACTTCTCTAAGTAGACTTTATATCTCAACTGGCAGAACTCTGCTTTTGAAGTGCAATTTCTGAACACAATTTATTTTCCTAAGCAGACTGCCACGCTGTATTTTCTCAGTCGGAAGAGGCAGCAGCTTCTAAGGTCAGTATTAATTTTTCAACGTGTCTGTAGGTACTGAAAGCCCAGTTTTACAAGGAAATAACTGCCCAAGCCCCTCTCCAAGAATAAAGAAATTGGTAGATAAACTTTAATTCAGTTTTTCTATGTGTTCATTTCATATAATACAGATCTCTGTGATTACATCTATGTTTTAAAGCCAGGCTCTTCACTGCCTTTCCAAGAAGATCATCTCTCTAAAACAGTTAAACTATCAGTTCAAATATAGCTTTCTTTGGGAAATTCAGAGGGAGAAGCTATTTTTCAGTAACTGCATATATTATTAGGCTCTCTAATTTTAACACCTAATCACATTAATAGAAGATGCACAGATACAATTTGAAACTTTCAAAGCAATGAAGTCAGACAGAAAATGCAAATCAAGAACAACTTCTTAACACATGCTGCAGCAGATGCTGAAATTTCACACCTCCTTATTAGTCAGTTATGGGCAGAAATTCAACATCTTTTAGATACTTTTTCTCAATATGTTTACTTATGCTCATATGAAGCTTCTTTTCACACACTAACAGCATCTCAAAGATCATGTGATTCATTTCTCCAGTTAATATTAATGGTTGGCCAAATCTCCTGAAAACAGCCAGCCCAGAGCTGGCAGTGACTTCCATGTTAGCAGATGAAACCCAGGGGTTCTTCTTTAGTAGACACTATACAACCTCACCAAAACAAATTTGCAGGTTACATTACATCACACTGCCTCATGCTGAAGGTGAAATCTGAACCCACAACTGGAACAGTTGCTATTGATCCAGTCAAAAACAGAGCTCAGTCGCCCAGAGCTACACCGATTTCACAGTATTCATGAGTAATTCTATTGGAGTATCAGAGATAACTGCAAATCCACATGTAAAACAGATCTGCTTAGGAAAGAAACTATAATGTTATATGCAACAAGACAAAATACTTATATTTTAATTCTGTTTATAAATACAGGATTAGGTAAAAATGTCCTTATAAAACTTAAGGCAAGGAATTCCCAGCAAGAAGCTCTATTTCTATAATAGCTAAGCCAAGACTTTACTTGTTCGTTTCAGTGCTATCATTTATGTTGCCCTGGAAGTCAACAACTCTATTGTTGTTCAGTACTTAGCTTACCTGGGGTTAGAACAAGGTACCCTCTGAGTATTCACATTGTCACACAAAGGTTCCCCTCCATGGTAGATACCTGTTCTAACATAGATCTGAAAACAATGTTAATATTAGTACTATCTTTGAAATGTTACCATACGCAAATTTTTTTCACTGCTATCAACACAGACTGTGATTACAACACATTACCCCTTGATCTCCATCAAGTAAAAGACCAAAACCAAAACAGAAAACTAAATAGCCTCACCTCCTCAACCCAAATTCACCTGTGTAGGGTATGAAGAACACCATATAACCATACCCTTCAAGAAAAAATGTTTTGGTCTTCTTCATCAATTGCAAAACTAACCCTTAAAAATACAACAATAAACTGGAAAGTCTAAAGAAACCTGGAATTTATTTTCAACTCTTCCTGAGCCAAGGTGTAGTGAACAAGAAGACCAAACAAATTCTGAGAAAATTAAGAGAGCCAGGCTTGCAGTATGACCTCAATGGGACTGGACCCTACCTGCCTCTTCTTGATTTTCCCAGACCTCCCTTTTTAAAAACAAAGTTAGGAGCATGCTTAGACATAATAATAAATAACAACAGGGGTTTTGTTCTTCTATCCATTACATACTCAGCTGAAGTGAACTACGCAAACTGAGTTCTGTTCCTATCAAGCAGAATATTTAACTAAATACCACAACTCGTGCCTTTTAAGCAGTACACAAAAGTTTACAGATGCTGAAACATAGCTGTATTTTTTAGAATTGAGTACTTAAATTTAAATAACAAAGGGGTCTAATTTTCTAACATATTTAATACCATCTCTTTTCCAATGTAAACATAGAACAGAAAACTCAGGAGGGAAACCATGAGTTGCTGAAAACCATATACAATGTCATATGGCATTTGCCTTACCTTGTCTATGTCTCTAATGTTCACATTTACATAGGTTGCACAGAGGATTCTTATTCTGAGAGCACTATTAATAGTCCAGAGGGATTTGGCTGTAGCTTCTCCATTCATGTAGGGTGTAGCTGTAGAGATACGCCTGGAATAAGATGGCATTGTAAAGGTGTCCAGTGGTAGCTGGGTATATAGGCTTTCCTTAGCCATGAGCATCAGATTGGGCATGCGACCAAGCATTATACAGCTTCTTATATACTGCAACAAAACAAAACCAAAATTTATTATGCTTTCAAGCGTATGCTCTTAGTAATCTATACCTTAAAGCATTCAAGAAAAGTAAAAGCCTATTTATAGTTATCATTGTTCCCGTATGCACACTCTCTACACTGTTGACAGTTATAACATCCAATAGTTTAAACACGTTGTTAGGTAGAATTGCACAGTAGTGCTTTATACTGACTTTGATATGAATAATGTCTACACCAGTGGAAGGCGGAACTGGAGATAGAGAACAGAGCTGACAAAATAACAAGTCAGGTTTCTTGCAGTGCCCCTTAGCTGTGGTGTAGTGCAGCACAAGGCAAACAGCTTCCAGACTAGAGCTGTTCCTGGAAGCAGTTGAGCTGCTTTTGCATAGGCTATGGCTGTACTAGTCTGCTGTGCGGACCTAGCGCGGCGGACACTGGGACTCCCAGCTGCAGGCAGAGAGCACAAGACAAATGACAGATGCAGACATTTTTAGTTCAGTTGTGCTTAATACCTTATATGCTAAGCACCGATCCTGACAGACTCTAGCTGTAAGCCTTTATGGTATCCATTCAGGACTGAGGGCTTAAGAGCATTTAGTCTGGCAGCAGTACCACAAAATACAACGCGCTGAGACAGGTCCAGCCGTGGAGTGTAATTAGCAAGCTCTTTTACAGCACAGAAAAGGCATAGCAGATACTTCTGAAGAAACAACACTAGATCAAATAGATCTAGTGTTTGATCTCAAGATGACTGTACAAAATTATTCATGTATGCCTGCACTTGTTCCCCAGCTCCCAAGAAATAGAGCTGCTTTTCCCATTATTCAGGATTCCCCAGCCCCCTTCTCACCCATTGCTCTGGAAAGTCAACCATTTTAGACGAAGGAATGGAAGCTATTTATTAGAACAATACATTCCTCAAAGAGGAAGCAGTGGCAGTCTGTCAGGAAATCTACAGGGTAACATTGTTGTCTGCCCCACAGAGTGCTGCTCAGATGCTGTTCTGTCAGCAGTTCTGCCTCACACTCACAGCACTGACAAAATCCCTGCAGTGAAGGACAGCCAGCCACAAGGAAGATTTAACAATGATTTATGCAGTGCTGGAAATTTATCACTCCTTTAATAAGTTAAAATTTTGAAGATGTAGAGTAACAGTAAAAAAGTTTCCCTAGATTTTTTCCACCACTAAAATGGGAATGGACAAGATTCATAGTAGCCATGGTTGCCTCAATTTAAGTTGTGATTGAATTTCCGTTTGCATTACAGCAACCCCATTCAAGCATAACTCATCTCTTGCCATCAGAAATCTAAGATATTTCTGAAAGTACCTACCACTGATTTATTGCTAATAGTAGAGATAAAGTATTTCATTCAAAGAACAAAAAATACACTAGTAATATAAATTCTAATTTAAATTATCTTTTCTCTCCTCCTTTCTTTAGAAGGGTATACAGCAACAAATATGCACACTACTCTCATGCATTAGCCAATTAGTTTAAAAGATGTATATGCTTTTACCTCCTATGTTTTGGATAATTTAATTAAAAAGCAAGCCAGTCATAAACTTGATCACTTTTGTCATTCACAATTTTGGATTGTTTTAGTGCATGTCAAAATAGATCCACTATGTTACTCACCTTATACTGGCTCAGCGGATATTTTTCTAACAAATATTCATCACAACCACACACTTTTAAAATATATTTGCCCTGGTATTCCAAGACGCAAAGTTTCAGTTGTTCAGATGACAGCAACATACTTCGTGTTTTCTTCCTAATTGCTTCAGCAATAACTTGCTCAGGCACACAGTCATGATTGATTTTTAAGGTGTATTTCTGCTTATCGTTGTTTGGTGAGACTATTACCCATATTACCACTATAATTTGCCCTAGAACAAATGTAAAATAAGGTTAGGACTATAATTTTCAATACAGCTTCGAAACAAAATAAAACAAAAAAACCCCCAAACCCAAAATAAACAACTCTAGTCCCTCCAACATAGAGAATTGCTTAAAGTAGTACTGAAGAAAGATGTAGACAAGATTCATAGCCCAAACTGATAGAAGGTTTATAACTTCTGCAAGGAACTACATGTACTTGGTTTAGTTTTTATTCTAGCATAAATTCAAACTTTTATGACTTGAGATTAATAATATTTTTATTAATCTAATGCTACCGGCTCTTTCGTTTTCAAGAAAACAGTAGTTAATTGTTTCGTATTTGAAGACTGCAGATAACTCAGTCTATCATTTAGTAGTGGACAGGTACAGTTAGAATTGACGATCTCAAAGGTCTTTTCCAACCTAATGATTCTATGATTCAGTACCACTTAATTCCACATTTCTGAGTGTCAAAGGAAAATGTAAAGCTAACAAGCTGTTTCTGCCCTTAAGAAAAAAATCACATCTCTTTACCAAGTTACATTTCAAGATTAAGTTATTAAAATAGAAAAAAAATGTAATTTTAAGTGTTGTTGTCTTCCTTTTGAATCTACACTCTATCAAGAAAGTTATTCTGAATAACTTAAGGCATACGATATAGCTGGAGTGCACTAAACATGGTAAGCAAAACAGTGATTAACTCCGTCACCAACTGTACTCCTTGATTTCAATCACTGAAAAAAAAAACCATTATGTTTCTACTACAAATATTCATCTTACCTTTATCTAGTTTATTGTATATGTGTTTGGGTAGCTCAGGTGAAGACTCTACGTTCGGAGGACAGACATATAACGCTCTACTATGTGGTGCATTGGCATCTCGAAGATCCACTGCTTCTTTACAAACATTAAGAATATTTCTTCTGAAGTCCTGTACTTCTGGATCCTTAACCATGTCAAATTCACAGACAGGCATGCCAATAGCAAAACCTACAGAATTGAGGAAGCATGTGGGAATAATTGTAACTAATAAAGAAAGCTAAATATTCCTTCTATCAGCGCCAGAAAAAGTATGTTTGAAGCAAAACATAATATAAAATATTTGTGTTAACCACTGGCTTCTGCTTGTATACATATTATTTTATTTCATTCAAGGACAAATCACTTCTAAAGTAAAGTGCACTCAGAAATCACAGAAAGACAGGTGTACATTCACTGAAGATCCTGGAAGCCTTAAATCACCACTCTCACAGCCAACACTTCTCCTGGAGGAAAAGGACAAACTTCCTCTGAAGTCAGCACAAAGTTTCCTAAACAGACCTGGCAGGATTCTTGGTGGCTGTTAGGACTATAATCAACTTTGCGTACAACTGAATGACAGCTATTCAATTTCTTTGATGAACTACAGCATTTAAAAATGTGACAAGCACTCAAAGAGACACTGAACTTAGTTCTTTGGCACAGATTCATACGATAGCAGTCTATTTCTCTCAGATCCTGTCTCAGATGCAATTCCATTTACTTTAATGAGTTTACAAGCATAAATAATTATTTATGCATGAATGTTCAAATGGAAACTTTCAATTGCCCAGTTGCATGGTTAGCTAACCACTGTTCTCCTTAAGTCCTGAACAGGCTAGGGTTTACAAAACAGAAGTAGTTTACTTATGATGCACTCATAACAATTAAATAATTTAACAATTAGGAGCACCCCAGAACAAGTATTTCCAGTTGACAAGTCTCCACTGCTGCAATGTACATCTGTTAGGAACTAAATGAGAATGTTTGTACTGCCCGAATTTACATACCTAGTCCAGTGTTGAAATATATGCTAGTCTCTCTGCGCTGTCTCAGTGGATAATGGAAAATGATAAGCTACTCCAGTGATGATTCAAAACATCACAGTTTGTCTCCACTCTGCCCATACAACATCAGATGGTTTTGTTTCCCTCCCCTTTCTGCACTCTTTTTGTTGAAAGGGGTGAGGGCTACCTCATTCCTAAAATTTTACTTTCTAAGCAAGACAGAGCAGTGTCAAAAAAATTTGGTATTGCAAATGTGGTTTAAGATTTGTATTAAAATCCAGAATTTACAGTTCTATAAACTTCAAAACAAGGTGATTGACTTCCTAAACGACAGAACGGGCTTCACTCTGTAATAATATGAAATCCTGCCAGTAAGGAACAAGCAAAACCATCCTCTAACCCACATACTACTACAAATATGTACAAACCAAATACTCTCCATGTGAATGTAGTGTTTACAGAACAGCAAAAAAAGTTTAAATCACAGTTAATCAATGTCAGCTTTAGTATGATCAGCACCTTTGGACATTCGATGCAACAACTTAAAGGAAATGCAAACTTTGACAGACACATGTGACAAACACCCCTTTCAATTCTTTGGTTTGTATTTTGAAGAAAAGCCAGTTAAACAGATTAGCTATATTTAAATAAAGATCATCTCACCTATTTCTCTATTAAGAATCTTTTCTTCTCTGTTACCTACTGGTTCAATGACTTTTAAAAACGGCTGAAAAAGTCGCAGGTCACAAAGTCTCCGTGTTTCATCAAAAAACTCTTCTCTTTCTGCTTCTTGTGTAACACTTACAAAAATGTAAGAAGATTCATCTTGAAGAAGCTGATAGAGAGGGTATTTCCTTGCTTCTTTAAAGAGTTCATGTTTAATAGTTAGTAAAGTGGCCTCACGGAGGCATTCTAGAGTCACTATCATTCCGTTTGGGAGAAGACACTCCACGAGGATCCTCGGTGGCATCAAGTGGATGCCCCATAGTTCGCCAGATGATGGTCGTGGAGGCATTTTGAAGTCTTCAGATAACTTTACACTGGAAGTTTTTCAAGCAGTGATTCGTACAAGCAAACCTATGTAAAAATCAGAAATTTAAACATTGAAGTCTAAAATCTGAACATCATAAGGAATTTCAGATAAAATTTTTCCAACACCACTTACAGTTGTAGATGAATATTCACGGCTATGTTTTACACCATATAAAGGAAAAACATTTGATAAAACTGCTGTCCAAGGAACTTATATTTAATGTAAATATCTACTCAAATAAATTTAATAGCAGAATCACATTAGTGTGGGGAAAAAAAAAAAAGAAAACCCCAAAACACATACGGCCTTAAAAAACAGACGATTAATTTTTTAACTTGAAGTTTATAATTTATTATTAGAAAACAATAGCATGGGGGATGAAAATAGCTAATACTCAAATTATTATTATAGCAATTTCTAGGCATATCTCAAAGCCAGTTCTTCACATTTTTAATTGGGAAAGAGAAACATTTATTACCATTCGGACAAGATACAAACCATCAGCTCTGCCCAGTTCAGCCAAATCAATGCTTAATTTTTTTTTTTTAAAACACCCTTTTTTTCATTCCAAAACTCTTAAGCATTCAAACACCACTAACATAGTAGTTCGAAGTATTTACTAAAATCTCTGTGCTTGATTTTAAGAATCCATGTACACAAACTTAGGTTTAGATATTTTAGATCAGTATAAACTACTTACACCACCACTGAACTCTTCTCCATGAATGAGATGGAACAACTGAGCTCCATTAACACTTTTTCGTTGGGCTTGTTTTATTTAGGATCAAGACCCCATTGTAGTTCCCTTTGGTAGCCACACCAATGTCTTTGCCAAGCCCAATGAAAGGAGTAGAACACGTGTCCGACCTTCTAGCAGCGCTGCCATATGCCAGCTTACAGAAGGCACAAGAAAAATTCTATCCGGAAAGAGCAGAGACATCTTGTAGCCCACTGGCCAAGAATAGATGCCAAAGAAAGACCATAAGAACTAGGCACGCACACAGTGATATTTCATCAATAAACTCTACTAATCACCACCTATTTTTCATTTCCTTAACCAGAAGCAGTATTTATGTATTTGTGACTCCTCCATCTGTCCTGAAAGCGCAGGGCTACGATAACAACGAGGCTACTATTCTAAAGCCATTCTTAGTCGACTCTTAAGCCAAGAACCCTCTTAGGGCTGCCCCTCTATCGTAGCTTCTTGCCTTAACAACTGAAAAGAGAGAAAACCTCAAACCAACAGTTTCACATCTCTTCTCTTTCGCCAATTTTCTGAAAGCTCCTGCTGTGGAAAAGCTGAGCTCTTTGCTCACTAAGTTTTTGCTGTATGTATTTATATATAAATATACATAAAGTTAAAAAATAAACATGTCAATAAACATACAAACCCCACCAAAGACCCTAATTTTTGCACTTCCATCCCTTGGTACTTATTTTGCATAAAGTTTTCTTCCAAGTACATCCAGTACCTGCTTTTTCCACACTTCAGTTCTTAAAAAGAAGCATTAGAATGGAAGCGATGTTTTCCCAAATCCACTGCTTCCTAAGCAACTCTGAGTAGCAAAAGGGTTGTCTTTTTTAATCCCTCCTTTGTAGTTGTAGTTTGGGCTTTTAAAAATATCAACAAAGGCACTAAAGTGCCACTGCAAGTTTAGAAAAATGCTTTCCCATCTAACACCTCATGCATATTTAGAAGGGCTTTGCAACTGTCTTCTTTTTAAAAAAGAGCTTAAATAAGCTATTTCATCTCCCTCATTGTCGTAAGTCTCTGGAGAGGATGCAGAAATGGGAAGTTCTAAGCACTCAGTGTATTTAAAGAGCCAAACTTGGAAAGCTTATCAATTACAAAACATTACAAATGAACCCAAATAACACCATTTAGAGAAACTTGGACAATTCCGAATTACTGATAACTATGCTCAGTTTACAGTTAAGAAAAAATACACAGAAAGTTAAACAGCATCTTTTGGATCAGGCAAAGCATGAACCAGACTCCCTATCCATACCGGTGAATCACACACTTACTTACACTACTTAATTACAAGTGTAGGCAGAAACACATTAGTGTTAAAGCATATACCAGCATAAAAAAAACCAAAACGAAACAAGGAACGTGCAGTCGTAAGAACCTTTCTATCCACACATACAAACAATGAAAAGATAGATGGACCATAATCAAATAAAGTATTCACAAGAAGGACTGAGTTCAAACCAGCCGTCAAAATTTTAAGTTCAGTTCTACAATCCTGTTGAGGCCCTGAACCGATGGCTGTAAGAGCCTATCTTCTCCCTGCCCAAGGTGTGCGTTTTCATTCTTTATCATGCTGGCGCTGGTGCTCCCCTAGCCAGCTCATTACAGGTCAGATGGATTAAAGGGGCAGGGAATTACTCACTTTTCCTTTTTTGGGTTAACTTCTGCTGTTTCACCTGCCTTATTGAGATCACCAAGGAGTCAGACAAATGCCAAGGTCTGCTCAGGGGAGTGAGCACCACTGCAGCAGTGCTGAGCCAGTTCAGCTTCAAGAATGGTTGTTCATTCTACTCAAGCTTTTCCTCCCTCTCCACCAATTACTGCTAACAAAGAAATAGAGGCAGGGCGGCGGGAGGTGGCGGGGGTACGACAACACACACATACATACTATGGCCTTTTAGACAAGTGCTTTTTCAAAACAGATGTCAATCGGCTTTTTAAAAATTCCAGCTGTTAAATGATAACTTTTTTTCAATATCATTTCTTTAAAGACTTGCAAAAGGTCCAAAAGGGACATCCTAAAATCTGCAATCCTTTTAGAGCAACGACACCAAATCAGCAGCTTTTCTTTTAAACCAGGATACAGACGTCTGCTGAAATGGTGCATGTAGTTATTCTGTGTGCAGATTCATTTTACTTGCACATGTAAGCACGCCTCCAGGGTTTGGATTTGGAAAGCAAAAATGTAAACAGAAATGTTTTGAAGTATAGTTGGCAGCTTGTGTTTCTGTGTATGCTTTCAAATCTGGAAGGCTGCCTGGAATAAATAGAATCAGTTCTCCAACAGTAAAAGGACTATAATTTTAAGAGAATTCTAGATATGTAATTTAAATCCAACTGAGGATACATGCAAACATTTCAAATGAAGACTACCTCACACCTGAAATCTCTGACTTTCCAAAAACACCTGGAACTTTTTTCCCATGCCAAAAGCTTTGGAATAGCACATGTGGTCAGAAAGGCCAAACTCAGATAGCCACTGATCAAATCGCGCTCTCTACAACTCAAGAGAGCCCTCCTGATCCACTCAGCACATTCTCCATCACTAACCTCGCTCAGCACCCAACCTAGAAGTGACTGAATTTTGAAACTCTATTCAAAAATAAGGACAAAAAAAGAGGGGAGTCAAGCAACATACCTCGCAAAATACTCATTCCTACTTGCTTCAACACATATCAATGCTAATTTATATAATCTGTTTTGATATACTATAGAAATCAGTACCAGTCTGATACAGGTGACACACTCCCAAAAAAGATTTAGAAGAGATTCAAAGTTTAGAAAATCTGGTTGTCATAAACTATGACAGTTTCATCACCTGACTGTGCAGAACAGCAGTAGCATGGTTAGCTCAGTTTCATTCTACTGTATCTTTTACTACTCACTGCCTACAACTATTATTCTAATGCCTTCTTGATAACATACAAATATGTCAACACTGAGAAGTTTTACCTTGGACTATCATAAAGTCTGCTGCTACTTCTGAAAAGAATTCCGTCCCCCTGAGGAATAGCGCTCAATAAGAGAGGAATTCAGTAAGAATTGTACTGCAGAAGAATTAAAATTGGTTCATAACATTAGTACTCAAATAAGTACTTTCCATGCTCATAATTTAAGCAAAATAAGCTTGGAACAAATTAACTTGAGTCAAAAAACCACTCAAATTTTCCCCCTAAAGAAATCTGAGGCTACTGCAGCTGTTTTCACCACACTGTTACACATAAAAGCCCTGTGCATCTATAGCTCAGCAGGACATCCTGGCTGTATTTTTTCCAATGTGTTTTTTTGTACATTAACATTTTGCCAGAAGAATTTCAAGCAGGAGTGTCACTGATCTAAGTTTTATGTGTCTTGCTAAAACAACCGATTCCCTTCAGTACAGCTGGAACCTACGCTACAAAACTAAGCAATCAAGAAATGACCTTCCACAGCTCTTGTACCAGAAAGTGTGGAGAACCCTTCCTTGCTAAGAGAACATTGACTTTTACAGATTATCTGTTTTCAGATCAGATGAAGTGAATTGATTTTCACTGTCTAGAGATTACTCACAAGCGTTCTACCAAATCCACACAGATATCAGTATCTGGCAATAAAGATATACTCACAAACACGTATGTAAAAGGCTTTTCCCTCTGTTTTTTTTTTAAATTATTTGTGGACATGCTTTCCAAGGAGAGGAGCTCCATCTCGCATTAATGCATGTGTCTTATAAAGCAGGTGAAAACACACTGTGCAAGTCTGTGGGCCAGTCCAGGGGTGGGAGCGAATTTTGTTCACTTTGAAAGACTTATTGTTAAGGTTGTCATCAGCACAAGCAGTTACAGTTACTCTTCAGGCTCTGCAAGAAGGAAATTCTTCCATCTATGACGCACCAGCTACCAAGAAATCCAGCAAGCATAGAACGAAGCAAGAAGCGTAAGTGTACTGTGCTGTAATAGCTGTACTGTGCTAAACAAAGAAAACTGGGCAGACTTGCCTGCCTAATTTTGCTGCTGTCTAAACCTGCTGTGTGGTGACAGTAAGACTGCTTCAGACTAGATATTTTCAGTACTGTCATTTTGTTCTTCCTCCTTGCCAAGCTGGCATTTTCCCCAAAGTCCGAGAAGACTAGTAGAAAGATGTCTGAAACTGTCCTCATGAAAATACTATTACACACCGATTTAAACAGTAGCAATATTGCTTTGTTTAGAACAGAAAGCAGCAGACTGCTGTACTGCAGTTACATCTTCACATTTCTTATATATTACTTTCACCCTTTGCATTCCACAGAAAAGGCACCAATACGCAGAATTGCTTATCTGATTACAAACAACAGCTCAAGGGAAAAAAACAAACGGATTTAAGACTGTCGAAAACATATCTTCTTAGCATTTAGTTTCCTTCTGAAAAAGAAAAGTATTTCAAAACACTATCAATTTTAGTTGTAGTTACTAACTTCTTCCCTCCTGCAAAAAAAACAGTGCCTTGTCCTAGACAGAGCTAAAAACCCTAACATTACCAGTAACATCTGTAGAATGCTGACTATGTTGCAAAGTTGTTTTCTTTAAAGGTATCTGTAAGATTTTTTGTTTGTTTCTTTCAGAACACAGTATTCTTGGATTCTGGTTGTAGTGACCTTCAGATAACTTGAATAAAATTAACGGTGAGGTCATCCTGAAAAAAAAAGAACTCACTATAAAGTATTGCCTACAAGGTAATGTATATATGTTATCTGTTACTGAAACAATACAGGATCAAACAGCTGAAACGAAAACAAGATTAACGGTTAAAAAGATTTTCTATTGGTAGAGACTTCTGTTTTCCTCCAAGAAAGCCAAAAGACATCTGTAAATCCTTAATTTCAAACCCCTTGCTTGCGCTTCCCCATCCATACAGACATATTGTTTATAGCTTCACTCACTGTCTGGGAGCCATGAAAACAGGATCACAAGAAAGAAACATTTGCAGGCTGCTGGTGACCTCTACAACTCCCACTATGACTGCTTTTTCCCTAGGGATCCCATGACATATCAAGAGCAGAATGTCTGTCCTAGAACATTTTCTTCCAGTTAAAGGCAGATATTTTTTTTTATCTTCGTTAAACAAAGAAAAGCCTGGAATGAAATCTTCCTTTATAGTCCAAAATAATTCAGTAATTCCATTTCTAGCTTCACCTCAAAGGAAAGGATTTTGTTATTTATAGAAGACTAGTAGTCATAAAGCACAACAAAGAGTCAGAAAAGCAATACATCTTCTCTTTACACTTGACATCTCTGCTTACTCAGTATTTCAGTGATCAGCTTGGCCCGCGACACAGCAGGATGAGATTTATTCTCCCACCTGGTTCTGTTCTGGTTGGAGCTGTTCCTCCAGAGCTAGGTGTGCACTTTGAAGCTCAGCGAACAGCATGCAAATTCTTTCAAGCTCTTTAAATAAAAAGCCTTAAAGTTCAGCAATAAAATCAACACAACATGTCATCTCATACCAACAGAAATAAGGTTCTCCTCTGATTACATATTTTTCTTTAATATTCTATTTATATGGAGGACAAACGTTTTTTATGTGACCATTGGAAAGAACCTGAAGCTTTATAGCACACCATAAACCACATTCCGCTCCTTGTGACAAATACTATAGGCTCCAGCGCTAGTTTTCATGCGCAGAAATGTTCTGCTTTTGTAAATTTGTAGAGATGATGCAAAGAAAAGATTGCTCTTGAATGTCACCCACAAAACCAGATTAGATAGGTAATAAATGCTGAAAATATATAAAAATATAAAACTCCACCTGAAGTAACACTGCTTACTTTTCTTTCCATGTTTCTTCCCATCCTCCCACCTTCCTGGGATATGTGGAACCCAGACAGTAAACAGGATCTTTAAAAACAGGAAGCACTGGCACACAGACAAGGACAAGGAGCCGAAACAGAGCAAACCCAGGTGTTGTGTGCTCTGGCCTACCCTGAATCTCCACCTAATGTGAGCAGCCGTGTAGCAGAGCTGTAACCCTCATACTGGGCCTTTCCTGGCACTGACCTCCCCCAGGAATTTCACCTTGGGTTTTAGAATAACTCCCACTGCTGTAGCAAGATGAACCTCCAGTTGTTCTGAAGAGGAAGAAAGATTTCCTCTCCCACTGTCCACTGCCCAGAAGAGCAGAGAAAGAACTGCAATAAAACACTGGAGATACTGCAGTCCTCTTACTGCTACACTTGTTCCTGTACCACAAGCAACAGTATAACAAGAGGGTTCAGCCTACAACATTCACCTAACCAGCTCCTCTGGATGGAAGACACAAAGAAATGTTCACGTATAATAAATTCGACTGAGATTAGGCCCACTTCTGTTTATTAACTTACATCCATCCCTACACAAAAGATCCACCCTGTGAGCTCTTCCTTTACTGAGAAACAGCTGAAAAAGACATCAAACTCAGCCTGACTTACAGCATATTGTGTACTTCCCACGTAACATTTCTTACGATGGAGTTTGACAGCAACTTTAAATGTAGATAAAGGGTTTTTTCCATACTAAATTACTCCAGACCCTGAAAGCAACTAATATGTAAAGTTAAAAAAAAAACCAAAACCATGCTGGAGTGGCAATGAGTAGCAACAGCTTTGCAGATTTTAATATTAAACACAGAACAGTGAGCTGGAAGACAGAAGTTTCTGTTATCCAAATACAGATTAGCTTTCCAGTTATTTTATCTTAACTAACTTCTGTAGGCAAATGACATTTATAGAAATATTGGTTTCAGTCTGCATGGACTCAGTGAATTCCATTAACAAAAATTATTATCTTTTATTTACTGACAGAGGATGGGATGCAACTTAACTTCCCATGGAGCACTTCTGAGGAGCCTCAGCAAAGGCCATGGAAGTGAGAGGTTCTTTGTCTTAAACTGAAAAAAAACCAAAACACCACATTCTCCTCCAAGGTATTCTTTAAGTCCCTTGTTAAAACCATTTATTGAGAAACGGAACTTTATGGCAGAGTTAACACAAAGGCACAGCCACCTTAAGGACATATTTCAATTCTGCAGCTAAATACTCTTGCCCTATAAACAGCTGAAATAAATACAGTTCTTAGCAAACTATCCTCTACAAAGACATATGGCACAAGATAGTAGGCAAAAAAATCTAGTTCTCTGCAAAGCAGTGGAGAAAGTAGTTGCCTACTTCTACCTCCCAACAGGAAAATACTACGGCTTTCCAGGAGTCAGAAATAATGAAGTACTACTACCTAACAGAGTTGTTTGTGATACAGAGTCAACGGTGATTAACTAAATATTTATTTAGCAGTAGATGATAACCCTGCTGAAAAGCAAGCACGATCAGTTTTCCATAGATTATCAACAGGCGTTTATTTACTGCACCAGCAGCCCAAGACCGTTCAGCTTACCCCACACACCAGGTATGCGAGTGTCACAATGGGATACTAGTCAGCTGCAAAGCATTTAGCACCATTACATGCTACCATCAGGCTTCATCTCCCTAAGGGTCACAGATCACACAGGTGTATTGCGGCAAAGCCCTTTCAGAAAACCAGGCCTTCTATGTGAAGCAAGGTTGTTGAGTAAATTACTGATACACTAAGGCATACGTGACTGCTTTATAAAAGTTTCTCTGAAACCTCAAGCAGTGTAGGTTTATTCTTCTAGCTGTTGACTCTAGTTGAATAGGACTTTTCTCTGCATTTACAGGCTGAATGCCAAAGCAACAATGATCACTCTTGAGACACTAACATATTTGCATTTGTATTTAAGAAGTGCAAACAAACATGAGTCATTGTGACTTCGTACTGCATTAGGTCACGCATGCTTCAGCCTGAAGTTTAAAACCAGCTATGGTAAATTGTGACAAATGGTTCTCAAATGTTTATCATTTCCGTACATATCTGTTAGAAGCATCTGCTTTGCAAACCCTATGTCGTGCAAACAAGAAAGCATGATTTCAACTGTGGGGCTACTGAGGCATTCAGCTTGTTGTGAGTGTGTCTCCTTTCCTACACTTCAGGCTGTTAATCAAATTGTTTCTCTAACAAGGTCAGGGTACCAACAATTTATGTTTACTATACCTGAAAGAAATGGCTAATATTTGCCTAAATGGAAAATGTTCACAATTAACATCAACTTTCCAAAGAAGAAAGTTTCATAAGCTCATAGGTATTTAAACAGTGAACACCAGCAACATTTCCACAATAGTTTAGAGGATTTCTCAACTTCCAAGTTTGGAAAGTCACTTTCACATTCAGATTAAATGCTTTGAGACTAAAGTATATGCTGCCTACTACTGCAATCAGAACTCTGTAAGAGGGTTATGGTAAAAAGAAAGTACTTTATTTAGAAAAGGCAAAAAGATACTTGTAGTAGTCAGTCACTGCTACTAAGAGAACTTTACACATCTGCACAAACAAGGAAATATTTTTAACATATGGTTCTGTGGAACATTTCATTAATTTTTTTTAGATGTGTATATTCAAAAAGAGTGAAAGTGGTTTTCAGCCTGGTGAAGTTTAATCCTGGGATAGAACAGAAGACAAAAAACACTTAAATGTTTCATATTTAATTTCAAACTATTAAAAACATAAATTAGGGAAGAGTGACTATGTTGCAAATAATCTTTTTTTGTTCTTTAAATAAATAATCTGCTCACATATAAGGACAGCAAGAGATTAGAGGCTATAGTAACTGTTACACTCCTTGTATCACTTTGCAGTTGCCTGTGATACTATCCTATCTGCTCATGTACAATGAAAGGCTTGGAAAAGAGGGAATGAAAGAAGAGCTGAAAAGCTGGATTGCCAAGTAATTTGACAATACATTTAAGAAGTGTTTCCACAGTCAGGGATAGGTTCTGCTCTCCATTTCTTCATGTATCAACTCTGTTGTTTTGCTGCTTGTTGGCTTCCGTTTTCATCCTTTATCTCTTAGGAGTAGTTACGCCATCTTCCCCTACATGTCAAAACATTCCAAGTTGGAAGTATCTAAGATCAAGAGAGTGCTGCTGAGCAGTGATAACAACACATCAGTGCCTTATCCTCCATTTCAAAGCAAATTGAAAGAGATAAATCATTAGAGCTTTAGTAACCACAACCTTGGTGAGTAGTTAAAACATGAAAAAAAAAAGTTAAACTTTATCTTCCCAATTAAAATGTTAAAATCAACTTTACGTGCTTTCTTTTTTTCATATAACTGGTTAAATTCTTCATCGACAATGACAGCATTTCCATTTCATATATTACTATTTTACACCAGAATACAAACATAATTTTTTATAAATCAATCTTTGTAACAAACTCACTAGACTAAAAGTGGCACCCACAGGCACTCTATTTGGTCACATCCTCATTTACACACCACAGCCAAGACTATTTAAGATGTCTGGGTGTTGCTTAAAAATTAGCTCTTTCACTTAGACACTAGAGGTTTTCTCAGGACAAGTGCTCTTCTGCAGTGCTTAACATCAAAACTGAAGGAGACTCCAGAGGTGACAGCGTGAACTTGCAAGATAAAATATAATATATAAATAATTTTCCTCCTGCCAGTGGAGACTGCATTGATAAACTGTTAAGTGGAACTAGTTGTTCAACATCCACATAAACTTTTCAGTTTTATTAGTATCACCTCCACTTTTATAATCCAGTCACAACATTTGCTGATTATTCCGTTAAGAGCTGGGAACATGAACAGAAAAATGAAGAATAAGCAGTCTATTTTATAATCTAAGTAGTTTGAAGACCACAAGCATATGTTAGAGAATTATTTGGAATGGATTTTTTTACTTCCCTTTTCCCAAAGGGAGCTGGCTCTATCCGGAAACCTCTCCTTAAGTTAGCACTATTAACTCTAACCTTTTAACTAGCCTGTAGTCTAACTAGCCTGTAGTCAAGAGTCAAGTTGTTTCCCAGCCTTAATGAAAAGTAACTTAATGACACAAGCATTGATGCTGGGTAACAATACACCTCATCACACAAAGCATTCTTGTTGAGTTTGAGAAAGAAATAATTCACCTCCACTTTGCTTGCTTGGTAAACCAGTCTTTACTCTCTGCTCATTATTACTTTTTTTGTGCTTGTATTTTCAAGCGTACAGTTTGCCTACGTGTTTGCAGAGATTGGTCTTTTCAGTTTTCTAATAAATCAGATGTCAGAGTCCCAAGGTATAGAAATTGTTACTAGATTCTGATCACAGAACAGGCAGGTATTTCTGTTTATGGATGACTAGTTTGAGACAAAATGCCGAATCTTAAACATTTTCTTTTCAGTACTGTTCAAGGCTTCTTGCATTTCGTGGATGTTCAAGAACTTGTTTCTTTGGTGACTACAACTAGCTAAAAAAAAGGAATAAGGACTAGTTTTTTACTCACAGATTTAGTGTCCTCTGCAAGGATCCACAGCTAGACAGCTTATAGTTTTAAGATACATTTCCAAAACAACAAATGCAATCTCAGCAGAAAATCCACGCTTCTGGAAGGACCACGATGCAAGTTGATAACAAGAGTTAAAAAGCAGGAACAGATTTGGAAAACACTGGGCAACAGTCATTCATCACCATTAATTGCTGTATCAAGTACTGGCAAAAGTCTGAGTAATTACTATGGAATAACAAAAACAGTTAAGTCAATGACAGATAAGTTTTTGACACATTGTACAATTTAGGGGCAACCCTGCAGTTTTCTTTTTCTGATTGAACCCTGAGAGAAAACACCCAAGGGATGGTTTCTCTACATTTCTTTGCCGTAGAAGAGGGTCATAATGTACAGCCAACAATGTGACTCAGCTGTCTTAAAGTTCCAGGGAATTTTGCAGTAAAACTTAGTCAATTCAATAAATCTTTTGTATTCAACAAATATGCCCTGTGGTTTGTGATCCTCAAAATCTACATTTGCAAACGTTTCGTTAACTGGAAGTTGTAAGTAAACGTGACAAAGTTTTCCTACACAAAAATCTATGAAGATAAATGAATTTAAGGAAAGTCTTAGTGGGTAGACAAAAAAAAATCCCCACCAAACAACAAAACAAAAACAATCCCAAAACACACAAAACCCCAAACCCACAGTCTCTTTGAAGCATATTCAACCTTCTACCGGCAAAAAGGAACGGGACATGAAATGAGATCACTGAACCTTGAGTTCTATGTTTGACCCAAGTGTTCCCAAACTCAACTATAGCAGTAATTTACTTCTATTGCTGCAAGTTAGCAATGTGCCAGCAAGATGAAAGCTTCAGCAGTACTCCATCATTCCCTCCCCTTCAGTTTCACAAAGGCAGACTAGTGTCTTTGAATTTTATTTTTACATTTCTAGAGTTCAGGTATTGGAGCATATTATTTCAAAAAACAGACTACAAACATCCTGAGCAAGTCTACTTGGTCAATTATGCCTGGTAAATGCTTTTATTCCCTCACTCCACTGGCTTTAACAAAAGAAAGTTCTCAATAGAGAACAAGCGACCATGTCCACCATTCCCCACATTTCTTGTTTAAAATACAAAGGCTTCTCAGGCTGCATTTCACAAAATTTGCATCCAGAATTAAGTAGAAAAATATTTTTGTAGAATTGAAGCGTAAATGTGTACTATATAAAATGCTGGCTGCAAAACCATTGTGTACTGCTTAAGACTGAGAAAATGAATCCAGAAGTACATTAACCCATACTCAGTCTGCTGCATTTCCATTTGACCAAAAGTTAATTTGCAGTGTCTCTCTCTTTTTTTTTTTTAAAAAAAAACAAAACAAACAAACCAGTTCTATTCCCTCTACCCTGCCCCCCCTCACTGGGCTTGGTTTTATGATGGGGGGGTGGTTTGTTTTGTTTCTTTGCTTTAAAAGTTAATCCTGGAGCTGTGCTGCAGGAACAAAAACAGTTAATACTTCAGAGCATTATTTCTGGTTCATTTAACACTACAGTAACCATTCAGAAATAGATTCTTCAAATACATTCAGTTGGGAGGAAACTCTAGAGGTTATCTGGACTAACTGTCCTCAAAACAATTCACATTTGGACACCAAACATATAGCAAGAGAAACAAATCTATTTTCTCTCTCCACTGCTCACATTTGGATTAAGATACAACACAAAGACACTTATAACAATTCCTCGTCATGACACATTCAACTCAAAGGACAAAAGAAAATCCCCATCCAGTTTTAGTGCAAATATTTTTGCACTAATTACCTCTTTTAGCTGTAGCTACATTTTCAGACAGGCATCATCACTTGGAGCAGCTGGATGTCTGGCTTCTTAAAAGGATGAGACAAAACTCCTACAAGCATGAAGTGCAATGTATAAAAAGGTGCAAAGCCCCTCATGAATGCTACCTTAGTTTACAGTACAAGCCACAAGTCTCTTCTTCAAATAGCCAAAATACAACCTCTTATTCCTTCCCCGAAGCTCCCTCACCAACTCAATAATGCACACAAAAAGCACACATTTTTCCTTACCTGGGAGATTTACTAGAGTTCACACATTTTTCAGTAACTATAAAGCAGTGAGTAAAAATACTATTATAAACCTTAAGTTTTGTCTTATAAGACTAAACTGGTAAAACTAATTTTGCAGTACTATTGCCACTCAAGTCATAAATCATAAAAACAGGTTTCTCATCAGTATCAAAGTTTTAAAGAAAATCTTAGCTTCCCCACACCCAAATAAATTTCTCAAATTAATCTTTGTTAACCTTGACTAATGTACTCAACCAGGCAAAGCAAACCTACATATGATCCCCATCTACAAGATGCTAGCGTTTCTTGCATGATCTAGAATTAATTCATCACCATCCCAACTTCCTTTACTCCAAAACAGGCAAGAAAAGCCAAAGTAACAGTTTTCTATTTGGAGTCACTGAATATGTGCAAGGCATTCAGATATCTGAGTATTCCTGATACCTACAGAATCTGCACCAGAAGTCTAGAAGCCTACATAGATAATTGACTTTTTATATATGAATTCGTTAAAGCAGCAGCTTTTTGGCAGGCTAAATGTGAGCCCTAGGGTTGTTGTCTAGGCACTCATGGACAGCTTTAACATCTTTAGAAGTTAAAACTATGATGATCATCAAGGTTGTTCAAAATTGTACTACACATGACAAAGCTATTAAAAAGCACACTACACACTTGAATCTGAGGAACAGCTGTGATCAGGAAGTCCATTCTTTACCCAATAACAACTTTTAAAGGTGTGATTCTCCTCCAGTAACTGGAAACCTTTTATGATCTACTTGGTCTTCTGAGACAGCATCATAGTGAGTTGTGAAACCCTTGCTTGCTGTAGAAATTCCTATTCTAAAGTTTTCAGCAACTTTAAAAAAGTGAATTATCCAGGAAGAACTATCTTCCACTTACTTCCATAATGCAGGAACTGACGGATTGTCAGAGAAACAGTTAACTAAGCATTGAACTACTTCATGACTTCCAATAAAGCACAGCTGCTTTGTAAACAGCTAAACATCACCTTTCCCAAAGAATACTCCAGGAAAAAAAAAAAATTAGAAACAACTCAGTTTTATTATTTATGCAAGTAAACTGCAATAAGAAGCAAAACAAATTTACTGTTAATACAGAATAACAATTTGAAGCAGCCATACAGCTAAAGCACCTTGGCATGGATTTGTCCACTGAGCCTAGCGTGCTTGAAAAAATAGAAAACACTGTCTCCAGGTTGCTAAGAATGGTGTCAAGTTAACACCTATGAAACACAGGGCATCTGCTCCAGTCAAACTCCAATCACAGCTCTGGAGCTGCTGTATTTATTGTCTTAATGAAAAAGCAGAATATTTCACAGATCACATAAGGAATTGTGTGGTTTCATAAATTCCTCCGTGAACACTATAGCTTGGTTAATGAACGCTGTAGCTTGGTGTGGTTTGTCTACATGATGACATTGGCTAAAATATGCTTCTAAATAACAAGCTCTGGAAAAGTTTGCCCATGTTTTTGTTTAAGAATATTTATTTTGGAACTTAAGTTCACAAGGGGCTTTGTTTCAGAACAGCTTATTTAGTCAGTCCTCCCACAGCAGACAAACCATTAAATCCCATAATCCTGAGTACTAGATTATTCCTAGGAACTAACAATGCTTATTCACAACCAGAGGTGATCTTTGATTATTACACTGCATTACAGAATTACAGCACTGAAGCAATAAGTATGAGAACATCTCTATAAATTAATTGTGAGGTGGGAGAAATTCAGGAATGACTCATGTCATGATGGGAAGTTTCTAACTTTATCCAATGTGATGAATTTCAAAGGCTGATATAGCTGAAAGCTGCTATGTGGGGGTACAAGTAACAAACAGAACAGAATACAGAGCTCTATTAAGTACTTGAAAAATCCAGATTCAGAATCCAGTTTGCCAATCCTTTACAAATTTGCTGCAGAATGCTTGCAACTGTGAATTAACTCAAGCAAAGCTTTGTAGTCCATACTGTCTACTTCCAAACATATCCCTTCTTTGTACTCATTCTGAATATGCAATGTTTATAAAACAACTTCTGTTCAAATACATTCTTAAAGTCAATAATACAACAGTTAGAGAAAAAAAGTTACTTCGGCTGCTGTTACTGGTATGTCTCTGTAACAGGTCTGATACTAACTTCAGGAATACTGAAAACGGCAAGAAAACCCCCAAAGTAAAACAAACATGCAGTTCGTATTAGTTTGGTTAAGTTTTTTTAACATTCAGTTAACATGCACACCTACTGGTAAGAAATAGCAGTTTCATAGCTCATATCAATAAAACCAGATCTCTGCATAGCAAGAAATAAGAAGTTTTTACGGGCAACACAGATGTGACACTGGTACTGTTAAGTCTGGAAGCACGCAGCTGTAGCCACCGATCCTTATACCCACCGTATCAGCAGAGGCTGTGGTCCAGTGCCATTAATGAGCCGCACAGCGAGCCTAAACACAAACCATCACAAGAAGTGCCCAAACCTATTTATAGGAAACAGTTGTCTTTCGGGGTGGGGAAGGCACACTCAAAGCAACAAGCCACTACCGTTTTCCTCTCACAGGTTATGTCCCTACGAGAGGAGACCCACAAATCAAGACGTGGCAGAAGAACGTCCTGGAGCTTTCCCAGCAGACAGAAGCCCAAGGCAGCACTGTTCCAGGACACAACTGCCCCCTACATCCCAGGTCGCGCTGCCCACTCTAGATGCCGAAGAGCAGCAGGACACCCTGTGATACCAAAAATGCCAGCAAATAAAAGTCTCTAAAACTCCTTTTGATGTTTTAGAAAACCAGTATCTCTTATCAGGCCTGGGCAACATGAGGGAGTGATCCCTATCAGTCGTGTGCAGCGAGAGAAAAGCTGTTTACAGAATGTATTTCCCACTTACACAAATATGTATAAATTTTCCCAGAAATCTTACGCATATGCTACTACTTCCCAAGGTCTAATTCTAATGCTATTACACAATATGCAACAGTCAAAACTCTTGCTAATTTGGAGCTGAATCCAGCTCTGCCTGACCTGGCATTTGAGATGGGGAAAAGCTACAGAGATGATTACAGAAGAAACATCTGTTCAGCACTGATCGTACTGAACACAAGACTTCATCATCTCCAACGAACGAAGAGTGTCTGGAAAAACACCGTTTTAAAGCAAACACGCCGTCAGAGAGGCGTTCTGTCCGACTTTCAAGAAGAATCTGTTACTTAGATTAAACTTACCTCTACTTTAGCCTAAATCAAAACTATTCCACTTTTTGGAGCAGCGCAATCCCGCGATCCCGACAACGCCAGCAAATAAACTCTCACAGGCTCCTTTCCGAGCTCCGGAACGCCAGCGTCCCCGCAAGCCCGCGCAAACCGGCACTCCCGGGGCACGGGCGGCCCCGGATCCCGCCCCACTCACCCCGCCGCACCGGGCCGCCCTCGCAGCGCCCCGAGCCACCCTGCAGCCGCCGCTCGCAGCGCCCCTGGGCCCGCGATGCCCCCCGGGCGGTGGCGGAGCCGCCGCAGCCGCCACCCGCTCGGCAATAACAGGAAGGGAGCGCGCCCCGACCCCGGAGGGGGAAGGCACCGCCCGCCGGAAGTGGAACGGGCCGGGCGGAAGTGACGTCACCGTGCAGGCCCCGCGTCCTGGAGCCCTGGCAGCGCCCGTGCCGGAGCCGAGGGGGTCTAGGCCGGGTCCGGAGAATGGTGGGAAATGGAGTTAAATCCAGCTGGAGCCGGTTACAGGGGGGGGTCCCCAGTGCTCGGGGGTGGGTCCAGCTCTGCTCTATATCTTTATCGATGAAGGGATTGAATGGACCCTGGAATGGAGCTTCCAGTACCTGAAAGACGTACAGGAAAGCTGGAGAGGGGCTATTCAAAAAGGCGTGTGGTGATAGGGCGAGGGGGAACGGGTACAAACTGGAGAGGGACAGATTTGGACTGGTATGTTAGGAAGAATTTCTTCACCATGAGATTGGTGAGGCACTGGCACAGGTTGCCAAGGGAAGTTGTAGATGCCCCATCCCTGGAGGGGTTCAAGGCCAGGTTGGATGGGGCCTTGGACAGCCTGATCCAGTGGGGTGTCCCTGCCCATGGCAGGGGGGTTGGAACTAGATGATCTTTAAGGTCCCTTCCAACACTAACTATACTATGATTCTATGATTGTAAGTTGACAGATGACACTGAGCTGGGAGAGGAAGGGTCGATCTGCTGGAGGGCAGGGAGGCTCTGCAGAGGAGTCCAAACAGGCTGGATCGATGGGTTGAGACCGACAGTAGGGGGTTCAACAAGGACAAGTTCAGAGTCCTGTGCCTGGGATACAACAACCCTGTGCAGCACTATGGGCTTGGTGAAGAGTGTCTGGAAAGCTGCCTGGCAGAGAAGGAGCTGGGGGTGCCGGTTGACAGCTGGCTAAATGTGAGCCAGCAGTGGCCCAGGTGGCCAAAATGGCCCATGGCATCTTGGCCAGTATCAGGAACAGCATGGGCAGCAGGACCAGGGGAGTGATGATGCCCCTGTACTCAGTATTGGTGAGGCTGCACCTCAAATCCTGTGTTCAGTTTTGGGTCCCTCACTACACAAAGGACATTGAGGTGCTGGGGCATGTCCAGAGAAGAAGCTGATGAAGGGGCTGGAGAGCAGCTGAGAGAACTGGGGTTATTTAGCCTCTAGAAGAGGAGGCTGAGGGAAGACTTTATCACTGTCTACAATTGCCTTAAAGGAGGTTGTAGTGAGGTGAGTGTTGGTCTCTTCTCCCAAGTGATGGGTGATAGGATGAGAGGAAATGGCTGCAAACTGCACCAGCGGAGGTTCAAGTTGGACATGAGGAAAAGTTTCTTTACCGAAAGGGTTCTTGGGAACTGGAACAGGCTGGCCAAGGACATGGTTGAGTTACTGTTCCTGTATTTAAAAGACAGATAGATGAAGTGCTTAGGGATATGATTTAGTAGTGGACAGATATGATTTGGTTTGATGATATCAAATGTCTTTTCCAGCGTAGTGATTCTGTGATGCAATGTTTGTGACCCATGGATGATTTGTATCACACTGTTCTGATATGTGAGGCATTCACTGAATGGGCTGCTCTCTTTTAACACAACACCAGATTCATGCAGCTCAGATTTTAAAGACAACTTTGTATATTATTGGTGATCCAACAGTGAAGGGGGACAGTAGCGCACTGGGCGTGGTCCTGCCCATTCTTTCATGCACATCACATAGTGTAACTGCAGATGCTGAGGTGTGGTAACAAGTTTATGACAATAACAGGTGAAGTGAGAGGGCCTGATCCACAGGCATAAAAAAATATAGGTGACCCATGGATTATTATTGTGTTGTTCTGTGTACAGTTTAATCTGTAACTTCTCACATCACTATTATCAATGGAATTGTGCTGTGCTGTTCTCGGTGCAGAGAGCGTGAGAAGGAGAGTCATTAAGCAGCTATGGCCACAGACTCCGCGTTTTGGGGTGATGTCATTTGCTTATTCCATCATATAAATGCTGGACACCTCACAGTGATGGTTGGAGACCTCACCTAAGAGTAGACACACTGTATAGGCCCTCACAGTTGTCCAGGGACAGCCCCTTAGTCCTTGCTGCGATAAAGAGGCTCCCCACGACTGTAGATCTGGATGATGAGGAGGAGGCAATTTGTGGTGTATCTTAATTACTACACTTATTCCCTTGTAGTAATCATTAGACACACTGCCTTTAAAAGTTGTTACTGCTAACTTGTTGTTGATCACTACTAATAATTTGTTACCTTTCTTGCTGTAATAAGTTGAGTAAAATTTGAGTTCACAGAGTATTTGAGAATTTGGGCTTTTATGCTGATTGTGCTTTGTGCTTAGGACCTTGTGGTAAAACAAACGGGACAAACGGCAGCTGAGCCAGTGATGCAGCACTAGCCCATCATTCCAGGCTTGCTTGGGGCAGGACAGGTCTGTTATTCACCTGGAAACTCACTTCCAGTCAGGCCCTGGAGCTGTGATCATGCAATACCAGCCTATACCAGTGTGTGCTTATCCCTTTTCCCTGTTGGATCACCAATAATGCCTAAAGTTTTCTTTAAAATCTGAGCTGTGTGATTCTGTGTGAATCTGGTATTGTGTTAAGAGAGCAGACCACTCAGTGAACACCTCACAAATCAGAATGCAAAGAGAGACAACATTTAAGGCATTCATAACATAACTCATTTGGGTATTTGGGCTCTGAAATGGGAGTGCTGGGCTGGTTCAGTTCAATGAGAGCTGACAAGACACAACAAGTGAGGATCATACCGAGGCAGTGACAGGAAGGAGGTGACGGGGATAACCTGGGTGATTAAGCAGTCGGGCATCTTGGCTAAGTACTCTGTTTTTCAAGCAATATTTATCCTCTCAACAGGAGAGATGGCATAAGGAGGTTTTGGAGCCGGGTGTGAAGGTGGTGAGGGTGTTGGTGAATTCCCTTCCTTGACATGCTGCCCCAGGCCCGGAACAGGACCTGATTTGCAGCTGAGGCCGGGCTGAGCTGTCAGACATGACACTAGTGATAGCAGGGAGCATCAGCCCTGCAGGCCATAGCAAAACCTACCCCAGCAGCTGTTGTTCCCAGGAATGCACCTGACTGTAAACCGACCATTTGCTGCTTCTGCTACAAGTCTCCGTGGTCTGCAATTCAGACCTGTAGTGATGTATCCGAGAAATGGGATTTTCTTTATGAACCCACAAAAATTAGTAGCAATGAGTGGGGCTAACGAATGGATTCCCAGCTGGGCTGGCAGATCACTGCCATCAAGTCTTGGTGATGGTTTCAGCTTGTACTGACTTCTCAGCACTTTCCAATGAAATGGGAGAAAATCAACAGAAGTGGGGTGGCCTGCAGTGCCGTCTGTGCTGGCTTGAGGGCAAATCAACTCGTGTTGGCTGCGAATACCACAGGTAAGCCAAAGATGCTCAGTTTTGGGCCCCTCAGTACAAGAAAGACATCAAGGTGCCGGAGTTTGTCCAAAGAAGACCAATAAAGCTCGTGAATAGTCTAAGCACAAGTCTTAGGAGGAGCAGCTGATGGAACTGGGGTTGTTTAGCCTAGAGAGGTACTATAGCGCTGCACAGGGTTGTTGTGTCCCAAGCGCAGGACTCTGAATTTGGCCTTGTTGAACCCCCATTGTCGGTCTCATCTCATCGATCCAGCCCGTTCAGACCCCTCTGCAGAGCCTCCCTGCCCTCCAGCAGATCGACCCTTCCTCCCAGCTCAGTGTCATCTGTCAACTTACAATCATAGAATCATAGTATAGTTAGTGTTGGAAGAGACCTTAAAGATAATCTGTTTCCAACCCCCCTGCCATGGGCAGGGACATCCCACTGGATCAGGCTGTCCAAGGCTCCATCCAACCTGGCCTTGAACCCCTCCAGGGACGGGGCAGCTGCACCTTCCCTGGGCAACCCGTGCCAGAGTCTCACCACTCTCATAGTGAAGAAATTCTCCCTTATATCAAGACTAAATCTTCCTTATAAGGATCCACTTACTAAGGGTCCATTCGATCCCCTCACTCAGATCATCGATAAAGATACTGGCCGGTGGCCCCCGCCCCGAGCGCTGAGGACACCCTTAGGAGCGCCCGCCCGCCGCGCCTCGGGCAGTTCATTGGCCGCCGCGCGGGTCCCAGCGCTGCCCGCGCCTCCCGCGCCGCCGCAGCGCCCGCCCCCAGCGCTGCGCTCACTTCCTGCGGCCCCGAGCGGCTGCGCGGCGGGACGCGGGGCTGCGGGGTAGGTGCGCGGGGGGCCGGCTTCGCACCGGGGCCTCGCGGGGCGGGGGCGATGGGGGAGGTGGCTGCCTTTCTTCTGTGTCAGCCTGGCTTTGGAAACCTGCGTGACGGTGCCTCGAGTTCTTGCTCAGATTGCGGTTGTTCCAAGGTACCAGGGCTGTTTTTTTTCCTCTTAGCCTGCAGCTTCTCAGAAGTGCCGGCTAGGATGTTACGGGTATAAACTGGAGAGGGACAGATTTAGACTGGACATTAGGAAGAATTTCTTCACCATGAGAGTGTTGAGGCACTGGCACAGGTTGCCCAGGGAAGTTGTAGATGCCCCATCCCTGGAGAGGTTCAAGGCCAGGTTGGATGGGGCCTTGGGCAGCCTGAGCCAGTGGGATGTCCCTGCCCGTGGCAGGGGGGTTGGAACTAGATGATCTTTAAGGTCCCTTCCAACCCAAACTGTTTTATGCTTCTATGATTCTGTCAGGGTTTGCACCGTGGTTTCTGGTACCCTGTGGGTGTAAGAGATGATAAATGCCTTCTGTTTCAGGGTCACTAAATGCATACCCTTATCAGTAGAGCATTAGCAGGCCCAGCAAGCTTGAGGCAGGGTTGTGTGATGGGTGTTTGCCTCTTTGAGCCCTGGGGTCTTCCAAAAGGACCATCCAAAGGACCATCCAAAGCCTTAGGATGGTGTTCCCTAAGGCTGGTCTGTGGCCAAAGACAGGCTTTTGGGCAAAGTTAGGTGAAGTGATGCCTGTGTTTTGAGATGTAAGCAGACTTGAGAAGAAATGCTTCCTGTCTTGGAAAAAAACCAAACCCACAACTTGGACATCATTTGTATAGATTTTGATCACTGTTATTGGTTGCCTCAGCTGCACTTAGAAGCTAATTCCAGTGGGGAAATTTGGCATGTAGATGTCTCAGTGTGATTTATGATTATGGCCAAGGAAGGTCACATTCTGTATGTGCCTTCCCCATCAAACAGTGTGCAGATTTAAGTCTATACCAGTTCGTTTCCCAGAACTGTGCTGTTGACAGCTGACAGCTCTCTGTTATCTGTGCCACCAGCAGTGCCTGGATGCTGCCAGGCTGGGGTACTTGGAGCATGGAGGCTGAGTATCCTCATTCAGTGCTTCCCTTGGGATGTCCAAACCTGAAAGTAGTGAGGAGGCCTGTGTGCTTGTCTCTCTTGCATCTGCCTGAGGACAGCTGGCACGGAATGGAAGTACATCCTAACCTGCATGGCATGTGGGAGGAGGCATGGCTGAAGTCTGAGAGATGCTGTCTTCAGGCAGAATGTCTCCTCAGCTCACCCTGGAGTGCTGACAGTCCTTACCCTGCCTCCAGATGTACCGTTATGCGCAGGAGCACATGATGACGGGTTCCTCATTCTTTTGCTGTCTTATAGTGTAAAGCTTTTGCAGCTTTTCAGGTGAAGGGAAAGAAGGAGCCAAAGATGTCCTGTTACCTTCTCCTGGACAAGATGTCTGTAGCGATGAGCAGTATAGGGTTAAAGGGACATGTAAATAAGCTAAATTTGAGAGGTGGTTCTTTTTTTTTTTAAAGAAATAATATCTGTAGGAAAGAAATCAACATTATTTGAGCAATTTCAATGATGAGAGGTGACCATTAAAAGAAAACTAGATGCATGTGCCAGGCCAAGAAGTTCTAATTTTAAAATTACCCATGCAGCCTTAATTTTATCTTCAGACTACTGTTCACTTTAAGAAGCAATAAATAACCTCACAATTAAAGACTTTTAAAAAGTATTACATTATACCTTTTCCCCTGTGGGTGCAGATCCTATAAGCTCTGTGTCCTATCTTGTATATGACAAATCCTATCTGTGACAGTTGCTTATGGAAGATGATGCAACAAATGCTCATGCAAAATTAAGCAGGTGGATCTCAATTTCCATTTATTGTAGACCTCTTTTATTGCTCTGTGAAATATTTAGCTGTAATTTGCTTTCATTTTAAGGTAAGAGTCCTGTTATGAAGGTGAAATAAAAATCTAAAATTGGTTGGCATGCTTACCTGCTTATGTAGTTCATTTAAACTGCCTTCAGAGGCCTGTGTTGTAGTATATTTAACCATCATGAGTATAAGCAGTATGAGCTTGTTCTCTTAGTAGCCCTGCTGAAATCGATTAGACTGTCTGGTGGAGGAAACTAAAGATAGCAAAATCTTTTTCTGTAGTTCTGCTTAACCAGCAGGCTGAATGTTGGAGGGATTTTAGGTAGCACTGCAGCATTTGCACTGCTGATGGATGGCTTGTACCACACCATTTCTGTGTTCTCTCTTCCTTCTTTGTGGTGGATTCCGTTTTATCTTGTTTTAGTTAGTTTTCATGAAGGTTGTTTTCAGTTTGTTTTTATGGTCACATAATGTTAGGTGTATCTCTCTTGGAATTTCTCAGAGCCTCACTGGTGGTGAGGTATTTAAAAGCATAGAACTTCTGGCAGCTTTATTACTGTCTTAAAAGCTTGTCCCCGAGGCAACGCATGCTCTTCCCCCTACCCCAGCCCCCGTTTCATTACCTTCAGTTACTCACAATAACTAAATTGTCTCCAGTCTTGTATTATTTTGAAAGCTCCCTGGTTTTAGAGGTAAATATTTTGGAAATGCTGGTGTCAGTTGAGCACTTTAGTCCCACTGATTTTTGTGGTGCTTTTTTTTTTTAATTATTTTTTTTAAAATTTTTTTTTTAATTATATTTTTATTTTTCCTATGGAACATAGACCTCTCTGGAGCCAGACTTTCAAAGGTAATACAGTACCTAAAAATGCAAGCATCAGCTGGGATTTTCCAGAGCTCGAATGTAGCAAGGTATTTGTCTTCTGCTAATTTTAGCAGATTGAAAATCCCTGAAGTTATCCCAGATAAATACTATCTGCTTCTGCAGGTTCCTAAATGCCTTTGAAGTAAAGTTCTGTAATCAAAAGCCACTCATGAGCCTGGTTCTGAGGTGACATTTAATTTACCTTTGCCTAATTTCCCAGAAATGTTCTTCTAAAATGTAGATATGGTGCACTATTTGCTTACATAAACGAACAGCCCATACTGTAAACATGGTTGCTACCAATGCAGCCCTAGCTGGAAGTGATCTGCAAAGGCAGAGATAATGCTTCTCTTGATCCCTGTGTGGTAGTGAACAGGATTTATTATCATAAGAAGCTAATAAGACATTAACAAAAGTAGCTGTGCCTTGATTCATATTATCACTGCTCTGCATTATTCTAGGGATGTTCATCCAGGCTTTAGATGTGATTTATAAACTGTAATTAAATAAGCCTCTCCGAACCCCTTGTTGGAAATGTAGGGTTAGTTCTGAAAACTTGAATTAACTGAGCACTGATTGAATAAAGCTTAATATGGGATAAGTCTTCTATTTTGCAGAAGATATAGCTTTAAATATTGTATCAATTGTAGTTGGTAAAGGAAACATGAGAAATAACTCAAGGTGATTCAACAAGACCATGGAAGAGAGCCCTTGGGAGCTGACTCTGTACAAGAAGATGTGCTCGAGTTGATTCCCACTCTTCTGATTTTGTTGGCTTAATTGAGAAAAGTTAACTATAGAATATCTTTCCTTTGGAAAGTCTTTGTGAGTATTTGAGGGGTAGGCGTGTGTGTGCGCATATGTATTTTATATCTACCTATATGAAGTAAGTCTGCTTTTAAATATTTGGGTTATTTTCTTTTTAAGTCATCAGGGGCAGTAATATTTGTAAAACTTTTTAGGCTGCCGAAGAGGATGTGGCTAACGGTTGTATCTGTCCCATTAACATAGCTGTGTGTGTTTTATGTCATACCTTGTCGTCACAGAGCAGTGGGACCTGCGTGCTGTTGGTCAGGTACTATGGATGGTTAGGAATCTTCACCTGTCTAGGAGGGTGCCATGAGTACTAACAACTAGATTTTGGTCTTCAATCCACTTCTTATATAGATATTTTTCAAACTGGCTGTGGTTGTGCAGGATGCTTCTGTTCCTGTAGAGTAAGTTTCATAAACTGGCTGTATTGTGCTTGGCATTGTGAAAAGGCAGTAAGTAGAGACAGTGGAGTTACAGAAGGTGTCCTCTGGATCGTTGATGTTCCAGTTAGCGCTGCTTATTTCAGCATTTGTGTCTCTCTGGTCTAGATCTGAAGAAGAATCCTGATCCTTCAGAAGTAGCATGCCCACAGTCTTCCTGGCCAATGATTCTTCTACAGCAAGCAGGACTTCTTCCTCATCCTGAGAAGCCTTCATCTTTTCCTATGTCAGTGGCTACAAGGCCGAGAGCCAGCTCACCACTGTCCCCACCGAAATCTCATGGACTGGGGCCTTCCTTTCATCCCACACAAGAAGAAGAGCTTGCAAAGGTCGTGGAGCAGGACCCTATGCTGGAGGAACTGTGTAAGCCTCTGTGCTGTAAGCTTTGCAATGTCACTCTGAATTCAGCCCAGCAAGCCCAGGCTCATTACCAGGTAAGGAGAGTAGCAGGAGGCACAGCATCTGCTGCATCTGCAGTTTGTGCAGACATACCTGTGTTGGGGGTGTTGTGTGGTAGCACAGGGCTAAGTGTGGGCTAATGCACGAGGACTTAGCTTCTCAAGAGGGTTTTGAGTGCTGTGTTGAGGTGGCTGCACACCAGCAGCAGGATTTGAGTTAGCTCATCTGCAGATACTTCTCTACCATCTAATGGACTGAAACTGCGTTGTAGACATGTCTTCCCCCTGGTTGTCCAGACACGCTGCAGTGCTTTAATTTAAGGTGTCGTCACTGGAGCATTTTGCAAAAACTTAGTCCATGTGGACAGAGGAGTAGTGGCAAGATGTCATGTGTGAAAAAGCAGACACTTGTGATTTTTCCTTTATTTTATGCAACCTATTTCTCACTTCAATGTTATTCCAATAAAGTTGAACTTCTGATTCCACAGACATGATTTTGTAAGGCCCAGACAGATGTTTTCTGCTAGATCCAGCTGTGCTATTAAGAAAGGGGGCTGCTGCCATATGCTTCTCACTGCCTCCTTCTGAGGTCATGTACCCCACTGATCTGGTGGGACTGTTTCTGTAAACCCTCTCTCATTAGCTGGGTCAGCTCAGATCAGACTGTTCAAGCTGATCTGGTTAACGTACCTGAAATGGGTTAGGGGCTATTTACTTGTGCTTCTTTGCTGAAGATCGAATATGATCTGACTGGTGCTATATTTTTGTGAGATGTGGTGATAGTGACTTTCTCCACCAGTAAATCCAAAAGCATAGCTGCCTGTATGCTCAGGGCACCAGACACAGATCTCAGATTTGCTGTTGGCCCTAAAAAAGTGGTAATATGCCAGTAAAGGGGCAGGTTGAACTAGTGTTACGCTTTAACATCTGATTTTTGCAGTACTTCTGCTGTGAGGGGACAAAACTGCATTTAGAGTACATAACTTGCATTTATGTATATGTCTTAACTATATATCCACTGCGCATGTACGTACTGTTGTGTAGCTTTACCAGATTTACAAAACACCAAAAGGAACTATAGTATATGTTTTTCCAAGAGAAAATAAAATATGAAGCAGAGCGTTTTAGATTCAATCTCATGTTTTAACTCATGAAAAGAAGTGTGTGTGTGTGTGTGTGTGTGTGTGTTCAGGCTTATCAAAAAGCTACGCAAATCAGTTAACGTTACATGTTTAAAATACAAAATACTAGTTTAAAGTGAATTGGAAACAGCTTGAGGAACCAATTGTAGCCTTACTGCTTTGAGAAAATCAATTGAAGATGGAGCCCAGCCGTGTTAGGTGATGAGCATTTTGTAGAAAAGGGGGGATGCCAGCAACTCTCAAGTTTAGAGCTGTTATTTTCTCAATGACAGCTCCTTTACCAGAGGTACCATCTTCATGGCTGCTTTCTCATTTCAGTCTTTGTTTCCTTTTTTCTTTCAATTTAAGATACTATTTTAGGGCAGCGATTAATCTGGGTTCTCTTTCCAGGGTAAAAACCACAATAAAAAACTCCGAAATTACTATGCTGCTAATAGCTGCCCGGCACCTGCCAGAATGAGTAATTCGGTTGAGCCTGCCCCACCTCAGGTTGTCTCCCTTCCAACTCAGGTAAGGCATGGGAAGCTGACTGAGAGCATTCTGCTTACCTTCCACGTAACCCCTAGTAGGGATAACTGTATCTCATGCTTTGAGGATTACTGCAGGAGTTGGGAAAGAAATTTCCTAGTGATGGCATGGGATGGTGGAAATGGCCCGTTGTGAGCTGCTTGCTTTCCTTGGAAGATGCAGACATTGATCTGCTTTTGCAGCAGAATATTGGACTTGGAATGTTCTATTTCTGCATGGCAAATACTTTGATTCCTAGCTAAGTCTGATGTGCTGCTGATTTTGATTGTTTAAGGGCAGGTATAAAACAGTGTTGTTGGAGCTGAATTTGAACACCGGGGTTTGGCATCCGCTCTGCACAGTCATCTCTGTTGTGTGTGGGAAGCCTACATGGAAAAATTGCTTAGGTGCTCCTGCACCCATTGCCCAGGGCTGTTATCCAGTTCCTCTTTGTTGCTCCTTTTGCAATGCTCGTTCTTGTTTGTAGAGTGAATGGGTGGGTACCTCCACGATCTAGATGAGTTCTATCTCAGGCACACTAGAGGCAAAAGAGGTGATTATTGCTTTCTCCTTCATCACTTCTGATTGTCACGGGATTTAACAGCTAGCCTGGCTCTTTCATGTGATTGTGCAGGGAACCACAGCTGGGCTGCAGGGCTCGAAGTCGTGCCTATTATTTCAAAAAGCATAAGCCTCTGTCTATAGAAAAGCAGAGAGCATTTGCTATAAGTGGCAGATTGTTATTCAAGCTGTTGGAGCCACCAGAGGAGACTCAGTCCTGTGTGGCTTTGCAGCTCACAGAACTAAATTGAGAGTCCATGGGATCCAGTCCTAGGTGGTGGGATGTGGGTGCTGTATCTGCTACAGTATCTGATGCATTTTTTTAACGGAGGAAATGTTCCATGGCCATAAAAAGACCACTCTGGAACCATGTGAGGATTCATGTTGTAACATAGAAATCAGAATAGTGTGCATGTGTCTAAGCTTGAACAGTATCAAAGGAGACTTGAAAAAGCCTGGACTTGGCAAGTGCTGCAGTGACATGGCTGTATGAATTGCTGCTGCTCTGTTTGCAAAGCACTTTTCTCTGGTTGGTACACACTGAGGAGACATGGTTGCTACTCCAGTCAGCGTGTGGTCTGACTAAACAAGCAAGGTATCTTTCATGTGGCAGGAGGTACTCATGTGAGGCTGAGTACTTCTTCTCAAGACTTGATCCAGGTGTCTTCCTATCTGAAGGCTAAGGATCAGAGGTTTGGTAGCTCTGCTATTTTTTTTTTTATCTCAGAGAGCTGTGTAGAGACAGGGTATAGTGGAGAGATTAGGTACACTGTAAATAGGAGAGAGGATCCTCTTTGCCTTTCAGTGGGTCTTGCTCAGTGTGAAAGTCGCTGTTCATCAGCTCCCGGCAGTCAAGAGTAAAGGAGTTAAATCATTGCTGTGAAGTAAATGAAGCTCTGCAGCTAGAGGTACAGGGGGTTTATTTAGATTGCTTTCCTTTCCTTCTGAGGGTAGGGATTTGCCTAGATCTCAAAGAACATGCAGATTCTCCTGGAGGCTGAGGCAGGGAAAATGAAGGTCTTGTAAGAAGAGTTTGTGGAGTGCTTGAGGGTCCTAATCCATATGCTCTTATTTCAGCTCTCTTGTTGCCTGATGAAGATAATACTGGTCTCCATTTTTGTGATAAAAATATTACAACAATTTAACCTTCTTGTGTTTCACATGCTGTCTCTCCCTTTGCTGATAGATGGGATCCAGTAAACCAGGTGGCCGAGTGATCTTGGCCACAGAGAATGATTACTGCAAGCTTTGTGATGCCTCATTTAGTTCTCCGGCTGTGGCACAGGCTCACTACCAAGGGAAAAATCATGCCAAACGGCTGCGTCTTGCAGAAGCACAGAATAACTCATTCTCGTAGGTATTGTTCAACTTCACGCTCAGGCTGAAAGCATGTGGCAATGTCTCTGGCTGTCTTTTTTTCTCAGAAAACTCTGAATTGCAGCTGTTAATATTTGTTTAATCTTCAGGGATGCGTCAGAACTAGGCAAACGGAGGGCAAGGAAAGAAGGGAATGAATATAAGATGATGCAGAACAGAAGAAATATGTATACAGTTCAAAACAACACAGGTAAATGGGAGCTTGCATCTGTTCTATAGTTGGAATAATAACAAATAATAAACAGACTTGTTTTTCTTCTCTTGCTGAGGTCTGTTTTAGCGGAGACAGGTTGTGAAAGGAGCTAGTCCTAGCTCTGCTGATCCTCCATGTCTGCATGTTTTTTCCCAGCTACTGAAGTTGCTTTGTTTTATCAGCCTTCTTGTTAGTTTGGTTTCTGAGTTTGTAACTTAATTTACCATCTGCCTGTCTCTAAGGCCGCTTTAAGTGGTGACAATTTTCCTGCTTTATTTTCTTGGCGAGTAGCCAGGTGCTTTGACTCCTACTGTAGCACATCAGCCTGTATTTGCACTCTTACAACCAGAATGAGAGAGCATGTTAACCCCCCTCTAAGACCATCTGTTCCTAGAGTTGAGTCTGTCCTCAGGTGTTGGATACTACTTTTGCCTCTTTACAGTGATTTAAAATATGTTTTATGGTGTCCAGCCCAGCATTTGTTTGGTTTTTTTTTTTTTCATTTTGAGTCGTGTTATAAGCACGTTAGCTGAAACCATGATTCCTGGTGAAGCTTGGTTTAAACCACTGTCATATGGAAAGGATAAATCTTTTTTTTTCTATTAAATATCACTTTGTGATAATTTTAAACTGAGACAGCTTATTCTAATCAAAATACTGTTCTGATTCTGGAATTGGAGGGTTAAGGGGGGGAAAAAAAAAAGACTTGTCTCATATTTAAACGATCAGATTCCTAGTTTTCAAAGCCCTATTAATTCTTTAGAAGACTGGAGTGCTAAGCCCGCTCTACTGCTTTGGAAAATAACAAGTATAGCTGCACTGTGTGCTGTACTCCTGTAAATCTGGACTTCATTGCAGAAGTTGTGGGAAAATAAGTTTCAAACTCTGATCAGTTAAAAAGCTAATCTTTGCCTTCTTTTTAAACATTTGTTGGACTTATGTTGTCACTGAGCTGCCTCAAGGTTTTCTTCCTTACAGATAAAACGGGCTTTTCTGTTGTCTCCTCAGGTCCCTACTTCAATCCCCGCTCACGCCAGAGGATTCCTCGGGATCTGGCAATGTGTGTCACCCCCAGTGGTCAGTTCTACTGTTCCATGTGCAACGCTGGGGCTAGTGAGGAGATGGAGTTCAGACAACACTTAGAAAGCAAACAACATAAAAGCAAGGTGTCCGAGCAGCGGTATAGAAATGAGATGGAGAACCTAGGCTATGTACAATGATGCTCCACCCTTGGTAGTAGTTTGCAAATAGAGCTGCTTCTCTCTCGCCTGCTGTTTGCCACGTGCCCTGCTTTGTGCTCCATTTGATAGGAGTATGCTCTCGAGCTATACATGTAACACCTGCAAACTTAACGGTATGGTTAGATTTTTTTTCAATCATAGTTGGCAGGATGATGCTATGCAGGACATGAAGTGTTTTTGATGTTTGTTTGCTAATTAACTAAAGCTTTTCATTGTATTGAGCGGCAGGGAGGACTGTGTCTTCTCCTCGGCCTTGTGCATGAATATGCAAAGCCCAAGAAGTGCTGGGAACTTCTGTGGTTCTACCACACAGGTGCACCATGTGCGAAGTCCACTCCCCTCTTTGCACACCTTTCCAGAATGCCTCCCTGCAGCAGACTGAATCTCTGGACAGCTTGTAAAGGAGGCACAGGAATGAGGCCTGTAAATGTGTGAATTGGATGGTGTACTTGTCCACAAATTGCTGCTTGTGGCCCCCATTACAGCCCAGAGTAAGTTCTTTCCACGTCCTTCTAGAAATGTTGTGCATACATCTCCTCCTTGGAGGGTCTTGCCTCTTACTGCTTCCTCTGTGATGCAGTGTCATTCAGAAATACTTTCTTCTACCAGTTAACAATGAACAAAGATTCTCAGTGTTGTTGGCTGGGCATCTTAGTGCACCATGGGTGTAGCTTGTCTCCCTGAAGAAAGCCCGTGGGAGTCTTGGTGGCTTAATGAAGTGAATCGGAAAGCAAACCTGATCAGATACATGAGATGTGCTCTGCTCTGATTCTGCCTTAGCCTGAATAGGTTGGAAGGAGCTGTCAGCTGTAATTTCTTTGCATACTGATGTAGAAGGGAGTAAGCGTTGGTCTCTGGCCTGCACCTCTGTTGCTTTCAGAGGGCAGGGCTGCCTGGACCTTTGGGAACAGGTATTGATATGTCCCACTTCATGCCATTCCCTGGACAAAGCCCAGAGGGTGTTATAGAGGAGAGTCGAACTATTCCATTTGACTAGAGCTACTGATATTGGATGAATTTTGTCCCCTCTTTCTTTTCCCATCTCGGAATGGGTTTTAGTTGCATTCCTTGATGTCAACTTCACTGTTTTAGGGACCATCAAAAAGCCAAAATTAGGTAGGATGTAAATGTCAGGGGTGATGATTATTTGAGTAACAGCTTTTTGGCTACGCAGAAGTATTCATGAAACTTGTTAAGCAACTTTGTTAAGTGTAGACAAACCCAAAGGGTGTGTATCTGTTTTGATTTTCCTTAGCAAAAGTAGAAAGACCAGAATTAGATTTATTGATGTTTATTTTTCTGCTCATTTGCGTAGATATGAGGAGCTGTGATTGGAATCCAGTTCACACTGTTTCTAAATCATTGGCTCCTGTGGCAAGTGCAGCATGTGGGCAACCCCCGCTGGACCTGATTCACCACTGCGCTGCTACGGCTGTACACTGGTATAGCTTCCTTGACTTCAGTGGCAGGTGCAGAGAAGGGGCAAAGAGAGCATCACGGCCTGTCTCTCACACCTCTGTAGGCAGTAGTTTGAATTAGATGCAGCTCAATTGGTGTCAGTAGCATTTTACCAGGGATAAATTTTACCTAGTGCATAATGTTGAAGGCAATTCCCCTCTTCTCCTTTTTTTTGCCATTCTGATCCTGCCTCTCACATTCCAGAAGGACTTCCTGCTTGCCTTAAAAAATGAAAAATGGGTAAATAACAAAAAAGTCTGGATAGTTTTTATTCATCTTTCTAGTCCAACTCAAAAGGTTTGTTGTACTTGGCTGCTTATCAGAAATAGAGTATTGTTATCTTTAGCTACCTGAGCATCAGGTAGCCATACAACCTTAACGCAGCTTTCCTAAATCTAGGCAAAGTGAGCTTTTGCACGGTAGTTGAAAGCAACCCCTACATCATTCCGTGCTGATCCTTGCACTGCAGATACAGGCAGAACAAGGAACATCCTCTTGAATGGGATTCCCTCCTCTCCTTTGTTCAAAGCCCAATTAAATAGGGGTTGTGTAGTGGAGCACATTAGAAGGTCGGACAGGTGCCCAGGTTGCAAAGCACTAATAGAGCAGTTTTTACAGCCTGTAAGTCTGTTTCTTTTGTACTTTCCAGACCCTGGTTCACCCTCTGTGTAGCCTTGAAGTACATTCCCCTTACAAAAATCTCTTGTCAGCCTTTTCCCCTCATCTTTTGCAGTCAAAGAAGGGCTTTGGTTTTCTCTTTGTGTTCTGTATTTTGTGTTGCTGGTCTAACACCACTGTGCAGGGCCGGAGGGAGTTGGTTGAACCTTACTACAATGTTCTTTGCCAGAGTAGTCCCTGCATTATGGTTAAACATCCCTCTTTCTCTGAATTAAAGTGTGGCATTTCCCACAGGCAGCAGTTTTTAGCAGAAAAACAACACTTTGTGAAATACAAACTGAAGGAGCTGTAAGTACTGGTAGTGTCTAGCTTATTGTTAGCTCCAAGAAGGCATTTTTTTCTGCTTTCATGTGTCCAAAAAGTCAGCTGTTCACCACTTTGCTTTGATTGCTGCTCCTGTCCCAGTGATCTGCTGCTCATTTGGCATTTCCAGTGCCTGTTGGAGGTGTCAGAACTCAGTTTGCTCCATGTGCTGTTACCTGCTGGTGCACACGTGCCACAGCACACTGATGTGCTAGTGTGTTTGGGAGGCTGTGCGAGGGAGGTGCAGGCGGCTGTTCTGCAGGCTCCTCTCTGCATAGAGCAGCTGGTTTTGAGGAATGGCTTGAGTCTGCCCTCAACAGGGAAGCCTGTATTTGCTTTGTTCTTTTCAAGGGAGTGCAGCAAGTGAATTGGCATCTTCCCGAGAATTTCAAAGTGGTAGTATAGCAGGTATAAAGCAGATAGTGGGACTCAAGTGACAAGAGTAGGACAGGTTTCCTACATAGGTAGGAAGATATTTCTTGCTGGGAGAAGCAGCTGAGCTTCGCTTTGTCCTAGTACTCTACTGTGGCCCTTCCTTACAAATGACCAAAGCTTTCCTCTCCCTCTTCAGCGTTGCTTAATGGTTTGTGATCTTCCCACTCTGTCCCCAACACAGAAAACCATTGACTGCAAAGAGAAAACACCCCGCCTCACTAATATCACTGGGGATCAGGCTGATCCAAACTCATACTTGTCAGCATGAGAAATTGGGTGGACCCCGATTTATATTTTTTTTTAGTGAAAGCTGTTCTCCGAATCAGTGTTCAAAACGTATATTGAGAATGCGTCCTGGCCGATCTCTATTTGACATAGGTGGGCTGGGGAGAATATGGCACAACTGCAGTACTGTTTTCCAGACCCAATGAATCTTTTCCTCATGTTAAACAAAGTACCAGACCCAAGAAACAGGGCTTCTGTGAAGCTGTCACATTGGCCAGTAGGTTAATGACCTTTGCTGCTAGAAACAAAATATAAATCAATGTGTTCATATTTATTTTACTGTGCTGACCACTAGTTAATTTGTTAATATTTAAGGCATTATTATGTAGGTTGTTTTTGTTTAAATAAAAAACTCTACATCGCACTTTTCTTTTGGATCAGAGCAGGTATTTATTGTATTTGTGAAAATGTTTTCCCTTCCACATATGTACTGTCTTCTTTACCCTCATACAACCTTTCCCCCCTTCCGCCCCCCAAAACAACAAAACCCACCCCAAAACAAAAACAAAAAAACACAAATTCAACCAGTGGATCTTCTGTTTTTCTTGTCATGCCAAACAAAATGGGGATTTCCTTGCAATTCAGTCTTAGATGTCTATTTCTATTTTTTTTTCCCTCCAATGCTTCTTTTGGTAACTTGGAATGATATTTTCAAACGCACATGGAATTCATACTACATTTAAGCATTTCTTTTAAGGCAAGGAAGTAAAGTATGTGAAATCCGTGTATTTATGAGGAGTACGAAAGTGATACTATTTTGTTTGTATTAAGCATTAGCTGTTACTTTGCATTCTGCACTGAGTGAATGTGTTATGATCTTGCCTAACATTGGTTTATTTTTGACTTTTTGCTTCATGTACATCAAAAGAAACCCTGAAAACTTCTGTGGAGTTGCTTAGGATGGTCTTCAATGAAACAAAATGCAGATTTTTTTCTGTAAAGCTGCTTGTCTTTTTTCCTTTTCGAGGTGCCCATTATAGGGCATTAGAAGGGAAAGCTATTGCCATAAGCACGGATTCATATTTTAGCTTACTAATGCATGGTGTCCTTTTCCTATGTTACTTAAGTAATAGTCTCGCTGTAACCAATGGGAGTCTTGCCCAGGTCAGGAGTAAATGAAATACCCTAGCTAAATATATGATGTTGGCTAGGGCTGGGCAAGGTACATTGCTAAGATTTGTCTTTTACTTATGTTTGGCTTACAGTACTCTTAATGTTTTGCTTTTTGAGTAATTTGCATCTGGTTCTGTAAGGATTTGGTCCTGCTCCAGCTAAAACAATTTGAAGTATGTTGACTTTAGTTGAGTAGGAACAGGCCTTGAAACCCTTCAGGAATTTCATACTGCTGAATTTTTCTCATGTATTTGTGTTTTGGTTTGTGCTTGTTTGGTTATTTTTTCTTTGAGTTTTACAACTATTGATACAAGGATGCTCTGGATGAGATGGGCATCTGTGGCTGATTATGGAAAAACAAAAGCCACGGTTGCCAAAAGATTAACAGAAAATGGAGAAAAATGGAGCTGGTTTCCTTGAAATTAGTGGCTAAGCTCCTATTGTTTTGAGGTGGGCTGGCTTGTTTGCCTTCTGCATAAAGGTGGAAGTGAAAATAAAATCCACTTTCAAATATCTGTGGTCAAACCGTAGTTCTGAGAATCTCTCCTTTCAAAAAATGTATCACAACTAGAATTGTATATTTTTGTCTGAAGTATCTGTAGGAAAAGGCAAGACTGTGTTTTTTTTAAAAATATCTGGTTTTCAGTCCGTGTTTTGCAGGGGAAAAATTACACGATTTAATTTCCTTCTGCATCTGTCCAGCAACGTAATTTATAAGTACTTTGAATGTATTTCATCGAGAGCCTTCTTGTCAGGTTGAGTTTGTACATTTGTCCTTGTTTTCTTTATATTGTATTGACCCCCATGAGGGAGTAGTTGATGAAAATGATTTTTTTTCTTGTTTTCTTCTTCGGTATATAATAAATCATCTTGCTCTTACCATTGTACAGCCTTAGTGTTTGGTATTGCTATTGCTCATGATATGGCTGGACTATGCATGACTGAATTGATTTTAGCCTAGCTTTGAATATGATTACATGTCTTATACTCCTGATAAAGCAGTATAATCCAGAGTAGAATTTGTAACTCGGGAGGGTGTGGGGGGGTGGGTGTCAGTTTACTTACAACTATTGCTGAAAGCCAGCCGAATTCTCCCTCTGGCCTCAGGAGGGGCTGAGAGTGCTCAGCATCTAACAGGGTGGGAACCAGAAGATACGGGAAGAGCTTTGTTTGGCTGTACTTTCCCCTCCAGTGGACATCACAAGCTGTAGAACAGCCCCAGGCTAACCACGGACTGACTTTCAACTCTAACTGTAGAAAGGTGGGGACAAGCTGAGCCTGATACTTAGATTTGCACATTTTTTTACCTTTGTGCTCTTTTCCCTCTTTCACTGCTTGAGGGCTCCAAAAGAGCATATGCTTATGCAGCATGAATGACTTTCCAAACAGAAAGGACGTTCTGAACTGGAGCCTTGAAGCTGAGAAAACCTGGAGTTTGCTGGCCTCAACTGGAGTAAGGGAAAAATGTCCTTCCTTCCTGCTGCAGCCATGCTGTTGAGGCAGTGAACTGTTGACCTCAAGGGCAGTAACTAGGTGGCACACGTAAGACATTCAGGGAGTGTATTTGCTGCTGAAGCAGAGCTCTACGAGCTGAGACTGCTGTCCCCAGTCCTCTTAATAAAAGCATTGGACCATTACAAGGAATAGTGACACCGTGGTGAAATTATCCTAATTTGCCATTTTGTTGGGCTGGGAGCTGCCTAAGTGCTTAGGTGACTTTTATGCTAAAAATGAAATGCAGGAGTAAATGTGTTCTCATTTATAGTAAATAGAGTCATAAAGACCAGTAAGTGGAGCTTAATGTTAGATCTGACCCCAGCCCTTCGTGTCTTATGTCCAAGCAGGCTGAGTTCCTTTCAGTCGTTCTAGGAACTAGGGGAGCAAACCTCTACAGAGCAATCTGTCCCCATTAACAGGTGCTAAAGCACTGCCTTGCATATGGTAATTCTATTCTGTGTTGGTTCTGTTTGGTACAGACGAACCATAGTGACATGCAGAGATACCTGGGCAGCCTAATTCAGAGTTACAGGCTTTTGTTAAATTCGGCAGCAAATACAATAATGCACAAGTGGATGAAAATTTAAGACTAATTTTATGATTTGAAAGCATAAATAGCCCTCCCTCCACTTTTCTAATTACCCTGGTGTCTTAGAATCTCATTTAGTTGTCTTACAACATTTTACAGCTGAGGAGGTAAAGAATGGAAACAAGTGTTTCACCCAGGAAGTCTGTGGCTGAAAAGGAAGATGGAACCCAAGACCTTTAAATACCAGGCTGCTGACCCTGCCACATCTCCATTCAGCCTCTCCATTCAGCCTCTCCGTTCACAGAATGATAAAAATTACTGGATTTTAAACCCAATTTGATTAGTAATTGTTTGATTTTTGTTGTTTATATAATGGATTTTCAATGCATTATGAAATGGACTTCAGCACATGGTTTAAAAACCATGAAACTTGTCAAAGAGCTCTCAATATTGTTTCTGCCATTAAATCTTAGTGGAAAGGTATTAAAAAACAACGGCTTTTACGAGGATTGTAGAGAATGCATGTTTGCAAAGTGCAGATTCTGGAAGGTCTTCTATATTAATTTATGTCCACAGAAATATTCTCTCTTCCTACTTCTGGTTCTCCTAAAGCATTTGGTTTGAATGCTGCCTGTCTGTTTTGGAATAGTAATGTGCTACTGTAACAGGTAATACCTCTAATTGATTGTCCTAATCCTGCAGTGAATGACATGCTTTCAATTGGCCTTATTCCACTAGGCTTGCTTCGCCTCTCTACCTGCATGAAACAGGAACAAATCTATTTAAAGTCGGTAGAGTTATGCAAGCATAAAGAGAGATAGGGAGATTATCCACAGTATATTATCTGAGACTAGAGAGTGCCTTTGGCAGGTGTTTACTGCACATATAAAGATTTTAGAAAAGTATTAATTCAAGGCTTGTTTCTCAATATTGAGGAGCAAAGAGGTACTGTGAACGAAAGAACGAGATACAGGATAATAAGAGGAAATGAACACAGTTGCATGATAAACTAGGTGTGTTGTATCCAGAGTGTCTGGCATTCTATGCAGGAATGCACTATTTACCTAAGAAGCCTTCCTACATACTTAGCTAAATGCAGTGAGGCCAATGGTGTGAAAAATACTACATGAGCCTGTGCATTCTCCAGGGTTTTAAAAGATGCAATGTAGGTATGAAAAAACCTGTGGAAAGTCAAACAGCAAAATCTCTGCACACCAGGAGAGATGATGACATATGGGTTACCACTCGATGTTTTGGAGAGTCTGTAAAGAACAGCTCAAACTTAAGGGACTTGTAAAAAGAGCAGTGTGATGCCAAAAATCTTTGCAGCTGATGAGAGTTTGGGAGCTATCTGAGACCCTGTTTGTGGCAATGGCTCTTTTTTGCTCTATGTAGACTTGTATAAGTAGGGATTGTTTCAGCCAAGAGTGGAAACTCGTTGTCCCTCTCCACTTTGACCTGCCATGTATGTGTGTGCATGCACCTGAAGCAGTCCCTTTAAGGACTCTTCCTCCTTGTTATTATCCACTATTTCTAAGAAATCGTTTTCCAGTAGCTCCTTAGTAGAGCTACCTGTCACACTGTTTGCAGAATCTCAGCAGCAGCAGCATGTTGGGCTTAATTAGGAAGTGACCAAAGTACCAGATATGTGGGAGTCTTAGATGAGTAACTTCTGTTTGTAAAAGCTGGTGGGTGACTGCTACTCATATAACAGCTATACTCAGAGCATATTTGCATTAGAAAGTCCAAATTCAGACAGAGGAAAAATGCAATTCATCTCCAGGGTATTGCATTTATTTATGTCACGTGGGATTATGGGCTGCTGTACATTCTGCTGTGCTTTCTGGTATCTGGCACCAAGGCACCCGAACACAAGAGCTGGATGCTTCCCATGCCTCCTCTTATGACTGGTCTCTGTGACTATGTCTTTGGGGTTTTTTTTTCCCACTAGTCTATCTTTGATTTACCTTGTCACACAGTCTCAGAAATGTAATTAATAGGACAGCTTTCATAATGTTTGTTTAATGACTTTGATTTAAAGTTTGTTTACGTGTGTGGAGCACAGATTTCTGTTGTGCAAAACCCAAGTAATGTATGAGTGTTATTGAACATACAAAGAAAAGTGGTAGCAGGAGAATATAAATAAAAATAAGACAGATGTTTTGAGGTTGCAGTGGCTTCAGGCACACAAAACTGAGGAGGAAGAAATAGGAGGCAGCAGTGGATAGTACCAATCTGTCTTTTCCTGATCTCACAGTCCAAGACACGCACTGGATGTTCATCTGCCATCTTTGCAATTGTATCTTTGAAATAATGTGTGATAAAATCTGAGCTGTACTGTTGACCGGTTGTATTAGCCTGCCTTTGAGGCTGATCTGCCACAGTCCCAGACAACAGGCAAAATGCAGAAGGCTTGGGTATCATTGCATGCGGCCTAACAGACCGTGCCTTCCCCTGCACTCTCTTCCCACAAAGGCAGAATGCATCAGGGCCAGGTTAAGCCCTCCTCCCTAGGGTGGGCTGTGTGTTAGTTTAATACCAGCACAGAAGAGCAGTTGTTAAAACGTAATGTGTAGCCACATACCTGAAGCTTTGAAGGAAGCATTGGAGGCTGTGGGTGAACAGAGTATGAGGAGAGGCACTAGAAGTCCAGGGTGAAGGTGGGTGTGTGGAGCGGTATCTGTCCTCTTAACAGGTTTCTTGACAGAGACACAGTTACATCAGCCTGGATTCCTTCTGTGGATTGCCGAGTATCTAGTGCAGGGGACAGATTTCTGAAACACATTGTTAATTTAGATTAGCGTTGATCTTCACACAGCTTCTCACAGCTGCTAAGAAATGCAAGGATGGGTCAGACCACAGTTATATGTATACACGTGCTGGGTATGTATTAGAACATAATAAGCTTCCAAGCGAGCTCTAATTTGGGCACAGAATATAGATGCTAATTATATGGCAACAGGCTTGCCAATTAGCATGCATACTTTTAACTTGCATTTCTGATTGCAATAACAAAGCCAGCATTGCCTTCTCCTCTTACTAACTTCAAAGGCATCATCTTGATTTAAGAAACGGTGTCCTAAAGCTATTATGAGAAAGTGAAGCTGTGTTACTGCAACTGTCAGGCTGCCCGCTTAACAAACTGCATGTTAAATGGATGAGCAGCCAAGCTCTCTGAGATGGTTTATGTGAACTTTGAGGTTACAAATATCAGCCAGCATTGATTGTCATTGGCATACAACATAATCCCACTGTGAATATAGCACAGATCTTCCAAATCAGAGCATGCATCCCTGAAATATCAGGGCCCAAAGATATGCCTTGGGTCTGGATTGTGAGCTGTAATACTTAAAAGAGAATGTAATGTACAGGTCCCAGTGGGAAAAGTAATAATCGGTGGAAGAAATAAGAACAGAAATGGAGATAGAAAATTTGAAGTTCCATTGGGTCATCCTGCCAACCCTTGGACAGAAGACTGGCATAGATCAGAGGTAACCCTTAATCTTTTTGGCTGTTTTCATAAATCTCAACGTGCATTTTAAATAGCTGTAACATTTTTGTAAATCCAGTTGCAAGTCCTTTTTTTGAAAACAGGGCTTAGAAACCTGAGCAAGTTAGTATTTTACAAAATTTATCACTACAAGGAGAATCATTAACGTGGCTGTGCGGCTGGAGTGGGTGCAATAGTTTCCTTTGAGCCTACCTGGAGTTTTCAAGGACGATTCCCTCCCCAATTGCCTACACCAAAACTGACAGTTTCCTGTTTCTGTTAGGGTGCAGCACTGGTTCCCAGACTCAAGCTACATGCTCCGTATAGATATCCATCATCTCAATACTGCAGTGCCACGGTCAAATTATAAATATTGGAATGTCAAACTGGAGCCTGGCTGAGGTCACCCTGTGCTCAGCAGGTGCTGCTGAAGATGATCTAGATTTCCTCCAGAAAGAAATGAAGTTGTGTCACATCACACAGGATCATCACTTACTTTTGGCATTTGGGATCAAACTTAATGTTCTACAATTACAGTGTCGAATGGCTGGCAGCAATTTTGCCAGACAAACACCACATGTCTTTCCCAGAAGGATTCAGTCTTTAATATTGTTTTGATGCTGGAGGCTTTTTGAATTTCTTTTTATTAGAAATGACTTATCTATGTTGGGAGTGCTGCCCTTAATCCAATACAGCTGGTGCCACCTACAGCACTGTGGAAAAATCATGGCTGCAGTATTTTGCTTCCATAGTGTTGCGGTGTGGCTGAAGCAAACTATCACCTTCCACAAAAATAAGCCTTTGAAGGGCTGAATGTGTGCTAGCTTTTCATCTGCTTTGAGGCTGTTTACAAACTCTTTCATTTTCACACCCTCAAAGCATGGAAATCTATTGCTGAGACTGCAAGGAACTGTTGGAATTAAAGCAGTGTATGCGGAAAGCCTTAGGAAGGAAAAGCAAAACAGGAACTGTGAGATGCTGGAGCTGTGCTGGTCCAGAGCCAAGCTGAGGAGGGGTATATCCATCTAGCTTCATTCCTCTTTTTTCTCCTTTTATGTCATTACCTTTTTTAAACACAAATCACCAACTGCAGTGGAAGTTCCTGTTATGAAGCTAAATAGGTGATTGAATGTATTTTTTGGGGTTGATCTTGTTCATTTGCAGCCTATGTACAAAGCCAGGTGTCCTGAGCCCAGACGGGAACTATTACTTTGGAAGGATTTCCACATATGCAGCAAGAGGCCAGTTTTAACCAGCAACCTCATGCTCAGCCTTCCTTCAGAGCAGAGAATAGGGAATGACTCTTTGCTCTGTCTTGATCTATTCAAGCCATCACTTTTTCTTTAATGGGACCTTGGTGAAGCACTGACATTTATCTGTATCGAGGGAACCTTGGCTGTCCTTCTGGGGAAAAAGCAAGTGTGGAGTGACTGGATTCATTGCTATTTCATAAAGATATAAATAATATACAAGATGTAATACATGAGTGGCAAATCTAACTGTGCTGAATATTAATGTAAATGCAGCCAGGCACTTGATCCTTCTAAGGGCAGCTCAGGCACTTTTCTGATGTATTTTATGGGGCAGAGGAAACAAGTGAACAATCATAGAATCACAGAATCACCAGGTTGGAAAGGACCCACTGGATCATCGAGTCCAACCATTCCTAACACTCCCTAAACCATGTCCCTAAGCACTTCATCCACTCATTCCTTAAACACCTCCAGGGAAGGCCACTCAACCATCTCCCTGGGCAGTCTGTTCCAGTGTGCAATGACTCTTTCTGTGAAGATTTTTTTTCTGATATCCAGCCTGAACCTCCCCTGGCGCAGCTTGAGGCCATTCCCCCTTGTCCTGTCCTCAGTCACTTGGGAGAAGAGCCCAGCTCCCTCCTCTCCACAACCTCCTTTCAGGTAGTTGTAGAGAGCAATAAGGTCTCCACTCAGCCTCCTCTTCTCCAGGCTAAACAACCCCAGCTCTCTCAGCCGCTCCTCGCAAGACTTGTTCTCCAGTCCCCTCGTCAGCTTCGTTGCTCTTCTCTGGACACGCTCCAGAGCCTCAACATCCTTCTTGTGGTGAGGGGCCCAGAACTGAACAGAGTACTCAAGGTGCGGTCTCAAATCGTGTTGTGAGATCACAAGTCACCCTCCTGAAATACTCTAACAAGCATTTTGATCATTGTTCCCTGGAGAAATGGCTGTAGTAACTGAAAAAAAATTGAGAACAATACAGAACTGAGACCAGTTTTGGAAGAAATAGGTCACAGTAATACATAGTTCTTAAACAACTGTTATTAATTTGTGTCCACCTCTCTGGACTGCATTTTTGCCGCTTACCTGCTGGTTCAGAAGCTTTGCTGGGGCCTGTCATGCTCTGCTTGGTAAGCACCAAGCGGCCTCACGCTCATTGCAGGTTCAGGCTATGGTTTCCTAATCAGCTAACAAAAAAAACAAGAATGGAATTTTCAAAAATCTTGTAGTCGCTTCGAAGACTACAAGTTTTTATGTGTTTGAGCCTTCGGGATGCTGAAGTCCCAGCAGTCTTCATCTGGGTTGGAGCTCTGAAGGCCTGGCAGCAACCAGAAGGATGCTTGCAGAGGTGGCCGTGCCTTGCGCTGGCTCTCAGGGGTGCCTGGAGCTGTCAAGACGCAGTTGTCCCTTACAAGATGTGTGTGGGATGCCTGTCCCCACACCCCTGCCCCGGCACCATTCTGTCCTGATGGCTGTAGGGCCTGAGCCAGCTGCTCAGCCTGGGCTGAGGCACGCTGCGCTCGCACCTCCTGATGGCACTGCAGACATACGTTTAGAAATCTCAAACACTTCCCTCCTTAAACCCGTATTTCAAGCTCTTATTTAATATTGCTTCATTTTCAGAGGTTTTAAGAAGGTTGGCAGTACTTTATTGATATTGGTTTGTTGATTTGAGGCAGGTGAAGTGATGGTGTTTTATTTTGATTTCAAAAGTACACCCATTAGGATTTCAGGAGGCGGTAATATTCCCTGGAAACAGAAGAGGGCAGCTGTTTTTTGAGAAATGAAGAGTGCATTGACTATTTTTGAGAATGAAATAGCAGTCACTCAGATCTAGATGAAAGGGCTTTGCTTTTTATTTATTTTTTTATGAATGAATAAAAATAGCACAGTATTCCAGGACCCGTGCTGGTGTAATTAGTGTATAAAATAGCTGGACCCCCATCACCTTCCTCAGAGTCCCTGAGCTTCAGCTGACAAAATTAGATTCCTTGCAATTTTATTGCAGTGTAATTAAAAAGTAACCAAGGGAATACAGAACTCTGTCTTCAGAGATGTTCAGCATTAGACAGATTTAAGAGCATTCAGCAGCTCACTGGATTAATAGCTACTTTCTTTGTTTATTTCCCAAACTGAAAAAAGTAATTTCTGTGGGTTGTCACTCTGCATGTATGGAAAAATATGGAAAAACCCAGTTTTATTAAAAACTTATTCAGCCCTCCAAATGTATATTTTTTAATTGAAAGATGTTTTCAATTCATATTTAACGACAAATGTGTAAAAGGCCAAAGGAAACATCCTTCTGGAGTGAAATCTTTCTTTAAATCCAAAATACGGTATTTTGTGTCTTCTTAATTTTTCAAACTTTGATTTCCAATGAAAACAATGACACATCTTTGACATGAGTTTACCATGAGGTTAAGCCTGTATGAATTTTTATTTCATGGCAGATATTTACCTAAAATCCCGCAGCCACCCTGATGAGCAGCCCGGAGCCCTGATTTCAGCCGCAGAGCAGGCCTCCTCCCTCTCTAAACCTGTATACGTGTTTTTCAGGGTTCGCAGACCGTGCAGTCTCGTAGTACAAAGTGACTGGTTTCTGCATAAGAAATTTCCCATACGATGCGTGTTCCCTGTCCAAAACCAACAGCCTCTCACAGCCAGGTCCTCGTGGCTGGGCTGTGCTGGGGGCATGGCTACATCCCAAGCCAGGAACCTGGGTATATTTTTGAAGCCAAAACACTCATACTGGTTCACATGGAAACATGTGTCCTGTATAGAGTACTTAATGACAGGGACAGTTAATCTCCATTTCCTGGGGGACTAAACCGCACTTGGAGGGATGATGGTGCGAGGAGGTGCCTGCATGGTGCTGCTTCCACAGGTGAAGCAAAATGACAAGCAAGAGAAATAGTGCAGTTTGCTGCTGAAGTCGAGGGAGGTTAAACATCCATGTGGCACTTACACCTCCCAGTGCTTTCATTGGTCCAGTCGGTAGGTGATTTGGTAAACTTAACAGTGACTCCTCCAGCACCTTCCCAATGTCACTGTGCCTTTCTGGCTCTGAGAAACAGTAGGAATTTTTTGTATTTGGCTCCAGTGAGGAACATGCAAGAAGAAAATTGTCTCTTTTTATTAAATAGCTCTGAGGCAGAAACAATTAGAGACCCTCTGTAACGAAACATATTGACTGAAAGGGCAACCCCAAAAGACTGTTCTTCTGATGCAGAAAATAATGAGGGCTGCCCTAAACTTTTAATAGGGAGCTCAAGTTATATTTGCAGCTCCTGACAAGGATAGCATCCCTTAATAATGCTTCTGACAGTTCCAAACTCTGGAAATTAATATGAGAGCAACAAGAATTTAATGGAAGTACTAATTATGGATGCTGGAATTATTCTGCTGCAATTCAAAACCTCTGATGTGGAGAAACTCTTAGCACGGATGGGCTGTCATCTAATTTCTATGAAGTTTTGCTATGAAAGGTGACCCTGGCTTTATGCACCTTCATTCTGCAAGGTGTGGGCATCCTTCCCTCACATTGACTGCTACATCCTGCGAAGAATTAGGGTGCAAGCAACTAGTTGCTCTTACTGTGGAGACTGTACCTCCCATGACTCTCATGCATGCCATTCCCTCTATTTCCCCTCTTATGATTAGTCATAACGTCCTGAACTAATGGGCTTGAATCCAGGCTCTTTCCAAAAACGCTGACTGGTTATGCAGGTAGATTAAACCCAGATGGTTGTAGCAGTTTGTACCTAGGCTGTCACCTCTGCACCAGAAACAGCTGAACCACACACACATGAAACGGCTCCTTTGCTTTACTGTGCTTTCTAGTCTAGTTCATCAGGACAAAGTGGTACCAATGATTCAGTGCTGCTTCATGTGGTTATTCAGGTACTGATGGTGCAAGGGATGGAGGTGGAGGGGAGGCAACTCTAGGAGATGTGAAAGAACATGGGGAGGAGCCACCTCAGTCTTTGCTCCACCTGTACTCCTGAGTGAGCATCCCAAAAATCACTGATCTTTGGAAAAGGGATTTGACATTATCAGCGGACATACTCATGACTTACTCTAGAGCCACCTTTCACCCTGGGCTTCCTTCAAAGCTCATAGAGGTGCACGGAGACCCTGCGAGGTCCCTGGATCCCAAAGGGCTGTGGGAAGTGGCCGGACCCTGGTGTACGCTCTGCTGCTGGGCTGCATCCTTGGTGTGTGACTTGGCTCTTTACAGCCTTTATAGCGATGCCACAAGATTGCTGCCTGCTCTAAACACCCAGAACCCTGTCATCATCCTTCCAAAGGTTTTATCAGGTTTTTGGAGGCTGCCTACGTGGCAGTAAGTCCAGGCTGCCCTCCTTGCATATCCTGAAAATGCTCCATCTGGTTGTTTAGAGCTCAGGAGAGAAAGAATTAAGTTTGAAGGCTTTAAAGGTTGAGCTTTGGTTTCTGACTACTAGATAGAGATCAGAGGAAGTAACAGACTGAGGGGCTGGATATGAATCTTCACCAAAACAGGAAAAACTTCTGACCTCTGTGACTTTTTTCCTGTCTCCCTTACAGCCAGCTGTGAAACCTGAATCTTGATTAGTTCCAACTGTCGATTGGCATTAGATGATTCATCTCTTCCATTAACACAAAAAGTAATACCATTTTCTACTTTGCACATAATGCCTTCTGAGAAATAGATGAAGACATAAGGGACATCAAAGAATTATTTAATATAAGCATTTTTCATCAGTCCCATATTTTGTTGCTTTATTGGATGACTATGCTCTGGTTCCTGCCCTTCCCCAGTTTCCCTGGAGATGGTGCACAAAGGCTGGAGTCATCTCCTCCTCCTTCAGCCCCTCTCTCGTAAAGGAGGGCTGTGCACCTTTTATCAAAATGTATTAAATGGTCCTTGGTATAATGGGGGGAAGAAAAGGAGAGGGAAAACAACAAGTTGGTTTTACTATGCTCTAAGACAAAGCCACTTTCAGAAAATGACAGCACGAGCATTGAAAATCGAAGTATAGTCTCAATGATTCAGCTGGAAAATCTCATTCGGAAAAAGAGGTGGCTTTGGAGGTATTCCATCCTGTCAGGTCAATGTTCAGAGAGTCATGTGCAGAAATACAAATGTTCCTGGGAAACATTGCGATGAATCAATATGTTCTGTGGCAATAGAGATGGAAAGGTTTTATTGTTGTGGTAATACTTGGCATGTGACATGGATTTTGCAGCTGAAAGACAATGACCAATTTTATGCATTTTCAAGCTCTTATTACATTGTAAGAACCTTGATAGAGTGGAATCTGAGCACCCTTTTCCTCCTCTCCTTCCCCTCTGCTATTAAGAAAGGGAGCAATAGATCAAAGACAAATTGATAGAAGTAAAAATGAGAGTCAAGAGAAATTAAATTAAATTTTGGGGAAGAATATTCGTAAACTGAATACTTAGCTCCAAATATCACTGTAAACTAAGCTTCATTCTACAGTTCCCTGAAATAATGTTCCACATACTGACTGTAAATGCTCTCAGCCACACCTAAAGAAAGCAAACTTCCTATGCTGTCAGACACACATACTGCAGACCCACCTGCTGAACTTTCCCAAGCAGGATGATGCCCCTCCCAGGACAAGCAAGCTGCTTTGCGCTTACATCCTCCTCAATGTGCCAGCTGCCTCCAGCCCCAAATTGCAAACTAGTTTCCAAGGGAGAGACATCACTTCTCTTCCACCCGTCATCATCCTGCTCCTTTCATCAAAGGGAGAGCTCTGTCAAGCCAGTGGGGCTGACAGCTGCTTGGGCTGAGCTGTTCCAAAGGCATGTCTCTGTGTCTGTACATGGGTTCTGTGAATAAATACATGTCCATACACTTTTCACTTGGCTTGCTCCTCTCTTTCTTCTTTTTTTGCTTCATCTGACAGTAGTTTCATGTTCTGTCTTGAGTCTAAGTTCACCCAGCTGTGACCTTTTATGTTATATTTGCACAGCAGCGGCCACAGTGGTACCCAGCCCTGAAAGAGATGGGGGAAAAAGGGATCTCTGTGCTTTCATTTAATTGAAGCTCAGTCTTTTCCTTTTTATTTTGCTGGGTATTGGGGCATTAAGTAGTACTACCAGAGGAGGGTTGACTTTAGCTCACACAAAAGCTACTAAAAGTAAAGATATTTTTGTTTGGTTTGGTTTTTCTTTGTTTTTTTTTTTGTTTTGTTTTACTAAAAGAATTTTGCGTTCTGTGAGTGTGGAGAGAATGGAGAAATTTGTGTGTGGAGAATGGAGAAATTTTATATAAGCATCTAAAAATGTCAGTTATCCGTATAACTAAATTATTGGTAGGTGGCCTCCTAACAAATCCATATTTGTTTTTCACTGGGGTTTTAAAGTGTTATTATAACAACGGTAAATTATACAGAAATAAATGAGTTAACTTTGGTGCACTTCTTGCTGCTGTTAAAGGCTTACCAAGAAGAAGCTGCAGTTTTTTACACCACATTGTTATTGTGATTATTTCCCCAGCACTGACCGCACCCTCAGTACTTTCTCATTATTCAGTAGATGTACAAGAGCCTGGTCTCTCTGCCATTAAAGTCAATAACTATCTTCCTTAATTAGCGTTCAGATTACGAGCAGTCTCTTAACATTACTACCAATTAGCTACAGTGTGGCCTTACTCGGTTTTTTGTTTGGGTTCTTCGAGGTGAGCCAGGTCTGCGGAGGCGCGTGGGATCCTGCGTGGGAGCCAGACCCCAGAGACTTGGGTTGCATCCACTGATGATCACAGGCTCTCTGAAATGCTGCTGGAGGAGAAGGAGGAGGCGGAAGCTCTCTTGAAACAACAAACTCAGCGCAGCTGGTTTAATTGCCCTGTTCAAATCAAATGAATAACTTGGAAGTGTCAGAGATTTAATTGTATCCACAGAGAAAGGAGCCTTTCCTCCTTTTTCCTCTGTGCTGGATCACCAAGGGCTATAGTGACCTTGGCACGCAGTGAACTTTCACCAAGAACTGGGCTGGGGCCCAGAAATTAAGACGTGCAGGTTTCTAAGGCCAATTATAGCACATGGGAGTGAATGAGAGCTGGCTTGGATGCTGCAGCTTGGAAAGCTGGTGCATAATAGAGCTGGGTTTACTCTGCTCCAAGTGCAGTACATCAAGGAATTGATGTAGATGTTGAGGAGGTACAAAGGGAGTTTGCAGTGATTGATGTGTCATTATGAGTCCTCCACAGTACCCGACAAGTGGGACGTGGGACGGTGCAATGCAGGTAGCGGGGACTGCAGACTGTGTTTGCTGTGCAAGATTATTTATTCAGATTAGCATCAGAAGTATTTGCAGTGCTTCAGTCAAAAAAGGAAAAAAAGAAAAAAGGAAAGAAAGAATGTGCTTTGATGAAGTTAAAGTGCAGAACAAACCTGTCTCCCTCCTGACTCTACCGAGCTTTGCTGAAATTCAACTTATCAGCACATGGTGACATTTGCTAGCAAAACAGACTAAATGATCTAAACCAAAGCACATGGGGCTGTTATAAACCTCCTATGCCTTAGGACAGAAAATTGCCTAGCACTGGCAATTTTCTCATAAGATTCCTCCCCAATCTAATAGAGATTATCCTCTGGAAATGTCTGTTTTCATCTATGAAAACTCAGGCTGCCACCTATTTTTCCCTGACCCCAAAGCATATGTTACATCTGCAGTATTTAAACTCCTGCCATTTTTTTTAGACTATTGCATTTCACAACCACATGGTACATTTGAATTAAATCTATATATGGCAAACCAAGGCATACAGAAACATGTGCTTTGCCCTGGGTCGCGTAGATTCTTGTGGGAATGAGGACTACTTCCCCTTGGATCCCAGACCTTTATACATCACCCCCCCTTCTTCCTTTTCCTTATCTGTGGTGATGGAAGACCCTCCTAGCAAGTCTAGCAGTTGTCCACATGGAGAAGTTATCTTTTAATCTATACTTTTTACTTGCTTGGATGCAGTGAGCACCAAGGATCAACAGCAGCTGATACATGGAGGTAAGACAGGCAGCTTCAGACCAGAATGAAACTGTAAGCATTAATTTAGAGACAGAAATATCTACAGGAGATGGTGGGTTGTCTTGGAGGGGGCTTTCACTCTTACTGATTAACGTCTTTGCTGCACATTGAAGGATGAGCCCCAGGCACCCCAGTGCAGTTTGGTGGGGAAAACATTGACGTAACCAGGACTTTTCCTGTGGAATGGAAAACAGAAGCTGCAGCAAAATACTAGTATGGTGACCAGGCATCACTTCAACTGGGCACTGTCAGTTCAAGCAAGAGATGGGGATTTGGAGGCAGAAGGATGAGCAGAGACTTCCGTCTCCACTACTCTGCTGCCTTCTTTATTCTTTTACATCTCACAGCTGGGTTTATTTTATCTAAGTATGCCAGCTCATCAAAACTTCAGTTTCTTTTCTTAACTGCTTCAATAATCTCACCTCTGCTGCCTTTTGAAAACAGAAAAATCTGTGCAGATAAAACGGACGGTTTTGATGAGTATCTTCGTGCTTTTTCAGCTGTTCCTTTGCTTCACATCGTAGAAAGCTTCAGAACTTCACCTCAGCACCTGAAGTGCTGATTTCAATTTACATTAATTTCAGACACCACGAAGTGACTCCCTAATAGCTGAGAGCATTGTTAATCCTTCTCTTTTTTTTTTTTTTTTGAGGTAAAGAATGAAGAAAAGGATCTAAAAGAAATCCATATATTGTACATAATAACAATTCACAGTGAAGCAAATACTCTTAATGTCCCACTGAAATTTCTTGCAGTAAAATATATACAGTTCTCTCTTTGGCTGCTAATTCTTATTTCACACTTTTTATCCACTGAGCTTTTCAATTTTCTGAGTAAGATGAGAAAAATGAAATCTTGGTGCTCTGGAGCAGGAGCAGTCTCATCGTAGAGATTTTCCTCTCTACCCTTTGGTGATTCACTTGCCTTTTGCAGGCAAGGAGGTAGAGGGAGGAAATCCTCACCCTGAATAGAGTTTTCCATTTCAAGGTTTGGTGGGAAGTCTCCAGAAGAAGACTTCAAAGAGCGGTCACTTAAAAAGCAAAACCGTGGTATATGTTATGATAAAAAGGTCAAAAGTCTTCTTTAGCTTGGAAAAGCAAAGAATGGCTTTGTTTAACAGCAATGTACTTATTCCCCTTTGGAATGCAAATGAAGATTAATCCCCAGTCATACTAGGAAAGATTTAGCTTTGAAATCACTGTTACAGTGGTTTTGAATTAACATATACAGGACGCTGAGTGAATTCTTTTTCTCTGAGTGTGTCCACTCTTGGCACTCTATACTACAATTTAATCATCTGCCAATTAATATAAAGTAGTCACACATTTTTAAGGGTGGTGTAGACACTTTTCCACATTAATCTCTAAGTTGGCTGACAATCTGAGATATCTATCCTCACCAGCCCCAGAGATAGTTTTACCTATCAGATATGCAGCACTTGTTACTGAAAAAACAATTATATCTTCATTTAAAATAGCTTGGGAGCAACGTTTAATTAGAGTTACATGCTATATATTGTGGACAATGGACTTACAAATAGACAAGGATTTGAATGGTCTGAGTTATATATTTAGCTTTGCTGTTAGGTTTGCAGATAATCTCGAAAAATCATTTGCTCCTTTGTTCTTCTCTTTTGACCTTCTCTGTAAGACCAACAAAAGAAAATGAAAAGGCTGTATTGAAGTTAGTCGGTATTTTTCTTAAAATACTGGGTTTGTGAGGCATTTTTTCCAGTGCATTTAATCTCAAAAAATGAAGCAAAATATTTCTCTCGAAATATTTAGTCAACCTGAAGTTATTTGTGACTTTCTTTGAAAAAAAAGTGAAAGCATTTTGAGAAGAGCCAGTCTTCTGCAAAGCACACTGCTATTCTTGCCTGTATCTGCTTCACGTGAACATACAGGTGCTTTGCATTTACATGACATTTTCTATTCACTCTGTACGCAGACACATGATAATGTCAGGCTCACTACAAGCAAAGATTGTTCGGTATTTCCACTGTTTTCTTCCCTTGTCTTGGAGAGATGCTCTACCACCCACTGAAAAAGCATTATCTTACTGTACATTTGCTCTACATCTTCATCAAGCACAGCCCTTTACGAGGAGCCACGCTGTGCATGGTGGTATGTACATACCAGGGAATAAACAGCTTCATATAAACGCCAAAACGACGCATTTTATGTCTTATCCCATTTCCTAATGAGCACAGCCACCTGCTTACAGCTGCCTAACGATGAAAACCATCCACTCTGATAGCTAATAACTATGGTTGAGCCAAGCTAGTCCTTGAAAGAGATAAAAAGGAGCTGGCAGAGCCTTCTGCTTTCTGCTGGTAACCATCCCACCTCCCAAAGCGTCGGTGACTCATGCTTAGATCTTGAACAACAACAGACACGTTGCCCGGTGCTGTTGTGACAGATGCTGCGGAAACCATTGGGGCCTCTTTTCTTTGCCTAATCAAAGCAAAATATTTAAGCAAGAGAGACCAAGTGCATTTTTCTGTTCCCAGGACCCTTGTTGAATTCATTGCCTCAGGACTTGCATCAATGCTTCAATAACTAGATCTGCTGGGCTCACAAAACCCCCAAACCCTAGTGTATATCTCAAAATCGGGGTGTTGCAGGCATGCTCAGCAGGGTCAGGCAAACACAGGCTGGGCTGTGCTGGCCAGGCTTCCCGATTCAGACACACCAAAAAAATATTGGTCATAATAACAGGGAAAGTACAGCAGCTGGAGCCGGTGCTGCAATACATAAAACAAGGACACCCACACTCCACTCCCCAAACAATAGCAACAAAAACCTGTCACCCTTCACTTGCGAAGATAAGCTTCAGCTCTGTGACATCCCCCTCCAGAGTCCCTCCAAGTCTGTAGATACCCGTGTGGCTTAAGGAATAGAAGCTTCTGCCAAGCTGATTGAAGAAATGCCCCTACACAAACATTGAAAGTGTCTTAATCACGGTCAGTAACAGTGCCACAGCAAAATGAGTTAAGCTTCTGGAGGGGGAAAGGGATTTTTTTTTCAAGAAAAGCGGATACTTTCTATTGATTTTTTTTCTTTACTCAGGATTTTGCAGTGAATCCATAAAGCAACTTTCACGTCAATGTTCTTGGAAATAAATGGACCACATATTATGTACACTCATTTAAACCCAGCAGATCTGTTTAAAAAGAATAGGAGCTGATTGAGTTATCTTTCTTTAACTGAAAAGGGGCTTGACTGTACCAGTTTTTTTGCAAAGTAATTTATCTGTTTGAAAGTTGGATCATCAGCTGTATTTAAACCTCATTCTGCTTTCAAGATGCTTGTTTTGTCACTCCAATCTAGGTTTCTCCTAAACTGTCCTGAGCTTAACTCATAGCTCAAGTTTGCACAAACTTCAGAGAATTAAATCAGAACTAGGAATGAGCCCTGCTGCGAGTCCAGTCTAGCCATCATCTCGGCCCCTGATTTGTGGCAGCTCTTGTGTTATGGTCCTTGGTAAACAAGTGACAACAACACAAAGCATAAGCTGTGACATATTCTGCTTTTTTAGAATCATAGAATGGTTTGGGTTGGAAGGGACCTTAAAGATCCTCTAATTCCAACACCTCTGCCATGGGCAGGGACACATCCCACTAGATCAGGCTGCCCAAGGCCCCATGGATGCTTATGCTTAAGTGAGGATGCTTATTTAATATCCTATGTGAGATCCTGGTGTGTTTCTTGAACATGCAAGGTTCCACATCCTATTGCCCTTTTTGTCTCCTGTCTAGGCAGCTACACAAACCGTGCAAAGAGATTTGGTTTTGGAGCTGTAAAACCACTTTCCTTTTTCCATTTTATTCTTGTAGAGAGTACAGCATCCCCAAATCTTTCACCACCACTTGCCATCTCTGCCTCCTTGCTGAGTGTTTTTCTCCACCATCACAAGTCTTGGATTTTAGCTATTCTACTGCCCACTTGCTTCCCTTTGATATACTCCCTCTCAGATAGAGGTTAATCCTGAGGAAAAAACTTCCTCAAGGAGCCTCTTTCTGCCTACTCACATGAATCGTCAAGTGGTGCCAGGGAGCCAGGCTGGGAAGAGTAGGTCCGTGCTCAGGGTATGTCCCCAAGGCTTCGGATGATGGTAATGGGGGCAGCTAAGAGCTCAGCACCCAAAGATGCATAGATGTCAGGAGAGCAGCAGGTTCTTAATTTTTGCTCATTAGCTTGGGCTGGCTCTGCAGCACAGAGCTCCCCTCTTGCATTAGTCAGATCTTATCCTTGGTGTGACCATAACTCAGTGGGGGCCACAGGATGTAACACCAGAAGGAGATTGGGGTGTCCCAAGAGCACAGCAGTGTGCAGGCACAGCTTGAACCATGGTCACACCAGCAGAGAGAGAGAGGTGGATGTCACCCACCCGAGCAGGGAGCGGGGATGTGTGCACCCTCAAAAGCCTGAGCAACAGCATCGCTTTGCAAGTGAGGGAGCAGGAAAAGCAATCTGACACAACACCCTCAGCCCCAGTGAGTTGCAGCCATCCCCTCGCTTAGAGTGAAGTAGATACAGTCCATGGTATCTATGGACCAGGGCGAACAGAGCGAAACCAGCAGCTGCTTTGTTGGTTGTCCCCTTACCAGCAGCGTAAAGCCTGAGTGAAAGGTGCAGGAGGACTGCCCAGCCTGCAGCAGCCACGCTGGGTGCCCGGGCTCTGCCCAGAGCTGCCAGATCCCGGCTGAGGTCTGGAGGAGATGCTGATAACACGGGTGTGCTGCCAGACCCTGACAGCGTTTTTCCTGATTTGTAGCCTTGGGGGGAAGGAAAGCATTCAGAAATCAATATTAGTGGATTTTAAATGCAGTACTAAATTATCTCACCTTCACTCATAGTGGGGTTTACTCCAGAATGATTTCTGCTAAAAAATTACTGATTTTCATTGAAAAGAAATACGTGGTGAGTCCAGCATTATGTATCCCACCTCCTGAGCAGAAAAAAAAAAATTACAGTAACAATTCCCTCTCCCTCTCTGTGTAAAGAACACCGTATTTACCTCACAGAGAATTACTGGTGAAAATATCATGATGTAACATTATTTGTGGAATAAACCCCTCTGCCTTACTGCTGCACGGGGCATTGATGTAATAATGATACCATAAATCAACTGTAGTGAGTTTATAAATACATAAATAGAGAATGAACTGCAAGCTGTTTTTCTTTTTTTGGCTGTGGGGCCAGGTGTCTGCAGATTTAATCAATGTACACTTACATATTAGTGCAATGTGAGTGAATCTTTTTTTACACTAGGAAAGAAACACCTGTGATAGAAAAATGGCAATATAAATACTTCATCATTTCAGCCACAGCTGCTCTGTGGCTCTTACACTGAATTCTAAGAGACAGTAAAACCCATAATAATTTCTCTTTTCTGCAGTTTGTAGCCAAAACATAATTATTGTAAAACATCAAGCTTTGCAAAAGAAAAAAAAAAAAGATAAAAAAAAGTTGAAATCATCACCCGTATTGCTATCCCTAGGATGGGATGGGGATGAGCCTTAGGATATCAGTACTCCACAAGAACCAAACAGGAGGAACAACACAGGGACCACATAGGAACAACATTCTGCTCTGGTAGAATATCAATAAAACCCCACTCACCCACCAAGACTAGAAACAAGCACATAGAGACCCGAGGACAGCAGCAGCTGGGCCAAGGGTAAGGGGAGGGCAGGTGGGGTCCCAGGTGAGAAGGATTAGGATAGTTAAGGCTCAGGGTCCCACACTCTATAAGTACCTCCTCTGGAAGATTCTAGCCTTGTCTGCAGTGGGTGCTTTGTTTTCTGCTCTTTGGGTATGTGCTCTGCTACGGTAAGCCTGGGCTCGTTTAAGTTCGAATTGTTCTTTATCTGATGTTATTAATGCTGCTATACCATGACTGCAGGTGGAAAGGGTCTTTGGATAGCGCTTAAAGAAAAATAGAGACTTCTTCATAGGCTTTTGTTGCTATAAGCCATTGGTTTGGCTCTTTCAGTGACTGCTAAAGACTCGAGGTAAGAATGGCCCAGCCAGCCTGGCAGATGGTTGGGCAGCCCAGAGATGGTCCTTGGAAAGTGAAATCTGCTTACTAATGAAGAAGGTTGTGGATAGGTCACAACCTGCCTGTCTGCTAACTTTTGTTAGGTGTGTTGGTGGGTATCTATCTGTTAGTGGGAGGATATGGCGCTGCTGGAGTTGTGTGGGTGGACTGACACCTCTGTGTGGGGTAGTTCTTGCCTATGGTTGTACACCGAAAGCGTTGAAGTTTATGAAGAATGAGGAGCTGTAGTTCTATGGAGACAGAAAAGATAGAAGTGTCTGTGATACTGGAGGTCAGTATCAAATGTTCAGTTCTTGTGATTGCTTTCTTGCACTCTCCCACATTCATGTTGCAAATGGCTCCTACTAGTGAATGTCAGAAACTTGGTTATGAGCACAGTTATGCCCCAGGGCACTTTCCCCTAAAGAAGCTTAAAAAGAGTCAAACTCCATACCCTGATGCGCATATTTTATCTAATAATTAAAGTCTCTTATCGCACCAAGCTCGTGTTTAAAAATAGCTCACAATTCTCCCTGGACTGTAGAGGGGGAAAAGTCATTCTTAAGCAACGTATGACAGAGAAGCTTATGCATTTCCTATCACGTTTGAAAGGTGGGTGGAGACCCCTTTCCAAAGGAGGGCTGAAGGAGGGGATCTGGAGAGACAAAGTGAGGGGGAGAAAGGGAAGAGGGGGACTCACAGCAATGAAATATTCATCTCTTTCTAAATAAAGTATAAACTAATTTATCATCCCAATTGTATGGGTGTGGAAAGACATCGCTAGCGTGGAGAAATGCAGAAAGGCAGAAGGAATAAGGGATGAAGTGTTACTCTGGTCTGAAACAACCCGCTGTGAAGGGTGCAGGAAAGCTGGCAGTCCCACCAGGTTTGTCTGCCTCTGGGATTGATCTTTCTGTCTGGAGCTCTTTGCCTAGTGGGCCAGCAGCCTCCTGGGCTAATGCTTTTAGCTTAGAAAAAATACAAGGAAATCTGGTGTGCAACAAGAGGAATCTGCCCTCTACCTCACTCTCTACAGCTCGGAGTATCCTCTGAGGTGTCTCCAAATGACCTTTTGCCCAATGCCTGAAAAATATCAGCATCTTTGTGGAGTATCCATAATACTGCAGTGAGAAGCCCAATCCAAGAAGATAATCAAAGAATAGAAATGGGCTTTTATTTCTTTACTTTAGCATTAATTCAGCTTGACAATATAGTAAGGGGAAGATCACCCCGTGTGCTGGTGGTGTCAGGGTGATGCATGGCTGGAGTGGACCACAGGCGAGAAAGAAGCCTTCCTCCAACCCTGGTATGAAGGCTCCTCCTCCCCGCTGTGCTTCAGGAGCCCGTGACACACGCCGCACACATCACCCAAATTATACGCGCAGCTGTTCCAGCACCAATTAGTCATGTGATATTTGAAACATCAAATATTCTTTGCCTGCTTATCAACACTGTAATTATGGCCTGTCAGGGTTTTATGCTCCTCTTAAAATAAACACCCAAATGTTCACGTTAACCCTTCAGCTCTCTGTTGTGGCTTTCATGGCAGCTTATGAGGTAAGCAGGGACCACAGGGCTGAAGTCTGAGGGGAAACTGGCAGTGACTTGCAGAGGACGTGCAGTGCCAAGGTGGGGTTTGGGACCTAAGATCTCAACTATCTACTCAAAGGCCTTCACAGTATGTCACCTTTTTCAACACACGTGTGATATTATGAATAGGTTGAAGTTACCTTGGCCATGGCAAAGTTTTGGAGCATCCTGGGCAGAATTGATAATTTTTTTTGAGAATCCCTCATTTTTTATTTTTTTTTTTTTCTCTGAGACATGTTTTATTCTGCATAATCAAAGCTTTACAGGAAAGAACCACACGTTAAGGGAGTTGTTGTTTTCATTTTGTCTCCAAGAGCTCTGTTTACTTTTCATCTGTTAGCCAAGGTTGTTCTTGCTTTCAGCTTAAAGGTAATGAAACCTGAAAGATTTAAGTATTCTTCTGAGAAAAAGGAACTCTTTCTGGAATTTTGCATAGGAAAAGAGGTTTGCTTTGTTTTCTCAGCTGCCTGCCCTACTGCTAGATTCTGTTGTGTGCGCAGCACTGTGCATGCAGCAAAATCTTTTGACTGGGCAGGGGCTGTAGCAACTTCATTTCGGTAGCAAGTTGGGTCCTGTGTGCTGGGCTGGACCACTGGCAGCCACTGCTGCCCTCTCTTGAGGGCACCCTGCTGTGGTGGGTGCTGTGGGAGCAAGGAAAAAGGAAGCTTTGAAGTGCTTTCGGCTGCAGGGGGAGAGGTGAAGTTTTGCTGAAGTATGTTCAGCAAGTACATGCAGTACCTTATTACTGCTGCAGGCTGATTTTTATTTTTTCCCAGATACAAACAATCTGGGTCATCTCTCCCAGGTCACCTGTGCTTTTCTATAGGATGAGCTTGGCAACCCGTGTTCAAGGGAGACCTTTGGCTATATTGGGTCAAGAGCAAGGGGCACCAGTACAGCCAGCCCTGGGAAATATGACCTGCTCTCACCTCAGGGATTTCCAGGTCCTCTGTCTGCTTTTTCACTTTGAATGCACAGCACTACATTCACTCCGAAGAGGTGGCTAAGTAAATGAGCAGAGAGGCTGTGGAAGAGGTCATGTCACTCAGAGCCGATGTGTGTACAAACCCAGCTCTGTTCTCACCTTCTCTGTGACCTTAGTCTCTCCAGTTTTTATGCCTCTGTTGGCTTTGCTATGCAGCATTTTGTTTGGAAACTTGAAACTATACAGGGCACTGCGGTTAATAGTAATGACGTGCAAGCTTGGTTTCTTTCATTATTCTCTATTGCTGCTTAATGACCTAAACATCTTGAACACTTTTGATAAGTTGGCTGAGGTTTATATATTAAATTCCTGGAGTTTTTTTCTGTGAAGGACTCTCAGCAATGAGCAATGACACAGCTAATCTGCAGGTCTTGGGACCTGGGGTGTGCTGCAGCTGTGTAGACAACCATGGCTAATCTCATGTGGAAGGTGTCCTGCTTTATGGGTGCAGCACCAACATTTCCCTCTGCAGCAAATGTCAGTGTAAAGCAGAGAAGAAAGGTGGTGGGATTGTCTTAGGCTAAGAGGAGATCAGCCGTGTCCCAGCTGCTCTTTGAGTGTCCCATAGGGATTTCATCACTCAATTTTATCTTTGCCTTGTGGTTACCCATTTCTTGAAGGGTAGATCTTGTTGTGAGTTTTCATATTGAATGACAGCACTAATCCATTGTGACTGTGTAGGGACAGTCACCCAACTTGTGCTATTGCATCCATTATTGAAAATATAGTTTCATGGTTTTTAAGAAGACTTCGAGAATTAATATTTTCAAACAACTCCTTTGTTGGTATCTGTTATTTTGCTCTTAGAGGATGAAGTTTTGAGACCTTGCTGTTGATCAGATTTAGGAGATAAGCTCTTGCACTTGTCTCTGTGCCATGCTGGACAGGTTGGGCAGCTGGAAGTCATCTTTACAAGCCTCTTGTGGCCTGCTCTGCTTGGTGGCTCCATGGAAGCAATGTAGTAGTGGTAAGCTTGTCCATGTCCCTTTGGATGGCACCCCATCCCTTGGCCATGTGAACCACACCACTCGGCTTAGTGTCATCTTTCTGAGGGTGCACTTAATCCTGATGTCTGTCATTAATGAAGACACTACACAGTACTGGTCCCAATAGAGACCCCTGACAGACACCACTCGTCACCTGGCCTCTATAGGGATACTGAACTGTTGACCACTGCCTTCCCAGTGTGATGGCCTGGCACAGGCTGCCAGGTGCAGCCCAAGCTCCTTGGCTGGTAGGCAAATGTTTCTGTGCTCCTGAAAGGACTATCGGCCATTTAGGACTTGAATTTGCAAAATGGCTTTAGCCTCTAAAAATGTTGGCTGTAACGTATCCCTGCTCTTCTGGATTCTTCAAGAAACCAAAGTGCTGTATGCATCTGGCAATTCAAAGGCAATTCGGTGAGGCAGAATGGGCCCATAACTGTTTGATTCCTTACATTTGCACTGTTGTATGAGCTGGGTGCGGCAGTCCAGGCTTTGAAGACGTAATTTTTGTGAATATTTCAAAAAGACATGGGGAAAATTGTGACTCTGAGGATATGAACTCAGCATCTGGCTTTTAAAATGTACCTCTAAGAAATGCATATTGCCTTTTGACTGAGGATGTTGTGCCTCAGTCCCTCTCTTGTATGGGCCAGCTCAACTCTCCAGGAGGTGTTGGGACAGGCTGCTCTCCTCTCGCATCTGCACAACACTCAGGTCCAGCCCTTGCCTTCTTCCCAGGACCCACGGGCAGTAGAAACAGCCGATCTTGGCTTCAACTTTCAAACCCAACATCACCCAGCCTTCAAGTCCTTTTTCCTCTGAGCTGTTATTGCTACAGGCTTTGTTCCATACCAAAACTAGTTGCCCTTGACAAAGCTGAGCATAATTCCTTCAGGTCTCCAAGTCTCCTGAATCACATACAGTGGGCATTTCCCCAGACTCTCCACTGTGATTTTGCTGTGAGGCTGTCATTTTTACAATTTCTTCCCTTGCGCCCAATAGCAGAGTTGTGTGTGCTGGGGCTGTTCAGAGCATGAAATACCTGCTCTAAGTGGAGTAGCTACAGCCTGGAATTTATTGCTCTATGCAATGCTCTGGTTTGGTTTCTCTCAATATGACAGTTTGGGTTAGTGTGAACACCACAGCTGGATGATGTCTTCTTCTGATAACATTTTGTTTAGAATGGACAATAAATGAAAGTACAAAATGTTACTTAGGAATTCAAAGAGAAAATCCTCATCTGAAAAGGTCAAATTCCCTTTTTTTCTGTTTGTATCTTTTAAGATAAAATGTTATTGATACTGCCACAATCCCTTTTGGAAGTTTTGGGACGAGAAGTACTATCATGTGATAGAAAAATATTGTGCTGAAAATTGTTTACTCTGTTTCTGTGAATGTCTTGGACATCTGTGAAAAGGTGTGTTGCTGTGGAAACCTTTCAATGGTTGCACAGGAAGACACAGCTGCTCCTGACCTGCCAGAGTGGTCCAGGCCAAGCTGAAGGGTGCAATCCTGCTCAAACAGCATATGGCATCTGGAGGAGGACCTTGAAGGATATTTTTCTGCCATGCTCTGGCAAAGGCTGCTATCACCTTGCGTAGTCTCTCAATGTGACCAGACCTTTCTCTGGACCTGAGATTTCATGACCCAGCAATTTAATACAGGAGAACTCTTCCACTGTTGGATTCCTGCTCAGAGCACTAAACTTGGGCAGTGATTTCTTTGTAACTGTGCAAGAGCCATGTGAGTAGCAATATGCAGAAGCCTGGCTTAATCTTTTATAAACCACTCAGCCTCTTCATGCTCAGTAGCGCTGTCCTTGCCAGTGTGCAGGGCAGAGGTGATGCACTGGCAGCACCCGCAGGAGGCACTGGTGTGGTTCAGCTGTGAACAGAGTTGCCCGACTCAAGCTCTGGATTTTCTTGCTCACAAATTCACAGTCCAGATTGGCAGAACTGGAGTTTAAAGCTGCTGGTGTGGTGTGTGCTTGGATACCCAAGGATAGTGAGGATGCGGTTATTGGTGCTTGTACATTACATGGGCAAACTCATGCTGGCTGCTCTTGGCAGGTACACAATTAACCTTGTTAATCAGTAGCTCTCTGAGGAAGGAGCTGTACTGCTTCTGCAGGGAATTCATTTTTTCCTTCAAGTTGATTGAGATTCATATACTTCAATATTTTAGCATTTCACTGCTCAGTGTCAGGTCTGTCTGGAGCAGGAAGGATTTTTCTCTGCCAGAGCAGGCAGAATTGCTCTATGGAAACCAGTATCTCCCTGCAAATCTCATCTGGGCTGGGAGCTACAAGAGTGCATAATAACACTTGGGGAACTACAGGAAAGGGAGAGAATGGGTCAAAAGCTATGGGGAGAAGCATCAAACTAAAGTAGCAAAGAGAAAAACAGGGTTTGAAGTGGCATTTTGTGGAACCCTGGAGTTTGGCTGCATTGTGCTGTCGGTTGGTCCCATGAGCCTCTGTCTAATATGGGTTCTGTCAACTCGCATGGTAATGTAAAAAGAGACAGATTGAGTTGGCGAGCATTAGTGTTTGTTTGAAATGCACAGGAAAAGCTTAGACCTCAGTTATTCACTGCTGAAGGACAGTGTATGAAGTAGTAGATGCTACCTGGTGAACCCTTTGGAAGGACCCAGCCCTGGGGTACACCCACCAGCAGCTGTAGCAGGCTTTAAAAGCTAAACTTGACTCAAACCATGGATGTGTTAAACTTGGGACTTTGGGTTACTTTTTTTCCAGAAAACACCCTGCTGAAGGAACATTTTTGGTTGCATCACAATTAGCTGCAAAACCCTTCTTCAAGCCAGACCTGTGATTTGCTGATTTGAGCCACCTCAAGGCATCACTGATGCTCCTATTACTTTTACACAACAATATCAGCACTGCAGTAATGTAGTTGGAGGAGAGAGCAGCTTTACATCTAGGTGCCCTCTCCTCCAGATTGGCTGTGGCCTGAGAGGTGCTCTCCTTTTATTAAATAAAAATAACTGCTCTTTCTGAGGTATTTTCCCTAGCTGAATTTATCAGTTTAAACACATCAGTTAAAAGGTTAGCAAAAACGCTTAAGGGTGCTGCCTTTCATTACTGAGAAGATGACAAATAGCATTCAAACAGATTGCAGAGATGTGACAAATAGCGTTGAAAACAGACCCCAAAAATAAAATGGAAAGAATAGATTTCCCAAAAAAATATCTGTATCTTTTCTACATGCTACCCCATCATATATTAATCACCATGCCCAAGATCTTACCTGAAGAAAGGCCAACAGGGGTGGGAGGGGACCCTGAAAGGGTACAAGGAACAACAAATTTCCTGGGCTGTTAATTTGTTATTTGCAGCCAGAATGTTATTGGCTCAAGATGAAGGACTGCCAGAGATGGCAGCAGAAATTTGGGACTGCAGGTGTTTTCTCTTAAGTTGACTGCTCAGTAGCACAAAGCTAGTGGCAGGACACTGGAAAATCATCAGCAGTGAGTGTCTCACAAATTCCTGTGCACAGGCTGCATCCACAGAGCACAAGGGCTCAGAGGCAGGCAACACTTGCTGTCAGGACAGGGATGCTTGAAGCTACCTGGGCTCCCTTTTGCCCCTCTGCAACATGAGATGCAGTCCCTCGTTCTGGGCTCTTGTCTTGAGATTAAAATTGTGGTTGGAGATATCATGTAAAGCCCTCCTGGTTTTGACAGGAGAGGATATGAATTCTCTCTAATGCTGGTTCTAATTTTGGTGCCCTTTAGCATGGGGAAAGCCTCCTGGATAGCTGTGCTCAGTGTCTTCAACAGTGTGCTTTGCGTTAAGAATGAAAAATGGAGTGTGGTGGAGTATTAGCAGAAAATCTGGTTTTTAAACAAGACTGATCATATTCTCCACTCACAGCCAACTCAATCGCAGCTCCTGCCTCAGCTTCTATTCATTTGACAATAACACCTGCACTTCAGGCACTTGCCTACCAATTGTTGAGTTGTCTTTTCCCCAATGTTTCTGGGTGCTGCTGTGCCCAGAGCCCAGCCTTTGTGCTGCCCTTTGTGTGGGTTTTGCAGAGTTTGCAGTTCCTCCTTGCCTGCTGCCAGTGGGACCCATGTCTGCTGGTTTGTTGTGGTGCCCCTGATCTCTGTGGGCATGTACAATGAGGGGATCTGAGCAGCTGAATATCTCAGTGCTTGGTAATGTAGTGTGTCTCAAAGGTAGCTGGTTAATCCTGTGTGTCTACTCGGAGCGGAAAGTCTGTCCTCAAATTCTTTTCTTTTCATAAACAGAAGAAAAAAAATTGTCAGCAACTTAGGAGAAGGTGGACCTTTCAGGTCAGTAGAGTTACACCAGAAACTTTTCCATTGCAACTTTCTGTGACATTTTTTGAGCTTTGACTTGCACAAGACCATTTGACACAGAGCTTGCTGGTAAGCGAATGATGCTGTCCTGGTATGAGTAAATGTGAGTGGTGAGCCCCTACAGAAAGCACAAGTGTGGGCAGCTTTGCTGTCCGCATGGATTCACTCAGGCTGCTCTTGAATCCTGATAAGTGTGAAATCAGTGGAATTTCAGCTGCTGACCTCAGTGGACCAAGGTCAGATGCCCAGACTGGATGTTCTCTTTCCTTAGAAAATTTTCTTTTTTTTTTTGTGTTGATCTTGAGTGCTTTCAGCCCACAGAACCAGATGCTGATAAGCCGCTATTCCTTGGGAAGCAGAGACTTACCAAGGGTCAGGCACTGTGCCAAAGAAGTGAAATCCTGGGCATTATTTCCAAACAGATCACGACACCTGCACTAGAGTTTTGTGGCCTCAAGTTTGCCTTTGTTTGTACCTCCAGGAGCAGATTTGTTGGCAGGAGAGGTGGCAGTAGCCAGACCGATGGCTGGCTGGTGTGTTTTGGGTCAACAGACTGCAGCACCCAGTGCTGCCCATGCAGAGGGAGATCTCCAAACAACTTGTGCCCTGGAAACCCCTACATAGAAACAGATGATCCTCATTTCTCCTGTGCAAAGCAGAACATTTCTCTTACTTATATTTATTATTTGCCTTTTTCCCTGCATACTTTCCCACTCTTTCCTGGAAGCTGGCTGAGAGAACTATTGGACTGACGGGACTTGCCTGCTACAGGTCACGTGCTATCAAATAGCACTCAAGGATGTATTTCCTGGCCTGTGTTTTGCTGTTGAGTGGGAGAAAACGTTGAATATTTGGAAGCTGAGCCACAACAACTGTTCTGTGCAGGGCTGGGAATCGGTATGTTCTGGGGAGGGAAGAGTGGCCAGCAGTGGGAAATGTGTTGCCACTGATGCTAACTTGCTTTCCCACCGTCTTTAGGCATATGGTAGAGTGGTGCAGAGGAAGTGGCAAGTAATTACACCAGGACTCCCTCTGTGTTGGGTTTTGCAGCCTTCTGCAGTTTTAGCAGACTCCTGTTGTATTGTTGGGCTGTCTTGCGGTATTAATGGCTTTGAACTCTTGCTTGTGAGGGGAGTGATTAAGGCATTGCCGCTTAGTCATCAGAATTTGCTTCCTACTTAATCTGAGATGACTATAACAGAGCTTACGTGCACAGTGATTAAAACCATAAGTGCCTTCTGTGTGGAAGGATTTTAAAGTGCTCTTCCTTCTTGCCCACCTGATTTTAGGTCCGGAGATGCCTGGGAGACTCTGGAGCACAACAGATCCTTTGCTTGGGATCTGGAGCCAAGTGTGTGGCTGGCTCGGTATCAAAAAGTGCTTATACACTTGAATGCACAGTAGTAATTGCAGTTATCCAAAGGAATAACCAGGCTGGGAGAGATGATGAAAGCTCACACCTTCCTCATTTTTTCATTTTTTTTTCAGATCACTTCTGAAGGACAAAAAAGTCCTTTTTGTGAAACGAGGTTTGTTTCACTTTAAGCAACAGCAGGTCTGAGCTGAAAATCTACACTAAAGGCTTTTTCTTAAACATTTTAGCTTCAGTTGCATGGGAAATGTGTTTTCAATTCCACAACGTTTTAGCTGTTTTTTCCTATCTGCGTATGGTATTGAAAAATGAAAATCTTCAAAGTTTTCTGCAAAATGACAAACTTGAAAAAAAAAATAAGTTGGGTCAGTGCAAAGAGCTCAGTGGGCTGGTGGGAGATAACTCCATTTGGGGTTCAAATTATGTAATTTTTTTTTAGCCCTGACCAGATTAATGTAACTTTTGAAATGAAATGATGTATTGAAAATGAGGTATCTCAAACTGAAGATAGTTTGGAGTGAATGGAATGGTAAAACCAGGATTTTAGCAATTTCCTAACACTTCTTCCTAAGATGTGTTAGAAATGGAACATGCTCCTGGAAAAAAAAAAAAAAGCCATAAAACTTCTTTTGCAACCTGTAGCAGGGCTGGTCTTGCTGTGCTGTAACAGAGGGGATGAGCACATCTGCTCCCATGAATGTGACCTGCCTGACTCCTCCTGGAGATGCTTCTGCTTCTCATCTTTTTTGTTTTTTGGTTTGGTTTTTTATTTTTTTTCAGACTTCCTAAGTAAACAAACCTTTTCTGTGCCCCAGAAGAGAAAGTTGATTCCAATCTCTGCTTATCTATTTCAGTAATTTGCTGTTTTTCTGCCTGGTGATAGCCATGCTGTAATATTTCTGGGTGTGTAGAGTCTACGGAGCACTTTGGAATTAGTATTTCTGACCCTCTACATTACAATAAATTCACTAGGCAATGAAATATGCTGAATTCTCACCTGAATAAATGTAATTCAGTTAAAAATATGTTCTCACCAGCTCCGTGTATGAAAATGGAGACCTATAAAATGTAGACAAGCTTCTGTGCAGCAGGTCTACTAATGTTAACACATTTTTCAGTGTTTGGAGAAATTTAATGCATAGAAAGCCTGGTGTGAATTCACCTGGCAGCAACTCCATTTTTTTTTTTCAGATCACTTCTGAAGGACAAAAAAGTACTTTTTGTGAAACGAGGTTTGTTTCGCATTAATCAACAGCAGGTCTGAGCTGAAAAATGGCTTGTTAGGGGACCAGCACGTGGCCAGAACAGGATGGATTTGCTGGGCAATGCGAGAGACACTCATCCCTCCTGTTTCAGTGCGTTTTCTCAGAATACACGAGGATGTGGTTTGGGATATACAGCTCATTATGGTGCAAGTGCTGTGCTGGCTGTGCTCCTGGGCTTAAAACCCACTCAAGTGTACCAGCCATGGGCTCTGCCTGCAGGGTCCTCCCTAACTTCCAACAGCTCAAACAGTTCAGCTGCATGGCCTCACTGCTCTAGTTTGTGTAAGAAACCACTAGTTTGGTTTAAAGTGCATGGTGTCCGTGCACATAAAAGATTCCCTGGAACAGCAGCATCTTCTGCAGGGATGGCTGCACCTGGGAGAGGAGCTGACACTGAGTGGTTGCTGCCCCACATGGAGAGTGATAACAGATAAATGCTGCTTTCCTCTTTCCTGCTGTCACCTAATTTAGTAGTTTATATCTTCTTTGAGGTGGGTGCTTTACTTTGCCCGTAGAAATGACCAGTGTTATTCTGAGATGATGATCACCCGAGGCCAGCCGGGGCAGCTGGTGGTCACATCTGTGTCACTGGTTCAAAAAGTGGAAGGAAAGCACTGTATCCCTAAAAGCCTCAAAAGAAAAAAGTTCAAAATGTTCAGTGAACTGAGCAATTGCTGATAGTTTTTTCACATCACAGAAACAACTATTTTTTCAAGCCTTCCCAAGAAAAATACCTAAGGCTCCCCTCCCCCAACTTTTGAAAGGCAACATCAGTTCAAACTAAAAAAAGGAAATATCTTGTTTTCAAAACACTGAAACAAAATTGATTTTTGACCCTGATTTTCTGTTTTCCTGCATGACAAAAAAACAATTTGGCAAAGTTTGTATACAGTTGTGAGATGTTTTGGTACAGCACAAACTGTGCTGATTTCTTTCTGAAAAATTGAGTGCTGCGAAGCGATGGGTGTGCAGTGGACCAGGAAAGTGAGGGTGTTCTCCCAGGGCTTTGATAGATGATGAGCAGTACAGTGGCTAATGGACAGCTGATCCTATTTGGATTCTGAGCCTATGCAAAAAGTTTTATTGCTGTGAAGATGTTAGTTCAATCCACTGGAATGTCTGCAGCTATTCTAAAAAGGCACGACTGCATGAGGAGTTAGCTGACCATTTTTTAAGGTGCTGTTACCCTGAAATTGCCATTCCCTCCAGAGGTTATACTGGTAGAATGGTGTTGCTGTAAGGTCACAGCTTTCATAGTCAAACAGCTGCAGATTCAGCTTGGACCAGGCTTACATCAGTCTGTTCCTTCTTGGCAGCTTCTTCAACTGAATGTTTCTGTGGCTGGTGATGAGGATGGAGATGCAGGCAGAGGCAAAGCCAGAAGCATCCTCAGCTGTGCCTTAGAGCTTTAGGACTTCATTCTTGTTTAGTCACTCAGGTCTGAAATAACTGCATTTGTGTCTTCTTGATGTAGAGGCTTCTGTGTTCTGAGCCCTCTTTCTCTTCTGTACCACCTCAAACTCACACTGGACATTGATGTGCTGTTCTCAGAGTACCTTTTGAGAGATAGTGATTTCTTCTCAATTAGAAAAGCTAAACCAAATTAAGCTCTTCTATGTCCTGGCTAGTGACATTTAGTAAGCCTGCTGCAAGGTGCCAAATTTCAGATTATTACATCAGGGATGTTCACACTTCAGCTTCAGATTTAGATGTTCCAGAATAGAAATAAGACCTGACATAAATAACCTAATTAAGAAAATAACTATTAAAAGGCCATGTGAATTTGGCACCTGGAATACTTATGCATGCTTTAAATCCCACAAGGGTGCCTCTCATAAGCTCCTAATGCCTTTGGATACTGTGCTGCTGTTTTCCATTAAGGAGTTTTGCAGCACTGTGTGTTCCCAGCTGTCCTGAATTCCCAGCTGGAATATCAAGGGGGTGGAATGTTTGTGCCAGGAGCAGTCAGGACCAGTCTTGTACATGTGGTGCATTTGCCTGATCACTGGATTTCACTACCATATATTTCTTGTTTGTTTGAGCTCCCTATGGGAACATAATTTATTTTTGCAGGGAACAAGTGTGATATTAACATGGAAGTAGAGAGCAAAATAGCTCAGAGTAATATCCCCTCTGAAACACGACCTCTCTCTGGGGCAGCAGGAGCTGTCAAAATTGTGTTTGCAATGCTATCGCTTCAGTAGGGGGTTAACTGTGCCAGTGATCAGACAGATAATTCCCTTTAAAATTACTGTTTTACCTCACTGCACCCAGTTACTCAACTTGTTTTGCTATCCCACAGATCTCCCCATTAATGTCAACAAAATCATTATAGACTGTAACAGCATCAAGATGTTTCACACACGTCAGTGCTGGTGAAATGTTTATGGTGCAACATGTTGAAAGCAGCGTTTGATGTGTAAATGCCAGGAGAAATCAGCTTTCTTGTCCCTAAAAACAAACTGCACAAACAGAGGCGCTGAAAATGTCACAGACAACCAAAGAGCTACTTTATTGCAGGCCATGTAAATTGTTATGTAAATTGTCAACGTCAGTGTTGGTAATAGTGTAGAAAAGCCATCCCAGCTCTCTGCTAGCGGTGCCACAAACCGTTTCTGATTAGTGAATGGCGATTGGCAGCATAGTCCTTCCCTGGGGGTGTGTGTGGCTGAGCGGATGGCAGGGAGATAGATGAAGGACATCCATGGGTAGTATGACCGCACAGGATATGGATAAAACCTCCCTGCTTGAAGGGAGCACAACTTAATAAAGGGTGAAGACGCCCTGGGGAGTGGCTTTTGGTTTTCTAACGATGATGAACATCTGCATTGTGGGCCCTTCATGTATAGGCACCAGATGATGAATCCTCTTGTCTCCGCATGGTGGTACCCACATGTGTGCAGGGGTGGGGTGCTGTGGCAGCGGTGCTAGAGGCAGAGCGGGAGGTCCCCATCTCTCTCCTCCATCCTTGCTGGCACTTGCGATGAGTCTCACCTTCCTCTGGCAGATGGGTGGCCTAATAAAGGTTGCTCATAGTTCATCAAAGACTTTGCTACTCCACTCACATTGATGCTGCCCGGATCCACTGATGGTGGTTTTTGCAAATCCAACAGATTGATCAAAACCACATATTTGAAAATAATCAGTTATGAATTACCTTTTTGCGTCAGCATTCCTTGTCTCTTGGCAATAGAATCTACTCAGTAAAATCTGATGAAACAAGCTGGGCCTCAAGGCAGAAGATATTGAAAGCTGGAAGGTTTAATTCAATATTTTTATTACATGTTTTTGGAGCTCTGATTATAACCCCCCCACCCTTCAGGAATTTATTTACCTAAGGAAAATTATACCACTGATTACAAGATTGCAGGTTCATTTTCACTGCTAAGAACTCATTTTTCTACAGCTCACATTACACTTGCATGACTTGTAAAGTTTTGTAACACCTTGAAATTTTTAATGCTACATTGCAGAAAGGTACTTCTATATAGATGACCTAGGCACGATACTTGCTTTATAGTCTTTTTGAGGGGTGAAGATGTTTCTTTCTTTGTTTGAATAAACCAGTAAGTAGTTTCTTTGAGCTATTGGCTGGTGAGTTCACAGGGTGCTCACAGGAGCTGCCTTGCGTTTGTCCTTCAGGCTGGGTACAAAGTGAGAAACTGAAAGATGTGCCCTTACAATGTAACATAAGAAGGGATGCTTTCTACAGGAGAATAAAAATAAATTATGCAGAGCGTGACTGCAGTGTGCACGAAATTGCATTGGCAAGATCCCCGTGGTAAATATTTGACAGATAGGACAACAGCTTAGTCAGAATCTCAGTTTTTCTGATAAATCTTCACACCTGGGCATTTTCAATCATAATTCATGTCAGCCAGCACTGAGTTAAGGTCAGGAGATAGTTCCAGATCTACTATGATGATTATCTAACAATTCAGTAAATAGAGCTGTAGAACTGGATGAGTTTTTTGTCAGTTCTGATGTCACACCAACAAAGACCTTTGACTGAAACAACACCATGAATAGTGAATAAGATCCTGCAGTGCTGCTCCTCCACGTTATGATATTATCCAAACATGAGGGTTATAAATACATGAGTGTTTGTATTCACTTTCCAGTGGGTAAAAACAAAGAAAAAAAGCCCCCATAATCAAGTTCCAATACACAACTAGATATAATATAGCTTTTTCTTTATATATATATCTGTATATATATCAAGTAAAAAAATCTAAAATAGTTGGAAGTAAAAAATGAAAAAATAGCTGATTGTGTTTTTTTTCTTTACAGTGATATGGTAGCAAATACAAGACAAATGAGTAATAAACTTTTACATAAGGAGTTCTGGTCCCATCTCCATCAATAGGGCTCAGACTAGAATAGAAAATGGAACAAGTGATTTTTGTTTCTTTTGGCTACAGCTTCTGCAAGTGACAAAGATGATATTGATAAGACAGAAGAAAATTATAGCACTAAATAAAATAAAACTCTGAAGTGTTTTCCAAAAGACCTTAAATGCCATAGGGTAAAATCTACTTCTGAACTGAGGGAACAAACACAAAGCATCACCAAGTCCTGCTGAGACTGAAAATACTGTATGCTTATCTTGGCCTCGAAATATGTCCCTTTTGTGCCATCTTGCCACAAAAAAATCCTATCATCAATATATATATATATATATATATTTGATAAAAAAAACCCCAAAGCCACAAATCCATCAAATGGACCAAGCCAGATATTAGACCTCAGTGATGCGCAAGTGGTTGGTTGCCCTTTGTCCAGTGGTGAATTTTACCCAGAATCCTTTACATTGAAAACGTCAATTGACTAAGCTTGGCAAATTGTCACATTGAGCTCTGTTCTGGCTGTAGAAAAGAAAGAAGTACTAGTCTCAGCATAAAACAAGATCATATAGACGGTCAACACAAAACAGTATTTTCTTTCAGTTGTCTGCATAATAACATCCTGTTTGCATATAGAACAGCATTTGCATTATTGCTCTACTTATAAGAATATAATAAGGAACTTATAACAGACTTGCACATTACAAACTTAAGGTTCTTTGGTGAAGAATGAGAAAACAGTATTTTTGCTGTAATTAAATCTCCAAGTTTTCATTTTTATCTATTGATCCTTTGGATTCTCTCACAGAGGAGGGAAAGATATTGAGTCAGCTTTACCATTGCGACAATGGCAACCCCACCGATCATCATGCAGGTGGGCCAAAAGAGGGAGTGGAACAGCACGTTGTAGCTGTACAGTTTTGTTAAGATCACGTTCTTCTGAATGCCTTCAGGGTCATAGAAGCAGGAGAAGCGTTGGTACTTTCTAAAGTTCTCCATCACAACGTTCACTAGTGACATGGATTCCTCATAATTCTTGCCACACTTCGGTATGTATGAACACTAGGAAGAAATCAAAGGGAGAAAAATGCATCTCTAAACCAAGTACAATGCCTGCATTAAGATGGCAAGCAGGAAAAATCTCAAGATGATTATGCTTTTCATAAGAGTGTAATACTATTAAGCTAATAATAAATTTATCACAGATGAAACTCAATATTTTGCACATCTACAGAATTTCCCATTGGAGAACCTCCAAGTGCTGTACAAACATCAATGCTTTAATCTGCACAGCAGCCTCGTGAGATAGGTGAATATATTATTATTGCTAATTTACACATGCAAAAAGGGAACTGATGAAGTACCTCTTCATCTTAAGTGGCACACATACACTCACAGTTAGATGGGTAATTGACTCTCTGTAAATACAAATCTGGTGGTTGAGATCTCACTCAATCAAAGTGATCATAGTGGGTACAGGAGTTCACCCACAGAGGAGAAGGCTGATAAGAGACCTATAAACAAATTTTCCCTTGGGAATAATGCTTCAGTTAGGGACAAACAGATAATCTAGGAGAAAATGCAGTTTTCCTACTGACAACCCAGAAGACTTTCATTCAGCCTCGAGCTGAAGAACAGCTTGGCTACCAGAATGGCTCTTAGTCTTGGTTTTGTGCTTGATCCCAGCCTAAGTCCAACAGTTCTTTTTATCTGCAGATGCTGCTTGAATTTCAGTCTCAGACACAAAGAAAAGACGATTTTGGGGCTTTCCCTGTCTAACATGGTTTCAGGCTAGCATTCCCAAGAAGTCTAAAACCAAGTTAATTAAAAATGGGTGATTGTGGGTCCCACCATGCTCCCTCCCTGCACTGCCAAACCTTCTTGTCCTGGGTGAGCACCTGAAGTATCTCCATATAATTTAAGGAGAAAAAATGAGTTTTACCAAGGAAAAAAGATGTTTTGATTAAAATAATGTGACCCATAGCTTTTTATTATTATTGTTTTAATGTATACACTTTAGAAATGTCCCTCAATTCTTTTTCATGACCATGCTGTGACTTTTTTGTAACATACTGCAACAAATTTCTGGTCCTAATAATGATCAAAGCATTAACCTCATAACAGAATTTGATTGCTTCATTGGCAAGTGTATTAGCATAGAGTATAATTTGAAGTGCAGCAGAAAGATTGTCTGGCACTAGCAGACTGGAGCATAAAGGGTAAAGCATGGTAGCGCTGCCATTATGAATATTTCATAGAGCTCTAGAAATTAGAGATGGAAAATATAAGAGCAGCAATATCTCATCCATCTTCCTGCTAGTATATCCTGCTCCCTCCAGGATATTCTTTTGCACTCTGCCCAGCTTTGTCTTAAATGTCCAAAGCCACAAGCCCTCTTCCAGTGCCTATGACTCTTCAATAGATCATAATCTGATAAGTAGGGGAAATTTCTCAGTCTAGCGACCTCATTTTCTTGTACTAAATTATGTGCTATCTCTGTCAAGACAGCAGTATTTCCAGCTTAGATGGCTTTTTTGTTGCTGTTGGATTTGTTGGGGGGGTTGTCTTTTTTTTTCCCTTGCAAGTTTGGTACTACGCATTTTTGTTTCTTGACATTCCAGCTGTTACTATTCTAAGAGAGGAGATTAAATGAGGACTTGCTCGCTCTTGCTGAAATCCGGCCCTCCTCCCTTGACAGAAAACCATAGGCACATGAAAGTCCAAATGATGACAGGTTCCCAGACTCAAAGACTGTGGAATGTCCCAAGAGTGCAATGGGGGGAGGTCTTACTTCCTACAAATCCAACTGTTTTCAAAACATTTTCTAAGAAGACCTGATGCTGAGGCAGAACTTGAGCTGTTTCTTCCTACATCTGATGTCACAGAACCACAAGTTGTGGTGGGTTGATTGGGCTGCCCATGGCAAGAGGGTCTGGTAGGATGAAGGTGTGAAATGTGGTTTGCAAGGAAGGGTGATACGCTTTGCCTCTCAGCCAGGCTCCTTGAGCTGAAACTGTCTCTTCAGGCTGTGGTCTCCCGTGTCCTTTCCAAAATGTGGGTGCCCTTTACTCCATGTGCTATCTGCCTCGTCCTAGATGTCCTGAGCTGCTGGAAGCGTTTTGGCCTCAGCTTTGAAATGCTCCTCTGCACAAGGACTCTCTGGGCGTGGTTGTGGGGTTCTGCTGGCCTTCTTGTGTGCCTTGGCTTCCCCGCTGAGACCTCAGGGACAGCACAGGGCTTGCTGTGCTGTGCTGCACAGGTCATTGGTGAGCAAGTTGGTAGACATGGATAATGGGAAGTTTTAAGTGTTTTCTTTGATTTGACCTTTATTTATTTTCTCCAATGCCTTGCAGGGAATTTTGCATCCACAATGGTTATGCTGTACCTGTGAACATAGACTACTGGGTCTATACTGCTCTCTTGCACGTCCGCATTGTCAAATGCTTGGAAGCCTGTAAATCTGAAAGTAAAAAAATGTCTGGCTCTCTACCTCAGGTCAGAATTCTGTGATACAATGTGAGAAAAGTGTGTCTTGAGTTACTCGCAATCTGATCACAAGGAAGACGTACCAGACAGTTACAGAGAGAACTTGTTATTACATTTCCAGCTTAGCTTTTCTAATTTAAAGGACTGGAGAGGTAGCCTGCGTGAGCCACCTCCGGATGCATCCAGTTCAATGTGCTCCAGTCAAGTTCTAAATATCTCTAAGCATGGAGATCCCACAACAGCTCTGGTAAAACAGGGGGCAGTTTCATTTAATACAATGAAGTTCCACTGACAGCCCTATTGCCAGAGAGGCCCCTGGTTCAGCCTGGGCTGTAAAATACACGGCTCTTGTCATATGTCTGCAAGTGGGGTGTATATCCCTATCGTGTTGAAACTGGAAGCTGGGAATCAGGGACTGGAAACTTTGATAAGATGTGCTGTGACAGTCTTGGTAAGGAAGTGGTCAGGACTTCAGTTTATACCTCTTCTGGAAAGTGCAACAGGTTTGAAGTGAGGAGCTTTGTGTCTGTGTTGGCCTGCTGTTGATTCCTGGGGACTGAATTCTCCACCCCAATTGCAGGAATGGGCCTGCAGAGAATCACAGCTGAACATCGCTGCTCCCCCTGCACCAGGCACACTCTTCCCTTGGTTATAAATACCTGAACCTTCAGAGGGAAACCGTGCGATCACCCATCATTTCTGAGTGGTGGGCAGTTATAGGTGGCACAGCGGTGATTCTGGTGATTAAAGCCTGCTTGTTATCTCACTTACAGAGTACAGGTATAAATCAGCACTAGCTCTGATGACAGGAAAAGAATCAAAATGATATGAGATTGAAATGGAGCCTCTAGAAGTGCTTTAACTGCTGCAGCTGTTCCTCAGGGTGACAGCCTGGCTCCGCGGTCCTGGTGTGCGGCACACAGGCTGATTTACCTCTCCCAGAGGCTGTTAAATCCTCTGACAGCTGCGAAGGGAAAGTTTAGCTGTAAAAGCATTTAAGCCACTGTGGTTGTGGTATTGATGAGGGGTTGGGCTTGTCTTAAAGGCTAGAGATAAAGTACACACAGTTAGAGCAATAAAAAGCCATGAAAACTCTAGTGCACTTTTCTGGGAAAGACTTGAACAGCTCAGCTGGTATTCATTTACTTCCCACTGACTCTGGAGACTGGCAGCAGCATGCTGTACATCTTGATGTAAATTGTACCTACTCCTTACCACATTTTGTGGGGCTATAGCTAGGTTAGATAGCAAGGCTCCTAGATTATTTAAAATCAAAGTGTGTTTTGCTCCATCCATGCTGGCTGGTGGGAAGAAGAGAGAGATGGGCTCCAGATACTGTTCTGTGTGCACACCAGTGCTCAGTGAGGCACAGAGGTTGGCAGGGGTGATGCTGACCTTTTGAAGGTCACTGGTGTTGGCATCAGAGGGTAAGCACCGTGCTCAGCAACGTTCCCAGCAATGTCAGGGCTCAGGAAGCCAGAGATGGCTTTTTTGTTGTTGTTGTTGTTTGTTTGGTGAGGAGAAAGATAGGAAATGCAGACCTGAGTAGGTGGATGGAGGCAGACAGTTAGCACCCAGCTGGAATATGACAAAATGAGCCATGCTCAGGCTGCTCATCCCGCCGCATAGGGCTACTTCGGGGGAAGAGTAAGTGCCTGTCCAGGGAGATGAGACGGGTTGTGGTGATCTGAGCTTGGAGACTCTGCTGATCCCAGCCAGGCACAAGAAGGCAGGTATTTTATAGACATTGCAAACTTCCATTCAAAACTGTGTGTGGATTCAGGTCACGTAGCCAGCAGCATGTCAGAAAAACTAGGAATCCTCCTGAGAACAAAGCTTAACCTGTAAAACAACCTTGGGCTGGAGAAGTATTAACTGTGCCTACATTAAATTAAGAGGAGGTGGCATATGGGAGAATTTCGAAGTCCATTTCAGCAAGCAAAAATGATCAATAACAGAATGTGGAGGTTTCTGCTGAATCTTTTGATTTATTTGAATCCAGTGGAGCACAGAGACCAATCTGATCCATTTCAAACAAATTGTGGTATGGGGGGTTACTGAATTTTGCTTCTGCCCTGGTAGAAAGTGGGGTCTGCCCTGCTGCAGGCTTCATGAATCATGAGTGCCTCCTTTCTGCACTGATGCCAATTCAGAGGGGGAAGTGGATGCACTTTTCTCCATTTCACACTTCAGATCCAGAGGACTTTGTCTCTCAGCCACAGGAGCTAATTATCCAGCAGAATAACTGGCCTGGTGCAACAACACTGTGCTTTGACTAATTTTAATACCTCTTCATCTTAATATGCAGAAGTAATTTGGTCTACTGAACTGCTGCCATAAATAGAAACACAATAGGTTACGTTGTCAGCAGCCTGAACAAGGGCTCTGCTGTTATAGGCTGTGCTTTGCCACGCACCCATAGTTTGGGGTTCAGTGACCTTGGATAACGAAGTAGTTAATGCAAATCTGGCACTTGCAAGTCTAATGACTTAGCTGCATCATAGGTCGCTGCAGCTTGCGATCTTAGGTACCCAAGTGCTGTAGATACAAAGAAGGGAAGGTGGGGAGAGGTCCAATCCCTGCTATGCAGAGTGAGCAAACAGCCACCTCTGAAGCAGTGGTTGTGTGCCTGGGCGTGATGCACAGCACTGCATCGGCTGCACAGCTGTGGCTGTGGGCTGGCAGGGAGATGCCTTCTGTGCATCCACTGCACTCATTATAGCCTCTAGACAGGAGCTGTCTCCATCCCACCTGGGTGGAGTTATGTTGGGTTTTGTATTTGCTGAAGCGGAGAGAGAAATTTTTCTGCAGATTTGTTAAGAATAATTTTTCTGGTTGAATGTCTAGAATCAGGGAAGTTGTGCAAGAAAAATAGGCTGACGCCTTAACTTATACATGCCTGAAAGCCAGGCCTTTTATTTTTGTGCTGCTGCTTTTATCTTGACAGTCCTTGCTCTGCAAATTTCAGCATCTTTACACCATCCACAGGGGCAACTGCTGAGCCTTGACCCCAGTGGCACAGCTGATTTCAGTTGAGATGCTCAGGGTGCAGAGTTTGTCACCAAAGACTGAGATGGAGATACATCTGCTGTTAGACATGGGGGTTTCTTTCTCTCTTGGTTGCCTTGCCTGGTCCTGCATTAATAAAACCATTTCTATTCTCACCACCATAGATGCTCTGTGCACATCACTACGGGTATTTGCTATCACGCAGCATTGTACGTGGCTAATAAGTGGCTTGTCCACAGCTTCACAAGAATATCAGTGTCAGAAGTGCTCAGTACTAGCCTGCACATATAAAACACTGGCAGAGAGGATGAGGGAGGCAGAGGATCCACTGGCAGAGAGGATGAGGGAGGTTCCAGTCCCCTGGGACATCCCTGTATGGGATGAGTTGCACTCCCTGCAGGGGATGAAGGTGGAAAACTGCCCCCTCCAGAGATGTGAGCTCCGTTTGTACAGTGATTTCTGCTTCCTCTGCTCTGTATTTACCAGGGAAGCAGGTGCTGGAAGTCTCATTATGCTTTAAAGGAGAGAATGGGTATGACAAGGTGAGTGGCCCTCAAAAACCCATTTAAGGAAGAAAATATATACTGTACTCCTACCTCAGAATTAATTTTCATTGTTTCCTCTGTGTGGTAGAGCAGAAGCTTCTGGCCAGAAGAAGTGAGATTAACATACACCTGGAGGCATGGGTACTGGGAGATTTTCCAGCAGTCTGGACCACAGCTAAATGAGCAGTTGAAGGTTTCTGTGATGGACGCATTGAGAAGTGAGCACTGAGCCTCTTCTGTCCAGACACTAAGTAGGAAAAAAAGAGGTGTTAGAGCATGGCAAGAATGGGCAATAAGCACTAAATGCAGCGCAGGCTTTCCACTAGGGATATACCAAGAAGCATCTTGTAGGACAGGGTACATGCTGCAAGGCTTTCAACAAAGGCTGGACTTTCTCATGACAAACATATCGGACAGTGCATTATCCTGTAGCACCAAAAATTTGTGCTTTGGGCACAAAAATACCTGATTTGCTTATGTTTACATATAAATGAAAAAGGAACTGAAACTTTTAGTCTGGAGAAGTTATTTCAGAAACATAAAGGAAACAACAGATATAACAGAGGAGAAAACTGAGCAGCTTGCCCCAAGAAGACCACACTGCACGCAGCGCTACACGATGGAACACCCTGGACTACGACTTGATGGTTAACCATCAAGACCAGTTCCATTTAAAGCGAAGGCTGGGAGGATAACTGTATTACCAGGGTATGTATATTTATGTGGATGAAGATACAGTGACACACAAGTGGTAGCACATGCAGCTCCACCTGTGGAAAGGCTTTTTTCTAGTAGCAGCTTCCTCAGTTTTCTGTAAATTAAGCCAGCGGATGCAATAATTATGACGGATTTCAGCTTATCTCCAGTTCAGCAGAAGCTGAAACTGGAATGATGGAGCCTGGGTGTGCACTGGCAATGTTCACTTGGATTTCTTGCATGTATTTAAAAATCTTCAGCTGGATTTTCCTTCGGGATGAGAGCAGCAATGGGAAGGGCACCCTGTGGGCTCTGTGCGAGGCCCTTCATGGGCTCAGGAACAGATTTCACCACATGGCTCCCCTTTAGCCCTGCTCAGCCTCTCAGCTCACGCCCAGTGGGCCGAGGGTCTGCCTGCCTCTTGCCAAGCCTACAAAAACCTTTATGCAGTAAGGAATATCAAAGATTTCTGACTAATTCTTTTGCTATTTTGCTTTGGCAGTAAATCTGCTTGTATGTTCCGTCGTATATTTATATTAAATTACGCTATGATTTCAGCGGTGAAATCAAGTCAAAGGATTTTTTTCCCCTCACAGGCAGTATTTTGTTGGAGGGACACTGCTGTCTGTAAAGGAGAATAACCCCTAAGGAGATCTGGCTGTGCAAAGTGGAGGGACAGCAAGGACTCCTGGGTTGTCTTCTCACTTCACCTTTCTGGCTGCTGTTTTATTCATGCATGGGGGTAATAAAGTAACACCTACAGACTTGTGAAGATGGAATATTTGATACTTTGTAGGTGTTTTGATATCTTCTGGCAATTTTTCACATAGTTAGTAATATAAATCATCTCTTTTCACTTGAGCAGTTTTGACCTTATCAGCCTCTGCTACTGACCCCGATATTGCTGAAAGGACTGGGAAAGCAATTTGGAAAAGGAAATGCTCTTGGATACTTAACGAGTCTTGATCTCTGTTTTAAAAAGCTAAACTTTGCCTGGATTTAGAAAGGGACAAATATCTTTACCTCACAAATAAGATGCTGCAAATCAGTATCGTTTATCCTCAGGCTTCACTAATTTTTCTAGTGTTAAGAAGGAATATTTTCCTGCAGGTGCCCTAATACAGTTGAAGATGCTCATACCAGTTAACTGTAGACACTTATTGTACGTGCCTAAAGAAGCAGCCTACGGTAAATAAGCCAAAACATGCCGAGTATTGGCTGCTGCCTCAGGGTAGTTTTGGGCATGGCAGACTAATATTTTCATCGCCAATTACACATTTTTCATTCTTCTAACTCCACTGATCAGGGCAGAAAGAACATTGTTGACTGTCTTATTACAGACTGGTCTGGATTTTAAATAGGGCTGGTGCTTGAAACGCTGCTAATGAACCACAGGCCAAACTTTCTGCTCCGTGGCAGAGGAAGAAGCTAGAGAAGGCCTCAGAAAAATTAAATGCAGTGCAGTAATAATGAAAGATGATCTTTCACTTTGAGCAAATTACTATATTTCAAGAGAATTTCACTTGTTAAAATGAAAGTAATAACCTACATGGAAAACTACATACTACAAAGCATGTTGATTTCTTTCCCAAATTAATTCTCTGTTCTCCATTTGAAAGTATGCTTTCTTGAGACTTCTAAATATTTTTGCTGCTTCCTCCTGATTTTGGGCTTTGCAGCAACAGCCCAGGGGAGGCTTACAGGGTTCAGCAGACTGCCGACCAGCTGATACGGGTATTATACTGGTGTTAAACTGTGGCAAGTCTAAAGCCGATGGATCAAGATTTCGCCAAGGGATCTAATTCTTTCCTTGCTTATGCTGATATTGTTCAACTTGCTTTCAATTTAGTTATGCCTGATTTATACTAGGAGAAGGAAATGCAGAATTGTGTCTATGTTGACCAAAGGAAAAATTACAAATCTTTAATAAAAAGAGTCAAAGTCTTGGGAAGTCAGCTGGAGCAGAAAGTGTGAGATCAGAGTAAACATCACAAAATTACCTTTGCATGTAAGACCGCAGCAAGGTGATTCCCAGGAGAAAGTACATCATGATAGAGCACACCATCATGGCCAGCCCGAGGAGTATGGCCCGGTCTTCTCCCGCTTTTAGGGCTGTGACTGTTTTCCTTTTGTCCAGTAGGTCGTGATCCCTGATTTTTTGGTAAATATTTCTGAGGTTGAAAATAATACATTCTTATGTGAAGTTCATAGTTAATCAATGAACCCTCTACAGGGTAGGTAGTTCCACCTCCATACCCATCTCATGGGAGAGAAGGGCTTAAGGGTCCTCAGGTGTCCTTTCTCATTGGATTCACTCTGACCTGGTGGAAACTTATCAATTTACAAAATAAATCACAGCCATTTCTGAAAAGGTAAAAACCTCCTATAGCAAATATAAGGATTAGACCCTCGTGTCAGCTCAGTAAATCCTTCTTTGGTATAGCTTCATTGGGTCAGTTCAATCATACCACGGGTGAATTTGACCTGTCAATGCCAGCTTAGGCCACTAGAAGATATTCAGGTATACGAGGTGTCTTTTCTTCAGCTGAATATGGTAACAGGTCTTACCATATGTAGAAAACAGCCTGAAGAAAGTCATCACTAAAATTATCTGAAAGGACCATGTGTTTTGTTTGGTTTTTTTTATTCCCTACACACCAGTGGTTTGAGTAATTTTCCACCCTGAGTGTGAGTCAAAGCTCAGGAAGCACTATGGGGATTTTGCGATTGATTTCTGTGAGTTTTTCGATTGGGAGCTTATTTACTTTATTTGTAAAATAGCTTTCTGGAAGCCCACTTACTGATTACAGTGAAAATGCTCGCAGAAAATTATCCACCAAAGCTATTTGTTCTGGGATTAAATAAAAGAAGATACAACAAACCATTCCCCCTTCAGCAGAAAGTCTTTTGCATTTTCTAACCATAAGTCCTTCTTTCATCTCCGAGCCTTTGATGATTCAATGGGTCATGAGGACACAATGGTGAAGAAGGAAATATTTGAGTACATTTCAAACACACTCAAACTTTGTGGGTTTAAAATGTACTTACAGACCTGAGGCTGGTCAAAATCTCCTGTGTTTTCTGCTATGGTTCTTTTGAATCATCCAGGCAGCACCCGAAGCATGTGAACCGCACACCTCTGTGCCCTGGCACCACCATAACATGGACATAGTAGTACACGTGGAAGAAGTTCCTCTTCTACTGTCTGCAAAATGGCACGTGAGCATCATCAACATCACTTTGGGCTCTAGCAAACCCACCATTCATTTAAGCTGAAACCACCAAGTTTCACTCAACCTTGGAAAAAAGCACTGTGTCAGACCAACCATATAACATTCACCAATAGGGACAAAGAAATAGAGTTAAGACAGATGTAAAATTTTATATAAAAACAGTAGAAATGAGAAAACAGCTTTAGTCATAAAATCACTGCAACTGGAATTTAATTTGTATTTAGATAATGAGTAAAGCCAGAAAAAATATATATGGTGCGGGGACCTATAGCAAAAAATTTTCTTAGATGGTACTGCAGTCAGTAGTCTCCCAGACCTAAAACCCCTTGGGGTTTCTTCATCCAACTGTAATTTACATCTTTACATGTCCATGGTTTCTCTTGAAAACTGCCCTTTAAAGCTTGTCAATATTTTCCTAGCTGGAAATGAAATAGTAATTCAGCCTGTCAGGTTTTTCTCTGGTGTTGGGGAGAAAAAAAATACTGTGAATTGGCAGATGCAGTTGCCTTAAAAGAAGTAATGCAGAGTAATAATCTAATGTGACTTTTCTATTATTATTTATCAAACTGTATTTAATTCTGAGAGCTGCTATTAGGATTTGCATTGCTCCCAAATGGAAGCAGGCAGGAAGGTAGAGGTTGTCATGCAGTTCCAGCACATTAACCGATCACACAGCATAACTTATGTCAGCGTGTAGACATAAAACAGAGACAGTGTGATTGCTCAGTAATGTCACCAGAGAAGCTAGGACATAAAAGGGATACAAATGGTCAATTTAAAAACAAATAGCTAATTGAGAATGGTTACAAATACTTTCCAAGTGGCCTTGAGTCAAGAAATGTGCAATGAGAGGTAAAAAATGTTGAACTGAGGAGTGTGTTGTAGAAATTCTCTATCTGGCTGGTGACTGGCAAAGAGAAAGGTATGTGGTGACCAGCTGCCGGGCAGATCTCCATTCACCTGCCATGGAAAATAAAGCAAAATAAGGCACTGCCTTAGAGGTTATGTTTGGACCAGTTGTTTGGTTGCTCTTTTTCAAGTGCTTGTTATTCAAAGCCCTGAACAACAGGAAGGTGGTAGCCTGGTGCACCTTACTTTTTTTTCCTCCTGAATCCCTGCCAGCAGTCAGTCTGGTAACACATGCCAAGGTATGCGGTGGCCTGGCACGTGCCCGTGTGTGATGCACCGGTCCTGACGCAGCCCAGGAGACACATTGAGTAACCATTCCTCCTCCTCCTCCCGGCTCGTGCCTGTGGTGGGGAGGTACCAATTTGCTCTGTATGATTCTGAGAATATCTGCTATTACCAGGGTTCTCATTTTTGCCCCCAAGAGCCCTGGGTTTGGGGGACATGGTGTGTTGTGCAGAATATTTTGCAACTAACTGATCAGCCTTGGCATCTCCTTAGCTGGAGCAGCAGTGGTGGTCTGCATGCGTGTGTGTGCTGCTCCGTGGGGGGAAATTTTAGGTACTTGTGAACTTTCGGCACAGCCCAGGGACCTCTTTCTGCTTGGTGAGCTGGAAGAGTGCTGTGCTTAGCTGGCTGATTTTAGATCCCAGGCTGCACAGCCACAGTTAACTGACTGCTGCGGTGTGTTTAAGTACAGATCACTGCGTCCCAGACACTACTCATCTAGGTGAATCCATCTAATACTTATGATTACCTGGGATTGCTCCCCAAATACGACACCGAGGGGGGGCTGTTTGTTTTTAATGAAATCCCAGCTGTCCCATAGGGGTCTCTCTGCCCTGTGTAAAGACATTTAATAGAAAGTAAGCCTCCAAGGACAAAAGGTCTTTGCTCTCCTGGTTGTTTCCAAACTAAAGTTCTCCCCTTTTGAATCTCTGTGTTCCTTTTGCCCAGTTTCTCAGAGGATATGGGCTGGCTACTTTATCTGGGCTCATCTGCCGGAAAGGAGATCTCAGCTGTGACGGTGCCTGCTGGGGATGGCACAGAGATTTCCCTCTCAGTATCTCTCTGCACAGCAGCAGTGTGGGGATCCCTCTGCAGTGTGGTCAGCAGCTGCTTCTGTGATCTCCGGAGGAAGGCTTAGGGAGGACCTGTGATGAAATTAGGCAGCCCAGGTTACATTAATCACCCTAATGACAGTCAAGGAGAATTGCGATGCCGATTTAAGCCTGCTGGCCTTAATAAGAAATTCTGTCTTCTGCAGAGTTGCTCATATTTGCTGCAGCCAAGATTTTTGCCATCACGAGGGACATGGCCTTTTAGCACTTGTTTATGTGAAGGATGAGGCATGCCACATGCATCCTGTGTTCTCTGTGCTCTGAGGGTATGGGACCGCCCCACAGTTCTGGGGATATAATGTATTTATTGGAATTATTAGGAACAGCCCTGTATGCCAAAGGCTTACAACTGGGTACTGCTATGTAGAGAAAGAGAGGCTAAAGGAAGTCTTCTTCTGACCCTGTACAACAGTTCTTGTTTCACTCCAAAGTGGGTAGGTCTATGAGAGCTGCAAAGCAGGTCTAGTTTCCTCCCTGGAAATCTAGAATTACCAGGTACCTACAATTACTTTTTTTTTTTTTTTTTTTTTTTTTTTTAAATTAAATACAAATTCCCTACCCTTAAATTCCTTCCCTTGCAAGTAGACCATGGTGTGGCACTGAAGGAGGTGCTGCCTCTTCTGGCACTGTGCACAGTCATGAGGTTTTTCAGATGGGGATATCTGCCTGCGTGAATTATTTGGAGTGATTTTGAATTCACATTCACTTCTCTGATATCAGAGTGGTTATGTGGATGTCACTCAAATTACCTCATGTTGAGATGCCTACAGATATCAGAAAACCTTGACTGCAAGTGTCAAAAAACCCTCCTGTAGTAATCTGCAGAATTCCCAGTGCTGAAGGACTTTTCTACTTAGAAGCCAAGTTCTTTACATTTTTTCTTTACAGAGTGTATTTAGATGCATTAGTTTTTGTTGTTAGAGCTATGGCAACAGGAAACCCCTCTGAAGCTCTCTCAAAAGCCTGTGGAAGGATTCCTACCAATATGAACAGGTTTTGTTCACTCGGTTCCTTCCCTGTTTCTCACCAAACTGGACCAAATTGAATCAAATCAAACCAGTTCTTTGTTTTTTTTAAGCTTATGATGTTGCGGTAAGTCTAATTGATAGCTGAGAAAGAGTGACCGCTTGACTAGGTTTGTGAATCATAAAAAAGTGGCAATTGGGGAAGAGTGGATGCCTAAACCAGCAATGAAATACATAAATTTTTGGCTTGGTCCTGCAAGAAGAGATGCCTGGAAGACACCTTCCACCCAAAAGGAGATTATTCCACAGAAAGTGACCTGATGCTGCACAGGTTGTTATTAAGGTGCAATCGCTCAAGAGTCTGTGTTTTTATGTGTTAGGTGACAAGTTTGCTCCTTCACACGACAATCATTCTGTCTGAAGTTTAAAGAACAAAATTCCTGGGAAACAGTCATTTAGGGGAAGTCATTTCTTGAAAATGTGCTGCCTGTTTGATACAGCGATGCTGCTGGTGACCTTACACGTGTTAAAATCACTGCCAGATGAGTTTCTTCCACCAGCAACACTTGCTCTGTGTTCACACCTCTCTTCTGCAGTCCTGAGGCTGCAGTCAGTGCTCTCATATTTCTATTTTCTCTTCCTCCCTTCCCCTCCTGCATTTTAATAATCACCCACAACGTATGAACAATTTTTTCTGTATGACTCTACAGGACCACCTGGGAAATAAACCCACCCAGAGGCTTGAAAAGGCACCCGAAATTATCACAGCTGGTGTGTAAGTGCAGAGATACTGCTTCCTCCCTCCCTGTGTCTGCAGGGGTGAGCTCTGCCTAGGGTTTAAGCTGATTGAACACCTGTGATTCCTGTTTAGCACAGTGATCAGCCCACGTTAATAAGTCCCACTGAAAGTTATGGCGTGAGCTGAAGGCTGTACTGGCTTCCACCCAGCCCAATGCGTGGTCAGATATCTCCTCCAAGTGTCTAACCTTGGACCATCCTGTCCTTGACACTGTTTTAACACAGAAGGACATTAGCCTGGGGAAAATTCAGCTAAAGAGGAGGCTTGCAGAACTACATGAGGCAGTTAGATAACCAGCTTGAACCGAAAATCCGTGGAAAACTGCTGCCAAATTGGCCTTTATGGCTTCAAAATATCTGTTTGAAATTGGATTATTAAAAGAGCTGAAAACCAATGCTGCCTTTGTAGAAAAGTTCAGGAAATGGACCAATTCTCCAAAGAAACTCCATGTCCCGAGGGCAGTTCTGCTACCTGAACTACTAAGTGTGTTTTCCCAAGCAGATGCCAGCAATAATGTCTCATTAGAATAACCGAAGAATGTGTTTTGCTAATTGGCACTGTGCATACACCGACCTCTGTTTTTGTTTCACTGGAATCTGATTTTTTTTGTGGTTACATTTAATAGTCACTGCAAGGGGAACTGAAGGAGCAGAGGGAAGGAGGAGAGAAAAAGAAAAGAAAGAGAAATGTGTCTGGTTGTGAGAAGACAAGCTGTCCAACAAATCTCACTACAAAGGAGGTTGACTCTGGAAGGATGAGTCTGAGCGTTACTGACAATTGTTCTTTCAACAGTGATATTTAACTTCTCCCATTCCCAACTGAGTGCTGCCTTTGTCTGTGGACTTAAAACCTCTTCTCCCCTTCCCTTTCCTTCTCCTCTGCGTAATTCCCTGACCTCCTAGGGAATCCAGTAACCCATTTATTCCTCTGTTTCCTTCAGCCTGTTCCCTCTAGCAACACCACTTTCAAGCTTCTTGTCATTACCCGGTCACTGTGCAATGTATTGCACACACGCTCATCCTCAAACGCACATGCATATAAACAGAAAATATCTCTGACAGCTGGATGCACCATCCGTATACGTAGAAGTTAAATAGGACAATGATCTGGCTGGGTGAGTGGAGGCACAGTGTGTTGTCTGAAGGGGGTTGTGGAAACAGTGTGGGCCAACGGCTGGAAGCAGGACATGTGCAAAAGGCAGAAATGCTTTGGAGGGGTTGAAGCTGGGACTGAAAACTTGTGGCTGAGGATTAGTATGCTTTCAAAGGTGCAATGTGTGTGCGCTGCCTCAGAGATGGTCAGTGTTCTGCTGATTTCCTGGAGACAAGGAAAACTTTGGCCATGGCTCTAGCATTATCCCCCCACTCTGTTTTGGCTTGGCACATTAACCCTGGCACTCATTGGCTGGTACTGGTGTCGTGCAGCAGCAGTCGGGGGTGAGTGAGAGGGAAGGGGGTGGACACCCTTTGCACCCCTCCTACTTCTCTAGTGTCACCACTAAGGAGAAGCTACAGGCCACACTCCTAAAGATTCAAAACCCATAAGAGACAATCAGCACAGATGCCAGTTACCTTCTCTCGTCATGTCTGTAAGATGTAGAGCTCCGGCCACTGGTCCAAATAAACATTTTAGAGGATTGCCCAGTGTTGGCTTTGCTTGCTGCAGTGGGACGACGAAAGGACCTAGGGGAAGAGGGATAGTTTTTGTCACTGCCCGTCCAATGCAGCAGACCACATTATATCCAGTGTGCCAAATCCCCTGGGGTGTGCCCAGTGTGCTCTGAAGATGGACCATTTGTTAACTCAAAGTGGGATGCAAAATGATGGGGATGACAGATCAGTGTGTGAGGATGAAAGATAAATCTCATTAGCCCAACTGGTAAAATGTGGTCCTCTCTAATGAGGCTTAGCTATGCTCCACACTGAAAAGCATTTGCGCTATAAACAAAAAATCATTGGTAGTTTAAGAAAAGGTAATATTTGCATCCAACATTCTTATGGCAGTATTGAGGGGTGGAAAGTGGCTATTGCTTAAGCACACACCTGTTCATCATAGCTTACTGCTTGTGTGGTGGCTCTCAGTGTGATGAGGCTCTCAAGGAAGGTGTTTGAATGAAGCACAAGTATGAGATGTAAAAGCAGCATTTTGTGGAAATGTAACAGATGTGACAAACGCATCTTTTCCCCCAGAGGAACTACTGTTCCAAAGCCATTTGTCCAGGCCAGTTAGATTCCTGCCCATGGGCTTCTTTGTTTCACAGCAGATTATGAATCCTGCTGCCTTCTCTCAGGGTCTTCTGAAGAGGAGAAAAGACTTAAGGGTTTCATTTTAAGGATGGAATTTGAACCCTGTGCTTCAGTTATATCCCGTAGAAACAGAAATAGAATTGAACGGATCTCAAGAAGTGTTGCTACTCTTTTGCCCTAATTAGAGGCACATTCACTGTACCTATGTTATTCCTAGGAGATTTTGGTTACGCTAGATCAATTGAAAATGAACAACTATCTTTCCAGATGTAGCTTCATTGTGAGTCTGGAAGCATAGGCTGTACTGGCTCCGCTAGGAAGGCTGCAGCTCCCTTCATAGCTCCTCCTAATCTGTTCCTTGTTTTAGTGAGGCTCAGTTAAAATTTCAGCTTCTGAAAGCTGGGACCTTCTGGGTCAGAGCTGTACTTTGCATTATTTCATGGCACAACACTTTGTGCTTTCACTGCATTCAAGGAAAAGCTTAAGAAAAAAGAAAGAAATATTCCAGACGCCAAATGCTTTAATGCTGAAGTTTTTCATACACTGGGGACCATTCTTTTGCTCACTGAAAAATAAGCCTGGCTGCTGATGCTGTCAGTAGAGAAGACACTTTAATTCCTCTGTGCTTCTCTCCTGAAAAGTCTGTAATGTCACTATCTACATAATCATTCAAAGGGCTAATTTCAATATTTGCATAGCAGTGAACCTGGGAGAATACTTAAATCCTGTAGAGGTGGCTGCAGGCGAAGACTGACATGGATGGGAGCCAAAATTTATTCGTATGCAGACAGGCTGATGGGTGCCAAGGGACCAGGCTCTCCATCTGGAGTCAGCCCAGATCCCCTCCATGGGCCTCTTTGCACATATCCCGGCCAAACTCACAAACTGGGAAAAGGGGCCAAACTGGGGACTCCACCACTTACTCTCTACTGGGATTCTGCTGCTCCCTGTTGCTGTGATGCTCAGAGGTGCTGGCTCAATCTGGGCTTACAGAAAGGGATCTTGATTGAAACAACAGTCAGTAAAATCTAATGAAGCTTTTGTGCTTCATGCACAAAAATTGGTCAAGCATTCATGCACGGCAAATTGGTCAAGAAGGTGGCCCAAAACAAGTGAGGCAGAAAGAAGAAACTCTCTTCTAGCCCTTTCCCTGACTCTGCTGTCATTACTGCAGCTCTGAGAGCCAAAAAGAGTCTTTTCTTTCCTTACAACCACTATAGTTAAGTATTGGACAATAAGAAGAGGCATTTCCTTTTCTATTTTTTAGAAGGTAAAATAGCATCTGCAAGGTTCTGATTAATACAGCCATCAACTAAGAAGTGGGTTTTTTTGAGTGATCATGGCCAGAAATTTGGGTTACAGGACCTTGGGTCTAATCTTCACTCTGGTATGTAAGATTGCACCCACATTACCTCAGACAGCACAAGAGAGACTGCCAAGCCTGTGCTGAACATGCTGATTTTTCCGCATCCAGCAATGCAGGAGGGCTCAGGGCAAGTATCCAAGGGCTGGAGGCCACATTGGATATAAGACTGAGACCTGTCCCAGGCTGGTCCCCTTAATGCTGAAAAATAGTTTATATATATGTGTGTACACACACATACATTTGCCACTGCGCCCTCCAGGCGCAACATGTGAGTTACATGGCAGGAAAGGCTGTCTGGCTGTGCTGCCACAGCTTGAGTGGTCCCAGAGTCATCAAGAGATGGTGGTGAATGCTATTAGAGTCTGTTCTTAATCAAACAAAACCTGGGCACACTTTAGAAGTGATGAGTAGCTTCTGCTGCTTGTCTGAGTCAACCACAACACCTGGGCAGGACAGCCTGGGCAGGGAGGCAGGTTCATAAGCTCCAGAGCCAATTGTAGGAGCTCCACTGAGGTGAGAGCTGCGTGAGAGGGATCTGCCCCACTGAGAGGATGCCAGAAGAGGAAAAGGAGTGTTTTTCTTCCCCCACAGTCAGAGTGATCTCAGACTCCCTTAAAATGCCAAGTGTCCTGGAGCAGTCCATATGTGATAGGGTTTGCTGCCTGCTTCATTAGTTGGGCAATCCAAGCCAACCATCGGTATTTAACGCACAATTACACACCTAATTTTGTGTAAAATTGTTACTCTGATGACATCATATCAGAGGTCAGATGTAAGTGACTAAAGTCACTAAAGTGTTTCCTTTAGGTGGGGGTTACCTGTAAGGTAAGAGCCTTTTGTAGAACAGTAACAACACAAACACCTCAAGACCCTCCTTTAAAAGCCTTTGGAGGACTTGCAGCCTAGAATGGTTATAATCTACAATGACCCTGTCCTGCTCCACCAGGTCATTTAGCTACTTCCATGCCTTTCTGCTCCTGTGAACCCTGTTCCTTCCCTATCCCCTTTCTCTTTTCTGAGAAAACCAGTTGCGCTAGTCTCTTTTATTGCCCATTGCCTCTCTGAGTCAGCTGCTGGCAATGTATTTTTATCATGCAACAAGTAATCAGCTTGTGAAACTCATTACCGCAGGATGTCAGCCTGGCATTTAAAGTAAAACTGGATTGTGCTATTTCTTGAACAGACAGAGCATGTAAAGTCACGACAATATCTGTTAGAAAACAGTTTAGAAGAGGTGCATCGAGCTACTTTTTGACTATCAGGAGTCTGGAGGGAATATTCCTATAGTGTAGGTTACCAGCAAACTGCTGTACCTGATGTGGCTTTTACTGTTTACTGTTATAGTCAGGATACTGGGTTGGACCCTGAGCTTTCTACTCAACTTTGCCAGAACATTGGTGTCTCCATTATTTACCCAGTGAGGCATCAACACAGTTGTCTCTCAGTGTGGTTGCCACAGAGACAGACAAGGAGGCTATGCTTTGTGTTTTACCAAACTTGCCTTGTTCTGAGTGTTTGGGTCTTTTATGAATAAATGCTTGACATTTAAGAGAGACATATAGAGTAAAAAGTGTACAATCTCTTATGAACACATGCACACCTGCGCCCAGGGCACTTCACTACTTTGCACTGGCTGAGAAGTTGCTCTAAGCAACTGTGGTGCTGACACAATGGGTCTCCCCCTGACCCACTGCCCCCATCTTTCCCCATCCTCATCCTTCTCATGAACACGATCTTCTAATTAATTTTATGGATCTCACTTGAAACCCTGACAAGGTTTCTATGTTTTCAGCCATTGCAAGTTGAAGACTTGAGATAGTTCTTATAAGATTAGAACTACTCTGCCCTATTCTAAGGGATATAAACATGTCCACTCAGCAGCACTGCAAGAGAGGGCTGCAATGTGAAGAAAACATGCTGGGGCAGTATTTACTTCAATTTGCTCCAAAAAGATGTGATTCTGAATCTCAAAATACTTAGTTTGTAACTTGGTAACTATATTACATACTCTATTGTCCTCACTTTCACCCTGGGTTGGCTGCTTTCCTTCCTCAGGTTTTGGTTTACGTCATGATTGGTATGAAATATCCCTTACCTCTAGGTCACCACATCTGTGAAGAGCCAAAGAAGGATATTGCAGACCACATTTTCAGATGGAAAGCTATTTTTTATATGTGTGATTATTTGTAATTACCTTTGCCTATGTTTATGTAAATCATAGGGTTTCTGAGACCTTAGAGAACCATTTATGGCACAGAACTAATGTACTCTGCTCCCCTTATGGCATTTCATTTCCTGGACAATGTGGCCACTGTAAATAGACCAGCACTTGCATTAATTTTGCCTCATAAAAGACACTCTGAGTCATCAAAAGCCAACAAAAGCTAAACATTCACCTAAAGGTACAATCCCTGACCTCTTTGTCCGAATGTACTCATGCCCTGGACTGTTGATGTGGCCAAGTGCTCTCGATTCCTCATCCTAATATTTCCCACCAGAAAATTCATTTAAACCCCAAGGCAGTTCCCTGTAAACCCTGAAGTTTTCCTGCTAGTCCATGTTCCCTCTGTCTATGCCATAAAACAGCGGTCAGTGCCAGTTCTTGGACAGATGTCTGCTGTTGAGTGATGGGAGATATTTGGTCTCTCTCATGGCTGTAGAGCCTTTTTTGGAGGATCTGAATGAGACCTGTCGTGGCTGTGGCTGTGGTGCAACACAAAAGCCCCAGTGTTGCACATGTACCAAGGGAGCTTTCACACAATAGCACTGAAGATGCAAGTCAGAAGCCGGTTGAACACCTGGCTGTTAATTCCCCTGTTCTGACACAATTCAGAGGGCAGTGTTTCTTGCGTAGTCAAAATACATGCTTTCTTTGCAGATCTCCATCTGAGCACAGTATCTGCTTGCTCTAATCCCACTTGTTTGCAGCCATAACAGAACAGCAAGCATGGACCAAGAACAACCGCAATAAGCTAACTCATAAAAGAAATACATCTGCATTAGTAGAAGTCAGTTACCACTTATGGAACATTTAATGCTCTGGCAGCAACAACTTTAAATTGTGAAGCACCAACAGCAATATCAAATGTTGTATTTCTGCCTTGTGATGATACTTTGCTGTACCATAAGCTAATGGGCACAGTGCAGGACAGAACAGCATAAATAACTGTTCTTGTTGGAGTGTCTTAGCTCCAGCTTTACTAACTGACTAATCCAACTGGCAGATGACCTTCAATTTGGGGTTCCTCATTATGGTAAGGGAAAAATGGGTAACAGGCACCTGATGTTAATGAACAGACAAGAATTTAGGAAGACTGATGGCTAATGATGTCCCATGAAGGAATTCACCCCTATTTCTGGCCCTTCTCCTAAATCTCCCCAGAGCTCGGGGCCGAGCTATCCATCCAGCTTTTGAGCGGAATGAAGGTGACACCCTGGATACAGGGCAGTTTTGCTGGGCTCCCATGGTACAAGCATGAGTAGGATCCCTGTCCAAAGCAGCAGAATGAGGTTGCCAGTGACAACTGAAGCCATCACATGAGGATGCAGCTTAACAGTGTGTGGAACAAAACAGCATTTGGTTATGCTTAAAAAGGCAAAATTCCTTTTAACTTCAAATCATGCTTTATGATTGTTTATTCCCTCTCCACAATATGTACGGGAGTAAGAGAGATGTTCAAAAAGGCTGACATTTTTATACCTCAACGTGCAATGCATTCACACTTCAAAATTAAATATTTCAAAGTAACCTCTAAATCCTCCAGGTTTGCTTCTCATGATGGTTTTTCCTCCAGTGCTGGCTTCCTGGATTTTGAAAAACTCTTTCAAGTCTTGCCATGTAATGATGCCTTTCATCCCTAGGCTTGCCCTTTCCCTAGAGTTACCCATCTAGTACAAGTCTAAGGAGCCCACATGGTATAACTGTAGACTTTAGAGTATTTATTCTTACTATTCTTTTAAATTTTAACTTCCTTTTCCACCTTTCCTTTTTTTTTCTTTCACTCTCTCCCCTCCAGTGGCTTTTCCTATACATTACTGTTCCCATGATGACTTGTTTTGCTCACCCTGGTCACATTGTGTTAATTATGCTGATTTAGCTGATTGAAACAGAAATTCCTGTGTCCCTAGGTTGGCTACAAAGGGGCTACTGTTTGCCATTGCAACCAAGAGAGTTCCAACTTCTCTTATTTGGCCACCTTCTGGCTGCCTTAGAGCAGTCTGACACTATGGCCTCAGCTGCCTCCTCTCTGTTCAAAGGATGTGCTAGTCCCATCGTTACACCTGGCAAAGAATGTTTTCAGGCCACCTTCAGACAGCAGAGTATCTAGTGAAGAGCCAGCCTTTGTTACTATCTTCATGCTTTGAGTTTAGCAAGTTTGCAATCCAAGCATGAGGCAACGCCTCTCTTGGCACATTGCAGTCAGTGGAGATGGACGTTTGTGAGGAAGAGCTGAGGATAATTATCCCCTTTTCCTGTCAGGACTCTGTGAACACTTTTAGCTTTCTGTGTTCAATTTGAATTTATGTAGAAAATGACGTATTGGACAAGCACTACATTCGTAATCTCAGCTGCTCTCTGGCTTTGGAGAAAGGCACAATCTGCTTGTAAAATGGGCTAGGGGTGCACAATCTGCTTTGGGATGGGGGTGCAGCAGTGAATTGCGCCACCACCCTGTAACACGCCCCTAGCCGGTGGAGTCAAGAGTTTTTACAGGGAGATCTGCTCTGCTACAGACCAGCCAGCATTACACTAATAAGGAGGGATCCTAGGGGTGAGAATGAAGGCAGTGAAAGTGCTGCACTACCTCACTTGATGGTCTCCTTTAAATCTTAGCACGCTTCTCTGTAATTGCAGAGGGATATATCACCTTAGGTGCTGCATTGCACCAGAAGACCTGTATGGCCCTGGAGCAGGCTGGCCGTCTGAGACCACATGGGTGGCAGTGAAGATGCTCTGTTTCTTGTGATTATGTTGTGACAAGCCCACTGGGAAACAGGGTGAGTGAAAGGAGGCAAAGTGAATGCTCAACACTGAATTGCTGCTCTACTCCCAGGGTGGTAGGTGTTTCCAACTCCATCTCCACATTAATGTCAGTCTCTTTGATGGTCATCAAGAGGGGATGACCTTCCTCCCAGCTGAGGTTTTGTGTGTATCCTCTTGACCAGATCTTAGAGAAAGCTTTTTTGGATACTATAATACTATTTTTAAGAATAATTGGTTCCATAGTGGGTTCTGGACATCTCTGACTCTGCTTAAGTGAAGCAGCTCCTGATTCTTCTCATATGTCCCTGTATCGCTGTCATCTCAGGGTCTTGGAATTTACAACCCAGACTGTGAAGAATGAGAGTGCTGGCACTGTCATTTTACAGGTGATAAACAGAGGCACTGAGGCTGCTGAGTATCTGCTGTGGTCTCCCAAGAAGCCTGTGGCAGATGTAGTGGAGTAAACAGCCTAAAAGATGATGGACAATGACCTTCCTCCCATTGAGGAAGAGGAGAGCAAAGACACATATGGATTTCCATGTGAGAGAACAAAGGCAGAGCCTTGCTTTGGGCATTACCAAGTCCCATCTGCAGGGACATCTTCATCCAGCTCCAGCTTTGGTCAGCTGTGCCTCAGCTTTACACCCCCTCCAGAGAAGATCTAATTTGAGAAGTACATGGCTTTTAAATATCCCTGATGAGAATATTTCATTTCAGGAAATCAACGTTAAAATCCTGGTGGTGTGTTTCTGAGTGGGACCACAGGGAGGGGAAGGGTGATGTACTGCTGGGGACAGTGAGGGCATCAGCAGCTCTTAGGGGAGCCACAAAAGAGACGCATTGAACAAGTGATGTGGCTGGGGAAAGAGGTGAGGGCAGAGAAAGATAAACAGATGCAAAACAACTCCCAGAGGAAAAGGACAAACAGGCAGAGCAGATAGAGTAGAAGTGTTTCTAGTTCCACCTAATTCCTCGAGCGGGTCAATCTTCTTTTATCTCCTTTGAGTCAGTCCCTGTGCCATTGAGAGCACCAGCTGGAACAAAGCAAAGGCAGAGGCGAGCTAAAACGACTGCCCAGCGGGAAGTGAATGCTCCGGCACTATTTATTTTTGAGTCCACATTTGGATTAACTGTAAAGACCTGTGTGGATAAGCAAGCAGGCAATTACAGCTGGGACGTGCTGCTTATGAATGGAAACAGTTCCAATCTGCTCAGGACATATTGAAATTCTAATTCAGTTAGGTTCCTTTAGTTACAGTGCTCATCACAGACACTAAAAGAGATGGGATTAAAAAATAAATACAACTCTTATGTTGGCTTTGGTTTGCCTTTGGTTTGCCTTCTCTGCTCCCTTTCCCCCTCTCCCCTCCTCAATTTTAGCTGTTGTTTGACTTTATTTTCTGTGGAAAAATACAGCAGTCTTCATTTAGTCCGCTTGTTATTTTTTAGGAGGATCTAGCAGACAGCAGCTGGCCAAATGCATGCACTGCTAATGGGTGGACAGTCAGCATGAATGCTCAACTACTGCTGAGGTTTCGCATGTCACATCTTACTAAAGATCATTACTCGGAGTTGTCTGTTATTACTGCAAAAGTGCAGATGTGACACTGAGGCCCAGAGCAAGGAGGTGATTTGCACAAGCTCTTCTCTAGGTTCATCCCTGCTTCAAACCAGTGCTCAAGTCCATGGGCCTGCACTGCTTCCCTACTGACCAGGTTGGCTTCCTGATGTGGGTGTTGGTGTACAGCTGCTCTGCCATTGCAGCAACTGGTTTTGCACTGGGTTGTGCAGGCAAGTTAGCAAAAGATGTGATCCAAAACAGTGGCCAGGCAAGAGGACCAGGACTGATGGATCACACCACTGTGACCTGGCAGTTTAAGCGAGTTATTTAACTATGCGCTGGTTGATTTTCCCTGGCTGTCAATGAATGATGTTGTATTAAACCTGCTGGAATATGCAAGGAAGAATTAGTTGAGATCTAGATGTCAGAGGTCATCAGGTGAGAGGAACAAGTTCAGGTTTGCAGCTATCCAGTAGTCACACTTCCCTCATGATCGGTCTCTTAGATCTGATGGAGGACCTCTGAATGCAGAGGGATGTCTACAGACAAGCTGTAAATAATACTGACCACATCAGCTCAGAAATCTGGTTATGACAGACACTTGGTAGAGATTAATTGCCTCCCTAAGAAATGGGCTTGATGCAGGACAGATATCATAGCTCCAACTTACTGATATGACTGAAGCACACAGCTTTGAAATAAGCACCTCTGCGGTAAAAGCAAACACCCAGCTAGGATCTCCTGAGCACCCTCACTCTTTGTCTTATTACAAAAGGGCAGATTTTGTAGCATAAGCTCTCTGCTCCAGTCTTGGGAGACCCCACGTGGAATACTGTGCTCAACTCTGGGGCCTGCAACATAAGAAGGACATGGATCTGTTGGAGTGAGTCCAAGGAGGAGGACTTCAGCCTTCCAGTACCTACAAGAAAATCGGAGAGGGAATTTTTACAAGGGCATGTGCTGATAGGACAAGGGGTAACAGCTTAAAACTGAAATAAGGTAGGTTTAGATTAGATATAAGGAAGAAATTCTACAGTATGAGGATGGTGAGACACTGGAACAGGTTTTCCAGAGAAGTTGTGGATGCTCTGTCCTTGGGAACATTCAAGGTCAGGTTGAACAGGGCTCTAAGCTCTGTCTCTTCCTGTGGCAGAGGGATTGGAATTAAATGAACTTCAGTTTGCCTTCCAACCTAAACCATTCTGTGATTCAATGATTCTATGAAAAACAATGCAAAATCCTAATTCCTACAGAGAAGTTGCCCCAGAGAACAATTTCCATCATAAGAAGAAGGAAGCCTTTCTAATGGATTCATGTGTAGTTAGGGCAGAGATCAAATCCAGCTGGATGAACAGGACTGAGAGAAAGTTTGAAATTAAGTGGGTTACAATAAGGCAGAGTATTAGAAAGACAGGGAACACAGTGTAAATGTAACAGTGATATGCACACTCAAAAGAGAGTAGGAATGGCTGCATATTGTAGAAAGGTAGTAATGAAATTTATTGAAGTAATGGTATAAAGTGGATGGGAAATCTAGTGGTCAATGACTCAGCTACTGAGAGGAGGCTGGTGATCTGGGCTTAGCACAGTGCTACACCACTCTATTAGGTAAAAAATCTGTAAGCACTAAATCACTTGCTTTGTGGATGAGTTTGGTGCCTGATACTCTGGATGGTACAGATGCAGATTTAGTCTCCTTAGAAAACCAATAGCTTGAGAACTTGTGACCTCTATATAGATGTATTCTTGTAATATACTTTTTAGCAGAAACTACATTTTTCTTGAAAGTCAGGGAAAAAAGAAAATGAGAAGGAATAAAACCAAAGTCTCTATAAAAGCACACTATACGTATGCCCTCTATGCCTTTTTGAACCAACAAAAAGAACAAAATCTCTACAGTCCTCTGTGGCCAGCGTAGCAATCTGCACAGTGTAACAGCCATGTCTATGAAACAAAAACCACACGTATTTTTTGTCTCTGAACTGGTCCAGAAATGAAAACAGTGGTAGGAGTAGTCACAGACACTTCCATCCCTCATATGGCAATAATCTATATTAATTACTGCAAGCGTCCAGCTTTGAACAATGTCACTGCAGTGCTATTACTGTTGAAGAGTATTGAGTTTCTAAGGAGGTGAATGTCTTTTTCTCTCCCTAATCATGATTACTTGGCTTAGAACTTGGGCTAAGCTTTCATTTAACCAAGATAAATGGGTATTTCCAAAACCAGCAAGTTAATGCTATGCATCATGTTATTACTCTCTTCTCAGATTTCTCGCCTCGTATGCTGTTTTACTCAGCTTCTAAACACAAATAGCAGTAAGAATAGAAAGGAGGAGATGTGCAGGATCCCATATGGATTACAGATAAAAAAAATAAGGAAATCTCATTTTGACCCGTTAGTTTGTCCTATTCTGCCCTAGCATTTTCCCTCAATCAACAAAACATAACAACATTATTTTGTCCTAGAATTTCCCTTTCTTGAAATTTCAGTGCCCACAGCACATTTTTGCAGACACCACCAGCATATTTGACTAATATTTTGTTGCTTTCTATTTAGAATTTCTATTTATCATTCAAGCTTATGTGCCAGTACTGTACGTTAACATTCAGACAAGCAGATGGGGAACTAGGCAAAACTTCTGTCAGTGATAACGGGACTTCCACACTTCATTTACCTCAGGGCACAGTGAATGTTTTCCTTTTCAACAGTGTTGGGCAAGACTGCCTTAAGGAACTGGTGGCAGCAAAACTGTAACAGAACCGCACTGGCAACACACTGAAATTGTCAGAATGCAGAAATAGATTTTCAGTTGCTGTGCCATTTGTGGGAAGTCACTTTGTAGTAGCTCGTGGAAGATAGCCATCTCCATACAGAAGTTCAAGTGCAAAACAGCCAGCAAGAATTGCCTTTCTAGCAAAGACACTGAAGAGTTTGGCACTGAACAGCTTCTCCTACACAGACAGGTTCACTTGACCACATCACTGCCCAGTGGTCCAGATTTTGATGACAAGGGCAGGCTGCAGCTCCAGGAAAGGTACCTAAACCCTGTAAATCCCATTCTTTTAGCTGCCATCCTGCTCCCTGCTTGTCTGCTCTGCTGCTGGGAGAAATTGCAACGCTGTGGATGGGAACCTTAAAGCGGGTGCGTGGCTTCCCTTGCACAACTCCATGTGATGCCCACACATATTGTACCTTTTATCAGGAAAAAAAGTTCTCTCAGTCGAAGGGAAGCTCCATCTACTGTCCCATTTCACAGACTCCAACGAAGCGAGCTGCTTTGTTGGGGACCAATATTTGCCGAACAAAGGACTTCACAGAATGGGAAGTTGTTTATCTACTGTTGGCACAAAACTCCTCATCGTCAAGGAGTGACAGTCAATCGAGCATCCCATCTCTGTCTTGGGGACTCTCCCAAAGCTGGAGAGACCTGTGGCACCTCATTGGGATCGATTATCCCTGTGCTTTGCTCTGGGCAACAGGGTTGTGCTGCTGATGCTGGCCAGCTGCCACTCAGCAGCTGCTGAATGACAGAAGCTATCAGGATCAGGACAAAACGTCCTAACGTGCTAAATGTCACATGGGAGATTAAAAGCAGTTTCTGGCTGCTAAAACATGCATTGAAGACACACTGGAGGCCTGCCCAGAGAGCAAGAGCTTGCTCCTACCCTTGAGAGCCACACAGATGGTATTTGTTCAAATAATTATCAAAGATACAGCCTGCACCAGCCTGCCTTCTTTGGTCTTTTTCTGTTAAGTGTCCATCATTTGGCCAGGTTCCACCCACTTTCTTCCCAACAGCAAAAGGCTTTTACTAAGCATTTGATAATTCCATGAATGAAACAAGGAAGTAGATTTTGAAAATCAAAACCTGTCAGTTATGTCTGTATTCTCTACTTTTTAGGGCGGCTTAACAATTGCCTGTTAATTTTCAACACTTTTCATGATTTTTATGAAAGGTCTTTCTGCCCCATCTTTCTTAAGAACCACTGAACCCCAGCAATCAAGTGAATTACATTTGAATCAAAATGGAGAAAAGCTGTGTTTTCACATTGGCCTTTTAATCTTGAAGGTCATTTCCACCTCCCGTGGGAGACAGTGAGTGTGTGTCTTACTATCCCAAGGTGCTTTACAGCATAGCTTGTAACTGAGGTGGCTGCTAAGGTAAGTTTAAGCAAAAAAAATTCTCATTTTAGGTACTCCCAAGACCTTATTCTGCTACTAAAAGCTGGTATTTGAATTCTTAAATTTATTTAGATTGAATTAAGCAACATACATGTAAGAAAACTTGTGAAGGTACCAGCTAATGCACTGCAGATGACTTGAGCCGTTCCTGTTGTGATATGTTTGTGTCTTTCACTGTAATTAATAGTGTAGCAGGTAAATAAAAGCTGGTAGTTTTCCTCCTATTGTGTTCAAAGGGCTTTTCTCCCATATTAAGTTCATAATAGTAATTCAGTTATAGAAAATATTATCAGAGGCTGACGTAGTATGGATTACATTTTTATTCCATAGGGTACAAAATTTAACTTTCACCCTCACCTGCTCCTCTTCCTTACACTGGAAATGTCACAAATTCCTCTCAGCTCAGCTTTCTTTTTTTCTTCTTTTAAAGCTGATGTATAAGCTTAATGAAATCTATCATTTCAATGCTCTTTGATATGTACTTCAGAAGAGACTGAGCACTTGATTCTCTTCTTATTTACATCAGTGAGGTCAGGAGCTGAATGTAGAAGCAAGCGAAGGAGCAGGGCAATGCCACTGAACCTGTTGGCACCAGAACAAAGGCATTTCTTTAGTTTGCTGTGGTCCCTTAGGGAATCTTAACAGCTGGACTAATGTTGGATGTAATTGAACAAATACTCTCCTTAAAATGGCAGGAGGTTCAGTATCTAAATATAATCCCTGTGGAAAGAATGCTCAAATGCTGAATGTTGACCTTCATGCAAGCCAAAAAAAAGATTTTTTCAGTATCTATAAAGATTTAAATAATGATATGGAACATTTTGTCCAATAGTAACTTTTTTATTTCTTCATACTGTTTGTATTTTTATTTACCTTTTGCCACAATGGAAATTCAAATCAATAGTTAATCAAAATCAAGCATTCTATCACCTTTCCAGTCAAATGCCTGAGTCAGATGCTTATAAAGTAACAACAGCAGCACTGTGAGTAGTGGATAAAAGAATCCCAACCTTTTGCACTATAGCCCAGAGAAGTGCCTTTTCTTTTTTTTCTTTATCCTGGTGGAGTCATTTGCTGTAAGAACATGTTGTCATCAAAAGCCGTCTGCTATTGATGCCTTACAGTTAATGGAAAATGTGGCTACTGGACTATTTCAGTTGCCAGAACACTCCCCAGTCAGACCGATTTGCTGGTACTAAATTCCGAGCTCGTGGCAGGAGCCCTGCTATCAAACGTATTTGCTAATTGGGAATTGGTAATTTGCTTCCTGTCACTCAAACGCAGAGAAAAGCAAACTTTATTTAATCTGGAAGGTGGGAAAGCTCGAGGGGAGCAAAGAATGACTATCACTTTGCACCTTTCCAGCTCTCCTTTATGCCCCTAGGAATTTCAGTTCTCTTCCACCACCATTTTGAAAGCTCTCACTTCCTTCACTGCTGATGGGGCAACAGTGCTTTTAGCAGCCAGCTCCTTCTGGGGCTTTCTACTTCCAGGCTTGGTCTGATGTCGGGGTGACCACAGGGTTACAGAAGATGCTCATCTGATCCTTTGCTAGTGCAGGACACCAACACTGGCGTTAAGGTGGTGGGAGAGGAAGGACTGGCTAGAAGGCAGCACACCCAGTTCTGTTTCTGCAGGTTTTGATGCACTAAATAAATCGCTGTGGGTTATGCAAGTATTGGGCATTGGCTGCTGAGCAAAGATATCCACATGTGGGTTCTTACTCCATGTACCCTACAGTAAATACAAACCAGCTGACTGACTCGGAAAGTCATTTGGCACCAGGGGTGCCCTGACCCTCCTTTCTACTGACCTCTGAAAGGTGAAAGATGCTCTAAAAGAGCATCATCCCAAGTGTTAGCTTGGTAGGGTTTATAAGCAATTGCAATAAGTAACTGACAATATTTCTTAAGTAGCTGTGCTTTCAGTTTAATGGCAAACATGGAGCTGATATAGGAATAGCTAATTTGGGAGCTGTAACTTAATTGCAGTGAAAAGCAGTACTGGAAGACCACCCGTGGATTTCAGCAGGTCAGGTCCCCTGTAGTTAAACTAAATGTCATCACAGTGTACAGGGCTGCTGATTTCAGGTTTGCTAATTTGTAAAACAATGTGAAGAATATGTTGCAATTGTGAGTGGAGCAGCTGAATTATAGGTACTTAGGCAGCACTGTAGGGATATGAATTCTGTTTATGGCACAAACCTGCTTCTATAATTAATAGAAATTGTATCTTTTCCTTGCTCTGTTTTCATTAATTCAGACTGATAGCTTTGGAAGATCAGAATGGATTAGGAAACACAGTTTGGAAGAACAGAAGAGAATCAGAAGTCTTTCTTGGCTTTTCAGCATCACCCCAGATCTCTTCCTTCAGCGTGCAAGGAGTAAAATTACTAGCAATGCTTTGTGTGTAACAGACCATCTGTCACCATAATTATAGCTTTGTTTTATTTTTCCCTGCTTTCTGGGAGAAAAGATCCAAACTTGCTTAGCTCCCTGCCTGAATTGAACATTATTAAATGTATTTTCAAACCTTGAGAAACAGGCACATTCAGTTCAAAGCCTGCTTAAACCCCAGCAGCTCTCTAACACCCATGCCAGCAACTCCCAATAAAAACTGGCTTTAGGGTTCACCTAACAATCTGAAACGATCCAAACACCAATGTCTCCTTTAGCGGGAGTTTTATAGGCCTTTCCTCTTTCTCTTAGGAGGCATAAACATATCAAGGTTTAGAATTATGCTTTATTTATCTCAGTGGTATAGTTCAATATTGTTCCCACAGAAGCACTGGTGATACTTTATTGTGGTAAAGAGGGCACTGTATGAAGCAGAGCTGATACATGAGCCGGCTAAGCTATGGGCAGTGACAACAGCTCTGGGATCTATTCATTACTTTGGATCCTTTGGGTACTGGAAGCAAAGGACATCCAGAAAGGAGCATGAAAACCAGAGAGCTTCGTAAGAGCTGGTGTCCTTCACCCCTCCTCATGGGAAGCTTTGCCCCTCGCCTCATCTCTTTTGGGGTCGGAGGCACAGGAATAGGTATGTCAGAGATGACTTATTTTCCCAATCATTCATTGAAAAAAACATTAATCTTAATAGCTTTCTAACATGTAGTACATAACGAATACTGACTACTGAACTGCTCTAAAGAGGGCCCTTTACTGATATGACTCCTTAGCCAAATGTAATGCAATTAAATGATTGGATTTCATTACACATATTGACATGGTGTCAGTGACAATTTCCATTCACCCTATTATTTCTATAAATAAAGTCATCTGCTATAATTAGAAAATATGAACACGCTAAGACCTCCATTAATTCTTCCCCAAATTAATCTAAGATGTGGGCAGATGTTTATTAATACCTTGTTACACCACGTTCATCAGCTGTTACCAAGAATAGAAAGGGTGAGACCTGATCTCACACTGAAGGTTAAATAAGAGCAGATCTGGCTAAATCTTGGCTTCTGGTTGACTTTTTGACAATGTCGATTTTCTACATCAAAATGCTTTTTAAGCCCTTAATGTTTCTCTCTCTTTCTTCCCCTCAGTATCCTTTGCAGCATGTGTGAAACTCAGTGATGTTCCACTCCCTCCAGCACTGAGTTCAGAAGTCCTTTAGCTGAATCTTGATGTCAGGGTAGATTTCAGTACAGCTCAATTATGTCAGCATATGACTTGTCCTCTGCTTCCCTCCCTGGAAGGTATTTAAGGAGCAGTGGTGCTGGGTGAAATTCTAGGTCTGTCCCATTCAGTGCCAGGCATCCACTGATGGGTGTTTGGGATGAATGTGAGGATCAGCAGGTATGGATGGCCCTGCACCAAGCAGTGAGGGGGGTGCTGTGACCAGCCTGTGGGCCCTCATGAATCCTTCCAGGATCTTCTGGTTGGCAGGTTTCAGAACTCGTCTAACCTCTGTCCCAAGCCATGTCCCAGTGTCACCTTCACTGTATCTTCTGCCGCACAATTTAATTATGTTCTCTGTCAAAGTACTTTTTCCCTGTTTCTTTTAAATATTGTGCTCAATAACCTGAAGTCGCTTCCTGATCTTCCTCTCCTTCCTATCTGTCTGGTATTTTCTGTCTCTTCCCATTATCTTCTTTCTCGTCACCACCTGGACCTTTTCTCTTGGCACTTACTGTCCAGGTTTGGTGCCCATCTGGGCAGCTCTATTAACTTCAGCAGTGCTGTATTGACTTGTGCCAGCAAAGCAACTGTCCTGTGACCTCCGCAGTCACAGCAGATGCTTGGCTTTGTCTGTGTCTATGTGGCTGTATCAAGGAGCTCTGAGGTTCAGGCTGGTGCCAACTCCCGCTTGCTCACATTCCCAGTGTGCTCAGGCTGTTTGTGTGGAAAAGAAGGCACCTGATTTTTGGCATGAGCCAACTGAAGTATAAACAATACTTATTCACATCAGATGTTCACAGAAACATTGCAAGGATATACGTCTGGTTTACTGCATTGGGACTGCAATGGAGACTATTTTCTCATTTTACGAAAAGTTTAAATCTTGCTGGCAAAACCTTATGAACTTCTCCTGAAGGACTCAGCATTCCAGGCTGAACTGATTTTTTTTCAGCTGATAAGTTTTGTGATTCTTTCCAAGCTCGTAATACGTTCATGCACACTAAAGTGGAGGAGATGGGATTGTACGTGTCCTGTGGGCTTTTGTCCCGAGAATACCGGGCTGTTGCCATTATTCTTCTAAAGCCAAGCAAAGCACAGCTGTTCACAACTGGGATTTACTTTGTGGGGTAAGATGCACTGAACTGAATGAGGCAGCACTTGGCCTGAACCTGCCATTATATTTTTGTATGGGCCACATCTGAAATGACACCAGGGCAATTTGTGAGTTGTCCAGGGTCAGACCTGGCCTTTCGTTAGTGCTGTACCCAGCACTGAGCAGCTGGAGCTCCTGTATTTCATCAAGCCTCAAAGAAGTATATAAATAACGTGTTCAAGTTAGGCTGTCCACAGTGCAGTGTAAGATAGGCATGGCCCAAAGCCTATCATACGGTCATCAGCCTAAATCCTGAACCGATGAACTGGCTGCAAGTACTTTGAAAGACTGGTGGTGACGGCTGGCCCATCCCATGGCAAACTCAAAGAGAGAGGTATGCAGATAAACTCAAATGCAGATAAAAAATGGCTCAGCTAACCAAACAACCAGAGTTCATGTCAAAACTTCTCTTGAACTCAAAAAAAGAACATGGGTGCAAAATCAGACTGCTCAGCCATCGAAAACACATGTATGCAGATAACCACACTGCACCTTTACACTTCCTTGGGTTGAGTGCTCAGGTCATTTTTTTGTACAAAATCATTTTAAATTCAAATATAAACCAAAAACTGAAAGAAATGCAATGTTGCGTCACCACTTTCTAGGCCTTGCCCAGCTCCTCTGAGTTGGATACTGCTTTTCTGTTCTCTTGCCTGTCATCTCTGAAAGTCTCCACTTACTTTTTGCATTCTCTCTCCCTTTCTCGGAATTGCCTTTGCAGAAATGCACATAAACAGCTATTCTTCAGGTCAGCATTTCAATTAGTTTTAAATTGTACATTCCTATTTCCTGGGTCTTTACTTATTTATTGTTATTTATATTGAATCTTTTTCTGAGTGTTTGCATTGATTTTGATAACTGTGTTGGGTGCTTATCTATATAAATAGATCAGTTGCTTTTAGACTGTCCTTTTGAAGCAATAGACTGAGAGGCTTGCTTCAAACTTGAAAGCTTCTGTAGTGACTTTATTAATACAGAAAGCTGTTACAAATGTATGATCCATAACATTACTTCGAGTACACGCTAAAGTAAGTGGATTTTGTACCTTTTCTTCCTGGCCAGTTGTATTTAAGCAGTTGCCAATCTCGCAACTCCTTTTTTCTTTACAAACACACTCAGTTCACCAGGGGAGAAGACACTGACACCATGATGGGACTCCTTCCAGAGTTGACAGGGTTGGGTTAACTGCTGCTCCCATCAGACAAGGTGTGTGGAGCATCCTAGGCTTCTCCAAGAGACTAATGTAAAGGGAGGATCTAAGGGGAGTCAATCTCCCACCTTAAATGAGAGACGCTCCCTCACGTTAAGAAGGTAAAACAAACCTTCCTCTAAACTGAGTTGAATTGTAATCAGGCACAAAATAAGACTTTCATTTTGGGCTAAGCGAAATAAATGTAGGTCCACAAAATCTCTGTGTGAAGCCACCAGGAACGTTGCAAGATAATACTGTAGCAAGATAAGGGGGATTAAGATTACTTCTGGGATTTTTAAGAAATAAGAGGTGAAAAAGTTAATGGAACACTCAACTGGGAGGCATTGCTGGAACCTGCAAAAAGTGATAGACTGAGATAGCTGAGTGCACAGCAGTTGTGTTGTATAAAATACCATTGCATGGGCAGCCTTTTCCATATATACTGAAGCCTGCATAATTCCATGTAGATTATGGCATGGAGCCTTTTGCGGCTTTGGGTAATGAAGCTGATCATTTCCAGCTGATGTGTGCAATAAAGAAATAGCTGAACTACAATGAACTGGACATTAGTGAAATGAGAAATACAATGGCTGGCAACACAATGGCATAATCATTGCAAGATGGGCAGCGTGTCTCTTGTTGACTATTCATGAATCTTTCAGAGGATAAGCCTAGGATTCTGGTTTGGGGTCTGCCTATTGATTATGCCTCATTTGAGAAGGTCTAATGTTTGTCACCCACCCACTTGTAATTTTTCTGGGCTAGTTTGGTTTTTGTTTTGTGCAGGAAACAGCTCTGGCACAACCGCAGAGGTGCCTGCTGCACTCCGTATTCAACAGCAGCGAGGATTGAGAATTTGCTTGTATTGTTGTGGAAATTAGATGTTACTTTAATCGCCCGTGGTGAGTTTGAGTGGAATATTCTGTAGAGACAATAACAGCCACTGACAATCCAAACTCAATTGAGGCCTGATCCAGATTGTATTGAAGCTGCTGAAGTATTTATATTGTACTTAACGGACATTGGCCTCAACCTCAAAAGAGCGCACTTCACGTTGAACTTCTCCGCATTTGCAGAGATCTTATTAGATTGCAGAGTTGGTATTAGATTTGCTCAGTGGTATGAGAACACTACTATTATGTTAAATTACTTTTTCAGTTAATAGTATATTCTTTTCTACAAGGATTTTTCTTTCTTAAGTCTTTTTTACCTGTTTGCCTTCAGCTGGTTAGGGAATTCATTCTCGCTTCCTGCCTTGAACTACTACATACAGTTATCTTGCAGGATTAACCAGCTCTTGTCTGCTTCTCAAATGAGTGCTCAACATGCTAAATTTTATCGTTCCTTGGGTAGGGTGTCCCTTTTTTACTGGTGGAAGCAAAACAAGAAGAGCCTCATGAATTATAATGAAAACTAAATCAAAATAGGTTTTTGACCGCAAGCTCTCCCAGAGCAAGACTCAGCACTGACTTCTGGGGAAGCTCTCCTCATACTTGAACCTTTTCTGTCACAACATACAGATATACTTTGTAATCCTATTCCAAACAAAACAGATTGCTGAGATCCGAACTTTATTATATTATTTGTAGTATTTACACCTCTAAAACCAACAGCAGTCTAAGTACTTTGGAGGGATGTTGGAGGACAAAGTCTCCAACTTTCTCTAAAGAGCTTAATAGTCATATTTTATTCAAAATAAAATATATCCTTACTTTGAGGCTGTAAGATACTGGATTAAAAAGGCTTTTCTCCTTAAATTAGCTCACAGAAATATAACCCCCTGAAGGGAGTAGAGGAGACAGCTGTGGAGGGAAGGGAGCCAGCACTGCCGTGTACAAAGCAACTTTCAGCTGCCTCATCCTGAGATGCACTTACAGCCTCAGCCTGGGGTCCCTATGGATACTTTTATCCCTGGGAGCCCAGATGGGATCAGAGAGGGTGGGATCTGCCATGCCTCTGCTGCACAGTGTTGCCTGTTTTCCTGTGCAGAACCAAGACCTGGCCCTGCTCCATCTGGGACAGGGGAACCAGAGGTGCTGTGATGGAGGTGTTGCCTTTGGATGTGTGTGTTTGAACAGCAGCCCTTGCTCTCAGAGCAAAATCAGATTGCTCTTCCTCTTTGTCAGAAGTCAAGAGTGTGTAACGTCTTCTCAGTTCTGGTTGCTATGCACAGATAGCACTATTGCCAGTATTTTGCCATAGTACAATTATTTGCTTTTTCTATGTGTAACACATCACAGCATCAACATTCTTTATAAAAATTCATTCGATTCTTTAAAAACAAAGGAAAACTAAACAATAGCATATGAAGAAATCTTTAGGAAAAGGTTATATTTCTGCATCAGGTACTCTTGAAGTTTAGTAGGATACTTTTGAAGAAGATGGGATACTTTTGCCATAATGGGCAACAGTGAGAGTGAAACAGAGCACAGTGCTCAAGAAGGCAACAGTGAAAAAAACTAATACATTTTTTGAGGAGAGGAGGGCAGACCCACCATTAAAGGTTGATGGTTGAGAAGTAAAGCTGACAAGAATTTTGAAGCCATAAGTTCCAGCTTGTTTCAGAATTTTAATGTGTTTCCACATGAATGATAGTTGGTTAGATATTGTAAGCACAGTACTGGAAAATTAGAATTAGCAAAAGAGTAAATTAAACTGAAAATTGGGGAGAGAGATTTGAAAATAGATGTAAGTCATGATGGGCTTTGCCCTCCAAGGAATTATTTTTTTTTAAAATAGTCTATGAATTCATATTGGATTTGAAATTGTTTCCATTACAGACGTTAGAAGTCTCTTGGGGTTATAGAAGAACAGTAACAGAAAACCAACAGAAGAGATGTAGGTTGAAAGTGATACAGTTTTGACTTAATGATTTCTCCTTGTGAAATGCTCATCACAGATGAAATTTCTGGGCTTCATTACTGGACGCAACACAATGGCTAAAAGACTTCACGCTACCCTCACTGAGCCCCAACTAGTTCTTAAGATAATGACTGTTAGATGCCCAAACCCTGCAGTTGTCTTTTCAGGGTGAGACACAAAGAAAGCTGCACAGATAGACACAGGACATAAATAACTCTGGCTGTTAGCTGCACCATGGGGAAACTACCCAGAGGTGCCAGGCAGAGGAGATGGTTCTGTGGTGGATCCTGGGGTATGCCAGGGTGCCCAAACACCTGCCCTGCAGCACTAAACTAAATCCGCTTCTGAATAATAGCACTTTGATTAACACAGGAGTCGGGATGCTGCACAAACTGGTCATGTGCAGACACTGAAATGAACCATACTGTTCAAATACGAGAAATGGAAAAGCAGTAAGCTTTAGTAAAAGAAATCAGCAGGCTATGCATAGCCCCAATGACTTTATTAGTATATTATCTCTTCCATGAAGATCTGGAAGATCTGACATTTCTTGTATTGGTTCTCAAGGAACATTGCAAGAATATTAGAGATAGGGGGAACAGAGACGCAGAGCATTCCAATAACTTACCATGATAGTACCTACCGAGTCAAAATTACATCCAAGGCTTCCCTCTCCAATTTCTGAGGTTATGTCATGCTGATTTTATCAGGAAGGTCATTTTATCACCCATGCTGAATTCGAAATCTAGTCCGATATTTGTTTAGGAGATTTGAGTAATCTCTTTAAGAGAATTAACAAGTGCCAAATTCCTAAGGAACAATCCTCTCTCAGCTCAGCCCAGAGCAGAAGGATTTGAGGTCATGGCTAGGTGAAGAGGTTTTTAAGGCAGTCTGGAAACAAATTAGAGCCTATTGAGTTATGGAGAATGGAAGTACAAAGCCTGCAAGTGATTTCAGGTTGGTTTTGGGGTTCAGTTGCCTAGCTGCCTTGGAGGCAACCCATGATGTTCTGATTGATACTACAGTATTGATAACACCACATGCAGAGGGGCTTGCTTGACAGGTTTCCTCTCTGAGCCACATACACCTGCAGTCAGTTGCCAAACATGTGAATGTTTTGCTGCATTTTTCCAACATCTCTTCATGCTGTCTGTTGGCCCTTCATGATACAGCCCTGGCCCTGGAGCTGAGTGATGGGAACTAACTTCCAGTTAAAGGAAAGGATGGGAAAATTCAGTGAAGCAAAGTTACTGGTGCTCAAATGCCAAGCTGTTATATCTTCAGTAAATCTTGGATCAGAAAGCAGCCATCTTTATTCACAAATAATTAGAATGATAATCAGCAGATATAAAGTCAAAAGTTCGCTTGAGGCTCTTGGGTTAAATTTTGGTAAGGGCTTTGAGGAATTTCATGTGAATCCTTGCATCTTAAACTGCTCTCCGTGTGCTCTGGTTGTTGGATGGATCTAAAATAAACCAATTCTACATCTTCTCATCTGAGAATATGTGGCTGAAATTGCATCAGATTAGCCCTTCTCTTGCAGATTGGTCCAAGAAAATAACAAAAATACCATAAAAGCAACATTCCCACAAGACTCCTATCATGTCAGGCAGACCAGTCACCTAGCAGCTTGCGGTGGTAGTGTACTATTAACCCTTATGCCCTTCCCCTTCCCTAAAGGCTGATGCATTTTTATCTAGATCTAGAAACAAAGAGAAACATCGGAGTCTGTGGGAGTAGATGCTGCTGATGCTCTTCTCAGGCACCCTGCTGTTTCACAGCTGGCGGCAACAGATAAATTTATCAGTTGCCTGAGCCAGGGTTCACCAGATGGATTTGCATCCCACTTAGGGGTTATGTTGGACTATTGCAGCCTCAGGAGTAGAGGTACGGTTGAGTATTAACTCATCTCAACTTCCAAGCTTTGGACTAAAAGAATATTTGGAACATAAATGGAATCCTGAGGCCAAATGCCCCAAACTAAAGAACACACAATGCAGCAGCTACACCTGGATGGCAGCTACAGCTCACCTAGCGGTGAAGTTTGCTATCCAAGCCATAACAAGCTTGTTACCTTTGCATGGCTGATAAATTGCAACAACAATGATTTTACTGTGAAAACGAACAAATCTCCCACTAAACCAGTGAGATGCAACGTTAAATCTCATGTTCCTGCATTTGAGAGATATTTTTATAGAGGCCTATGAGTATTTTGATTTTTGGAGAAATGGCAGCATAAATGACCAAATAGAAGCACCTAATATAGCATACAGGTAATCTCCTTGGCAAGGCCTATAAATCGAACATAAGAGACATATGGTGAATACTGGTTAAAGTAACACGATATTTGCACAAAAGACAGTAGGGAACATGGTAAACATGAGGATAAATACATCCTTGGAAGGGCAGATCCTCTGCAAGAGCGCGATGGACCCTTGCCTTTGATTCACCCACTGCATTTGTCAAGATTCACCATTAAATTATATCCCAGCACACTCCCTGTCTGGTGGCTGCTGCATAGCAGAGAGGTGAGCAGAGGTGGGAAGAGGACACCACGAACCTGCCTGCCCTTTGGGGCCCAGAGGTAGAATATAATGTAGGTCCTGACATGACTCCTTTAAGGTGAATGATAAGGACTTGTTTCAAGGCAACCTGCCTGAAGGAATCCATTAGACATATATCAAAAAGCCCAAGAAAGCGTGGTCCCCTAAGCCGCTGTTTAATGTCCCTCAAAGACAAGGTGAGTTGCCAAACTCGCCTGTTGGGGTGGGTGCTGTGATGTGAGCAGTGGGGCTCCCACAGATAGCCTAAGGTGCTGAATGCAACCCTTCAAGGGTTAAATACTTATCTTAGCACTTGCAAAGTTCCATAATAAGAAAGCTTTAATAGAAAGCACCCATCTGCTTCAGGAAAGACGCCATGCAATGATCAGACAGCATTGCTTACCCAAGCAGTAGCGTGGGGAATCACACAAGAAGGAACTAGACAACCTAAATCCCAACTGCGTTCAAGCTCCACAGCAGGAAGTCAGTCTTCCTCAGGCTTTCACACAAAACAAAATCCACCTGGCATCCACATTTGTGGTCCTCCAAGTGGCCCAATAAGAACCTGGAGCCAGAGGTCACAGCACTGAAAATGCCCATGTGCCAGGTACCTGGCTGGAGGCTCCAGGAGGCACCCACCAGGAGCTCACTTCTCTTGGCTGATTGACAGTAGTGGCTCAGACTTCTCTTTTTCTGACATTTACAAAGCTGTCTGAAAGCAAAATGGAGAAAGAGGCAGTCCAGCTCCTCCTGTACGGGAAAATAAAACAAACCCACAGTGGGGAAACAGAGGAGGAAAGAGGCATGCAATATTTTCCAGTGTCCTCAGTGATATGTGGTAGCAGACAAGAGAAATGATCCCATTGCTTAAGCCCTTAACTCTTAAACACTTTCTTCTATTAATGCAAGATAGAAAATCTTAAAAGTCTGGAAGTGTAGTGAAATTACATTACAGGAAGGCACTCAGAGTTAAACAAGTCATTGAATGTTCATTTCTTCAGTTCAGTACATCTTGATGTACCATTCACTTCAGCAGAAATGTTACCAGCTCCCTAGGATCCTTTCCAGTTTTATTCCAGGTATAGCTAATACCTAACAGGTATTGCCCAAAGCAAGGCACCTCTGAAGTTTCCAAAACAAAACCCTGGGGTGAAGAATAAAGAATGTTGGCTGCCACTGCCTGGCTCAAAGGTTGGACCTGAATTGCAAGAAGAACCAGAATTGGGCCCAATTCAGGCTCCTGCTCACCGTATCTTCCAATGATCAATCAGAAGAGCCCAAGGCCACACGAGATACCTATGAGACTCTGCAAACTCAGCTAAGCTTTTGTATGATTATCCAGATGGAGCCTTAAGTACAAATATGTAATGTCTGTCAGTGTTAATGAAAGCCTTGTAATAGGCATCTCTGTAACATTGACAGTCTATGACTGCCTAAAACCAGCAGGTCCTCTATAAAAGTCATCACTATCTGCAGAAATAAAACCACAACATAAAAACCTGAAACAAACACACAAAAAAGGAAATGAGCTACTTCTCTAGTGGCTTCTCAGAGACGAGGTGCACCTGGGTGTAGAGGGACCACATAATTTACAGGTGGAGAGTATAAGTAACTGTCATATGGGTATCACATTCATATACTGGCACCTTTCTTCATATAAGAACACCTAGTAGGTTTAATAAAAGTTAATAACCATGCCTTCTTTTTCAACCACCACATCTGCAGCTCGGAGCCTCCTGTTGCCACAAGTGCGATGCACAACTCACACAAGCATCTGTTTCTGATGACAGTTTCAGAAACAACTTCGTGGTTAGTGGCTCAGACTTTGCTTGTGCCATGAGATGGGAACCTGAAAGCACTACTATTCAGAATATTGTGTCATCAAGATATTTTTGGCATGTCATATCCTAGTGTTATACCCTAACATTGCCAGGAACTGTAACAGTGTATGGAAAAAAATAGTGCTTTTATTTTTCCTGTGTCTGTTTGAACGGTTAGATGTAATTATTGAAACACAGCATGCTACTACTAGCAAAAGTATTAATACGGATGTCCTACTGCCAGTGTTTTTTATTATTAACTACTACTATTGATGTATATTTTCACATGTGAGTGCAAGTATGTGATAAAGACATTCCTTTATTTCTTTTTGCGGTTTACTCTGCAGCCATGACTCACCCCTTACTCTGTGAAGCAAAGCCCCAGTGACCCAGCTGTGTGAGCACACAGGCATCGCAGAGGCAGTTTCCTTAGCAACATGAGCCACATGAAAACATCCAAAACATCTCCTGCCTCCTGCTTGCTGTCCCTTTAAGTTCTTGCTAAATAAGTTGATGCTAAATCTCTTACCTGAATTTTAGAGGTACTATCAATGTATCACAAAGCAAAACAAGCAAGTTAACTTTCGCTCCTGGCCAGATTTCAGGTTTAATAGGAAAAATAACTTTTTGATTTTTCTACTACGTTTTCTTCCAAACACTGCTCATAAACAGATAAAAGAAGCAGCGCCTAAGTCCTCAGCTGATACAAATTGTCATTAAAGGTCTGTTAAAGTTAGTGAAACTATGGCAATTTAGAGCAATCAGCTCAGGATCAGATGCTGGGTGTTTGCTGGTTCCAGGTGCTCACGATAAAGGCTGGATTAAAAGCATCGAAATGGTTCACCCAGGAGCTGTTGTGGTTTGGTTTGTTGGAGACAGTTCTATTGTGATTCTTGCTGAGATATTTTGAGGAAAACATCTCTTTGTCGCTGTTGGCCCAAAGGACTGGGAGCTGCTAGAAATGGGGAAGGATGTTTGCAAGCAAGCAGAAAAGCACTATTTGTACATTCAAGGTATGGTGTTCAGTTGTCTGAAGTGTTTCTGTTTTATTTGTGTGCTGTTTCTGAAAATATATTTACTCCTTGTCTTGAGCCTTCTGGAGTGAAGTTTGTATGTTGTACTGCATTGAGATGCTACCTTTTTGTGTTTATTGCAATCTAAGGTTCAATGGGGCTGAATGTATGGCTTTCCTTCTTGTGTAGGCATGCGGCTCTGGAAGAGCTGGGCAGAAATAAGAGTATTGATTTATGCCTATCACTGTTTGACAAGAGCACACAAGGGTTCTAGAGTTTCAGTTTAGCTGATGGGTGGTACTAAACAGCCTCGTTCTGCTGCTGTTACGTGTGAATTATCTTTGCATCCAAGTGACTTTGGAAGTATTGTGGAAGGTGAAACAGAGCCAGCTTTATAGGCAATGATAACAATGATAATTATTTAGGCTAAAATGAGTTAACATTTGGAAATTTCCACTCTTAGTAATAAGACCTTGCCTGAGGGAATCTGATTGGTGCTGCCTGTAAGGAGAGAGCCTGCACCCTATGAGAGAGTGATTTAGCAGCCCGAGACATCCCAAATGATGCTGTGGTCACCAAGCGGTAGTGCTGGGGGTGTCACTTAGGGGCAACAGAAGGGCACTAAGTAACCTGAAATGTGGAAAATAAGATACGGGCAATAAAGCTTTAGTCGCAATGTCGTGTAAGGAATACGTGATGGTGGTGGGAGGGAATGCAAACCTGATTATCAAGGCACAGGGTGAACATGGCATAGCCACAGATCTAGTTACAGGTAGAGGAAGAAAAGGCAGATTTGGAGAAGGAGTGTAAAATGACAGATTTGAGCTACTGGGGACTTGCCCTGTTCCCAGGTGGGGCCCAGCACAACGCTGCCTGACCTGCTTTTCCAAATCCTGCTGGCATGAGAAGCATGAGAAGCACGAGGCCCTGGCTGTGTTATGCTCACTATTGTCCTATACATCTGACAGAAGTAATGAATGATAGTTCGTATTTCTGTAATATCTTCTTCCTCAGAACACCTAACAACATGCCATTGACAACATTTTGGAGGGCTGGATTGCAGCCAGTTTCCTGAATGGTTTGGCCATGGCCCTACAACAGGGACCTATAATCTTTGATGCTTATAATCAGAAGTAAAGGACTTGCTTTCCCTTCTCCTGCTGCCTACCTCTCCCAAGTAACCTGTCCTCACAGCAACCGCTGTGTGTTCATGACTGCCTAGAGGAGATTTAAGGATGTTAACTGCTCAACCTGGCTGGTCTCAGCTTGTTGCTCAAACTCTGAAGCCCCCTCCTCTAGCTGAACAAGTGTGCGTGTTCTAATCGGTGTTATCGGATGGGAGCAGCTCTCTGTCGTACCAGACAGTGGATCTAATGACATATTGCTGGACTTGTTCTGGGCTAACTATAGTGATAACTTATTTAATATAACGCTGAGGGAGCCAATTTTTGCTAGTTTTGGAGAGATTATAAACAACTAAGAAATGAGTATCTCTGTATATTTGGTCTGTTGCACAGTTTAGGATTTCTCTAGCTATATATGGGCCGAATCTATTATATAGACCATTGTATTCCTTGGCATGAACTGAAATTTCAGCCTCTAGGTTCGTGGCCATTAACCACGGTGAAAATAAGGGAAGCATTTGTCTCACATGATGAGTTTGCCTGTGGAAGCTGCAGTCGGTTTGGTTGACTTATGACTGTAGCTGGGTACTTCTATTGGGTACCTATGAAAATGGCCAATATGGAGTGGCTTCTGGTTTACATGACGTGGTGGTGTCATCTCCTGCAGATGTTGGGCACTTGGCTAGGAACAGTGGTCCGAACCAGCAGTGGTTTTCTTGTGCCCTGATGAAATTTGCTGCTTCTGAGCTGAGAGTGACGTTGTAAGGATAAAAAAAAAAAAAAAGGAGGACGGATTGAACTTGCTTGATCCTTTATGGTGGATTCTCATAGATCTTTTCTGCCTAAACTTTTTGCTTTGCTTTCTCTGATCCATCTGGCATTAGTTGCTTGCTGTTTTTTTAGTTCAAAAACATAAAATGGAACAGTTATGATTTAGACTGCAGGAGTAAGGATGGGAGCTGAAACTTTCAAATGCCTTATGTGTATGTAAAGGAGACTAATGCACTTGAGGCAGTGACTACACTGAAGACTAATTTAAATCCTTAAGTGTGGGCCTGAGTGGAGTTTGAACAAGCTGTGTGCTTATGCAATTAAGGCAAAGCTGTGCTGCTGCCGGAGCACTTACAGCACTCAATAGGGGTACAGGCAGGTCAGCTAACTGCAATGTGGTCATCTATTTAATCCTCAAATAGAGGGAAATTGGCACCTGCACTGCCTGGAGGAGGCAGTGGGTTTCTGTCTCAGGCTGGGTAACTGCAGACTCATGTCTTGAGGAGTGATTGGTGTTTCAGTAGCACCTGTACTCTTGTTTTTTAATGGTGGTGTTGCTTATCTTTATGAATCAAGAGGTTGCAATCAATTCCAAATATACCAAGAGTACAGTTTTGAGCCCATAAGATCAGGAGTGGATGTGTACTTGAAGAAAAAATATTTTGAAAGAAGTATCAATTTGATAACCACTGTAAAGTATTGATGCAAGGGACTGTGTTTTCTACTGAGTGAAACAGAAAACAAGGAATCAAAATTTCCGGATTACATTTTCAACTTTTCCATCATCTTGTTTGGAGGCAGCCAAGCACCTTCCTTCTCTGCTTTTGCCTTCCTTAGGCAAGACATAGCCACATCTGGGAGCATAGGCAGCCCATGGCTTTAAGACTGTACAGCAATGGAAAACTTTTGTGAATGCTCCTACAGAGATACAAAACTATTAATCTATAGGCGTCTGAGAAAACTTATGACTTAGCTAATGGTCTTGTATCTGTTATTTCACTTAGGGAGTTGTCAGTCTCTCGTAAAGCACATCAGGTTATATCCTGATAATTAAAAAGGGTTTTATCTATATCTACTGAGAACTGCAATTATTTTAAGTAGTGTAACTTCTGTACCAATCAGACAAGTGGTACTAAATAGCTTTAATAATTTGTCTGGGGGCTTGTTTCAAGGTGCTGAAAGCACAGCATCCCTCAGACCAGCACATCTTTGCTACAGCTCCAAATCTGGTGTGGGGACACTGCAGAAGGACAGGAGCTCTGGAGGCTGTGAGATGGATGGCAGAGGGATGTGGAGCAGTTCACCATGTCAGATGTAGCCTCTTGGCCTGAGGACCACTAGAGAGGAAGAATAAGTCTTGTGTGGGAGTGGGGAAATGTAATAAATATCACAGCTGGGGGAACACTGAAGGATGATTAAGTGCAGAGTGGGAGGGAAGAGGGCTGCAGACAGTGTAAGGGGAAAGGAAAGGTCATTTCCTTCCATATCAAGACCTTCTACTGACAGCAAATCCCATCCGGGAGCAACCTTTGCCTCCAAATGCTGACCCATTAATAGCTAGGAGGCAGCCTGCAGCGTTGAGACCCAGCAGGTCTGCTGGCAGCAGCAGGATGCCTTCCATCATGCTCTCCCCACCTCTGAAATTTCCAGTGCTTGTCAAAACCATGCAGCTTCACTCAGAGCTAATTAACTGTGTATCAGTGGAGGCAGACCTCAGTTTTAAGCAGAATAAACACAACTGTGAGCATGTGGGTAGGACATAGATAGGCTTAAGCTATTCCTGAGGTTTTCATTCACTCTTGTACAAGACATTTTGCCTCACCGCCAGCCTTTGCACATTAGCAGTAGAGTTAAGAATTAGAAGCGGAATAAAAAAATGAACAATTTTCCGAGCTTGCCACATGTCTAGTGTGGATGGCTCCTTTTCAATTCAAATAAACCCAGTATAGAAGCTAATTGCTGAGGAACAGTGGGATCTTTCAAAGCACTAATTAAAGGCAATTTAAAATCTCCACTGATATTAGCAGGAGCACAGAACTGCTGGACACATACCAGCTAGCAAGACCAGTTTACCAGCTGAGGAGTGCAGCTGACCTGTTTTAGAATTGGACATGGCTCTGCTAAGCAAATTAGGAGTTAAACTGACATTGTGTAGAAATTTGGCCTGCTACGTCCTGTACACCCCTGGCAGTGTATCTGGAAAATGATGATATTTCTGAGCACTAAGTGGCAGGTGTATGCCTTTCCTGGAGGATGAGTGTAGGGTTAAGTGAAGTCAGATTGATTTAGACCCAGCCCAGCAAAGAATATCGATGTGTGCCTGGAGCACAAGGGTTACAAGCATCTGTGGGGCTGCATTAGGAATGCAGATTTTTCACAGTACTAAATTCAAAAGGTTTACTTAAATGACAATTAAGTCACTACCTGCCTTACTCCACACTTTCCATCTTTTTCCATTTCTGGAGAAACACCTATTGAAGTCACACTGCCTCATACTTTTGTAAACAACAGAATATTCCACCCAGCAGCGTTTACCTGTATGTGGGCACACAGAAGTGAGTGAGACCCTGGCCACATGGGAGCCAGAGGGAGTTTTGCCACAGAGTTCAGCTGGCACTAAAACTATTGCTGTAAAAGTGCATTTCTACAGTTGCGCTGTGGTATCTCTGTTGTAGACTTCTAGTTAAATGCACGTTAAAGTCTAAGGTTAGGCCACCTGGCAGCAAATTAATAGTGCATAGTGTAGCTGCTGCTGTGGTGCCTCTCTTTCATTAAGAGAGAGACAATATTGCTGTAAGTGGCTTATATGCCCAAAATGATGGTGCTTGTGGCTTGCACCTGCAGAGGTGAGGATGCCTGTTGCATGCAAACAAGATTATATGAGACAAAACGCATTCCTTAGCCCAGGAGGCACTGCAGAGCTGCAGTGTGCCAAAGGAAAACTTGTAGTGATGGGGTCTTCTATCTTCCCTATCCACTGTTTTGGAGGGGGGTGGGGTTGTGTCCGCTCAGACCCCTTCTCTGATTAAGTTTTGCTGCCTCTGCCTGCTCTTTACCTGGAGGGGTGGCACAGGCATCAATATTTGTGTTTATAGCCTCTGAATAAGCATGCAAAACCCAGGTGGCTCCTTCGCTAACACTGTCCCTCCGCTGGCACGACATGCAGCATCTGGTTATCGGTACACTTATTTACCAAATGACCCTTAAATTTAAAGGAGAGATGTGTTGTGTCATTCAGGACACATACAATGCTCCAGCCTGCTGGGCTGCCTCTGGGCTCTTCGATAGCAGCCTGGAAGGCAAGGTTCAGTACTCCGCATCGGGGTCTCTCCAACACAGTGCTACTTGGCATGCAAAGGGGCACAGAGAGGCGATGACTTCTCTGGCTTGCTTAAAAGAAGGAGTAGAAAGGGAAATAAGATGCATTTACCAGCTTTGAAGGCGTGAAGGGTGCTGAGGCCTTCTGTTTTCCTTTTCCATTGCTGTGCTTCTCATCTCTCTTGGGCCCCATGTTGCAAATCCTATGTTCCCATCTGAAGAGTACTGGCTGCGGACTCCCTCCAGAGCCCGTTGACGCAATCTGGGTCATTCAGAGAAGGTTGTCAGGAAGGATCCTGTGCCTCCCTGCTGTGTTAGCACTGAGCTTTGCCTTCTAGGCTGTGAGAGAGTTTGGTCTGGTCCTGAATCCTGTTCCCAAACCTTGTTCACCCAACCTACTGCAGCCTGGAAATTCCCAGGGTGTCCCCTGATGTGACTGACTCACCTAAGGCAGTGCTGGGGCACCATGTCGGAAACGCAGGAGAAATACTCGATGAGATTCATCTAGGCACCTTTTTTAGGTGAGAAGTCAGTGGCTGAGGCTGGCACAGAGTAGCCGTGAGAGGCAGAACCCACCTGCCCTGTGAAGGGGTCGCTGGGGAATAAGGGTGTTTCTAGCAAAGCAATGAAGCCCTCCTGGGGAAGGACAGGATTTCAAGTGAGAATGAGTGGATTACCACCAAGAGCTAATCTGTATGACTGTTTCATAGGTTCCCCCAGTGCCTGGACTCTGCTCAGCAACAGACGTTATATGTGCTGAGAATAACTGATTTCTCAGAAACTCTATGGAAGCATGTATGCATACAGAGGTCCAGAGAAACTACATCAGTTTCCTTGTATTCTAGCTTTATCTGTAAAAAAAAAAAAATCTCTCCCCATTCCAACACCAGTTTAGTACTGAGGGACCACATCTTCTGTCAAATACTGTGGCTTGGTGGAGGCCACCTTCCACCTGGCAGTTTGTATTAATCATGAATCCCCCTGTCTTTCCTTGACCTTATTCTAGGTATTTACACAGACAAATGCTGGTGCCAACAAACTGAGCTCCAAAGCTCCAAACTCTTAGCTCCAAAGCTAACACTAGCTAACGCGGTTAACGTCCTGTTCACTTATTGCAGTTGAAATTGAAAAGCAAAGGCAGAATATACAAGCACTTCTCCTCCAGCCCAGGGACCACACCATACAGGTGCTGTGCTACTGTTAGTCCCTGTGTTCAGACCAGCTTTGCTGCGTAGCATAAGTTACTTGGGCGACAAACTTCCAAGGTTTTCCAGACTAATAGTTACTACAAAGAAATAAAAGTGAAGGCTTGAGTTTCTGTCTGGATGCTCTTTCTGTTCAGCTGCAGGTTTTTATCCAAATTATTTAAATGCCCACTGCCTCAGTTTCTCCATTTGTAAATCCCTAATCCGCCTGTTTGCTATTCTTGGATTAAAAGAATTGAATAACGTATGGTTCATGTACTAGCAGCAGCTGCTTGTACACAGATGGAAAAACAAACTCTGGATGCTTTATGGAGAATATGGATGTCCCACATCCCTAATCAGGCCAAGGCTGGAACAACAGCACTGTTGTGGCATAGCATAATGTTTGCAAGATAGGGAGTGCCTGCAAGTTTGTGCTCTGCCTCTGGGAGGTTTCCTAAGCCTTTCTCTTTTAAAGGTCAAGATGTAAATGACTTCAACTTGACCCTAAAGTGGATAAAGATCATAAATATGAAGTCAAATAAAGCCCAATAACTCATTAGAGGCATGAAAACTGGGAGCCTGTTTTAATTTGCTGCTGCTACACCTTTAATTTGTCTGGCACAGCTGGGAAGCGCGCAAGCGAATGCTGTACAAGAGCTGTGTGTGAAGCTGGAGTGGGACAGACAGCAAGTTACCTGCTGGCTACGAGCCACGGCTTGGAATTTCCTGACTTTGTTTTTTTGCAGTGCTGAAAGCAACTTGCTCTCAGGAAGAATTTCTTGTGCCCCTTCCCCACTCCACATGCCGTTTTTAGCCTCTATCACTGCCTTCTGGAGTATTTTGCTTTCCAAATGAGAGGCCCACAGGGTATTCAAGCAAGTTGTCCCCCCATAATAATATTATAATATGCATCGCTAAAGCATTACTATAACCCTCGAGCTCCAGCCCACAGATGCTACCGACAGCTAATTCATTCCTCAGATGAGAAAGTGTCATTTGTATCGTAAAACAGCACTATACTTTCTTGCCTATAAAATGTCCTTTACTTAAATCCTTGCTTAAAGCCTGGCTTGCACAAGCATCTTGTCAGATATAACTGCTCCAGGAATTTCTTTTTTTTCCAGGGTGCACTTAGCAGAAAACCATGAATTTGTTCTAACACTCACCTTACTCCCTGATCCTTCACAGTAGCCTCAGCACCATTCCCATCCCAAATGCCTCAGCATGTCCTGCAGCTCTCTACAGTAAGCATCAGGTTTAACTTAGCAGTAGCAGAGTAGCTATACCTGAAATAGAGATTTCAATGGGATCTGATAGGGAGATTTTTTCCCCTCTCATCTACATACTTCTGTAGTTTCCACTTTTGGGAAAATAGCCTATCTACAAGCAGGAGGCTTACGTATACCTTGTCTCTTGAATTCTTTAAATATTTCTCACTGCTCTTGCAGTTCCAGGCAGTTTTAATTACTTTGTTTTTTAAATAGAGGCAAAGCACCAGTGCTCAGTAATTCCTCATAAATGAACCACCAGAAAAAAGCAAGTGTGAGGACCCTCTGAATAAAGTCAGTCCCCAAAAGCCGATCTTTCTTTCTCCAAACTTTACTTTACAAAGCCTCTTGTTATCTTTTCCTTTATAAAAATTCCACTTCCCATCCACTCTGCCTGTGCATACCTGGCTGCCTGGGCTCCTCCTGGGAATTATGGCCATCCCTGTGAGGGCAGGATAATCGGTGAGGGTTCGGTGCCTTCACTGTCACTTGCCAATATTCATTCCTTTCTCCTGCTCCTAGGAAGAAAACTGCAGGAGTCGGGCAGGGAAGCAGGCTTGGAGTTGGGGCAGTCCCACTATTGTGCCGAGCCCATGATCGGTGCACGGATAGGCAGCACCTGGCTGTGCAACCTTCACTTTCCAAAATGCCAGGACTGTATGGAAGCAGGAGTGCAGCTGTTTCTCCCGTGCTCGCTCAACCCTGTGGATCCTTGCTTGCGCTGGTGTGAAATCAGGGGTTTCCCAGCCTTTCCCTCCGTCACCTCTAACAGCACACTTTGTCCTTGGGTGGTATTTGCTTTCCCAAGTCAAGAGCGTGCTGGAAAGCTGCTCTCATCCGTCTTGGGCTGCTCACTGATTTCCAATGCTGTGTGCTTGCTATTTGCTCCTATGACAAAAACAAAAGCTGCTTTTGCTACTGTGGTCCACACACAGTTGGTTGCAATAGGATCTTTTTTTTTTTTTTTCCCTGCTTAAAATGTAAGGTCTCGCAAATTAAGAAGCTACAGCCTGTCTAGATCTTATACCAGTCAGTCTCTGATTCATCAGAGAATCTCCTTGGTAACTAGCTGTTCCTCTCTGATTTGTTACAAAAATCTCTCCAAATTTAAAGATAAAATACAGTGAAAGCAGAAAGAGGAGCTATACCATATAGATACCTTATACAGGGACATATGCCTTGTGTGCACGCAGATATACTTGATATTTCTTGATGTGTGTGGGAGGCAGACTCCTTGTGAAACATTGTAATATCATCCCATGGGTGAGAAATGCACCCCATCTGTCCCATTGCTGCTAGAAGTCCTTTTTTACTGCTCCAGGGCCAGTAACCCCATCTGCAGGGTAAATAACCCCATGGGAGATGTTGTTGGCATCTAACGAGGGACTCAGCAGTTCATGCTTTAATAAGCCAGATATTTGGCTTTGTGTGGGACTGATTGCCAATTACAAAGGTTCAGAGAGAGGGTGACTTTCTGCAGGAGATGTACTTGGTGCTGCCTTATAGCCCTCCTGCTCTGGTAAGGACCCCTGCTGCCTAACCCCATCCATGCACCCCAAAGCACTGCCTGTGCTCTGGTGCCTGCTTGAGTTGGGAGGAGAAGGGGTGCAAGGTGCTTGCTGGAGATTTGTTGTTTTTTTTTTTCTAAGGCAAAAAGTATTCCTGGAAAAGTTGATCGAAGGTGAGGCTAAGAATGCTTTGTGTTTGAAATAGCTGCTAATTGTCATCAAAAAGTGAAGAACAGTTTGACCTATGAATGCCCAATGCCCAAGAAGCTCTGCAGCGAAAGCTGCTGAGTGTTACAGAGGGAAGAGGCAGTGCTACAGGGCTTCAACAAGTTTTCACAATCGCGTATGTCGTCTTCCTCTTCATATCTTCTCGCTAGCCTTCTGCCCTTTCTCTCCCACAGCACGAATTCCTCTGAATTAATATAACAAGCAGCAACACCCCCCCTGGGTCTATGAGGTGTTTTATCCCTGCGAGAGGCTCTTGATCTCACCAGAGAAGTCCCCAGCAGCTGAAGGAAAGCACCTGCAGACAGTGAGCGTTGATTTGGAACAAAATCTGTGATCCCACAAGGTGTTGTGGTATGTCTAATGTCTGGACTTAGAGGTCCAGACATTAGACTTGAGGTCCTCTACTTGTTTTGGGGAGGCCTGACCTAGTGCTACTGAGATTCAGACCTGTGGTTTGAGCATGTTTAAATCTCAGCAGGCAAAAGCTCAGGTGTAAATGTGCTGCCCCTACCAGCAAAGCCTGAAAAGCTCAAACATCAGTTTACCAAATAATATAAGCAACGATGAACTGGTTCTGATAAATGAGAGTTGAGGTAGTCAAGCTCATTTTTGATGCAATTGACCCATGTCAGGAACGTGATCTCACTCTGGATAAGGGAGGATTGTTCAGACAATTAAAGCAGTATTAAGCAAGGCCTGACTCTGCCCCCTTCAATAGGTGGAAAGGAGAGAGATGCTTGTTCTTCCCCGCCTTGTGATGAGCAGACCTGAAGATGGACTGTTCACCCAAACTGAAGCTCTGGAGCAGCCAGAAGGGCAATCTCGCTTTGTTTTACGTTTTAATTACACCATTATGACTTGGAGCTTGGTATGGGGCGAAGCAGAAAAGCATCAAAACCTGCTTGTTCCTTGACCCCAACTGGTTCCTGCAGTCTGCAGTTGGTTCATCCACAGACACCAGCAGACAGCACCTCCTTGGCTCTTATTGTCTGCCTTGAGTGGCTCTGGCTACAAATTCATATTTATAAAAACGTCCCAAAGAGCTTATATTCAGTGTTTTGCTGTTCCTATCTCCTTTGCAATGTGGAGTTATTTTGGGATGCTGAGCAAAGGTGGTTGTAGCTTTTAATAGCAGGAGAAAGTGGGTGGATCTGGGCACCCACAGCCCGAGGTGGGCATGGGGTTGCCTGGAGTGCAAGGGTGTGCCATACCATCAGAGGTGGGTTTTTTTGTTTTTCTGTGGCTTTCCCATTTTATTTCAATTGCTGGCCTAAACCTGAATCAGATTTGAACTTAAAGGAATGTCAGCAGCTGTAAAAAGAAAAAAAAGGTAGTTGTGCACAGCTTTGGTGAGGTTTTTTTTATGAATTGAATCTCTTGAGATGAAAGCTTCATTACTGCGAAACAATGAGCCCGCTACACTCTCAGTAGTACAAATGGGTTTCATTTGTTTTAGGAAGATACAAGCTTATTATTTTTAGTCTGTCCCTGTAGCAGCAGGAATGTTTAATGTGATAATCAATGTAATTGATGAGCTGAAAGTACAGAAAATTGCAACACTCTAAGCAATGACATTGACTACAACTGTACCACTGTTGACAGGGCTGGTGGATGGTTACAGGTGTAGGAAAAGGAGACTAGGGTCCCAAGTAGGGATGATCCCACATCATGCCAGGGACTATAAGAGGGCACCAGGCAGCTCCAGCACAGCCCTAGCAGCAGGGCTGCACCCTTCCCAGTGCCGGTGCGGCGCACCTAGCAGACAATCTGTGGTGCTTTGTCTCCGGTCCGCTGCTTGGATACTGTGAAACTGTTTGGTGAAGCTCTCCCATCTGAAACTCAGCCTGTGGCAAGCACCCACCGTGCATATTTTCAGCCTGAATTCTGTGGAAAGCACAAGCAGCAAACTTGTTAGAGGCCCTGCCAGCTGTAGGTGGGTTGCCTGTAGTCCTTTGGCCACTGCTCACCTGAGCCTGGCTGCATGCAGCTCCCACTCTGGCTTTGGGGAACTGCTGATCACCATGTACCAAAATCAACTGCTCTTGTACGTACAGGCATTTTCCCTGCTAACTTTGTTCCTTCCATGATACAATGAGGTGGTTTGGTTTTTTTTTTGCCTTTTTGCTCGTGATTTACTGTGCGTATTAGTCCATAGAAGAGTTGGGTAGTGAGGAATGTGGCTTGTTGGCTCTGCCCTGGCTGCTGCTCCTGAGGCAAGGAGGCAGACTGTGGGGCAGCTGGGCGCCCCGGGAGCTGCCAGGCATCAGCCTGGGTGGTGATGAGTGAGGAGAAATGTTTGTGACCGAGGGAAAATTGAATACATTTCAGAGATGCCCTGAATTTAGCAGCTTCAGAGGCTAAGCCTGAAAGAAACGACAGTCTGCAAGGGTGCAGTCAGGTTTGTTTTCAGCCCTCTCCATTTTAATTTGTTTCACTTAGGTGAGGGAAATTTCCTCTACTAGAAAAGCTGCCTTGTTCTACTGGTTTTCCAATAAATCATGGCTTTAGAGACCATAACCCATTTGGTGCTCTTCCTTTAGGAGGCTCCCATGCTGGGACAGGAGGGTCCTGGCTGGCAGCGTTGGAGTCAGTGCCCAGCACTGCACGAATGCGCCAGGCTTTCTCCCTCTGCCAGTCTTGCACACACTACTACAAAGAAGCCAGGTTTGTCCATTAACCAAACTCACTTCAGCATATGCAATCAGTTGTGCCATGAGTTACACTTAAGTCTATTGCAATCGAAGGGTATTTTGCTGAGGGAAACGACCGAGGCTGGAGCTGAAGGTATGGCTGCAGTGATGCATTGGCTGTGGCATTCAGCTCGTAATGCAATTGCTTACATTATAAAGCAATTATCAGGGTTTAAAATTCCAATAGCGTTTTGAAGGCGTATGTGCCTGGGGGTTTCCATTTGCAGAGATGTTTCTTTTATTGTACTTACTTGCCTAATAATATTACCATTTTAAACACATTGAGGTGTTTGAGAAACCTATTTGTGATCTTTGTTGAAAAACAAAGGCAATCCTGCCAGCTCCACACAGAATACTTACTCCATCACAAGCTGCTCCAAAGGTTCAATTTAGGTTTTGTGTGGTTTTAATGAGGTAAATCCCTGTAGAGTGCTTCCTGCTCCCTTCCTTAATTTTTGGCAGCACATCCTTCAGCTTGGGCAGAGGACTTCAGTGCTCTCTCTATCACTGCAAAAACATCAGCTCTTCCCTATTTGTCCAGCCCCTCCGGGAGCAGCAGTCACTCTTGCAGTGAATTTTCACCCCAAATAATACATACATCATTCTTGCAGCCCATTCCTGGTGCTCTGCAGACAGGCTGGCTGAGGGGGTGGGAAGGGTGAACTTTCTTCATCAGCTACTAAAGAACAAATTTGCTGCTTGTATTTTGAGGCAGTGGCATGCAGAAGAGCCGGGGCAGGGCTCTGGGCAGCTCCAGCCCAACCTAGAATGGCCAAGAACTGAGCTGGGTCCTACCGGAGGAGACAATTCAGACACCCCTTATTGCTTAGTGAAGGAGAAGATTTCTGCAGAGAGGGTGATGTCCAAAACTGGCAGTCCAATACCTTCTTGGACTGCTACAGTTCCCTCAATATCGACAATTAATAATTAGTACCAATAAACAACTTTATCAGCTGCAAAATGCGTATAAAACCATGAGTAATTTCCATAGTAAACCATAATCCTAACTTTTCCATGTAGGGATTCAAATGCTAGAATGATGCATACTTGATAGTACCATGTACATATGTGTCTTTGCATAAACCATATACTCTACTGGCAGCCAGTCTTGTTTCTGGGCTTCCACTGCTTGACTTATAAGCACTTACAAAATATTGATTACTCATGTGTAATACCCTTGTACTAGACAAACATTTCTGAAATGTCTCTAAGGGTATGTGGAATTCTATTTGCAATCCCCATTATAAATAATAATACAAAACACTCGCTGCTGAATCTGGCTGTCAGCAAGAAAATGCTAGGAACGAAAATGATTATTATTACTATTATTTGCACCATTCCAAAATCCATTAATTTTCTTGTTGCAGCGTTAGGTAATGAACACTTCTGCAGCAAGGTCACAATTCCGTTTTACAACAAATAACTATCTTTTCTCATGTATGATACACGAAGCATATTTCTTGCTTAGGGTACAATGTTTTATTAAAATTATTTTCCTTTGTTCTTTCTTACAGATTGTCTATTATGACTCTAAAGATTGTGTGCATGACATCTCTTTTTAAATTCAATGCATAATTATATGAAACAGAAATTCATCTAATGCTACATTAATAAACCTCTCATTTTCTTTGAACAGGGGTACATACTGCTGCTATTTACCTGACAACATGGGTTTAGTGAAGCTGCACAGAATTTCACAGTCTCTGACACATACATCGGATACAGGCAGAGCAATGAAGGAAATAATGTGAAAGCAAACTGTTCAGTTCAAGCCAAAAAGACTAATGGAAATAGTAAAAATAGTAAAGATGCGAAAGCAAGACCTACAGAAATAAATATCTGAGATGGGAACTTGGAGGAAAGGTTCACTGCAGCTGCAGGCACGCCTGGCTGAGTGTCAGTATGGGTTAATTTGCACTGTGACAGATGTCTTGGGAACAGACAGAGGCTGAAGAAAAGAGCCAGTGTCCCTGGGCCAGGTCTGCTCATGGAGCTGAGCCACTCTCAGGTGTCCTTGGAGCATCACTGATTTACTGCAGCTGTAGCTTTGGCGCTTGTGTTTAAGGATGATTATGCAATCCTCAACCTTTGGGTTTTTTAATCTTTGGTAATACAAAAAGCCTCAACCTCCTCCTGTCAGCACAAATACAATTTTGATTGACTGACCCTGTACTACTTGATCTGGTTCATCCACTTCAGCTGGTCTTGTTGCACCTCTGGCTCTCCCTTTGAACCCAATTTTCACTTGTTTTACTGTGACCATCTCTTGCTGGGCTTCTTGGAGCTCCTGCCAGCTGCCATGCTCAGGTGTCTCTAGTTCCCCCCTCCCAGCTCCTCCTGCACCAGGACTGCTCCTAAATACCCGCCCTTGCTGCCCTAAAAGGTGGTTTCACTATCTCCTTGTTGGGGCTGGAGAAGTCTCAAGGATGTCCACAACTGTTAAAGCATCCCTTGTCAAAGGACAGAGCAGCAAAGTGGTTTCTGCACTCTGGACTTGACTCTGAACTTGTGAGAGGTAAGTGCTGCTGTTCCCGTTTTGTAGATAGAAAACCTACTGTCTGGTAAATGTTGTGTGTTTGGCTCAAGGTCACAGTGCATATCTTTGAAATTGCTTGATAAACACTTCATTCTCGGCAAAGGATGTGCTTAGGGCTGTGATCTTATCCTATAACAAAAGCTGAGATATATTCCTCTCTCATTCAAGTCCAGTGGCATATTTTGCTCACACTTCATAATAGGCGGTAAACCATTAACTTTTCCTTCTGATATATGTTTTTAATTTCTTTATTCAGAACAAGTTCATTGCCACAGTGGCAGGAGTGAAATATGTGATACTACTGGAATTTCTTTGTAATTCAGCATTAATTAATGCCTGCTCCTTACATAGCATTAACAATAACGTGCCTAATCTGTCAGAGGATGTAGTGGAAAATTCTTCATTCTTTTCTAGCCAGTGAGAAGTGAGACTTACATTTTAGCCTTCTGTTTGAATCTGTCTCTTAAGGGTTTTGAAATGTTGTGAGGCTGTTGAATGTGGCACCCTTATTGTCCCACCCTGCGCCATGTAATTGGGATTCCAGTTGATCTCCTCACCTTGTCTTGTCATGTTTGTCAGCTGGTGCAGGGGAAGAGGCTTCATTTCCATGGAGACCATGATAAACTTTGTTAGAACAACAGGTCTGCCAGCTCTTATTTCCCTATTTCTAGCAGAGTTTTAGTTAAGTGTGTCACTTGATACCGCTCACACTCTTTGCCTTCCCTTGCATGGGTTGGACTCCTGGTCCCAAGGTGGGTCTTTAAGGTGCTTTTTCTCACCTGTCCTTTGTAATAATGATGTACTGCAAGTTTTGCTGATCTTTGGTTCTCTGGAGAATTAGACATGCAATTTAGCTAAACTGGCCATATGGTGGTAAAGCATACTAAAATCAAATTGCTATTTGTCTGTACTGTGAGATTCGGCTTAATGCTATCCCCAGGTTAAACTGTCCTGAAGTGTTGATTTTCAGTACACCTCCCTGCTGCTTTGGGTGGGCAGTGTGCATGCACGTCTTCAGCCCTGCCAGGGGAAAAGGAGGGGCCAGAGGCTGGGAAATCCTGACCTACTGCTCTTGGTAGAGACTGAGGAGTAGCCAGGCTGATGTTTAATGGATTATGAATGTTATGCAGCCCTCTGCATGTAATGCTCTCCAGGTCAGCAGCGGGATCAGGTAGACTTTAGGCCTTCAGCATCACACTGGATGCTTCTGTTTTGAGAATTAAAGGAGTAACTTGCTGTCACAAGTTGAAGGCTGTTGCTCTCTTCCTGACCCTTTTAAAGTATAGTATAGCGTCCATAGGAGTTCAATGTCCATAGGAGGCTGAAAACTTCATTAATGTACACAATTTAAACAAGAGATGGTGCTTGCTGTTCCAAGAGCCCCATAAGGCTGTGCAGGAGTGGGATGACATCGCATGGCAGGCTTCTGTGTGACCTTGCTATTGAAAGCACCATCTTGCTGCACTGGAGAATACCACTGGACTTGTGCATGAGCTCTTAATTTTTGCTGTTCTTAGGATGCTAAATGGCTAACTCTGGAAACCAACAGTTTTGAGTACGTTCATTTGCTCTAAGGTGCAATTTCCTAATGTGACCTTTCTTTAAAGGCAGGAAATTTGGTGGTCCATGCAGAGCATAGTGTTCCGTGGGGATGAGATCCCCCTCTCCAAGGCCATGTGGGACTTGGAAGCACATCTTTTTTTGAGGTCTGCATACTGCCTCTATGTCCCCTTCCCATGCCTGGATGGGGCTTCCTGGGTGCCGAGCACCTTGTTGTGCACAGCCGGCAGGTCCTGGCTGCCAGGGCAGCATAAATTGTCTGAGTGGCTCTGACCCTTCTTCAAAGGGGGCAGTTGAAATATTGATGCCACCTGGAACATGCCTGCACACATTGTAGGGTGTTGAACTGGTTTAATGTAATAAGCTCTTTCTGTCTTAAAAAAACCTAGATAAACACTTCCCCATAACTGGAGAAAAGCCACAATTTTAGCAGGAGCGTGCTAAGGGACCTTACAGACTTCATCATCTCTCTCTCCTGTTGGCATCATGCTGTCCTCTGCTAATAGCTCTATGGCTTCTTGGACCCACTTTAAAGAACAAGAGAGTTGTATCGCTGTGCTGAGACTATGCCCAAATGCTGGCATCATTCAGACTGTAAAAGGTAGGGGACTTGTGGGAGAGTTCAAAGCTATCCCTGTCTGGAACCTGCTGTCTGCTCCAGCCTGAATCCACCATTGCATAATTTTGCATGCCACAAAGGGAATTCTCTTGGACCTCCCTGGATCAGGCAGTGGAGTGAATCAGCTGCCTACCAGCCTGCCTGGGCAGTGGTGGGTTGCTCCTTTGCTGCACAGTACTTCATCACAGTTTGCACTCTACATGGTTGGGATGGCCTTCCCAAAACTTGCTGTGGCCCAGATCAGAAACACCCTGTTCCTGACGACAGCCTGGGGAATGGGACAGCCTTGTGGTGTGCAGAGTATGTCAGGAGCTTGCTCCTCACCTTGCCCCCATGGCCATCTCTGCCTTGCTGTGTGCATCTGAGCTTGAGGAGCAGGTTTGTTGGCTGAGATAGATGCATTTGGGGAATCCTTCACCCTGGCAAGAGCCATCTCTTTGCTGCTTTTCAGTATTCCAGCCCTGCTTTGCCCAGGACTTATGCAAAGCAGGAATCACAAAGCCAAAGTCTGGGGCAGTTGCAGGTTGGGAATGAGGTAGAACTTTGAGATCTTGTGCTCCAGGGATGTCCAAGAGGCACTGTGTCTAACTGCTCAGCACCAAGAGAGCAGTGAGAGCAGACTGCTCCTTTCATACCTCTGTGCTTCCACATGGGAAAGAAAATTGGAAGTGACAGTTATTGTAGTTTGCCACCCTTGCTGTCCGGGACTTGGCTGGGAGATGGCACTCATTGTTGCAGCCAAGTCTGCCATCTCCTGACCCAGCAGCTTTGGTGGGAAAATTCAGAGGGAGGAATGTTGGATTCTGCTCCATCAACTTTCCATTGGCAAAGTTTATTTTTTGTCTAATTTGGAACACTTGTAGATTTTGGTCAAGAAAAATGAACAAAGAAAACTAATGACTGTACCCTGAGGGCAATGGCATCAGCCTCCCTATACTGCATCTAACTTATTGGCACTGAGGGGGGCTAAATGCAAACTCCAAAGGTAACAGAGGCACTTTGGTAGCATACCATACCCCTTATAAATGTTCTTTGCAGAACCCCCCTACTTTAAACCTTCCCCTTTGCTACGCCCGCTGACAAACATAGCCCTGATTTAATACAATGATGCATTTTCAAAGTTCTGATTTGCATCTGTCTGCTGAATTCATATGCAGAAGTTTATGTGAAGAAGTGAATTGCTCAAATCCCTAATTAATTTGGTTATCAGTAAGGCCTTTCTAATAAAGATAATATACATCAGCACAGCTGGCAGGGATTTCTTTTTTTTTACTGGGGTAGTTTTTCATTGAGTCCAGAGTAGATGTTCTTTGACAAATCTTGTCAGAGCTGTCAGTCTTAATGGCTGGAATAGTCATTTAGCTTGTGAAACAGCAGAGCCATTCAGTGGCTCGTGGGTTTTGGCATCATGCTCAAGTGTTCTCCAGTATTTCCTCCTTTTGTCAATTGATCTGTGGCTAATTCACTAACTTTTTCATAATGAAAGAGCTGCTCCCTCAAGGTATCTCTTAACTGCTGCTGTTCAGACTCTTATGACAGATGCTGCCTACTTTCACTGCAGGATGTGATCAGTTTACCTGGCTGTATTATCAGAGAAATATAGATGGAGTTAATATTTTGTCCTTAGTTCACCTGAATAGTTTGTGTTTTACCTTTCCTTTTCAAAAGTTTTTGAATCAGACTTCTTCTCTTGACTTTCCAGTTGTAATTCTGGACCAAACTCAACTCTAAGAAATAAGCCACGCTCTGTGTGTTTTGTGTGTAGTCTCGTATGACAAGTTCGTTCATTATGGGATAAGCTGCTGCTTGCTGTGCCACCACCAGTTAGTTGCATATATCTTGAGCATCACAGTCTCGTCGAGATGCCCACGTCCTATGGCTGTGAGGCCACAGCTGCAATGTTTGCTTGCTATCATGATGACAACGACCTTGTTTCCCTGGCTGGGCTTGTATGCACCATGTTACACAGTGGTGACTTCCCTACAAATGGGGTCAAGCAGGGAATTCAGAAACAGCTAGCTTGTGCTCCTTAACGTGTGCTTTGCAGGACTGGTGGATCCTAGTCCTGTTGTATCAGCTTTAAGTTAGTAAGTGGTGGGAGTGTTTTGTTTTTTTTGGTTTTGGTTTTTTTTTGTTTAAAGTGTCTGTTGCTGATCTTACACATCAAACTCCAGTGTCTGTTGCTGACGCTATCTTAATGAGTTGGTTAGTGTTTGTGGAGATCTCAGCAGAAACAAAAATAGGTAAATGTTATATAGTTTGTTAAGATCTGTGTGTGGGCTTTATCTAATACTGACCTTGCAAGAAGTCCTTGGATGGTGTGAACTGGCTCTTATTGCTAGTGGAGAAAATAAAGTTGAAGCAGTTTATACCAGCTGAGCATCTGGTCATTATATCTAATGTTGTAAAAGCTGCTGTGGAAGCGCAGGCTAAAATGGCTATACATCTTTGATCCCTCAGCAATAAGAGAGTCTCTAGTAATATCTAAGATTAGGGTTATAGAGAGCTCAAATTTTATCTACAGCCTGCTAAGGTCTGCTTACAAAATGCTTCAGTTCAAAGAGGAAAGTACTACATGGCCGTTCCTGCATCTCTACTCCTTCACCATGCCTCTTTTTGGCTCTTCAATGTGTGCATGTTGTGCCTTCCCAGTCTGACTTTGCAGAGCTCTGGGCTGAAGGTCAGCACTGCTGGTTGCACCCATCTAGTGTTTCTAGGGGAGGCAGTGCAGCTGGGTGGCTGGGAGGTGCCACTTGTTTAGAGAGCTGCCTGTCTTTGGGGAGCAGCGATGGAGCTGGACTGGGTTTGAGTGATGGTGTAGAGCTAAGTTAGAGGAATATACCATCCTGCAAGACTGGTGTTGGTAGCTTTGCTGTCAGCTGGCTGTGTGGTGAAAGGGACTTCGTATTTCCAAGTGGCTTTAATCACTTGTGTTCTACACTGTGGGAGAGGGTGTAAAACAGAACTGCACGAATAAAACTGAAAATGATTGAACTAGTAGCATAGTTGCAGGATCTTAGTTTCCAAACCAACATATGCCCCAGCAATTGTTTCTGGGCTCACTGTGTATATATGTGTTTTGTTAAAAGGAAGTAATGAGAGAGCTTTCAAATGCCAAAGCAGAAAGCTGCTAAAGCCAGGAGCCAGCCTGGCTCTGGCTGCCTGGGCCAAGCCTGCGATGGCTCCCCATGCTCTGTTGGAAAGACAGTGCGTTTAAGTTATTCTTCTTCGGGAAGAAGAATATCGGGAGAAAGCATGATTCAGACTGCAAAGCAGAACAGGGTGAATTTGGAGGATGCTTGCCAGAGTCTTGTTCTTTGAGAGTCGAATCCACTCTGGTCTCCTTTATCATAATGAAAAAGGGTGGATTTGGTAAAGGTTGGTGTGTTTCAATGATGGATGGAAAACAGTTTCCTTCCCTCTCAACTTGTGGCAGTAACACCATGTATCTGTTAAAAAGTTTCTTAGTAAACTATGTGCATTTCTCCCATAATATTTGAGACTTAGGGTGGCTTGGAGACTGCAGGAAACTTTTACTGTCTTGTTTGCCCTTCCCCCAGCAATGCACATGCACAAAAGACAATTTGGAAACATTTGTGCCTTTTGATTGACAATAGAAATCTTCTCTTTGAGTTTTGGCAAAAGGTTGCTGGTCCCCAGAATGCCTTTCAGTTAACTCATTTCATTTGCATGACTAAACAATGGTTTTGGGTTGCTTCATTATGAAAGATTTGTGGAGCTCCGAATGTGTTTCACTGCTGGAAAAAAAAAATCTAGCAGTAAATCAAGCTTCTGTGTATGGCTGAATTCTGTTAAACTAAAAAAATTTCAATAGCAACAATTCCTTTTATCCCTTCAAATGTAGCCTTAGGCAATAGGAAGCAATGAGATGCTACAAGCCCCAGAAGAAGCTGGGTGTGGATGGTGGAAACAAGGAAAGATGCCTTTGTTTAAGAAATAATCCTGGTTACTGTCAACGCAATAATGTGAAACGCTGATGATTCACTGCTGGAACTTGCTGCCACATCAAAAGTATTGCCATGAATTATTTAGCAAAACTAATTGGATGTTAATTTTGCTATTGGAGATAAGCAGCCATTGAGCTTAAACCGAAAAAAATCAATTTAAGTATGTGATAGTACTGATATCCCTTAGAACTTGCTTGGGATCATCGACAGTGCTCCCTCCTTTACACTGGTTTTATGTTCTTCAGTTGGTACTAGTTTGATCTGGGATGTCCAACAGACCCCAGCTCTCTGAAATGTTACATGCAGGAGTAACTCCCCCTGTATTTCCAGAGTAGGGGACATCTCGAACACATTTTTTGTCCTTTCTGGAACATTTGCAACATTTTTGGGCAGTAAATTTTGGGTTGCTCTGTGCAGTTGGTACAACTTGTAGAGGAGGTGCCATGGATCGGCTGAGCCACAGTGCAAGCGAGCCAGGATGTAACAGAACTGGAGAGCTGGAAAGTAGCTCTGCGATGGAAGCTAGGAAACAGCATGAAGAGGTTGTGTAGGCTAAGAAACCTAGATTTGGTCTATTGAGGTCAACATCATCTACTGGGGATTAGGTAGGATCAAGTCATTAATGAAAAGGATAATTTATACCAGTTCTCTAATCTCTGCAGACAGAGTAGATGACATACTTCTGCTATTGACTCTTCTAAATATGTTTTTGTGAAGAGGTGCAGGGAAGGGAAGGATGGGCAGCAGACTGAAGTTGTCACTGATGCTTCCTGACCGCTCTTCTCTGCTGGTCCAGCAACAGTTCTTGCAGATATTTTGTATGCCAAACTCAACGTCTGTTCTGGGAGCCTCACTGCAAGGATCCATCAGCTCCCTCTGAGTCAAGCAGAGCAACCTGTGCCAGCTTCAGCATTTCACTGCCATACCAGGGGGAGGATGGTGATCTACAGAGTCCACTCATTGCTGAAATTATTCCTGGAGATATCATCATGAGCGATAGAAGCCTCCATTGCTGTAGTTCAATAATTTGAAAGTACTAGAAAAAGCAGCATCTTTGGGGGATGCCCAAACTCTGGTCTTAGCTAAGTGGTTTAGCCTGATTGCCTCCATGGCTCACACAACCAAAGTATTTGCATGGGCACTGGTGTGTGACAGAGCTGAAGCTGCAGGCTGGCAGGTCCTGCTGCTCTGCAGAAAAGGCTGAATTTTGAATAAGCAGAATAACCTGTCATTTTTTCTTGTTGGCTACAACTAGGAGCGTGGGGGGGAAGTATCTTTCTATTTGGGTATACATCTGAATGACAAAAAAAATAATATTCAAAGGTAAATTGACCAACCAAGGATTATTTACTGCATAATTACCCATTTGCTCCATGAACAAATGGATTTGCCATCTTGTAAAAGCTGCTTCACATCAGGTGGATGTGCAGTAAGCTGTAACTCCATTTGATGTCTCCAGCAGTAGGAAAGAGCTCAGTGGAATTTTTTGGCTTCAAAGTACTCAAATCTTTCACAGCGATGGCTGAAGTCAGAGCCACAGTTTGGGCTGCAGAGAGGAGGAGGACTAGGACTTCTGAAATTGTCTCTCTTTATTTTAAAGCTCATAAAATAATATTTTGATACTTCAAAACCTGAGCTCTTGGGCTGTGTTTTGAAGTAGTTTTTTAGGTTTAAAATGTCCTTTAATTTTTGAAATAAGCTAGAATTTAAAATACTTGAAATGGTATCTGGATTTGATTATTTAAATGAAAAATGGACCTTTCAGATCAACTTCAATTAAATTTTTCCTCTGACCTGCTTTGTCTATCAGACTGGAAACTTCATTTTTGGTCCATCTCTACAAGAGCAATCAGATACTCAGCAAGTGGAAATACAGGTGCTGCTTCTGGCAGTGTCCATCCTGGACCATCAGCTGGGAGGGTGCAAAGCTAGGCTGGCCATAGGAAGAGTTTGCACCAGAGAATCCCCTGCTGGTTTTTGAGGTACAGAAGGGTGGCGTTTTGGTACACAACTGCATTGCTTTTCTGGACAGAGCAAAGTAATAAAGCCCAAGTGCTCTGGTGCTGGCAGTTTCAACATGGATATCAAAGGTTGTCTCTCACAATGATCTTGCTTTTATTGCTGAAACATGACACTCCAAATTACTCAGCTGTGCTGTCTGGAGCCATTAGCTGTGTGTGAGTGTGTGTTCCTGGCTGTACATTGCAGGGCTGTGTCTTGCTCTGCTCTGCACACCGTGACTGTTGCCACCGTTGTCGTCCCCTGGTGCAAAGGTGTCCATCCACTCTCTCTGGCACTCTGTTGTGAGGAACCTTAACACTAAATTAAAGGTGAAGTTGCTGTGGATATCAGTCTCTCTCTTGATGCCCATGTTCCTGTTTTTCTGGACGCTGCTGTCACAGGAGCAGGCAGAGCAGAGACTTGGCTGCAGCCCATGTGCAGTAGCTGCAGGGCTTGGGAGGGAGGGAAGGTTCTGCTGCCCACAGCTATGGTGCAGTGGAGGTCAGATGGGGGCAAAAGCCACATAAGCTGCTCCAGCCTTCAGCGATGCATGGTTGCATTGGAAGTGGCTTCAGTCCTGCTATACGAGAGGTTTTGATGTACTTTCCTCCCTGCTCCCATACCCATTCAAGGACAGGATGATAGAGCTGAGCTTGTTTAGCATAGAGAAGAGAAAGCTTTAGGGAGACCTTAGAGCAGCCTTCCAGTACTTACAGGGGGGCTACAAGAAAGCTGGAGAAGGGCTCTTTATCAGCAAGTGCAGTGATAGGAAGAAAAGGTAACATTTTTAAGCTGAAAGAAAGGATAGATATATCGATAAAAATTTTTATATTTGAAGTTAGGAAGAAATTTTTTACTGAGAGTGCTGAGACACTGAAATGAATTGTCCTGAGGAGTTGTGGGTGCTCCATCCCTGTAGATACTCGAAGTCAGGTTGGATAAGGCTTTGAGCAACCTGATCTAGTAGAAGGTGTCCCTGTCTGTGGCAGGGTGGCTGGAACTAGATGATGTTTAAGGTCCCTTCTGACTCAAACCATTCTGTGATTCTGCACGACATCTTCCCTGCTGTATGGGTAATGTCTCTTCTAAAACCTTTCTGGAAGTTTGAATTTTGATTTGCCTCTATCATTAGTGAGAAATAGTGCACTCTGTAGCCTTTGAAATCAATGTCTAAAATACAAAAGCAGCATCTTTGATTACACTGGATTTGGCCTCTGCTAGGTAGCTCTTAGTCCTTCTGCTACGGCAACTTGCTCAGAAATAATGTTATCAGATTAGCATAACCAAAGTGAGAATAGCTTCTAAAATACTGATAGAGATAAAGAAGCATAATCAGATGCAACATGCCTGTTTTTTCTGGCACATGCAAAGAGATGTGATAGATGGTCACCCTGGCAAAGGCAGATAAGAAACATCTTGAGGTAGAGGGAAGAAAAAAGGAAGCTATTTCTTGTGGCCTGTGTGTAATAGCTTGTAGAATGCTACATATTAAACTCTATATTATTTTTAGTCTACCTTATTGTCAGCCTATAGCATTCAGGAGCATTTATGACTTGGAACAGGTTTTATGTGCATTCTTTTGTCTTTTGTGTCACTTTACAGCTCTGTGACACCCCAGCGATGCTGTGGTAGGGTATGGAAAACACAGTGGGATCTTTTCCATCAAAGGTAGATTTAAATTTCAAACATGTTTCTGGCAAGGCAAGCCCTTTCCTTCACTGTCCTCTTCACCTTATCCATTTCAGAGTGTGCCCAAGTCCTGAGAGACCTCATGTTCTCAGCAAGACCTCTACATAATTTTGACTGTGGTTCTCTAAAGCCTTGTGTGCATATATTGCACATATATCAGTCGTCCCACTCCTATAGCACTAACTGTGTGGATGCTGATAGGAAGGATGATGATGCAAGGCACTTATGGAGGAGGAAGGAAGCTTTGCTCCTTGCTTGAGGTCTGTGTTCCCCATGAGCGCTGTGCATAGCCTGGGCTGGGGGCTGCTGCTGCACTTGTAGGCTTGAGTTAAGGCAGCAAGCAGAGTCCAACAAACAGTCGTAGCTCAGTACTGGCTGTTTGACTGACTGCATGGCTGATTTTCTACTTGGCAGTTTGTCCTGTCCCTCTCCCCATTTGGAGAAGGTATTTTATTGGGGGAATAGCCCCAAGAAACAGTTTGATCCCAGCACTGGGTATTTAAAGCCGGTGAATTGGTGTGGTGCCTTATAGCCTCTTACTGCAGTTTATTTTATTGGACCTTCTTTTCAGATGAACAGGGCCGTCAGGGGCATATTTGCTACACCTTTGTTGTATTTTGTATGGTAAACTACCAGCTTAGGTAGTGATGGGTCTAAAGCTCATGTCAAAGTGATAACAGTAGACCTAGAGAGCATAAAACATGAGCAGGTCAAAAGCTTTAGGAGTTGCATGTGAGCATCCAAAAGCAGAATAAAATACAGAGTTTTTCCCACCTGAAGTGGGAAGTGGTGCCTGTTAAATTTGTAAATAACTGTTGGGAGAAAGGCTAAATTCAGCAGTGAGCTGTCAGTGTCTGGCCTCCCCTGCTGTAAGCTAGCAGCCAGACCATTTTCTGTGGCCCTTGGGATAGGCAGTTTCCTTCATCCCCACATGCAAGGAGCGTGATAGTATGGAATTTTTCTCCTCTAGGAGGATTTGCAGGCAGAAATTTGACCCCCGCTCTGCTTTTCCTGAGCAAAGGGGACCCCTGGAGCTTCACTGCAAACTGTCTGTGAAGATAAAGGCCCTGAAGTCACTTAAAAATCACTACCGCTGTTAAAAATGTGTATTTAAAGCTGCTTTATTTCTAGTCATTGTTGTGTTCTCTGGGTCTTACTGCCTCTTGATAGCGTGGGTGCTGGAAGTAAATGTTACCTTGACAGTGTATCAGCTTAGCTGCCCTGCAGTTATAACTGATTGAGCAAAACAATGATGCTTTGACTGGTAAAGGAGTCCCTTTCAGATGCAATTTAAGAGGTTATTGGTGAAAGCAGGAGGGATGGATTTCACAAAAATGAGGGCACATTAGGGTTGAGTTCTTTCCACTTCCCATGTGCATTGTACGATACAGCACAAATGGTAAAATGAGTAAATAAGCTGTCTGCTTTACAGCTGAGTTGGGAAGGGTTTGTTTTTTTGCACATCTGGAATTCGCTGACCCTCCCCTGCAAGCTCTTTTGGAGTGTGTTCCTACTCAGCCTCTTGATGCTGCTGAACATTGTTCTTGCTTGGCCTCTTGATGCTTTTGAGCCTTTTTCTCTTCTGAAAGCCCTGTTACTTGCAGCATCAAAGCAATTAGCTAGGGTAGGAGCCCCTTGGATGGCTGTCAGAGCCGCTGTGTGGTGGAGAGCATGATGGAGAGGCAACAAGGAGCGTTGAAAACTGTCTTGGGCGTGCCTAAAGGGTTGGACAAGTGGACAGAGTCTGGAGGGAGAGGAAAGGAGAAGAATTAGAGAAAGAGGGGCCAGAAACTGCAAGAACAGCCCTGATTACATAGATCTCCGGTAGATAAAGGTTGTCCTGAAGAGCTAACATAGAGTTGGAGCTCCAGAAAATCAATCCCCAGGAGTTTGTGTATTGATCTGTTTGGAAGTATTAACCTCGGGAATTTCTCCATCTACGCTTGTTTTCATTTGAGTGCATGTTCACAGGGATTGATTTTCTGAAGATCTGAACATTGAATTAGGTGTTTTTCTGGATGCACTGATTCAAACTTAGCTTTTGTAAGGAGGCATCAACTGGGATTTCACTTAATTTGACTTTGTTATTGAGATTCACTGACAGTAAGCGGTAGGTTTGTTGACTGTGTTTTCCTCAGTAGCCCTTGAAAGGGCGGAAAGCTCTTTTATCTGTAAGGCTTAACTGTATTTTCACTCAAGTACTGTCAGACATGGGGGCCAGACCAGCTATCCCTGTGCAACAGAGTTGTGTGGCATGATGTGGGGCTGAATTCCTACCCCAACAAAACACGGTGACCTCTTGACAAGTAAAGACACTGAAGTAGTATCTTTTCCTATGAAAAATCATGTGCGTAGATACCTATGGCGTGCATGGGAGTGCATGTCTGCATGTGTATATGTGAGTACATATATATAGTTTCTTCCCAGATTGCTTTGTTGTGCTCTGGCCATAGAGGAGTGAGAGTAGAGCCTTAACTAAAGGGAAAGCCAGGTGACCCTGTGCAATTCTGGTGAAAAACTTTTTTGTGGAGAGAAGGAAGTCACAGGGTATACTAGAGGGCTCCAGGAGAGACTTCCCCACTACATCTTGGTGGTGCTGTCATTCTCCCCGCCAGTTTTGTTGGGTGCAGTGATGCCTGTGGCTCTCTGAGATCACCAAGCCCTCTTAAGGGAAAGAGTAGATATCTGTGCCCAAATCACTAAAAGGGGTGTTAATACGGTCTTGCTTTCCCTGTTTTTGTCCCTCAAGGGCTCTCTGCATGTTCCTGTGCACTGCTTGTCACTTAGCCCCTGTGGCCCCAGGTTGGACTGCTCTGAATCACAGTGAGACTGCTCCAAAACCAGCCGAAAATGGACCTACTGTGTAGTTACAGAAATAATAGTGACTTTGTCCTCTGTAGGCTTAGCATGTCTTTACCTTGAACCCCTGAAGCGCTTGACATGCAGGGGTCAAGTCAGAGTGAGATAAAGTACAATTCATTTCAGTGGTGTTTTGTATGCAGGGTCTGAGCTCAGCCGTGCTGTCTTCCCAAAAGCTGATAACAAACAGATATGGAACACCTTTGAAATGTTAACTTATCCTGAAAAGGGTATTTCTTAAATACTTCTAAGCAATGCAAAGCTTCATCCTAGACAATCTGTTCCCTTCTCTCTATTTTAATAAGCAAGAAACACAGCCTATAGCTGGGAAAGATGCGACAAATATTTTCATGTTTGCACAGCTCAGGAAAGAAGGGATGCTGCAGAAATTAAAAAAACCTCTGCTTCAGAATACTGAGATGAACAGACAGCGGAGAAAGCTGGGAGCAGGGTGGTCTCAGGCAGGGGCGCACCTCTCCCTCTCAGCCCCATCCTTTCCCTATGGGCTGTAAGTGGCTGCGTAGGCTGTGCCCTTCCAGGGGATGTTTTATTTTTGACCTGCCTTGCAAAAGCAGCCGGAAGACCAGGCTTCTGTCATGCCAGGCTCCGTATAACACAATATGCACTTGCTCTCCCCAGCTGCATTATCCCCGTGCTCCTTCCAAAGCTGGGTTTACTGCTGAACTCCTTGTGTGGGTACACTGTGACCCATTTCAGTTCAAATGAACTAGGTTAGCTAAAGCAGTGTAAAATGTAGGTCTCTTGCTATTTTGCCTTGCTTTGAGTGAAACCCATTGGATGCAGAAGACCAGTCCCTCAGCTGATGTAAGTCAGTGTACCTTCTTTGACTTTGATGGAAGCTTGTCTCTTTGTTCCAGCTGCAGCTCTTGCCTGGCATCTGCTACAGTCTCTCCTGTGCAGTGTTTATTTTAATAGCCTGATAAAACTATCATTCTCGGAGGGAGAAAGCGGCTTGTAGCTGTATGTTTAGCAAAAATCTGCACCCATACAGATTCCATAAGTATTTGCTTCAAAGATGTAAATACCACATTACCCAATTAAAGTAGCGTCCTTAATAATTTATCAGGCAATTAAAGTATTCATTGCCCTTTATCCCAGAGAGCTCCCCCGGTGATATATAATCTGAACCTAAGTTAAAATGCTATAATAAATGAACAGTGGTGCAATGTATCAAACATAATGAGAACATTAAAGCAATGAAGGGTGTTTTGTCACGAATGGAGGATATAACGGAGTTAGCGAAGCTAACTTAATTTCTGGAAATACCACTGCTTTTGAGGAGTGAGGCATGGAGAAGGGATGTCTGGGGAAGAATCACAGTAATGTGTTCCAGGGAAAACCTGCCCATTGCAAAGTTAGAGATGAAAAAGGTCTCTCTTCCCACTTGTTATTAATAAGCCTCTTGAGAATGTCATAAGAAAGGGAAATGAGCAACTGAAAGAGAGGGACTATAGCAGGAGCAGTGTTTTGGCTTAGCTGTGACTGCTTGTGATAGCACAATATTGCCTTATACTTGTGTAATGAAAAATGCAAAAGAAAAAGGGGATAAGAAAAATAAATATTTTTGTTACTAATTCTGGCCTCAATGTTTTTTAAAAAAAAAATGAGCCAAGAGGTTAGGAGTCCAGTTCACACAGAGTTGTACTGTAATCAGATTTGGAAAGTTCATTTCCTTTCTGAAAATGTTAGTCATTGCTATAAAAATGTCAGAGCCTCGGTGGTATCAAATCTCCTGTCTGTGTTGTTGCCTCTGCTGTTGGGAGCTGCTTCTGGTAGTATTTTGTGGTATGAACGTGCACCCAAAAAAGCGTACATAATATAAACATAGAGTTGGGATGTTTTGAACTGTGGATGGTGGTAGGATGATGATTTCATCTTCCCAATTGTAAATAGTACCTTGAGATGGGGACATGATTAAGGGCCTTTGTTACCACTTTTGGAGAACTGTCCTTGAGGCACTCAATTCTACATATGAAAAAGGATGGGATGGAAGTAAATGGAGATATGAAAATTATGGTCCTACAGTTCCGAGCTCGGAGGTTCAAATATATTGCTTTAGTGAGAAAAATCCTTATGAGACTTGTTCTCTGACCAGAGTTTTTGAGATGCACTTTACGAACATCCAAGCTACATTGACTGTGGGTGTGCACATAGCATCCTTTGAAAATGAGTTGTTCCAACACTGCTTTTATTGGACGTTTATGGCAATGTGCATTATCTTCCAGTTTAAGAAAGAACTACCTTGTTTGAGATACTATTCCATGCTTGCTAGCTTATTTGTAAGCCTTTGTAGACCTGTATGATACCTATGGAAACTATGGTCATTGGTCATTAGTACCGGAATCTTAGTGGAGCATCTTAGATCAAAAGAAGCCATTGGACCAAAAGGAATGTTGTGGAGTCCACTGCATGCACCAAGGACAGGAAGGACATGGGCTCTATTCTTGTCTCAGTTATTGGCTTGCTCTCTAGCCCTGGATGCTTTGTGCTATTATTTTTCCTTTGCTTTTTTGGTCTCCTGTGAACTCTTGGAGAACGAGCAGCTGCTTGCTGCAGGATTATGCACTTAGCACTGTTCCTATATGGCAACTTGTAACAATAGCAGGGAACACTATTGCATAGTGAGCTTTATATTAACTAATTTGGAATGGATTATATGGACTAGAACAGTGTAATTGAATGAAGGGCTCATCTTTTCTCCGCCACTTGCAGTATACATGAACTCCATTTATTTATACTGCCTTGCTTTCTCCTTTGTGTAATGCAAGGGAGAGTCAGCCTCCTGTTACCAGTTCCCAAAAGACTTTTAGGGCTAGTATCTGCTCTTTACTACATATCGGAAAGCTTTTGTAGTTATTGCTGGTTTCTGGAAGAAGCTACATCCCAGACATACAGGCAGCTCTGCCATCCTAGCCTGCACAGCAGCATCTGTGCGGCTGCTCTGCACTGCGCTGCCTGCCCTCCCTGGAGCAATAGGCTGGGGAGATGGACACTTGTTGGCAATCCTCTGTCCTAGTTTATAAAATAACCACATCTATGGGGATAAACCAGTTGGATTTGTCAGGTCATTTCAGAATCAGCTTTTTCAGTGGACAAAACAATAAATAAAAGCATGAGCTGTAAAACATGCTTTTAATGTGATTCTTAATAAACATAACTTTTTGATAGTTTAACTTGCCCAGCTTTTAGTTTTTTTTATGTTAAAGCAGACATCTCCCTCTCAGCTTGAGAAAGGCACACAGAAAAAGCAATATTCCTGTATCTGCTATTAGGAGCCAACATGTCCTTCTCTCCCCCTTTGCCTTTTGCGGTTGGTTCCCTTCTTTTCTTCTTTTTGCAAATGAGCATTTGGATACCTTTCAGCCCGATGGGGGACTACAGCTGTTCTTTCCCTCCTCTTCATTCTGGTCATATGGCTGACATTTCTGCTGTGTACCTAAATTTTCTCATTCCTGGAGTCACTCTACTTTTCTTTGCACCCTTTTGAAGACAGAGCTGTAAGACCTTTTGAACTGTTATGAGATTTATAAAAAACTCTCGGGCTTTTTAGGGCAGTCATAACTCTTTTCTCTTAACATGCTTAAATAAAAAATGGTTTCTGTGGTTTACTGATGCTCCACCTCACTGCAGGATTATAGGGACTGCTCAAGGTCCCCCTGCAGCTAGATACCGCTGTTATTTCCTTTGTATAACTGCTATTCCTTGGCATAAAACTTAGAAGATGGCTTGAACCAAAGCCAAAGATCCAATATCCTATCCCAAGAAAATCAGGAAAAAAATCAGCTTTAAATTTGCTCTGGAAATATCTGATTTATGATGAACTTATGGGGGGTGGGAATGGGAACTGCTGCCTCGCAGAAACCACAAGAATCTCAGTAGCTTACAAGAGAAGTGTTCTTTTTGATGACTGCCTGAATCCTCCTTGTGTCATATAATTTATGTTAATTAAATGCTGATGGAATCTGAAGAAGCATATTGATGGAAGATGTATTTGAGATACTGTTATTAATTCATCATTCAGTAGGTAGTGCGTGAAATAATATATTCTTGGGCTCTCATTTAGGACATTTCATTTTCAATATTACCAACATGTCTCTTTCCTACAGAAATAACCCTTTAATCTACCATTAAAAAAACCAAATGAACCAGCCCCAGAAAAACAAACCCAAATACCTCAAAACAAAACGCAACACTACAAAAGAAGCAGCAACAATCTCTCCAAAACATTCATTGGAGGCAGCTCTAAAGTAAAAGTTATTTACACACTTTTAGAGCTATAGCACATCCTGATCACAATTCTCCAGGCAAAGAGACAATAAGATGTTAGTATAGAAATAGTTACTACATTCAGGTGTGAAAGAACTTCTAAACACAATAGCTTGTGCTTTACTGCATCCCAGACTTACGTTCTGGTGAGCATAAGGGCATGGCAATCTTTCTGGAAGCTCGGCAAACCTTCATGTTGTACCAAGCTCACCAGCAGTGTAGGTAGTTTGAGGCCAGGACTTGGCATCCCCCTTCCAGCCTCATGTGAGCTGAGGCTGGCTGCAAACTTGACTGTATGACAAGGTGATGTTGGGACAATGGTGTGGTGTCTGCTTGATGCAGATGGCCTGGTACTGTCCCAGCAGGAAGCTGGTGGCCTCAGGTCAGGAATAGTCTGTGTCCCTGCTAAGCCCCTCCTCCTTCCAAGATTTCCACTTGCACCAGTGCTTGGGGGCTTGTATTAGCTGACCCTGAGCTGCCACTTTGGTACCTTGGCAGCCAAAAGCATGGAAAAAGGGGCAATCTTGCCTCAGCTGTTGGCTTATCACCTCTCTTGCACAGTGGTGTAATTGAGTAGCTAAGCCAGGTGAGCCCAGAGAGCATCCCAGACAGTGCGCTGTTGCTGTGCCCACTGCCACTGTGGATGTTTGACCAAGTGAGGCACAAAAGGAAAGATGGTTTGGACCCTTGACATCCTCAGCTAGAGCTGAAATAGGAAGCAAACTGCATAAAACAGTAGAATGGAATATTTTGGAGAACGAAAGACTAAGTCTAATACAAACCTAAAAGTTTGCCTTCACTTAAAGGGGGGGAGCATTTCTATTGACCTCTGTGTTTTGTATCTGTGCTTGTAAGTGGTCCTGAATAGTTGGAGGGAGGGAATAAAAATGTGTGAGTCAGTTTCTCTCCATGTCTTTATACTCACTGGTGGTAGAGCTGGTTACATAGACCATCTGTAAATGTCCACCGAGAATTTTATAAGCTCACTTGGGGAATCAGCAGCACCCAGAAACTTAACTGCTTCTGCTATCCTGAGCTGTATTGGAAGAAAGGAGGCAGTCTAATCTCCAAAGTTTACTGTTCCTTGCTAAGGATTGGCTCTGTAACCTGCACCCACTTATTATGCTTAGTGTCACCAAAAGGAAAGACTGATAGACACTCTGAGATTCCCTCAGCTGAGGGACAGGGGAGGTCTAATGGGAAGGCTGTGGCATACAATTCCCACTGACTCTTGTGTCCCTACAGGGGCTTTGGTGCTTTCATGGGACCACGTGAAATTGGGCCCTGAGTTGTCTGCAAAAGTTTTAAGGGGTTCACTCAAGGCATACAGCTTTCTCTCCTTTATAAAAGCATCATTGCTTCAGGAGGTGGGGAAGCGTTGCTGTTCACAAGTATTACGTTACTGCGTGAAGATGTTCACACTTTCCCCATCGCTGCATTGAGCCCTGGGGACGAGTTCAGAAACAATGGAGAAAACCGTAATGATGAGCTTCTCTGAGACAATTACAAACATAACGGGGAATGGAATGAGGTAAGCAATGAAAATTAAGGTGAAACTTCCTGACTGACTGAAGCTGAACTAATTGCGGGCACTGCTTGAAGGAAGCTGTTCCATCTTCTACTCTTAGATGTACAGGTTTTGCCCCTTTCTTCACCCAATACTGTCACATGGGTGGCAAAATGAGTTTTCTTTAGAACTGTGGGGTTAGTTTTCATGTGGATCACTGAGCTGAAGTTAGTGGGAGATTTCTGCTCTTGCTTAAGATAAAGTTTCAGCGTTGCCAAACTGTGCTGTACAGTTGAAAGTATAATGTGGCAACTGGTAACGCTGTAGGTTGGATATATGGATGTATGTGACAACTATGCTCTTTCTCAGTGGTGGGGAAATTTCTGGCTTCTTAGTGCTCATAAGCAGCTGGAAGTATTGGATATTAGCTTTTAGCCTCCAGGGACCTTTTTATTGCACTATTGAGAGAGAAATTAAGATCTGGGAAGAGGTTTCTTTGAGCATCTGCGTGGTAAGGACAGAGGTGTTCCAGATTGCAAACAGCCACTTTCCCCTTCTGCTCCCTGAGATTTAACAACTCATAGTCATTTTGCTCATAACCATTCAGACCGGTGAATTCTTTTATTTAAATGTAATTCCTGCGGCTTCTCAAATGGTAGCTGGAAACCTTTCCTTGTGATTCCACCAGGTCACTTGGAAAAAGCACTTTTAGCTTATTGTGTTATTCAGGTAGGTATGAAAGGTGTTTGAAAACAATTTGTGTACAGCACAGAAAGGAGGATGCTCATTTTAATTCCCAGATAAGACTGTGCCTGGGGAAGGCTTTTACTATCCCAAAGGTCAAAGTTTCTGTATATATAATGTTTCTTGGCTACTTTCTGCTAATGATGGTGCCTGGCCCAGCTATTAGCAGTTGTAATACCTGGACAGATCTGTGCAATAAGCACAAAGGTGGAAATAGGAATTGCTTCCCCCCCTCCCCCCCCCCCCTTCCCGATTTGAATTGCTAGAGAATTAACTGCAAAAGGCCACAGGACATGTGGCCAGCAGCTACCTGCATCTCATACTGGTTGCATTCATGGACTTGGGCATCTCTGTAGCCTACAAACCTGTTTCCCCTCCCTAGGTATAATTCTTTAGTGTTAAGATGTTTTCGTGACAGTAAGGTTTATGAAGATTGTTGCGTAGTGCTGGTATTTGCCTTTGGTTTTGGCTTCACATCCCAGGGTTAGGGCATGGTGCACAAACAGAAGCTGCACAGTCTGTAGAGCAAATCACAAGGACTGTTTAGTTTCTGCATTGTGTTCATGTCCCTTTTGTTTTTGCATTGCTGTGGGTTTATGTACATCCACTTGCCTGGGGACTTGTCATCTTATTTGTAATCTATTGTTTTAATTATTTTCTGTGAAGGTGTACCCAAAGACCTTCGGGTATTAAGACACAAATGCATTATTTATTCATTAATTATTCACTACTACTAAATACTTCCAGCAATGTAGCTGCAGTAATGTGTCTGGGTGAACCCCCTCTCATGGATAAGAGGAGAGCTGCTTTATTTGATAACTATTCCTTAAGGGTCAGGTGTAAGACTGCCAAAAAATGTGTGTGTGTGTGGGGGGCAGATAGCTACATTTGGCCAATAACTCTTTTCTGATGTGAATCTCTAAAGTGCTGACCTAAAAATCATCAGATGGTATGCGGTTCATAACCCCTAGTTAGTCCCACAATTGCCAGGGCAGCTCTTTACCAGGTGGGTAAAAAAGGCTTTAATTGCCCTGGTTATCACTGAATTTTCCTACTTATGAAATCTGTCTCCTTCTTCCTCAGCAGATTCACTGAGGTCTGAAATTACTCGTTACCTCTGCAATTTGGTGTACAGGTAGTCGTCTTCCCTGTATTTTGTTTGAAATACAGAAATAAACACAGAAATGTTAAAAATAGAAATAACCCTGGGCTGAAATAATTTCCCCTTCTTGGCTGACTGCATCGCACACCAGACTTCAGTCATATTTCAGCTGAGGTTGTTGAGGCTGGATCCTACTCAGTGCTAACCTCAATAATAGTTTTCTCAGGGAGATACTTTGTTCCAGTTCTTCATGGGCTTCTACTAATTTCTTGCCTCTTTGCAATCTGATTTCCACCATTTCCCTGCACTGATTGCTGCAAAAAAAGAAGGGCCTGCAGCAAACCTCCAGCTATCCTCCTGCCTGATTTCTGCAGCAGGTGATGTAAGTTCCTGGCTAAAACATGACAACTTCAGCCTGCTTTTCTCCTCTGATGCTGCAGTCCCCTGCTACGGAGAGGTGCGATAAGTAGATGTCTGAGCTCTGGTCCCGGTCTGTGATTCTCTAACAGCCCCACTGTTGCATGTGTGGCTGTGGGTCAAGTGAGGTGACACTCGTGGGTCCCCAGCAGCTGCTGCTGGAGGATATGCTGCTTTGGAACCACTCACACACAACTCATAAGCAACAGCTCGAAACAAGGTCATTTGAAACCTCAGAAGTTTTAACAGGCTGAGTAGGAGATTTGTTTTGGTGTTTAGTTTAAAATAACTAATAATTGTGAAACTTTTGATTTTTAGCTTGAAGGGAGATGTGTTGATTAGTGAATTGATTGGTAACGAGCCAGAGATGTTGAAATACCTCAGGTGGATTTACCATACTTTCTGGGGATGGGAAGACAGACTGTGAAGGTATTGGAAGTCGGGGAGAGCCGTGGGTAATATCTAGTAAGAGCATCTTTTCCTCCCAAACGGTTGTCTCTTCAGAGACTATTGCATCAATCTGTCTGCATTTGTGTGTGCACTTTTGGAAACAAATGCAGGAAAATCCTTGCAGGCTGCTGGGCGCTATCATGACTAGCAGTTTCTGCTAGACTGTCAGGAGAATTTTTGTGTCTTGAAATAATTTCTAGGGGGCCTGAGACTGAAAGGAAACCTCTTTTGGCTTCATAGACTCATCAAAAATCCCCCTGGGACATTGTGGTCACCATGACTGCCTGCTCAAGAAATTTTTGCATCTGCTTGATTAGTGTGTTACATTGCTACCATAATCAAGGAAATTGTCTTCAGTGCTGCAGACAGATTTTCTGACAGTCCTGGAGGAGCAGAGAGGAAGCTTGGGTAAGAAATCCTGGCATTGGAAGGGTAAATCAAGCGTCTAGCATTGTCGTCAGCTCTTTGATGGAAGGCAGCTCAATCACTGGCACGATCAATCCCTATAGATTGAGCCCATGGCTATTATCAACTTTTCCTATGTCCTTGCTGCCTGCAAATTTAACTCCACCTCTCAATAATTTTAAACAAGAGGCAGAGAAAGGAAACAAAACACTTCCCTACTGTGTTGTTTTTTTGAGTATGCCTCTTTATGAAACCTAGCTTCTGCCTGTTGTGTGCATGGGTTAGGACCTTGTGTTTGTAACTGTGATTTCTGCTGTGGTTGAGCGCAGTAACAGTGTGATACAGCTGGGATGTACCTGTCCCTCTATAGTTACAAAATCGGCTCTGTAAACACTCCAAAGAAAATGTTCTTGGGGAGAGCACAGACCATTACACACGGTTGTTTGAGTCTCTCTAGCAGAATTGCGTATATTAAATGGTTAGCGTCTCAGATGTTTTGCAGGGTAATTTTCCCTTTGTTGCTCTCTCCAGTACTCCCAGTGCTCCTATCCTCTTGGAATTGTGTGAAAGTGGAGCTCAAGTGTTTTCAGTCTGTTATTGATCCTGCCTGGAGAGATCTAGAAAGCAAGGTGGGGAAGTGCTGGAAAAGTGACTGTCAGTGCTCTTGCATTTGCAAACAACTTGGGAGCTGTGCTGCTTGGCTGCCACCTCCATTTGAGAGGACCACGAAAAGGGGCATCAATGATCACCCCAAAACCGTCAGGACCGTGTCTGAGTGCTGTTGGATCAGCTGCTGGGAGGAGATGGCCTGGGGGGCTGGATTGAGGAAGGACAGAAAAAACCTCTCTAATGCAAGCTCCAAATTTGGATGTAGGCACACAGTGAATATTTTTAGCTTTCACGCTCTCTCTGACACTTAGGTGTTAATTTTATAGCACCCCTCTCTGTTTGCCTACAACTGTCTCGCACAGCCCTGCTGCCTGCTTCGCATCAAACCTAGGCATGAAGCCAGTGACTGGAGGCATTGGATATGGCAGCAACAGGAGCGTCGTATGCCAAAAACACCTCCTAGGCCAGGGTTAATAGAATATTGCTCAAATGCCTGCTCAGTTTCTTTTAAAAAAGTCAACATATCCTGGTAACTGAAGGCCTTAGTGTGTAATTGTGTAGAGACTAAAACTGTGCAGAAAGTGGTAAACTCTGAGTGCCTCAGCAGTTATGGGAATGAATACACCCTATATTATCATCAGATATTATTATATAAATTATCGCCTTCTCTATACCTCCCAATTGTACTATAATCTTTTGTAACAATCGTCTTTGTCATGGAAGGAGCAATGAGGAACGCAGTGCTTCACACTGCTTTTCATGAAATAAAGGAGAAACATTATTCTGACAGCCATTCTGTTTGGTGCCTGGGTGCCTGGAGCACATCCAAAGCCATCTACCCCACACCTGCAAGAGAAGCAGAGCTAATACGACACTACATCTGCCTTCTCTGTCCAATGATCCTCCTAAATAAAGAAGTGGTTCAGACAGACATGTAGAAACCGGATTTTACAAGCCTTGCTGCTGCATATATTTCAGTTTTTGCTCAAAATAAAGAGAGAAACAGAGAAGTGAAAGGATATGTATTGTTGCTGTGGTATAAATAAACTTCTTATATGCAAGGGGCGTGAAAAGGTTAAAGATAGTACTTAAGGCAAGTAGATTCATTATAAGAAAAATAAAAATAAAGGGAGGAGCCGAAGGGAAAGAACACACTCCATAAATTTCATCTTTGGAAACAAAGCAGCCATTGAAAAAGGACTTAATATGTTTCAATCATGTTGCTTTCAACAGGTCTTGCCAAAGTCTAGTATCACCTTCTGCCTGGAAGTTTGTGGTTGTGATGAAGATAATGCTCAAAAAATGCAAATGACAAACTGGATCTAATGTGAGGACTTTGCTTGAGGTTATTTTGAAAAACAGCATTTGTCTTCAATCCTCCCTGTCTTAGTCTGTCAAGAAGATAGATATACGTATATATATATATGTATATAGGATGTCCTCAACACTAGAAGTTAGCAGCAGAGAGAGGTATATCACTGATGAATAAGGAACTTCATACTTGGATATATGCAAGTTTAACACATAAACAAGCTCTCTTTGCTGTAGTGTGTTAATACCTGTTGTAATCTTCTAGTGAGCAAAAATATGGTATAGAAAGCCAACAGCTTTTTGCCAGCAGGTTGTCCTCAAATGCATAATTGGTATCAAGTTGTGACACTATACAGACTAGCAAAAAATGGAACTGATGATCAGAAAGTGGCATTTGTCAGTAAGAAAGGGTATTGTCCCCAGTTTTGTAGACCTTCTTAAGTTAATTTAGCTGACCACATGGAGTAGATGAGTGTTGTGCAGCAGCTTATACCTCTCCTACTCTTTAAGTGCCTATAGCTGCTTTCCACATTCCCCTCCTGTCCCCTCTTCGTGTCCCATTTTGATCTTGGGCATATTTTGCAAGCACCTGAGGTCTGCAAACAGGCGTTACCCTCTCTCCAGCCAGGAGGGCCGTTTGCCTTCTCTGCTCGACATAGGAGCCCAAGGGTGCCATGTAAGTGAACCATGAGGACACTGCATAGAGGAGTTTTGGAATCATTCTGTTAGGAAAGTAATTCAGGACCCATCTCGGGTCTTTTCCCTGTATGAAAATAGTTTTTATTCAGTCTTTCTATTTGTCACAACGTGCATATGAAGATATTCTCCCTTAACCTGTGATAACTGGACTGTGAAGATCATGCACCACTTGCGGTGATTAAAAGGTCGCTTTATCCAGCATGGAGCATATCTCGGGGACACTTACTCAGATTTTTAGCAGCCAGTATTTCAAGCCAAGGATCTCCTTCAGACAAACCAGGTGTAACTGTGTCTGAGCTATTCCCTCGGTAGCCGTCATTTTCAGGTCCCCTGCTTTTTTCTTGAAGTGAGCCTTGCTCAATACCTCATTTTGCCTTGGACAAGCTTAGGGGAGGCCAAGGTGAGATACCATAATTTGACCCAACTCTAGCTGAAGTCAATGCAACTTTTCTCTCTGTCATACTATTCATTTAATATACATCAGAGCAGGTTTTTCCAGATAGGAACAATGTTTGCAGTAGTGCAACAAATAAACATTAAGGCCAACTGTGTGTATAGAAATTAAATTTGCTTGCTGTGCAGGGTAAAGGTAGCTGCAGTATGTTGGAAAAAGACACCCAATTCAAAGACCCAGAGGTAAGAGTAATAAGCAAGAAAGTGTTCTATATGTACATCGGAAGTTTCTGATAAAAAGTAACACACTTTAGATTATAGAAGCTGTTTATGAAAACAGCAGCTGGGGATTTTTAACTAGTAAAAGGGAAAGGAGCTTCTTCTCCCCTCCCTGCAATTTGTCAGTCTCCAACTTCTCACCTCCTGGTTGCACATCTCAAAACTTGGCTTTCATCTGAGGAAATGAAATTGAGTAAAAAATATTACTATGAAAGCAACCCGATCTCTGAGACTGAGGGGAAGACATTACAGCTGTGGTATTTAATGCAGTTTAAAAGCTGATTACCCTGTATGTGAAAAAAATACTTTTCATGAGGCCTTCTACTATGCATAGTATGCACCTTAATTCATATTAATGGCTCCTAAGGAACCATCATAGTTTATCAAGAAAGTAATATGCATTTTAAAAGCACTCGGTTAGAGATTTATGTGATAAACCTTAATGACTCTGGAATGCATTATTAGCTGTTGTATACTCCTGGAAGCACTCACTTACTTCTGGCAAATCAGATAATTGAAGAAGCTCATGGAAAACTTTGGCTCAGAATTAAGCTGTTGTTCAGCCACTCTCTAGGATTTATTTCATGCATTAAGGGGCACTTTCCACCTCAGTCTTTGTATGGCAAGTGGCTATTTTGTGCACAGGAACATCACTATGATCCCTTCTAAAGAAAACAACCTGTTAAGCTTTAAAGCTCATTATTTATCTTATATCAGCCTTATATCTCTGGCAATATTTCCCTGCAATTGTCCTGTCAGCCAGATGCTAGGTAAGATATCCATATAAACCAATTTCATGATCTCTGTGAAATATGGCTGGAAGATAACAACGTTACTGAGATGAAGTTTTTAAATCATGACAAAAGCTGGCCAGTAAATTGATAGCTTCTGTAAAGCCAATGGAAAAATTAATATTGTGAGGAAGTGGGGCTAGCAAATGCATTTCCTCCAGTGAGATGAGACCAAAGCAACTGTGAAAATGAAAATCCAATGTTTCTTAATTGTGCTGAAGATTCAGACCGCCATCATGTCAGACTCACATGGAACATGAAAAAATGCATCCTAGGGAATAACTACGTGCTCCAAGTAAAAGGATTAACTGACCTTTCTGTGCCCTAGTCCAGATAATTTTACCCTAAATGTACTTCTTAGTGAGACTGGTCATGTCCTTAAAAATGAATGATTTTTTTTAACCACTTTTTTTTCCGCTGAATTCTGAACTGACATTTTCATACTATCAACTCTCAATTTTTTGGCTGTTGTGTATTTGCGATTATTCTTTCGTGGACAGCCTCAGCACTAAGGACTCACTTTGTGCTGTGGCTGGTGCTGCTGGCTGGTCAGCCTCACGGTGCTGTCTGGGCATGAAAGGCTGCCAGCCCAAAATAAGGAAAGAAAGATTTAACTGCCCAGGCCTGTCGTCTGCCATCAGCATGCAGCCAGCGTGCTACCACAGCACTGCCTAGAATATTTCCTTTTGGTCCTTTGACTGGCTTCCTCTGTGGACTTGTGCTCTGTCGTTTTACACCTTCTCTGTCACTTCGGAGGAAAGCTCACCAGAGCACTGGTTTGAGGGGCTGTAAATATTTGCATATTCGACAGCCATCTGGAGAGAATTAATGAGAGCAGAAGAATGGGTTTTAAGTACACTATAATCTTTAGATGCTTTGATACCAGAGGGTCTCAGCTGGAGCAAACCTGGGCAGGAAACAGCTGGTGAGGTAAATAGTTCTGAAAGACTGAAAGCCTTAACTTGTTTTGGGTGGCAGAGTAAACGTCCGCCTGCTTTTGTGGGGTGTGTGTTGTGAAAGATCAGCCATTTGCTTTGGTCAGTGGAAGGATGTAATGAGGGGAAAATGAGATCAAAGTGGAGAAAGATGATTTATTGAACTGATCTGTTTTTTCACCTGTGTCTCTGCCTGACATGATTGTGCAGAAAGGTACATGCAAAGATGAGTTATAGCTGAGCAGGGCAAAGCAGGAACTGGCAAAAGACTGGGCTGGCTGAGTCGGGGTGATGACCAGAGAGCACCTGGCAGTAGATGTATGCCTTGCATTGCCCAAAAGTCGTTATCTGCTGGACTGCAGAGTAATTACTACGGCAAAATCTCATAGAGCTGGTTAGTGCAGAAGCAATTAGTGTAGTGGACTAATTGCTGCTCACCTGGGCTCCCTCGTAAGTGGGCCAGCCAGAGTGTGAGCAGTGGCCAGTCCAGCACTGACAGCACCTGCTCTGTGGAGGGGGAAAGCTCAGCCAGCCTTCGCTGGCAGCAGGATCATCCTACCCCGATGCCCAACACTGAAGGAAAAGCTGGAAAACTCTGCCTAGGATTTGCTTGGATGGCTTACTGTTTTTAGAGGGCTGCAGAGCAGGAGGGGTTGAGGGACCAAGGTCGGGTGCTGCTTGTGAGCAATGGGATTGTGTCACTGTTACTCTTTCAAAGAAAAAATCCACAAATTTGTGGGAGTTCTATGTATTGTGTAGGGCACTGATAATTGAGATACTGCCTACAAAGTCTCTCTGCCCAGGCTGCTTTTAGGCTGTGCATGAGTTCCCTTTAGTTCCACGTATGCCCTTTGCTGCAGAGCAGGAAGCAGCCCTGGTTATTCCCAGCTGACCCACACTCATTACTTGTTTATAAAAAGGCTAAATGTCCATGAATGCAAGCACAAATCTGAAAAACTGGGCTGCCTCCAATCAAGCTGCAGCTGCTATTTGGGTAAATGACACACAGCTTTGTCTGGAGCTGGAGAGTGGAAAAGAGAAGCTTTGGGAAGTGCTGTACTGTCTGAGGTTTTTGCAACCTGGCTGGGAGCGGTGCTCGGCTTCCCACGGACAGGGTGGCCCTGAAACACCACAGTCCTGCCTTGATCCTTGCTTTATAACCCCTTTCAACAATTCATCAGAAGCAGATAGGGTCAAAGGCCACTTTTGATTTACATCTGGTCCCTTCCAGGTATGTCTGTAGTGACATACCTAAGAGAAAGCATGCTCACCATCTTGACTATACCCTTCCTCGTTCTGCTCTGGTGAGCGCCATGGCAGCCTGGGCTTGAGGTGGAGGAAGCCTCCTTTTAGCAAGACTGTTGGGAGGCAGCAGAAAAGGACAGGAGATGATCTGGGATATTTGGAGGTAGCTGGAGAGGGAGTAGTAGAGATGGTCAGCGAAGAGGGGGTGGATGACTTGCACGAAGGAGTTTTTTTTCTCTAGCACATGAGAAAGGAAGGGGAGCTGACCCTCCCACTGACATTTCTCTCTTGAGTATCCACTTAGAAAAGTAAAAAATACAGAGAGTCTGGTCTCCTTTTCCCCTCCCTTCCCGAGTGTCTCACTAGTAGCTGCCTGGGATGGATTTCCAGCTGTGTTAATTGCCTCTAATTGGCTGCAGATTTCTGGCCAGCCTGGCTTCTCCCCAGGAGGTGATGGCTGGGGGAAAAGAGAGGTGACCTGATGGAAGGAGCTGCTTTTGCAGCTTGTGGCCAGAGACCTGCTGCATGTGTCTTGCCCCAGTGCTCAGCACAGAAGCACTTTGGGCATCTTAGCATCTTGGGATACTCAAGGAAAAATAAATGTTTTAGCTTCCACTAGTTTGATAGTAACTTTAGAAATACACATACAAAAGTAATGTTTTTTTGACATGGGTTTCTCGTCACAGATTCCTTCAGATGCCCGATTCTGGTGATCTCAACTGGAGCACTATATGAGTTCCTGGGAGCTATAATGAGGAAATAAACCTTGAAAAGGGAGTTTAAAGTGTTCATATAAAGACACAATGATGTTTTCCTTCCTCCTATCCCAAAGCTAAACTTCGCTTTTTGTGCTTGGAAAAAAAGCTTGTTAATAGTTTTAGGTGCGTTTGGTATCTGTTTATGCAAAATCTAAGACTTAGCTGTGACAAGATGAAAGTATATCTGGCTTTATTGTTTCTCTTTCTCATTTAAATGATCACAGAAAGAGCAGCTGTAGCCTTAATGCTCTGACATGCTCCTTTCACATCTGGTTTTTGCTTGTGTTGGTGTAAGTTAGACTTTGAAATGAATTTTCTGCAAATTTGTTTGTATGTAGTTTGGCACAAAGCAAATTCAAAACTTGGCACGGCAACAGGGGAAGGAAAACCATTCAGAAATCCAGATATGCAAGTCTGGCAGCGTTTCAGCATTATTTACCTTGATCTAAAATCTCACTTGTGAACACTAGGCCTAGTAGAAAATATGCGATGCTCCTCTCTTCTCTCCTTCTCTGTTAATCTGGTAGGACTCATTACCTGACAGACCTATGGGTCTCATCGCTTAATGTCTGCCACAAAAAATTGTGGTTATTAAACAGGTAACGAAATGGTTCAGTGTGGGAGTGCAATTTCTGAGATAGAGTAGACACGTCTATGGCTAATGTGAATACTTTGAGTAATAATATTTAGCATTAATAAATTAGATTTTGGAATAGCCATAAAAATTCATGCGTCAAGGCTTAAAGTTAATCTCTGTCAGGATAAGGACTTCATTGGCATAGATTATTTTACATTCACTGATTAAGGAATTTCTTGTATCTTCTTCAGAAGATGACTGCTGGCTGGCTTGGAAGATGGGATTGTGTCTAGGCAGAACATCTGTCTCCCTTACACGAGCACCCACCCATTGAGGAGGGTGGTGCAGAGCACTAGAACAAGCTGCCCAAGGAGGTTGTGGGGTCTCCTTCTCTGGAGATATTCAAAACTTGCCTGGATACGCTCCTGTGCAACCTGATATAGGTGGATTTGCTTTATCAGGGGTTCCTCTGGGTGATCTCCAACCTCAACCACTCTGTGATTCTGTGGTGGCAGATGTATTGCCCCAAGAGGATAAGGCACCAGTGGGCACAATTCCATGAATGTAGGAGTAGGAGGTGTCAATTAGGGTTTAGTCATTGTACTGGGATTTGGGAGACTGACTGCTAACTTTGTTTTAGGAATTTCCAAGTTATTTTCGACAATTCACATAATTTTTCTGTGCCCTTCTCGTCTCCTTTCAAATAAGATACCATTCCTTTTCCCACACCTTGTCAGTTGAAGCACTAATCCCTTACTGAGAAGGGATCAGTTCTTGTTCTGGGTGGTACAGTAAATACCTGGTACTGTACAATCATGGAACATTGAATCTGAGGTTTTTCATTTTCAGCTGTGATGCTGTTGCCATTCAATAAGAATAGCAGCTGTAGCTTTGCATTTTCTGAAGTTTATTGGTTTCAGCGTTTGTTTTTATGTTTCATTTTCTTGTGTTAAAACTACTTTTTATGCATAATAACCCATTTGTTTGATTTTTCAATTGGGAGGATGGATAGTAAAGACAATCGGCAGCTAGCAGAGGGTGAAGTATTACTGAAATCTGAATGAAGAAATCAGGGTAATTTATGATAAAATGTTTCTTTTGCAACATGTTCTCTCCTATTCACATGGATTCAGCAAAGATACCATGGAGCAAGATGCATCTGAAACCTCAGGAGCTGGGGGAGATGCTGTCAGATATAATTTGTAACTGTTTTTTCATGTCTAGGAATAAAATAAGTTACAGATGAAAAAGATGAATTAGAGAGGAAAAGGAGCTCTGTTTGAATAAGCAATGTTTCCTAATCATGTGCCTTTAAAAACAGAAATATATAAAATAACACATAAGAAGGAATGGAAAAAACCCCACTACCATGGGAAATGTGTGTCAGCATCTGAAAGGCACTTACTGCTTCAGAGAGTGAAGATGGTTTTCTGTAGTTACTATGAAAACTCATGCTGTTCTTCTGGATTTATGATATTATACAGTGTAATTTAATGGCAGGCAACAGGCTCTTTGAAAGAAGAGCTGATGGTCTGCTCCCTGTGTGCTATAAATGCAACACACACACTCCTGCCTTTCTGAAAAAAAAGAGCCAGAGAGAAAGAGCTAGGGACAGCATGGTTTCTAATTACCCTTCCACCTTTCACTTCACTGGCCAGACTACTCCTGTTCTGCCTCGCTCTGCCCCAGGATATTAGTTATCACCCAACCAGCCTCAGATAGCTGCAAAATAATAATTCCGTACCTGCAATACAGCAATTCATTTGCAGCTGCTTCTGTCCCAATCTTTCATCCCTCTCTGCTGCTCACACCAAACAGTTTAGAAATATGAATAAGGCCCTCCAGGAAAGCGAAGCAGGCAGAGAGAACGTGAGCATGGGTGTTGAATTGCTGGGGTCTATGTAACCTTTCCTACCCAAGACATAATGCTGTCTCATTGCTCAGCACGCTCTCGGGCTACATCTGGCTCTGGGTCAACACACTTGGCTCTGCAGGATGACCAACAGCCTGCAAGAACAAAGGTGGCCGGAGGTTACTGCTTTCACACCAGTATACAGCGTGTCATGTGGAGCTGGTGTGGTTTTGCTCAGTGGACATCACCGGCTCAGAACAGTAGGGATCTTCACATCCAAGGAATACAGAGTGGCCAATGGTATCTCAGTCGTGGACAGCTAATTGCTGCCCTGTCCCTTTGAGACATTGCAAAAACATATATCTAGGTGCAAAACTTACACAGCAAATATGTGTAGGCTTGAGGTTTCATTTCTTTTGTGAAAGGTATACTCAGACCTGTCAGACTGCAGTTGATTGGCAGTCATGCTTGGGGTTGGGGGGAAGGGCAAGAAACAGTGAGAAGTGCCTGGGTGAGGCTGTGGGAGGGCTCTGGCTGCAGTGGGGACTTCAGCCCTGCTGAAATCCGGCCTGGGGACTGGACAAGGGTCACCATGTGATATTATGCTCATGGATCCAGCCCTGCTTAACTCATTTTCCTAGCAGGTTCCCCCTAGTCAGGACTCTCCTTAGTACCTTTCTGATCTACCTCTCAAGCCCACTGCTGTATTCATGGGATAGAAGAAATGAGGTGCTGCCTCTCCTCCCACAGCTCAGGCAATGCCCGTGGGGTTGTCCAGTGCCTTTTGTAAGCTTTGCATTCATGTGCAATGTTTAAACACATTTAATTGATCTTTACGGCTATAAGTTTGTCTTCCACCTGGCACAACCTGAAGCTTTAATATGCTACTGCGTCACACGTGTCAATAATAAATATGTCAATTAAATAAAATTATGCTTATTAGTTTGGTAACTACTTTGCATTATGTATCACGCATGAAGGTATGCAAATATTGCTGTATGCTAGCTGGATCGTCTTACAAACTGAATACACAGACACTCATTTAGATCTCATGCTGGGGACTTGCTCCTGCACCTTTGCTTGAAACAGCTAACAATGCGAGTACTTCACTACAGAAAAGAGAGACTTTCGATATTAGGTGACTATTTGCGACCTTGAAGTTCCTTAATATAATATGCCTTGCCCACATCATGCCTGTTTTCTAACCTGTAGGAAAGGCGTGATGACTGCTAGTTGATTTGTAGGGGCAGACCAAAAATGAAAGAACGATGCTTCAGTTCTCCTTTTCCCAGAGAAGCCTGAAGGTACTTGTGATGCCAAGCTGCTTTGAAAATCTAGTCCTTAATTTTGACAATCCTTTGAAGATAAACTGCTGTTATTTTTGGTATTTCCACCTTTCAGCAGATCCCAAATCTGTGATACTGTATTTTTGTCTCCTACTAGCCAAAGTAATGCAGTGCGCAGCCTTGTAATGAGCAGAAGAGAGGCAAGTGGCTTTACTTCTGATGAAATACTTGTATTTGATTTTGTTTCAGCTTTAAGACAAGAATTAGGATTTTTTTTTTTGTCTAAAATGGTTTGTTCATCTTTAGTTGCCTAAAAGAAGGTCTTTATACTCGGTCTCTGGCTATTGTTGGCACTGTGCTGTAGAATCACTTCTGTTGGGTTATCAAACTCCATCATAAAAATAGTCAAGAGTTTTTCCTCCTCTGTCCCTGATGGATACTTTTCACATTCTAATCCCTTTAGGGTAAGGTGATTTGACATCTAATATACTTTTCAAGTCAGAATATATTATGAGGGTAAAATTAAGCAATAACATTTATTCTCTGATTGCCTTTATAAACTCCTAACATATCTTGGCACATTTAGCTTTGGGGTTTTTTTTATCTCTGACATATGCATAAGAAATGAAAGTTATCAGTGTAAAGAAATGCAAAAATCATTCAGGATGCTGTCATAGGTGACTTACTTTAATTCATGAACATGTGGAGGGCTTGTAAAGCTTATAGTGTGGTTCAATGGAAATTATAGGGTTGGGGTCTTTATTAGTATTATCAGTTGTTAAATGTGTCAAAGATAGTGAAGTCAGGGGAGCTTTACGAAGCGAAATGTATGAGCAGCATGACAGCTGGTGAAACCCATTGATGAATTCTAGTAAGATTAATTGGAAAGAATTGTCTCAACTTCTTGTGTGTTGGTGGATTTTAAATTAATTATATTTTAACTGCTGTGGAGACAGACCTGAGAATAAATTTGTGGAGTCTAGTGTAAGTGGCTGTTCAATAAAGGAGAGAGGAATAGAAAAGTAATCAACATTTTAGCTGTGTACAGAATGAAAAAGAAATCAAACACTGAAAATATTATTACAATGCCATTAACATAAATCAATTGCATGCTCTATGCTTAGAATCTTTTTTCATTTCTGGTCATCCTATCTCATAAAATCTTTAATGGATATAAAAAGAGTGCAGAGATTGACAGTGAAAATTATTAGATACGTGTAGAGATTTTTGTAAGAGGGGAGGCAATGAACTACGGCTGCTTAGAAAAAAAGCTCTGGCTCCAGGAAGAGACTTAAATACCTGAGCAGGATAAAGGTAGGTTGTAGGTGCAAAATGTGGTCCCTTGACCACCTTACTCACTTCCTCCCTAGCCCTCATGGTCCTTGAATTCCATGAACATGCTGGGTTTTTAATTTGAGGCCCCAGAGGCTCATGGTTTTATCCTGAGCAGGGCACCGAGATACGTGGCAAGCAGGAACAGCTCACCACTACTTATGGGAAACGTATGACCAACTACAGCCCAGTGCAGGGCTCTTCCTGAGACCTGCATTATAGAAACAGTGAAAATGGCCCAAAACACTATTTAAAAAGACACGGTTCTCTGAAAGATTGACTCAAAGGTCAAGAGCTGGTCTGTGCTACGTATCCCTTGCTGGAGGTGTATCCTATCAGTGCCTTGTCCAGGTACCTTAGTTTGGGAGCGCAGTGCAGCACGCTTGCTGACTGAGGATATTAACACCCTTCCCCTTCCAGAGCCAATTGCTAAAATGAAGCTGCTGGTACTTCTGTATCATGCTAAAACATTTGCCACAAGGTACATAGCAATTGTTAAAAAGAATTTTAAAAAGTCTAGAAATTTCTGTAGGAAAAGAGAGCATATATCCATTGTATTGAGCAAGTTAAATGTTTTATCTCATGCTTTTATGAGGTATAAATAAAACATGCAGCCACAGCAGGTTTGGGCAGTGGTTCCCTTCTTGGCAGATTCCTCTGTGGTTTTGTGCCATCCCCTGGTGGACACGTGCAGGTTGGTGGGATCTCCAGACATGGTACAACTTGGAGTTCACTGGATAGACTTCTTGAGGTGCTTCAGGAAAGGGGAAGAAGCCCTGTCTTTCCTGCCATTGCAATCAGGGTGGGTTCAGCCCCCTACTCACACAAATCACACACATCCATTCTGCCTTTCTTCTTGGTAAATAGAAGAGAGAAAATAAACAGTGTTTCTGAGTGAGATGTAAATAAAGTTTAACAAGTGGGCCTTGGAGTTGTAAAGGAACTTATGCGCTTATGCTTAAATCGTTTTGGTGGTTGACTTAAAGCCAAATCCCGCTAGGCTTACTGATGCAATTAGCCTGCTTATTGCTGGAGGGTTATTCATATAATTAAGGTGAGCACTGTTTGCTCTTTATTCTAGAAACCAGTTGTCTGTGAAAAAGTAGTTGACACAGCGTAGTGGTGCTGAGGCAGTACAGTGACAAGAACTAAGAGGAACCTTCCAACCCAGATGTAAACCTGGTGTCTTTCAAAGAAGAGGGATGGATTGCTGGACCATTTGCCTGACACTGCTCTGAGCGGAAAGCTAAAACCTGATAGTAAGGGATGTGTCCTCACATGTTTGTCCTGTGAGACTGCAACTGTTGTTACTTCCCCAGTTTCTCCAAAGGGGACTGACTAATTAGATCTATAATTGCCATTTATCAAAAAGAGCATCTGAAGTCTCCCAGTGATATTTCCCCCTCTCTCCCTGCTATTTCTAAGGCACCGATCAGTGTGGTACATAAGTACCATCTGGATATCTGGCTAGTGACCAGCAGGCTGTGATATGTAAGGCTTTTTAAGCAGAGACAAGAGAATGGAGAGTCAAAAGAGTAGACAAAGAGTGGAAAGGGCAGACAAACAGCCTGTTTTAATGGAAGCTGGAGAGGGGATAAGTGAGCATAGAAACAAAGAGGACCAGATAAATACTTTTGTCCAATATTTCCTGCTCAAATAAGAGGTGAAGTATGTGAAATCTTCTAGGAACCTCCCTAGGTATATTTAAATTGAGTGGGAAGTGATTGTAGACTAGTAGTACTGCTGCGTTGACTCTATAGATAACATACCACAGAGCAGGAATGCTTCTGTGGAGGAAACGTCTTCCTGCTCTGCCAGGAGAACCTCTGCACGTGCTGTGCATTCACAGCACAGATGTGCTAGAGTTTCATTAAGGAAGGGCACAGCTTTGAGATCGAGTCATGACTTCCTTCTTCCTCATCCTGAATTCAAGGAAACATAAAGTTTTTATTTGGTTCATAAGAAAAATAACAAACATTAAAAAATGGGAATTTTCCTTTTTGATTGATCCTAAGAGTTTATGAATAGTCTAGTCCAAGGTCTTACTGTGAAGACACCTGCATCTTCTGGCTGATGATAAATTCGCTCATGTCAATAGAGTTTACTGTTTGTATTAGTACCGTCCCCCACGTGGGTGCCTGTCTGGCAGAATATAGTTGCTAAGAAAACTTCTGTTGTCAATTACCAGGATTTTTCCCTGAACTTTGATGATTCCGGAGCAGAGTTTGAGCTTCTGGTGTTACGACAGAATTTTGCAAGTTCTGTGATGGCTTTTGACAGTGCAGGTCCCAGCAGGGAAAGACTCCTCACTTGAAATCAATCAACAGGAAAAAAGAAAAGAAACAAGAAACCCGCCTAGCAACTCAAACCTAGTTTAAAAGGGGATCCTCTCTGACTGAGATGAATTGGTGTAGATGTCTCTACAAAACAAGCGTATTCATGTAGGGGACCCTCTGAAGGCAGGCACACCTAACAAAGACATCCTGTTCATGCACCAGATAAATTGTTTTAAAATGCAGAGTTATTTTGTGAGTTCTTAGTGAATAAGTGCATCCACATATGCATCTCTGAAGAGATTTTTAATTGATTGCTTTCAGTCATTTACTTTTTGTAAAATTAGAACAATGATGAAATAGACTGGTTGTGGAGTTCGGCTGAGGAAAGATTATACTAATCCACTTGAAATATGACTAAAACAGAAAGTAAGAAGAGATAAAAGCCTTTTTTTTTTTTTTTTTCCCCCCAAAGCTTGTTTACCTGTGACAAAATCCTTCCAAATCAGCTGCACACAAATTACTGGATCATCTTAATTAAGCTCTATCAAAAAAAATTTGCTGTGGGCTTCTTGGGATATTTCACAACCACTCAGTACGTCCTGTGACGCTTTTTGCAAGATGAGGGAATGCATTTTATGCAATTAATGATTAGGAGGGCAGCAGAGCTTTCAAAGAGCAAAGTGGCAACATGGTCAATGTTTTATATGGAAGCAAACAAAGAGGTGGAATTTGTCAGAAGTTTGTGCTATACCCTGATGCATCATTAACTTAGGTTTTCAAAAGTCAAGGGACTTTTCATTTGCAGATCCTCCAGTTAATAAAATGCCATGGTTATGAATAAACTTCCTTTGTTCCCTGCTTAAATTGTTGCTCCCTATGCCTTGAAGTATATGAAGCTTTGTTGAAAGAATTGAAAGATGTCCTAGTTGCATTGATGTTTTCCGCTCAGGCTTTCTTTCTGAAACTCCTATTTCCTGGATCAGCAAACTGCCAAATCACAACACTCCTCCTTACACCTCCTATGCAAGGACTGTTTTTCACAGCAGAATCTACCCTAGCCCCATCACCGCAGCAGCTCTGAAATTCAACATACAAGCTTAAAACATGCTCATCTATAGCTAGATGGGCTCTGACGATCGAAGAACAGTGAGCACAGACAAGCTGTTGCCATATTTTTGCCTTTCAGTTCTTTTATAACACTTGGGATCTGCAGTGTGTTGCCTGTAGTCAAGATGTGGTTATCTGAATCCTGGTTCTGCATCAGTTTCACTGGGTCATTAGAACAGGGGAATTGAGGGATGTTTACCTGTGCTAGGACTGCAACTGCCCCTTGTTACCCGTACCTCACCCCTGGCAATGCTCTTCCCCTGTTTTTCTTGCACCAGCTCTGGCGCTCGTTCACTCCCAACTGCGCTCCCTCAGCCTGCCAAAACCAAAGTATGGTTTGCTGGAAGTTTTGTGAGCTGCCCTGGCTCCCAGAGGGACAGGAGAGCCTGGGAAGGTGCAGCAGGGTGTGGCTGGATGGAGAGGAGAAGGCAATGGGAGAACAAGGGGTAATGCTAGTCCTGGGGCAGCTGCAAGCTGCCAAGGCAGCCTGGGTGCTGGGTCCCCCGGGGTGTCCCCCTCACAAGAAACATGCACCTCTCACTGAGGTCAGAGAGTCGGTCTGTTCGACAGTAGCACTGAGGAGTACACTCACCCCTGTGGACTGAGAGAGACACCAGCTTCCAGAAGCATTTAATATTCCTTTGATTCCTCTGACTTTGATTTAACCATGGACTGTGATGCTTTAAGTATCAGATATTAATTAGAAGTGGTAGAGAGTGGTGTCCCAAAGGGATCATACTCCTGGTCTTCTCACCATTCCTAGTTTGACTTTTTTCAAGTTACTGCTCTGAAACATTTATTCACTCAGGATCCTGATGGTTATAAGGCCTATCTAAATTTGCAAATTACTAATGGTTGTCAGTAAGGAGTACCACTCTGCTGAGGTGGAAAATAGCTTGCCCGCAAGTAAAGTACAGCCAAGTATACTAAATGTTTTCTGCAACTATTCTATAAGGCAGGCAGTGATATCCTGTCCCTTCTTTGGTGTCACGCCTCAGTAGGAACGCAACGATGGTGCCATCCAGAGGGCTCCTGCCAAGAGGGTGACCTTGGACACATGAAATACCAATACTTCAGTGCCACTCTGGTCTCTGATCCTTTGAAAGGGAAATGGGGAAATAAGACAAATGCTCTTTTGTCTTCTCTGGTTTTCAAAACACCTCTGGCAGTGTTTCACGTAGGACAGTGCAGTGGCACATAGTGCTGGAGGGACACTGAATTCAGACAAAATTTCTGGGTGCCTGGGGGTGGCTGGGGTACAGGTCCTGGCTGCTAATGCCCGTCACATCCACAGTCAGTGGATCTAGCTATAGTCCTCTTTCTGTGTTTCGGAGATCCTTAACGTCTACAGCTAGTCTGACAGTTTTTTTCATTTCCTCTGAAAGACAACTTCCCCTCTGCTTCTGGATCTACCAAGTCCCCATGATGGGGAGTTACGGTGCAGATCAGTGCCAAGGGTCCAGCAGGCAAGGTAGGCCAGTGCAGGCTTTGATGAGGTTTTGTCCACTTTTGCAACGCATAAGTTATCCCACTTGGCACAAGCAGAGATGGGGGTTAAGTATGGGCAATAGGACAGTTTTATATTACGAAAGAAAAAGTCTTGGACATATTTTGAAAACCTAATAAGAAGTGGTATCCAGGGGGAATTTCAAGTTGGGATTTCATTCTAGACTACATTGAGTCAATTTTTGTCCTAGCAAAGATCCTATGTGTTTTCTTTGATTTTAGTTCCTCTAGTTCTTCTCATTCTCTTCCTTTCCTTAAGGAGTATTAATCTGGTGTTACATGTGCCCTGACGGAATATGAATTGCCCATAGTGACTCTTGCTGTGTGGCTCACACACAGTGCTGGCTGAAGGCAATTTAGGCATGCTTCTACTTTTAGAATAAATAAGGATATCTAGGCTAATTGGACTTAAAATCATTGAAAAGTTAAAAGACTTTTAATGGGGGTGTAACACTGCTGGTTGGCTCTGTGCAGTTGCAGCAACCCTGTTGATTCAGCACACACTCGACTTATTCTACATAAAGTGGGAAGTAGTTGGCAAATCAAGCTCCCTCAGTAGGAGATCTGAGGTTTCCTCCTATATGATACAAGTACAGTGCAAAAATAACTCAAAAGACAAATATATTCATGTTTTATAACCTTCTCCTCCTCATTTGTTTCTGAGTCAAAAGAGCTTGGTGTTTTGACAGCAGAGTTGGGGTTTTTTGTCTCTGAGAAAAAGCGCTTGACAGAAATTCTTCACCCAGCTGATTTTCACTGTTTTGAAACCACGCACTAGATGTCAGTTTGTTAGTTAGTTTTCTTCCTGTCTATTATTTTCACAACTATTCCATACTTCCCTGGCAGCCATCAGATCCTCGCCTGACCAACGCTCAGCTGAGTCTCCTCCTTGCTTGACTGCACCAGTTGTGAACACCCATGTAGATCTTGTGTGTGGAAGGATTGGGAGGCTACGGCTCAGGGCTTTCCATGGCCTGGGCTTGATAAGACCACAAACCTTGAGGTTAATGACCCAGATTCACTAGATTAATTGTTAAAAATTGTACTGGTGTGTTTACGTGTTTATGCTGTGTGAATCCCTATCTCCTAATGTACACACTCTGTGCGCGGCTGATCCCCCCCTCTACCAGCTGTCACCTTTATTTTCCCTCTCTTTCAGTGTTTTCTGTCCAGCAGTCACTGCATCATTGCTGATGCTCTATTGCCGTCTCCCCTCTTGGCTGTCTTCATGTCATGCAATGTGCAAGACAGGCACAACCGGAGAGGCTACAATGTGGAAAATTTAGAAGTTTCTGTGAAGGCAATTTTTTGCATGTATTTTGGCTGCATAAAATTTTTCCATAGCCATCACTGGCTTATACGGGAGAGTTAGGGAGAATGTGGGGACACAGCAAACGCTGTGAGAGAATGGCCCGTGCAGCACACAGTGGATAACTCTATTCACGTTAACAGAGCTGCAAGAATTTAGACACTTTTCGTGAATATTTATATGAAACTGAAAGCTGTTTAACCCAGCTCTCACATCTGTCTGGTGGGAGCACTTCAGTGCTTATGTGTTGCTCGTATGACTACTTGCAAGACATGAATTTTAAATCTGACTGCTCAAATAGTGATGGAAATTCAATATGAAACAGTATAATTGGTTGTGAAATTTGCAATTCACTTTCTGAGAGTTAGCTATACAAATCATCTAATCAAGGAGCACCACATGACTGAACTAAGCAACACAGTATAAATATGCACACATTTGCCATTCCCCAAAGATCTGTAAGCCAAGAGTTATTCACTGAAGAAATTCCCAAATAATACCAAATAAATAAATTAGAAAATTGCATGAGCTCCACAGATAATTTATAAGAAGAAGGACAAGTGAGATTCATGGCAAAAAGTACTCATTGATCTTCTGAAGAAAATAGGAAAATTGTTTCTCAGTACAGTGAATCAATCTGGTGCAGTTTGCTTCATTTTCTGCTGTACATTGATGAAGCAAAGAGAATGTTGAGAGATTTGGAGTCGCTTTTGATAGGCTCTCAGATGAATGGATATTTGCTGCTGGCAGAAGTTTTTGTAAGTGGCAAATTTGCAGAACAGTTTTGAAAGCAGATGTTGTTTTGGATCATGGGATTTGCAGTCTGTCTTATTTTACAGGTGAAAATGCCTGAAATGCTCTTACTACAAAATTTTACTTTGCATTTTGCCTTATCTGCAGCCGTGTATTCAGCCTTGTTCCTGGAGTCCCACCATCTGTATTTCCATCATTAGTACTCTAACCTCACCCCTGTTTGCGGGGCAGGGCTATTACCCTGCCCATTTGGCAAGGAGGCTGGGGGACTCATCCAAGTCCCCTGCAAAGTCTGTGGCTGGGTGCAGTGTGAATGTAGTCTCCCACCTCCTTGTGGTTTTATTCCATAGGCCCCTTCCCCAAGAAAGGCACTGAAGTAAAACAAAGTAAAGTTGTTTAGTCTCTGGACAAAAGTAGGATAATACTTGATTTCCACATGCGTTACTAATTTCTGACACAGATTTCATTTCTCTGCAAAATATCTCTTTGATCCATAATGCAAACTGCTAGAAACAATTTCTTTGAAAGAAAGTTTCCACTGTTGTTATTCTATACCAAGTGGTGTACATAGCACAGGTCGAAAAGACTTTTTTTTCCCCAATTTGCAATGAAAAGTAACGCACTTGACTGAAAAGTTGTTACTTGAATCAAATGAAGAATATTTACGTTATGTTTTGTGAAAGGGATTCTTACCATTCCTGATCCAGTATTGCTTCTCTTTGACACAATCTGTATTTACCTTGACTGAACACATTTAGCACTTTTGTTGTTAAACTGTTATCAGTGTTTTGTTATTTAAATGAATTATATTGTGACGTACTTACCATGTAGTTTATAATACACTGCAATTCTACTTAAAGAGAGTATTAGTTGGGAAGAGTAAATTCGAGTTACTCAGTAAGTCCCTGCTATATAGGAATTCTTTTTCTAATGAAGACCTAACGAAAACAATCGGGCTAACAGAATTCTCCAAGTTGTGAGCTTTTGACAACTGTATTGTAAAGTATGCTTAATGACACCCAAATTAAAGCAGATTTATAATGGCATCATAACCTTAACTTTAAAATTTAGCAGGGCAAGTGATGCCATACCTCTTACTGCAAGATGTGACTCTCAGCTCCTTTAAGTGCATTTTTAATAGCTCCTCTGAGAAGAATTTCCGCAAGCAGAATGTTTTATTGTTACTGAATACCACTCGCCCTGAAGTCTCTCTCTATTGTTTGGAAATGAAACTTTAATGCACAAGTTGAAACAATTCATCAACGCAGGGAACATTACACTCAGATCAAACACACCAAATGATAAAGATTCTGTATATGTATGGACATCAGATTTTCATTCAATTAAGTTCCCTTTGCTTCTCTTGGTGAGGGTCATATGCAATGACATAAAATGCAAACTTGCAGCCCAGCACTGACCAGGACCCCATACAAACCTCACTGCCCTGTTTTGCCAGGCAGACCTCACTCTTTGGTATTTGGACTTTTCTTGTCTAGTATTGCTAAACAGGCATGTCATAAAAAAGTACACAAAGCTTCTAACTTTGCATATCACCTCCTGATCTCCTGGCTTGAGACCAGCTTTTTCAAGGGGAAGCTATCCTGTTATACTACTGAGTGTTCATTCCCCCCTCAGCCCTCACTCCCAACCCTTTCAGCATCCAACTAAATGTCATCTACATCTTTCCCCACTCTGTTGTTTCTCAGAGGGAGGGAGGGAGGGTGGCAAGGGGCCGGCGGTGGCACAGGAGGAAGTACATCTTCTTCTGTCTGAAACTACGATTCTCATCCAGCAAAACAATGCCAACAGTGCAGAGGAAGCTTTGATTATGCAAAATGGATGGACACATCATGCCTTTTTTTGCAATAGACTATAACCTAATGAGTTCCTCACTGGGAAAATCCCTCCTGCCCCCCACTCCTTTTCAAACAACATCAGTTGCATTCCAGATACATTTTACCTGTTATTAACATGTCTCCCTCATCTTACAGGCTCCGTGACTTTCCCTTTTACCTTTTATTTTAGGGCAGATTCCCCTCTCCTCCCACCTCAGAAACAGCCCAGCTGGCTTAGTAGAAAAGGAGTAAAGTATTTTCTGCGTGACCTCTATGTATTTTACTCTGTGGGAAGAGTAACGTGAAATGCACACTCAGCAGGCAGTGAGATTTGAGCCAGTTTGTCCTAGAGGCATTTCTGCCATAAAATGCAGGACTATCAACAGTATTTCCACACTCAGCTCTTCCCCCCAACCCTCCGTCCCATCACCCCCTCCCCACTACCACTTCACCGCTGCCGACTGCACCTGCCTTTGCTTACAAAGCCAGGGAGCAACGCTCAAACAATGGGCACCCAACAGCAACAGCTCCCTTTGTTTCCCATGCAAATCCTACCTTCGATAGCTGTCACATCTTCCTCCGAGGCGCAGCCTAATTAATAATAAACAGAGATCCAGCGGAATCCTTCAAACTGCCACCAGTTGTTAAGCGCTGTCATCGTTCCCTCCTGGTGCTTAAACCTTTTTGGACCATTAATGTCACAACCCCTGCTAACTCATAGCTTAGTATTGTCTGCTCAAAATGTCTGAAATAGTTTGGAAGGACAATAGGAATGACAGGCACACTAGACAGCCATGCTTGAAATTAGTTATCTCAAGCTGACTTAAGGCTGTTTCGTAGTGCTTTTAAGGCATGCACTCGGTAGGGTTTATTAACCTAGGCTAGACATGCCATTTCTGCTTTTATTCAGTGCTGTAATAGGATGACTGCTAGAAATGCAGTGATAGGTCTAACCCCATTCATTCCTCTGTAGCTTTTAAACCTCCCCAGGAGAAGAAATAGCTTCAGTCATCCTTAAACTTACTGAGGCTACTGTTTCTGCAGAGCAGGGTTTCACACATTGTTTTGAAACTACGGCGAAAATCACTCCCGGGAATGGAAGGTGCCGTAGCTCTCACGACTGATGTGAACAGCAAAATGAACGCACAGCATCCGCCCCCACCGCACGCTGAGGCTGTCGCAGGAGTTAGTAAGAGTAATGATTGGAAGCTGAAAGTTCATAAAACTCCGTAAGGCAGGTGTGACACAAAGCGAATGAGGGGGATGTGTGGACTACACTGTGGTTTGTAATTATGGAGTCACAGATGTACGCCGCGCTTCCCAAAAGGCAAAATACAGTTTGCAGACAGCAGAGTCTTGCAGTCTGAATTTGCAAGTTGACAGCACCTGGGATAAAGATGAGCAGGAGAAACGTGAGCAATGCATGGTGTTTGCAGTGCCTGTGATGTGCGGAAGAGGGGTGGTGAGAGGAAGCTATTGCAGACTGCTCTTTTCAGTAAAACAGTGAACATCTTTACATCCCAGGTCAGAAATATTAGTGCTCTGTCGAGGCATTGGAGCCTTTTTTCTTTTTGGTTGTCAGTTAATCACCAGCCTGGGTCAAGATGGATCAAAGCTTGTTAGCATCTGCTGTCAATTCAGTGTTGCTGGTCTCAGTGTGGTCCCTAGTGGACGAATGTAAAAGCCACCAGCACAGAGGTGTCTCCTAGAAGGTATGGCACACAGGCTGAAGGACTAGAGAGACAATCTGGTGCCAAGGTAGACTGGGAGAGAGCAAGTGGGGTGCTAGCACTTTTGTTGCTTGTTCAACACCCGCCTGCTTTTTGGTACCACCCAATTCACAGCCCATGGCTTAAAATGAGAATAAGATGCACGGAGATGTCTCAGGAATGTGTGGTGTTTAGAGAGATTAAGGAGGAAAGCGGGTCACAGAGAAAACCCAACTGTAGGTGCCTTACACTGTACGAACTATAGGGGTTCATAGAGCACTAATGACAAATATGCATTAGGTTTTAAAATGATTGAGACCTGAGGGTATGGGTGATCAAAGTGTGAGTCTTCTCCTTTGAGAAGCTCTGGTTTGGATTTATGTTGGTCTTTTGCACTGGTGACTATTAAAGACTATTTGAAAGTTGCCCTTGCAGGAGAAGAGGCTGCTGGTCTGTGCTGAACATGCTGGTAAATTCTGCCTTGTTCCTAGGGGGAAGGTGGCCAACTTAAACCCCTCTTTTTTTTCTGCATCACTTCCAGCCAGTAGCACACCACGTGCCCGCACTGCCAAGGGCTTTATCAAACATCACATGTCACTGTATGCGCTCAGTGTAGGCTACAGGTCTCCCCCCCCTTCTGAATTGTCCTTTACACGCTGACTGCTATCACGGCTGCCAGAAGCATACCTGCTACTTTCATGTTCACTTACCTAGCATTTTTTATAAGTATTATGTTCACCTTAAGGCGGGGGAAAAGAAAAGGAGGAAAAAGAAGTCCTCCTTGTTCTGAGCAATAGACTTCTATCTCACTAAGGGGTTCACTGTGCAACTGATTTGTGAGTGGTTTGACACAGCAGTTCTCCTATTGGAGATACACAGGTCTATGGGTGCTAACTTTGTTGGTGATCTGTTGAGAGATTTCAGTACTGGACTGGACACAACAGTGTTCCATGACAGGTTAAAGCAGGTGATCATCCTCCATTCTCCAATATTGTATACTGAACACAGGGCAGCTCATAGAAAATGGATGACTGTCCCAGCTCCCCGCTTCCTAATGTCGTGAACGAATTACCTATAGATCTCCCTGCCACAATGATCCCGAATGCTTCGATACTTTGTTGTAGGCTCAAAGTCAGTCAGACTTGGTGATTAACAAGTGATCACTATCTGCAAGAGCTATGTAATGGACAAGGAGAGGTATTTACATTGGGTGGTAATTGAAAGCGGGGTAAACTGTTCAAGGTGTAAGGTGTAGGCTAACATGGAATGATTAGAAAGATCTTCTAGAAGTTTGCTTAGTTCAAAATGGTTCAGTTTAGGGGTATATTCTATGATATTCTCCCTTTCCTCAGGATTTTTCTAATCACTTGTAGCAACAGCAGTTGCCATCAGTGAAGAGACTCATGCGTACTCCCTATCCTTACCATGGCTCTGCTGTTGCATTTTTCTGATACACCAATCTGCTCCTTGCTGGAAACATGATACACAGAGTGATGGAGCACTGATTTGGTTAGGTATGGCAAATTTCTGTCTTCCTAGACTACATGAATGTTCCAAAGCAGAATTGCCTTGGGAAACAGAGAGCTCACATGTGCTTCCACTTTGCCCTTCATCTGCAAAATCCTATTGACTTCTGTAGGAGCTGAGACTGCTGCTGAGCTCTGCAGCAGCAGAACATCTTTGAGAAAACCCATTGCTTGTAAATTAGTTGCAACAGTTGATAATGCCTCTGTCTGTTTCTGACCAGTATTTGCTCAGGAAATGGCCAAGGAGGATGAAGGAGATGAAGAATTCAGAAGATTTGTAGTTTGCATGCTGGCTGTAAGTCAAACAATATAATGAATGGAGCAACTAATGCATAATTTCATTATGAGTCATCCTAATTATAATGAGAATTTGATAGATACATAACTAGAAAGTGTAAATATCTCTTACAAATACACATTTCTAATTGCACAGTGAAGTACACAATATAATTAAAGCTGCAGGTTACACATTCAATAACCTTTTCTTCCCCTGTGGTGACAAATTCTCTAGGAACAGTATGAATTTGTTTTGAAGTTGCATACCTATCAGACAGAATTCTTTCTACCCACTTGCTGAGTCTTTTTCAGACAGCAGCAGGGAGTCTCGCTAATCCATAGATGCTTGGTGTGAATCATGTATTAAAGGAATTGCAGGAATGATCCATTGATGCTCTTCCATGTTGGGTCTCCGTAGAGTGTCAGTGGTCAGTGCAGAGTTAGCCTGGCAGAGCTACAGATATGATGTGTGTAGTAGGCGGTGGATTGTATTAAGAATGTTTAACTACAGCATAAATGAAAATTGGTCTTAACAAGGAGAAGGATCTTTCAAAAGAGATAATCTAAATTCCATCATAGACATCTAGATACTCTGGGGATTTGTGGAGCCTGATCTCAGAACTGAGTTTTACACATGGCTTCTATTCCCTGGAGAGGATGAATCCATTGTGGGGGAAGATAAGTTTCTAGTGGTAATCATGGCTACATGCATTAATTTCGCTTCTGTCTTTGAAATGCAAGAAGTATTAAGAAAGCTGGTTGAAGTTATTCCCTACATTTGTAGCTCTGCCTGGTCTCCCTTCATTTGCATGGGGTAAAACTGTCAGCACTTGTGTCTTCTACAACTTCAGAGTACAACAGCTGGCATGCTGCCGCAGGAAAATGCTCATCTGGGCTGCCCTGGGTGATCCCTTGTTTGCCAATGGTGAAAGGTAACCCTGTGTTTGGCCATAGTCTTGCTATCTTTCTCATGCTGATAATCACAGGACACACAAGTGTCTGGAAATCTGTTCATTTAACCAAGTTATACCACACCAACTAGCTAATCACATCCACGTGCTGTTTGATTGTCCCCCTTTATATGCCAACTCTGCCTTTTTCACACATAGCTCTTTTTGAGCCACTTGCTGAGGAGAAAATAACTACATCTGGAGTGTTGTTAAATGACCCAGAAATTGTTGCTTTGCAGGCTGACAGTATTTGATGCAAATAGATGGCTTCTTGCTGTGAAAATCTCCTTGGTTGACAACGCATTGGGTACTTTTGACGATAGTTGTCTGAGGACTTAAAACACAGGCTCCTCTTTGCATATTCACGCTATCATTCTTATAGAATTGCCGGTATTAAATTCTTGCTGCGCAGTTTCAGTGGAGGCCTTTCTACTCCCCATTCGTTCAACAGCTGCTGGTGCGCATTGCTCCTTCTCTTTGCCTTCAGTTTTTGCCATCTGCCATCATTAAGTTGCCCAGGTGTCGGAAATCTTCTTGCTCTTCTCTTTTAAACATTATTCTGCCTTCTTCTTCACTAACTCAACCTTCATTTATATAGAAGCTGATAGATCAGGCTAACTATTCTCAAAACATCTGCTACATTTCATGCTTTATGAGGAGGATAGGGAACAGAGTATACATCCTTGCTGGCAAAAATAAAGACTGGTTAACCCCTCACTTTCCATCTCCAAGAGCTAGTTCTTTTCCTGCACTCCTGGGTGTACTAATTAATGAACACTTCGCCAGTTGGGATGTTACCTAGAGCACATATTTCATAAAGCACAGCTCATTTTCAGAAACATCAAAGCAATTCCTAGTCCTCAGTGGGAGCAGCAGTTATGGGGCATACCAAAGACAGTTACTGGCAAAGACATCAGAATAAACCTTTTTTCTCTTCTCATACTGCTTCTGCTGGTGTAAACAGAGGGCACTTCACTGACTTCAGTATGTTTTCTGCTCAGATACAGGTTAGGCATCCTTTTATTATTACTTGGAGGGGAAATCCAAACTCAGGGAGTGTCTTTCACAATGATGGGTAGTGTAAACTATTGACTTCTTTCAGCAGAGATGAAGAAATTAAATGATTTCTACTGTGTCCAATCCTCCTCAATAAATCACTGAAGATTGACTGTAAATTTGAACAGCAGCAAAACAGAATCCAGCAAAACAGGCTGCTTACACGATGCTGCTTGCTGAGCCCAGTGAAAGTTTAAATGCTTAAAGGCTGGTAAAATACATATCTGAGGATGCACACCCAATTGCTGGGGCCAGTCTCCAGTGTGAGCGTTAAGTAATTCCAACAGGATTTTATGCTTTAGTGATTTGACTCTCTTCAGTTTGGGTCTCAGTACCAGTGCTTTCAAAGCCTGATTTTGTGTGCATCTATTGGGCAGAGATGGTCTTCTGCTCTGAACAGTTCTGCTGAGCAGCAATTACTGCCTGCTGCTTTCCCATTTGTTAAGCGGTGTATTACTGTTCCAACATTTGCAGCCCATGTTGGTTTAGGCTCTGTGTGTAGTTCTCCAAATTTACGCCTCTCCTGGAATGTGGTGATCAGAGGTTGTTTCTTGCTTGTTCAATAATTTCCTGAAGCACTGTTCCAATCAACACTGCTGTGATTTCCTTGCTTTGTGACAGATAATGCATTGTGCTGTTCACCCTTCACAGGGAAACCAAATTGGCCACTTAGATGCTCTCTGATTTTGTATACAGTGCCTAGTTGTTTCTCCACCACCAACCCTCAATGGCTTTTTCTATCCACACTTTCCTATTCCTATGTTAATATTACTTCTCCAGAAACTTTAGCATGATATTGCAGGATAATTCTTTCCTTGCCTTTTTTTCCACCCCTCTGCAAATCGTTTGCTATGCAGTGTTCGCCTTTCCTCAGGATTCAAGCATCTCCTTTAATCAGTTCTTCCTTTTATTCTTTACTCAGCTGCTGCTTTGCTTTGGTGGAATAGTCACTTCTCTGATGAAGCTCATGCTTCTATTTCTGTTCTCTCTCTTTTTGAAAGGTCTTTTGCATCAGTGAAATGCCTGTTTGGGTTTCTTTGATGATTTGGTGCTGTACACTAAGCTCTGCACTCCAGGTGTGAAAGATCAAGTTGTGGAGGAGCATGCAAAGCAGGAGGGAAAGGGACTCTGCCCCGATGAGGGGAATTTTCAATGAAGCAATAGCAGAAGCAGACAAGCAAGCAGTCTTGGAGTCAGGATCTATACTATGGTGAGGCTATTTTGTAGCACTGTGCCTCAGTTTCCCCTTTTGTAAACCAAGAAGAATCCTCTGCCTTTATGAAATGCTTTGTGAGCTTTGCCTGGGACAAAGAAAGAATAGAACTGAAATGAAGCCTTGTATAGCTAATATTGAGGCTGTGTTTCTTATAAACTTTAAATTCAGAATAAGAGCCTAAAACTAAGTAGCATATGTCTTGTGTTTTACGTTGTATGTTGCTGGTCACATACCTATGCTTCTGAATGCACAACTTCCCTTGCAGCGTCTTCACAGACATCTCACAACCATTTAACGTTTCTTCCTGGGACTAAAGGGCACTGGGAAGGGGAGGCTATTTTTCCCCTGTGTCCAAGGTGTCAGAGCCATCAAGGTCTCAGCAACCAACTGTCACAACTTCACTGACTCCATAGGCCTCTCTGTTTCCTTAAACTGAGGATGCTTTGGCATGAAATTGGCATGTACAGTAGTTAGAGAAGCACTGGAGCTCTCAGGTCCAGCTCCAAAACAAACTGAACCCCTCAGGACTGTAACCACGCCAGCACCTCCACCCTTCCTGCCAAAGGCTTCCCTGATAGAAAGATTGTTTTTTGTTTGTTTTCCCCTTACACTCTTCAGTGCTTGGGCTGCTATTTTAAAACTTTGAAGCTGTTGAGGTCATACCAGAACCTCCAACATGCCCCCACAAACTAGCCATGCTATTTCGTAACACATCTCACCGTACTTGCTCTGGCATGAGCATTAGCAGCTGCTTTTAGCTGTGGAGGGGTGCAGAGGCTTGCCTGTGTGGGAAAGGCAGAATTGAACGCTCGCCCTTTGATGGGCCCTCACCTCCTCTCAGGTTGTAGAGGCAGTGGTTGCCTTTGCGTTAACGCCTGAATGCACTGTGCATGAGTGGAACTGTGCATGGAGCTGGGGGTTTGCACCGTCTCATGGTTCAGGGTTGTGCTGGAACTGGGAACAGGGTGGCAGGAAAGACCTGAGCGTTCTCCTTCCGTTTCCCTCTAGCCTTGTCTTGATGTCCCTGACTCTTGCATCAACGATCGCTATGGACAGTTATCTTGTTTGCATGATGCAGGGGTGATGCGGAGGGTAAAGAGTAAAGCAAGATTTTGGCAGCAGCTAGGTAGCAGGAGGGACATTACCTGGGTTGAGTTTGAAGCCCAGCCTGTCTGGAGAAAATATGTACTGGCAGGGACAGAAGAAAACTCTCACAAGGTGCCACTTTTTAATTTTATTGACCTATAGTCTGTAGAAGGTACTCATATGGACTCAACTCACACCAGGGCACATGTCTGCAGGGTGTGTGGTTACTGCTGGCAGAGGGTTTATCATCACGAATATAAAATATTCACCAGGGTTCAAAATCTTTTCTCAGTTTTTCCATGTAAAACCAGAGGGATTTGACTGCATTTACTGCAGTAGAGTTGTTCGGGATTTTTATCACTGAAGGCAACATTTGGCCTTAAACATACATCTCCAAAGATATATAGGTTTCGTACAGTTATTTCCCCCCATGAAAAACTTACAGCCCCTGTACAAAGCTGCTACTTCTTCCTCATTATCACAGCAGCTGAGGATGCAAGATGTGCTTATGGTTAAATGACTTGCGGAAAAAAATGGTATTTGGAAATCAAGCAGATGCTTCCCAAGAAGAAAAAGGCAGAATGATAAAGCTTTGCCTTTACTACAGGCTACAGGTATACTCCTTTGGTATAAATACACATTTTTTCATTGATAAGAGAAATATCTTTTTTCCATACTCTCTGATATATTTTTCAATACTACCTGTGCAAAAATATTGATGTATCAACAAAGGCTGAAATGAAGAGGGCTCCAGAGGAATTTAGCCAGTGAGTTATGTCTGTTTTTAATTACTATTTGTTTGAAATGCTTTTATACTCATTATGCCTATTGAAGTAATGTTTCATTATTTCTCCACTTTAGGTAGTTTTAAAAAAACAGAAAAAAAGAAAAACAAACAACTTGTCCATAAATACACCTGTAATCTGACCTTTCCTCTGCTCCGAGCAGTTTTAAGTAGATTCTCTAGGTTTTTGTGTCTGTACTTGCTCTATTTTGAGATTTAGAAATAGACTTGACTCTAAATTTTGGGCTGTAAGAAAGGTGCAGAAAATGCACCGCAGGCTGTGGAGTTCATCCCTACCGGGATGAGTGGCCATATCCTTAGCAAAAAGCACTGCATGAGGAGTTGTCCAAGAGAACACAAATCTTGCCCTTCTGCTGCAGGGGTTCTCAGCTGGAACTTTAGGCCACAGAAACCAGCTACATTTTAAAGGCGAATGACTAAAATAAAGCTGAAAAAAACAGTCCTGGAAAGTCTTTACTTCTGCAACCAATGCCCCATCTCCAGTGTGACCAGCTGGATGTTGCAGGATCAGGCTCTGGGGATGCATTTTTTGCCTCAGATGCCAGTGCTTAAAGATAAAAGCACCCTGATGTGCCTCCCATACACACACATACAGAGGAGCACATGCAGCATCTCTAACTCTTGGTTCTCTCCTCTAAGTTACTCTCCTCACATCCACAGGCACCACAAGAAGGATGTACTTTCTTTGCTTAGTTTTCATGCTTACATTTCAAATAACTCTTGGTGCAGTAAACAGGCAAAAAACCTCAGTCCCTGGAAATGCAATACCCCTTGGGGGAAGCATGATGGATCTGGTAGCGCTGGAACAAATATCCCCAGGGTCCTGTTTGTCTTACATAGCGTGTCTATATACTCTTCCTCTCCTTGCTCCCAGAGTTACTATTATTTTTGCACAAAGGACTAAGCCAACACTTTTTCTTCTCCTCTGCTGCCCAGTGGCTCCTGCTTCGCCCTCCTGCAGGTGTGCTCAGCTGGCTCATCAACCTCTGCCAGGCTGGTGGGCTTACGGTACCCTCAGCCTCAAACAGCAAAAGAAAGTTGACTCCTTTGGATGCTTGTCTGGCTTTCCAGACTTACTGTACTGTCTGCAGAGTGGAGGTAAATAACTACACCAGAATAACAGGCCCTCCTCTGTCTCTGATGTGAACAGGAGCAAGTCCACCAAACAAGCGAAGTATCTCTGTTCCTCCTGGTCCAACACAAAACCTCTGCGCTGCTGAGGTTTAATTGCTGGCTGGTACAACAGGTTGGGATGCCCATGTGAGCAGGAAGGTCTCTTCTTAAGCTGTGAAGGGCTCTTGGGGCACCGGTTATGCGGGGAAGCTGCTACTTGCTATTGAAACATGGTTTGCTCTCTCCCTGTGGGTGTGCCTGGAGCATTGTATGCTGTAGCTGATGCAGAGGAGCACAGCGAGGATGCTGGGGATGGCAGGGATGGTCTAGGAGCATGAAGCTCCTTACAATGCGATTTTGCTTTCCGAGGCTTCCTGCCTGAGCTTGGTATAGCCTTTCCCAGCAAAGACTGCACTGAAAGCTCCCCAGATCCACAGGGTGTGAGAGCCGACAGAGCCTGTCATGGGCATCTGCCTTGCATACAGTCTGCAGGGTTTAAAATGTCTGTGTGAAAAGCCATTCCAAAACCAGAGTAACTTGCCTGTTGGTGGGAGGCAGGATTGGGCCCTCGTAGGCAGTGGCACGGGTGCGTGCAGAGGCAGGGTTGGGCAGCCAGCAGCATCTGCAGTGGCATCGCCACTGCTGCCCCTCTTTTCTCTATAAGAAAACTCATGGGGAAGCCAAGTCAGGGTCTGTTTTCATACCTGAGCTCAGTAATGAGATACTTCAGTGCCTTTGTCAAGATAGGCTTTCAAGAAAAAGCAAATCCAAATTATACCTTTCAAAGTGGTAATGAAATTGACTCCTCAGCAGCTGATGGAGTTGATGGAAACAGGCAGAATTTTGCCTTGCTGACCCATAATAACATGACGGATCCTTGCTCTGGAGCCAATTAGAAATGTAGTGTTACTAGATTGGTAGCAAGTGATGTCTCCTACATACCACAATGAGGAATACAGGTCTGAGTCCAAAAGCTGAAGAACTGCTTTTTGTTTCCTTTCTTTTGCAAAGAAATCCATCATGTGTGTTCATTATTTTGGGTGGTTTGGTCCTTTCAGGGTTCCCTTTCAGGGAATTCTCCATTGTGTCAAGAGCTGTACAATCACTGAACAAAAAGACACTGTCTGCCCAAAGTTATTCATGTGTTTTATACATGTAGCCTCTTGATATTTTAGCTACAAGAACATTCCTTCTCCCATGTGAAATATCTGAGACACTGTGAAGAAATTTCATGTCATTGATTTTTAATGAAGCAGAGAATCAAGATTCTGTGTTTACATATTTGGTATGATACATATGAGATATATTCTCTACTGTATTGCTACTACTGTTGGCTATAATTCCTGACCCTAGGTGTGCAAATACATTTTACTCCTGAAAACTTAAATCCTGATGTGAGATCTTGTTCTAGAGATCTTTTGTCTGTTTAATAATAACACTCAGCAATGTTTGGGTATGGTGGGAGAACCACCTGAATGTAAGTATGAGCCTGGTTACTGTCAAGCAATATAGTTTTACGGAGGAAGTCTTAAATTTTCCTGACACCCTTCTGAATTCAGCGGGTTGACAGGAATATAAATGAGAAGGAAATTTCCCTCTTTGCTGGCAGCTGATTTCTGAATTGAATTAATTATGACAAGAGCTTTTTCCCCTGCATAATCAGATTTGCTAATTTCCTTACTATGTTCATAAAACTATTTTGTGAAACAGAGAAAATGAAGTGGGTTTTCCTTTGCAACAAAGTTCAAATTCATCCGAACTTTCAGCTAGACTCTGGTATCCTCTTAGGGTCTGTCTTTGACAATAATCACGTTTCAGTTTCATTACTTTCTCTTCTAATTCCAGTCACTGACCATTCATTTTATTTTTTTATAGTATAAGTAGGAAATTAATTGTCCATGCAAGGCTATTTGAGACAGTCCCTGAACAACTCAAGTGAAATGCCCTCATTTTTCTTAATTTTCATTAACTCGTCAACTTTATTGTTTGTATGTAGTAGAAACAGTATAATGCCGTATTGCAGTTCTGCACAGGATGGCTCAGAGGACTGTCTCAATATCTATTTAAATGGCCATAGCGCTCCTACACCTTGGCATGGATGCTAAAAGCGAGGAGGGGGGATGAGGTGCAGAGCCCTGGCCAAGGGCTGTGCTGAGCAAAGGCACAGTAGAGGAGCAGGCTCAAGAGTGTATGATTGCAATGGGCAGTCAGCCACTAGAATGCAAAACCAAAGCATAAAAATGTGGTGTGACCTGTGTAAGGCACAACGGTTCTGGGACTGAAACACCTCCAGCCTTCTGCCCTCATCTTCCTCCCTCAGATAAACTGCACCTCTCATGGGCTATCGGTGTCTTTTACTCACAGGTTAGATCTATGAAAAGCTGGCACTGTTTATTATCTGGCAGTAAAAAAATCACATCTGGCCATCCTAAGGGAGAGTACCATCACCAAAATAAGGAGGAGCGCCAAAAGTTTGAGAGGAAAAAGTAAAATAGCTGCCTCAGCTGAACAAATTAAAATTAATTCCTTGGTGGGTAGGATGAAGGGAGGTGGGAAAAGAAGGGAGAAAAAAGATGTTAATATGAATAACTTGCTGACATAAATTTAGCACACAGAAGCCAACCAGGTCTCTAAATGAAGGTCTTTTTCCATGAGTGACCAAACAATAGAGAGGTGCTTAAGTCTTAGGTCCCCAGGCAGAAGGCTGTGAACATCTAATAACTTGCTAGCTGCGCTGTCAGAAGCCTTTGAATCAAACCCAAGCAAAACACATGTAATGTTCTCAGTTTTATTTTAATTTCTAATCACCTGCTTCTATGCACTTTGCAATTCTCTGACCTGTTTTAGGAACAGATTCCCTAACTGCCGCAGGAAAAGATGCAACATTTTGTTTCCATGGGTCATGTGGAAATACAGGTCTTGCATTATTTTTCTAGAATTTGGTTTGTTTGATTCCTAAACCCCTGATTCTGCATTTTGACACTGTAAAAGCCTCATTTCAAACCATTTTTGAAGTGAAGAATGTAAAAAACTCCAAACAAAAAAAATGTAGGAAAGCAGGGAATAGAGGTTAGCTGCTATTCTGCTGTGGCTTTGCTGAAGCCAATATATGGGGAATCTATCTCCAGATGGGGCACTGTTCCTATCACCCCTTTGTGTTTTACTTGCTTAGTATATTTTAAGAGAAAGATGTGATCGATGTGACTAAAGGCTGGTTTGTCTGATCTCAACACTATACAAAGCTTTATGAAGGAGAAGGGCTTCTTTTCGGAGGAAAGAACGAAATACAGCTTTACCAAAGGTATACTGTGTCAGATCAATTTGATGATTTTATTTGATAAGATAATTGATTTTCTTGACAAATGCAATGCCATAGATCTAATCTCTCTGGACTTTTACAAAGTATTTGATATAGTGAAAAAAATTAGTCAAACTAGAGAAAACAAGGACTGGTGGAATTGAGCGGGAAATATCTGGAAATTTAAGGAGAGTATATAATGTATTTGGGACAGTTTGGGGTGTAACGGCTGCCTCTGCAGTCCCTTTAGTGTTAGTGGAGAAAGTTGATTGCATTTATAATTCTAATGTTCCTGACACAAAGGAAGAAGCTTTAACATTTGTGGCTGAGATGAAATTAGAGTGAATTAGCATAATAGTGGAGATCCAGAAAACCGTATTGAAAATTGGGGTGGTCTTAAGGGCTGTAGCAGGAGAGATGAAAGTGTGAATACGGATGTAATTATACTAAGAGCAAGAGTGGGCATTCAGTGAATCATGCCATGCATTATTTCTGTGAAATGATGGAGGAAAAGGAAGTGAGTGTTTTGGGGTATCCCAAGGGAGCCCAGAGAAAGAATTTGTGAATCTATTATGCATCAGACATCCAGTGTGAACATGAGCCTGATGAGACCCTACCTGGACTACCGGATAGGGAGCCCTGGCACACAAGCTCAGACAAGGTGTTTTAAAACAGTAACAGCTGCAGAGAAATTCAGCCTTTATTTGGCTTTGAAAGATGCGATTGCTCTCTCTAAATACAAGGGGGAGGAGGGTTAACACTGGTGAGTGAGAAGAGCTATTTAAACTCAGAGAGTTGGCACAAGAGCAAATAGGTATAAACGGGTCATGGATAAACTTAGGCTGGAAATTCTGAGGTTTCCAGACATCAGAAGAATGAGGCACTAAATTAGCCCTCTCAACACAGGGGTGGAAGTAAAACCAAACTAGGTAGGACACAGCTTCTCTGCTGGACGAAAGAGATCTTATGATATAGTGGCTTGTGATTGCAGAGGATTGGTTTCAGTGACTCAGAACCCCCTTCCAGCCCTCTCTTTTTTTCCTGCTCCTGTTGGGAGATCTTTAGTTTCACCGTGATTCTCTGAAATCCTACCCCCTGCAAGGCAAAGGCTAAAGAGGGCTTGGAGAAGAGACTTTGCACCAGTCAGAAGCATAGAAAATATCTACTGAAGGCCAGCTGTGTGAGTCCATGCGTGAATATCCCTGGTGTGCGTGTTTGTGGGTGTCAGCATCTTTATGGCCTCTGGATGAAAGAATCAGCTTGCTCTGGGCTGGGCACCCCAGCCAGGGAACACTGTGCTTGGCAGACACAGCAGAGTGGCTGCTCTCTTGTTCCTGCCCTGCTGAATAAAAAGAGTCAGTCTTTCTTGCAACTGAAAGATTCATGACCTGTGACTGAAACTTTTATCTATATATCCTGAAAATAGAGTTGGTCTGATCCTCATCTCCCAGGAAACAGCAGCAGCAGAAGGTGGAGCAGGCAGGCATCGGCACAGCAGTGGCATTTCCATTCCCATTTTCCATCCTCAGTCTCTGTTTCTAAGTGACCTCCAGCTGCCGCTGCTTCTGTCACCTTCATCTGGGGAGCAGCACTGAAGCGAGCCGCGTCCCCTCAGAGGGCTGTGGCATTCACAAGTGAAGCGTGCACTTCTGCAGACAGGGCTGCTGCTTTGCTGCAGTGTTGCTCACAGGCCAGTGCTCTCAGGATAGGCAATAACAGACTCCTGCAGAGAGTTAGTACCATGTTTTGCGCCGAGTCTGATTGCACCAAAAAATCCGCATGGATGTGCTGACTGCTGGCCTTCTGTTGATTGCATCACCAAGAGGCAGGGATGCCAGTACTAGGTCAAGGCTGTGCTGAGGCACTACATGTCTTGAGCTTAGCGTGGCACTTTGACCAGGCTTGGTCTTGTCTGCTGGAAAATGCCACAGCTCTGTGCCACAGTGATGCATCGCACCAGGTAGGGGGATTACAGCACAATGATACAGTTTTAAAGACCACAGCAAAATGTTCTCCTTCTACTGGCGTGAAGTAGATGTCTCCTTAGCTCATGTAAGCAAGGCTAGCTGAGGAACAGCATGACTGAGGCATCCTGTTATCCACGAAAGTACCTCTTGACACGTTTTCATAGGAGTGGGTGAAGCAGCAACGATGCCAGTCAAGGAGTTGTTTTCATCTGAGCAAGCGTGTCCTCAACTCATCCTGCAACAGATCCTGCCCTCAGGGCATGAAGGTACTTGCAAAATCCACATATTTGCTATCAAGTCAGGAGCAAAGGGGATTCTTTTTTTCCCTGTAAATGTCTGCACATTTGATTTTTGAAAGTTCAGGCCATGAAGAGTGTACTGCACTGTACCCAGGCGGTATTTTCTGAAATGGAAAAAAGAAGTGTGTAATTGAGTGTCCAGGTTCTATACACATCTGAGCAGTTCCTGGTACTTCAATGAAGAAGAATGAACATTTGCTTTTGGGAAGCTTCTTTGTGACACAGGGTTAAAGATGGGAAAATAAGCCTAGATCTGTAATCACTGCAGAGCAGACTGTTGCCCAGAAGTAAAGAGCTCAGACCAAACCTCCCTTTTTTTTTTTTACTAGAGCTTCTCCAGCAGTGATCTTCACTGAATAACTTCTGTAGTCCTTTGTAACTGGCACTGGTATTTCTACAGCTTCTTTTTTTCTTCAGAGGAATTGAAAAGACTGTCAAATAAAGAGCACAAATCTTGTCTTTGACAAAAATAGCAGATAGAAGAATTAAAAAGACCCAGGGGACAGAACATGATTACTTAAAAAAAAAGAAAGATGCAGGTCCATTTTTCAGTTTGACTGAGTTTTGGCTCGCATTTTCTTGTACTGTCTATACAGGAGCTTTTGGAGTTAGAGGTTCACTGTTGGGTTTGCTACCACTATCCCGAGTGCAGACACCTTGGGGCAGCTGCAGGGTTACGGAAGGAAGAGACTTCCCCTACTTGAAACTACTTAAGATTTTCTCCCAGTGATGAATTTTTCTAGAGAAAGGACACACTTTTCAAATATTGCTCTTGAAGGAAATTATTATGGATCTCATGAACGCCATTTGGGATTACTCCGGTGATGAAGGATTCATTGCTATCTTTTGTCACTGAGCACTATGTGTGAATGTGGACACTGATACTTTTCCCTGGCTTACTCCCAAGGAGAATGCAGCTAAAAACAGGGACTGGCAGTTGGGAGTCTCTGTGGTTGCTCAATGTGCTGTTGATTTCTTAGGCAAGACTTTATTTCCTTGTGTTTCAGTTTGCTCATTTGTAAAGCAAATATTTTTCTGTAGCTGAGGGTATTTATAAAACCAGGTGATGTCCATAGAGTGCTCTGAGAATCCTGGCTCTCCAGGACCAACTGACTCCATTGGAGTGGACAGAGCTCTGCTAATCAAACCCAAGGTCATGCCGACCTTGACTGCTGAGCATGACTGAGCTGCGTTTTTTTTTGTTGCTGTTAAAATAGATGCACTGAAAACAGCTCTCTCACTTTTGCCATTTTGGCAGATTCCCTTTTGCTCAGTGCTTGCTTCAAGTCAAATGGTCAAAATGTAAAAGGTTTCTGTCCATCCAGTAGATGCCTCAGAATGAGAGGAAGCCAGCAAAGATGACACTATTGCAGACATAAGCTGCCTGAACTCAGCTATTACAGAAGACTTTTCCCCATCACCTCATCGAGTATTAAATAGCTGAGAAGTAATTACGCCTAATGTTTCCTGATCTCTTCCCTCTTTGCACATAGTAGGCTATTCTGTTTCTGAAACACTTGCCTCATGTTCATGGCATTTGGCCTGCAGCAATGAGGTTCAGTCCAGCCCCAGAATGTTTTCTTCTAATAGATGGCTCACGATAAGCTGGAAATGCGTCACTCACCAGCCAGTTATTTCCACATCATAAACTCCTAATGCTTCTTTAGACTGATGGGGTTTTGAATTTGCTAAGAACTGGACATATGCCAAATATTCTTCCATGCATGATGCTTCTTTTACTTTAGCCAGCGTAGAGTTAATTGTCGAGTATTTCTGGTGCTTGAAAGCCCCTCCATTTGTTCCTGAGTATTAGCTTGAAGCATCACTCCATTCCACAACTAGGAGCACTCTGTATGTCAGGGACAGGAAATATTTGTGCTGAGATGTGACCTACCACCCTGGCCATGGGGTTTGCATTGCAGGCATTCCCAGGACTGCAGGGAATTCCTGGGGCTGGGAGCCCAGCTGGCTTCACATCTAAGTTCCCATTCAATGTACTCACCATTTTCTTTAAGCTGTGCATGCCACATATCCCATTCTACCACTTCTCTTCCTGTTTTGCTCCCCCACCCACCTTTCCTGCTAAAATCTCAGTAAAGCATCTTGGCTGGGAAGTTCAGATTATCAGCGTTTGCTGGAAGGAGAGGTGTTTGGGAAGGCCGTGAGAAGGCGCTGACTATGAGTACAGATTTTCAGTGGTGACTTGACTTCTGCACTCAGATCTCTGCCGATCCTGTTGGGATGCAATTGACTGTTGGTCCCAAGAACCAAAATGCAATTCCACTTCATTAATCACTTTGCTAACTGGCTTCTACTGGTCTTATCAACATGCTTTGCCATCCGCAAACTGTCCCATCTTTGTAGTGCTCTGCCTACTCACCTCTCCCTTTAATCTGTTCCTCTTATGGCAAGACTGGTAACAGCAGAATTTCCTCTTTTCCCTACTGATTCCAAGTCTGATGTGCCTTCCAGATCCTCCAGTTGCTAAATGCTAGTTAAGATTGTGCCAACTTGTCAGTGATAAACCTTCCTTTTTTTTTTTTCTTTTCTTTTTATTTTTTTTCCCTAGAGGCCTGTGTGTACAAAGCTTCAAGCATAAAAATCGACTTCACTCCTGAAACTTGGCATACAGCACCTCAGGCCAGGAGCAAATATATTTGCCAGGTTAAAAACAATAATACATTTGGCCATTTTTCATTACTGAAAGTGTAAAAATAATAGTTTGTGCGATGAAGGAGTTTATGAGCTTATTTAACAAAAATGAGTTTGATTTAGCACAAGGATTTTCCAAGGAATTCATTCTCAATACAGCCTTATTGCAGTGCTTTAAATCCCTCCTCTTTTAAGGTTAATGCAGGTACATTCACACAAATATGAGAATGTATTCTGCAACTTTATACTTCGTTCTCCAGATGCATCCAGGAACCCGGGAGTTAACAATATCTGCAAACTATTTGCATATGCACATGCATGCAAATTCACACAGGTGCACGCATGCATGGATGGTTTTCTCTTTGCCCTTTCTAAAAGCTCTGACCTTGTACCAACTCTTTTTCTGTAGCTAAAGGAACTGCTCCTTCCAGAGCTCTGCCAAACTGTTCTCCACAAACAAAAGCTTTACCTCCTCAATGCATAGCACAAAGTATCTGTGAGCCGCTGTTCATGAATCCTGGCTTCCCAGGCTGGCAGCAGACCTCACCGCATGCAGTGAATCCTTCAAATGTCAGCTCCCCTAGGGACTACATTTCAAAGGACTGCAATAATAGTAATACTTTTCACTTCTGCCACACTTCTCATCACAGGATAGCAAAGCATTTGATCAGCACTAGGTCCTGACTACAGTCTTGGAATAACTTTGCAAAAAGAAGGGTGTGCTGGCGTCCTCTAGACTGAAGCAAAAAAATCCTCAGCTCAAGTGCAAGCCTCACCAGAACTGCCTGCAACAACAGCGGCCTCAGCCAGTCATAGGACTAGAGGTCTGGACATCCCCAGCTGTGCAGGGAGGATGTCGTGCAAGGAAGGAAGAAGGGGCAAGGCAGTTAGAGTGATGAGAACTTGCTTTTACTGAATCCAGACAGTGTGAATTAAACTGATTCAGCACAAAATGTTTTCAAGTCACAGTAAACTGCCATAAATCATAGCAAACATAAATGCTTGCTAGAATACCTCTGCGTTATCAGCGTAGCTCCTGATGTATAATCTTACAGCCATCACTACCCGCATGACCGTGTAAAGATGGACAAAATCTCAAACTTCAAGATATATGAAACCTCTAAACATTTCATGATGCCCAAAAAACAGATTAGACAATGCAGTCAGTTTACTATGAGTCACAATGCACAACAATTAATAATAAGAGCACAGTTCTTGCCAAAATCTCTCTAAGCGTGAAAAAAAGCCTTCCTGTTATAAACACAGAATCATACTATATTGCTTAATCCCAGCCCCAAACACGTCAGATCCCCAGTCCCACTGGAGAGCTTTATAGTTATGACAAATCCAGTAGATGAAAACAAAAAGGCATGGCAGAAGCCAGACTGTCCAAATTAAAGCCTCTGAGATTCCCTGTAAATCCATCACAGAACATAAAAATCATTAGTTTATCTCCTGGCTTCGCATCCTCCTGACAACTTAGTATCTAAATGCATTATCAGTGGCCATTCCTTTGCGACTGGTAACAGGAAAAACAGTAGGTATAGGATTTGTGACTACCAGCATAGACCTGAACATCACAGGAGCTGCACTTTTGCCACAGGCTTGCTTCATCCTGTTGGTCAAATTGCTTAACCTTTTTATGCCCCATCTCCCTCTCCATCCTGGATAACAACTGCTGATTTACTTCATGAGGCTTTTGTGAAGCTCCATTTGTCAATGCTTGTGATGTATTATTTATTGTCAAAGCCATAAACAGTCGCATCTTGAAGATGCTGAGCACATCACCTGCATTTTGATTTCTGCCAAAACCTTTCTTCCTCTTAGGACAAACCCTTTCTTTCTCCTTCACTAGTGTAATAGTCTTTTAGTCAATGATGATTAAATTTAACAAGCCAATATGCATGTTTGGGGCCATGAAGTCTGCTCCCAATTACCGACTTTCTGTAACAGGGGAGGCTCAAGAGAAAGTCACTGGATTTGTGATGCGGTGGTGGCAACTAGTTTTGTAAGGAGCTTGCAGTTGGTGTTAGCATCTTTAGGAAAGTGTTCCTCATATCTGAAGGACAGCATTTAGGGTGAGAATATGCCCTGCATAGATGCTTAAAGAGCAAGCAGGATAAACATACGTGAAGAAAAAACTGAACAGAGCCCAGCTACAGCACATCTGTGTCTGTTAATGCTGTATAGAGTAAATGTATCTGAGAAAAAGTATATAACAAGAAGAAAAATTTCTATAAATCTTGGTGAAAATACTGCTTTGTTTTAATTATCTTTTTTTTTTTTTTTCCTGGAGATTCTGGTCTATCAGGCTCCCTTGCTCCAGTTATAAAACCTGATGACAAACTAGGCAGTGGCTGAATTTAACATCCTGACTGACCTTATCTAACTGACCTTGCACCAAAACAGCACAGTGTGCTGCCAAATTTTCCAATTCTCTTCAGTATCAGAAGTCTCAGGAGCTCCATTTCCTAAATAATTTTGCATCTGCTGATCTTATCATATTACCCAGAAACAAAACCTCCAGGAAGGTGGTGGGGAATTTAAGCACACTCACAACAGAGGGAGCTCTAGGTGCAAAGCTCTACTCTGAAAATGTGAAAGCAGGGGGCTTGCCTGGGTGATGGGGGATGTTGTAAATTACTGAGATTAGCAAAGACTCTATTACTAAAATAAATTTGGCCTCCAAATTCAACCAAGGATGAGTATTTGGCTAAAATCCTGCCACACTCTGGAAGGCTGAAGATGATTTGAACGATATGAAGTATTGCATTTCTAAAGATGCATGGTTTGAGCTTACAGCAGAACTTTTCTCAACTGTTAAAAATAAACAGGAGAAAGTTAGAAATGTATCTTGTGATTCTCCAGAGGAGTTTTCTATTATGTCGCTTGTTATGCAAGCCAAAAATGGATTTAACAAAAAATGGCACTGACTTTTCAATCATTAATGGCACAATCAACTAAAATACATAATCCATTGCAGTGAACACAGTGTTTGTAAACATGTGCAATTAAAACAGAATAAGACTCAATTATAATGGGTTATGTGTGCATAATAATGCATATCATGCAATTCTTATTAGTTGGGCTGCACCCTGAGCTCAGTTCAGGAGGAAATTATATTGAAATGCGCTATGATGAAGAGGAAATTTTAATGAGAAGACGAGGTTGAAAAAATATTACTCAAAGCAAGAGGAATGAAAGCGTCCAGAGGCAGAATACAAATGACAGTAATACAAAGTCATTCAACTATATCTCCGGCTATTTTCAAATCTGAGAAATTCACACTTGACGGCTGCCAGGAATTAAGTAGTCAGAATTTGCCACTGTGGGGAAAGCAGGGTTTGCACTCTCTGGGCTCTCTTTAAACTCTACTCATTTTAAGAGGTTGCACATGGTGCAAGTAAAAGAAGAGTTTAGCTCTCAGTGCTACAAGAGTGTTTGACTACTCTCCAGCTGTTACTTTTTGGGTGGGGGCAAACAGTACTTAATTTAATTTTTTCCACTTTTTCCCTCTGCTAGTACAGGTTTATATCCAAGGTAGATACTATGGACTTAACGTATCTTTCCCTTTGTTTAATTACTCATGGAAGTTGATTTACTTCACATGAATTGCTTTAATTAACTGGCACCAGGAGTGGGGGAGGACCAAACTACATTTTCTAATGCACGAAGAATTACTGGTAAACAGAGCCTAGGTGATACTGAACACATAAGAGCTGATCTCAGCTGAAATATGCAGACCTTGTCTGATTCTGGAAACAGATAGCTCACAAACTACTTTACAAAACCCACTTTTAATGGGTACACATGTATAACAATGCAAACTGTGCTATGCTGATTAGTACAAGGCTTTGACTTGACTTAATCAATATTTGAGAGGTGAAAGCAATACAGCATATGAAGTGAAACATAATAAATGAAAAAGCCAAGATGCTGTGTTGCATTAGCTCCACATTCCTTAGGAGGCAAAAATCCTGAAGAATACCTTGTAATGGCTTGGACAAGGCATTAGGGACAACTGCCCTGAGCTGCTTGCTGTTGGCGCAGAGCAGCTGCACTTAAGAACATAAAGATGTGTTTCTGTAGAGTGGTAACAAGTGGCTGTAAGAGTGAGAGATTAAATTGGAAATTTTACACACAGGAGGAAACCTCTGTGTGTGTCTGGTCCCACAGTTCCACCAAGTATAAAAACTCTCAGATAATCAAGAGAGTTTTTTTTTCTTTAAGTGTTGTTCTCTTTTTTTTCTCTTTAAGTGTTTTTTTTTCTTTAAGTGTTGCTTTAAGTGTTGCTACTGCTTTAAGTGTTGCTACTGATGAGGCTTCCTTTGTCAGGAAAATTTTCTGGATGTGTAATTTGTGTTTCCCTTTCTCACTTCTGACTCCTCATACTTTCTTTTACATTCTACCATGCCACTTAATTCTTCCCTATCTTTTGTGTTTACACTGTTCAGCACTAGATTGTAATGTCTCTCTGTAGCCATTTTTCTCTGAGCGACACTATAATACATATTCAGTCCTTCAGTACTGATTTAGCTCCTTTAATCTTTCTATTTAAATGAATCTCTCCATCCCCTTGATAATTTTTGTTGCTCTTCTCTGAACTCACTACAATTTTTCAATATCTCCTTGCTAATGAGTTTCGCAGAACTGAACACAGTGTTCCAGGTGCAGAAACAGCAGAGCAGCAAAAAGGTACTCAGAACCTGGGCAGCCCCAGCTGTTCTGCCCTGCTGCTGCCACGCCTCATTTCGAACTTGGGTCCAATGTGTGCCCACAAGCTTTGAGGGAGAAGATGGAATTTCACTTACTATTCTGTTTAAGATATTTAGCAGACAGATTCTAAAATGCTAAATCTGCAATTTTTTTTTTAGCAAGTAATTTTGGGTGTGCACATGTGTCCTGAAGACAAAAAGAATTCAAATTCTCCCATTTAGGAAGGATGCTGGGATGCAGGAGGATTTTCTTAAGTTTTCAGGCTAGCATGATTCACATCTGCAGAAGCAGAAAGAAAATTATGAACCAAAACCTCTTTTCCACCTACCAATAAAAACTGATTGATCTAGTTTGTTCCAGTGAACAGAAAAACTGGTCAAATTCTCCTGTTCTGTGAGCAACACTAAATTCATTTATAACTCCCTGATCCAGCTGCTTCTCTTTGTGGAGTTCTTTACATCTTTGTGGAAGATTTTAGTTCCTCCTAATCTCATCTCATCTGCATATCTTATTAAAATGTTGCTTCCTCCTCCATTTCTAGATGAACAGTGAAATTTTGAATAAAACTTGTTTAAGAGTAAGCTTTGCGGTTCTTCTTTGGTCTCCTCACCTTCAGCTCCATGCTTTGCCTCTCACTCTTAACCTCTCTTTACAGCCTCCCAGCCTGTTTTCAATCAAAAAGACAGTGTTCATCTCCAAGCTGATTTAAATTATTTTTTTCTAGAAAGATTTCGTGAGGCACAGTATCAAATGCACTACTCAGATGCAGATATATTACAGCTCCAGCACTCCCTTCATCCGTTAATTTTCTGTTTCTATCAAAAAAGCAATCAAGTGTGCCTGGTGAGATTTATTCTTGCTAGAACGACACTGTTGCTTTGGGTTGCTGGGAAGAGCTCTCCGGCACATCAAACACCCACAACCAGCATTGCCTCCAAGGCAGCTGGATGTATCGGCACCTCTAAAAACGGCTGTTTAGGGGGCACTACTATGTTAATCCTACACTGTGGCCTGAGCTAATTGGCCGTTCTGCAGTTACAGTATCAGTACAATCCTAGGCAGGACTGTGATTTCTGTCCAAAAATGGTTGGGATCCCGTACAATGACCTGGGGTACGATTTCCCTGGAGTGCTGCAGCCAGGGGTTGTGGTCCCTCGACCTGCTGAAGGCAACTGCTCTCGTGTTGTGGCAAGGTCACCCAAAATACCCGAGAGAGCCATGCACTGCTGCATCTTGCTCAGCACCATCTGCAAAGCATCCTTTTCCCTGCCAGGCATCAACCCCAGGACACAATCTGCATTGGCACAGTGCATGGCCAGGATGGGGACCTCCTGCCTGAAGTCTCATAACAGGTGAAGGAGCAATGAGCTGCTGGGCAGCAGTGGCCTTTGACACGAATAACTGCAACCACCCAGGGACCACTGGGCGGACCTTTAAATGGGACAGGTTGTGCTGGTTGCTCTCATATTCCTTACCTTCACTGCATTCCAAAGCAATGTTGATGTCTTTATTTTAGAAAAGGTAAAAGAAAACCATGTTTTAGAATAATTTATTTTGCATTCTCAGCATGTGTATGCACTTATCTTTAGTCAATTCTTAGTCTTCTGTTCACAAATTAGGAGACATAATCACATGCAGTATGACATTTTCACCACTTTCCCAATATCCTAGACTCATCTGTACCAGCTGATTTACATAGGCTCATCTTTACTCAAGTATTTTCTCACATGTTACTAATAAAAGATAGTTTATCAGCTTTTACTCATTTCTGAATTGTTCACATGTCTTTTATCTGTCTCATCAATGATAGATTCTAGTCATCATTAGTTTCACACCCACTCTAGTTTACTAATTAACGGACATACTTTCTCTCTAGGATTTTTGCATGTCCTCCCCAGATGCTCATATAATAAGGGTCTTTCATATTTCCTTTAAATCCTTTGAGAGCATTAATCACTCTGATATATATATATTTTTGCTATCTTTATCCATTCCCTGCTGAGTTTTAAATGAATCTATATTCTTGTATGATTTCCTCCCCAACATTTCCTGTTTCAGAAAAGGTTTTTTAACCTCACGTCTTTGAGCAGTCCCTTGTGAAGAATCTGTAACTGTAGCACATAACAAACTTTTCATACACGCTTATTAGTCGTGCAGATTTGTGTGTGCCTGACTGCCGTGGAGATCGGAGGGCAAATCTGGAAATGGCCCCTTGTGGATTATGGGTGCAGGGCCTGGGTCAGGACAGGGACCACTGTCATTGGGTCCTCCTAAGTTGAGCGTCCTCCCATGAATGAGACAAGATGAAGGTGGGCTTCCACCCTAAACCACCAGTCATTAACCTCTGCCAAAAAAAAAGGAGCATCCCCAATAAGTTCAACAGAGTCCTTCAAAGGTTTCCTAGCATGTACCCAGTGCACATGTACAGGAACAGCAATAAACATCGTTCTGTCAGTAATTAGTTCCTTCAGTATTAGTTAATGTTTCTATAGTACTTGGAGGATGATGAGTGCTCTGTAAGTGTGCACGTTATTTTTGGCATTCAGGGGCCCTTTCAGTCTCTGCTGGCAGCCCCTAGTTCTCGGCATTAATGAGTTAGGTGACATTGCTCAGAGGTAGATGTGTTTAGCAGGAAGGATTAGTTGCTATCTCTGCCTTATCTCTCTCTTATTTTTTCTTTTCTTTTAAAAAGAATTTGCTGTTTGCCAGAAAAGGGAATATCTAGCTTCCTTGTCCCCTTAGGGCAGCAGAAAGCCTCATCTGGGCTCCTGGTCCAGCTGAAAAGCTTTTGTCCTGGGTATGGAAAGTAGCTAAGGTAGTCTGACCCTTTCCAAGGCTGCCCTTAAGAAGCTCCAGCTGCAGATCCTTCCCTCAGTCAGTTGTGGCTTGGTTTGGGGCAAGGGGAAGACGAAAATTCTCCTCTTCTAGGCCGGGTAAACCGTTATATGTTTTGTTGTAAACTTTGAAGTGGTTTTGAAAAGGAAAGATGTTAATTTTTTTGAGAGTCACTAAGATTTCAGCAGGAACACTGATGAACTTATTAAAGCTGAGCTATCAGTATCTTGATTTGATGCATCTAAAGCAAGTGGAAGTAGTGTCTGTGTCGGTACCATTTATATTGTCCTTACAAACTTACTTAAAGCTAATTGATTATTCTGGGAGTCTAATGCAGTGCAGCAGGTACTACAGTTCCCCTGTGGAGTCTATTTTCAATATTAATTATCTTGCTGTGCGTTAAGTAGTTTTTGTTTTTGTGTTAAAAGGTTTATGAAGATTAGATGATTAAAATGATAAAAACTAATTTTCTCAAGCATAGTCACTCTGCAGCAGTCAACTGGAGGAGAAAAATATGCACACAGTTCTCTTGGAAAAATGACTAAATTATCATATGGGGGGAAGCAAATAGTGGGAAAGGCTGTTTTATCACAAATGTTGTTACTGGCCTGCTTGTGTTGATGTATCTGCTGCTCATTTTTGTTCGCAATAAAGCAGATTTTTGTCTGAGAAATTAATTTCAGTATATGACAGGAATGGCTATCGCTTGCAAACATACCACATCTGCTGTGGAGCTAAGCTCAGTGTGACAGCAGAGTATATTTTGACTGCTCTTTGAGAAAAAGCGGGGCTGATGGAACATCTCTGTGTCCGGGTCTAGTTTCATGACACTAAGCTGGGCTGTAGTACAAATGCCTCTTACAAGGGCAGCTGTTACTAGAGGATGATCTTATGGTTAAAGGAATCTCTTTTACAAACACTTACTCTGCCTCGGTTCCCTAGCTGCAAAATGACGAAGAAACTCGGACAGAAAAGGATAAGTCGTAGTCCTACCTTTTGTGAGACATTGTTGTTAGTCTGATAATGCTGACAGATACCTGGTTTCACTCCTTTGCTCTTTATCCACAGTGACATACAGAGGGAACCTGCAAAGCTGATATGGCATATGACTATATACTGCTAAATATCAGGCTGTTGGACCTCAGCTGTTTTGTTGGTTTTAATTTTGTCTTCCCCTCTCCCTCCCTTCCTCCTACCCCATCACAAACATGGTGACTTTTCAACAGCATAAAACTTGTTGCCGTAACAAAGTTTCTTGCCTGTCAGGTAGAGGGATCTGCACGGAATTTGCTAGTGCTAAAGCTATGGGAATTAAAGTCACTCTTTATCATTAGCAGTAGTTACGCCTATTGCACATGTGAGCTTGAAACCAAAAGAACAAAAGGTGCTTTGTTTTCATCATACTGGCTTATACTGCATCTCACAAACAGAAGAATTGTTTACATGTTGGATTTATGCATTTTAGATGATCTTGTGGTAGTTTCTGCATTTTGGGACGCTTGCCTTCAATGACTATCACTCTAAATATCATTGTTTTCTAGGAGACTGCTGTCATTAGTGTTGTGAACTGCTACTTGTTGATGTCATGCAGACTTTTCAATGCCCTAGAATTTATTATGGGTATTAGAGATGCCAGTGTTTACCCATTTTATACCTTCATTATCTGATCTAGCCCCATCATTGCTGCAGATACATACAATGGTATTATCACTGTTGTCTTGTTTCATTAAACTTCCCATTTGTTTAATGCTTTATTTCTAAGAAATAATTTATTAGAAAACATGCTGAAGCATAATCAGCCCCTATATTACACGTGTTTGAATCTTGGCATTTTACAGAATATGTCTGTGACTCAGAGGTGGCACAGTGTCTGTTTTAGGGCAGTGTCAGTAGACTGGGCTAATGAGCACACTTAATGTCTGATCCTGAACAGCCTCTGAGAGCCTAAAATGTCTGTAGTGGATACCTCAGTCTCCTACATCACCACAGTGAAGATTTCTCCCAGTGCGAAACATAATCTCTGTCTTCAGCAAATGAGGAGTTTGTCTTATTAATATATGCCCACCTACAGTAATGACTGACATGTATTTGATCTTTCTTCCCACCTAGATCTGAAGTGAATCTGTATGCTGTGTGAGGCTATGTAGTTGTAGAGAGGGGATGGGAAGGGAGGAAAGAGGTAAAAAAAAAGAAAAGCAGGATGCAGCTGCCTCTGACTAAGATGGACACAGACGTCACCCTGTCATGGTGACAACTGTTAGATTTTTGTGTTGAGAGGGATTTTAAGGATCAACTAAGTAGAAAGTAAAGCCAAGATGAGAATGCAGAGAGGAAAGGAACCAGAAAAACAGCTGTGACATTTCTGACATGAGGGTACTCTTGATTAGGGACACAGCCTGTCCACACTGGGCAGAGAAAGTACACTTGGAGCCTAGGACAACTTGCTGAATATCCTGCCTGAGAGAAAGCATTGAAAAAGCTGACCTGAATCCATTTTTAGAAATGACTGTTCTCCTAACTGGAAATGTTTTATGGCCTCAGTGAAGCTGTCCTCAGCGATGAGCAGGCTGTGCTTTGCTGGACTCACATGATGTCAGTCCTCAGCCACCAGTGTAAGGTGGTGGGAAGCACCAACACTTGGACTGAAGAGCCCTTCAATCTGATAGTGTGAAGCAGCTCATGGCAATATTGACCATAAGTAACGCAGAGTTACAGGAGGTTTTGCATGAGCATTTGCTGCAATTAAAGCAGGTAATTATCTTTGTATTTTAGGGAAGCTTACAGTGAGTATGAATTAGTAATCCCATAGCACTTCATCCCTGTTAAAGGCTGGAAGGGAAAAGCTCTAGTTTCTCAATTTGCAAGGTGTCATTAATAAATGAACCCATGGAGAAAATACCAGAAACAGTGTTTTAGAACAAATGACTATTAAAAAAGTACTTTTTATCTAGTAAGTAATTATCACACGGGCTGATATTTTTTAAGATACAATTCTGTGAAAAAGAAAATCAGTGTTTCTGCTATAAATTCTGGCTGGATTCCCACAGATACCAATGCTTAATCTTTAGCCAAAATTTGCTGAGGCATTGTCTGACGACTCTGAGCTCTAACATAAAACCTAATTAAAGGAGGTACTGCAAGATCGGGCAAGAGATGATGCCTGTAGTGCCGAACAATACAGCACTGTGTTTGACTTCTTCTGGTACTCACTCCTTCCAGCAAAAAAATACCCGATCTCAGTAATACTGCATCAAATGCAGAACATATATACAGACACATGCATACTCCAGTATTGAAAAGCATAAACTACCTTCTCTCCTTTTCACTAAAAACTCAAATGCCTCCAGCAATATCAACAAATATCATAAAAATTAGAAATAATCTATTTGTCCATCAGGACCTGCTGTTGGTATGGGCAGTGACGGTAGCAATACCCATAGCAGGACAGCACAATAATTGTGGGTTGCTTATGTCTCTGCAGGAATTAAGACCTCTAGCATAGGGGGTGGATTCCTCAGAGTCCTTTCCTTTAGGAAACTGCACTTTGCTGACAGTTTTGCCTGGAGGCTGTGTATTCGCACAGATGGGAAGTTTGCCATAGGATGTATGAAACAGCATGGGAATGAAAGGGACTGGCAAAGGCAGCATGGCTCTGAAATAGGCTGGAGGGAAAGTGCTGCAAAATGCACTTTTGTGTAGGAACCCCTCAAAACTGAAGGCTCAGCCCGCTATGGCAGTAGTCTGCAGGCAGTGGGAATTGTCAGCAGTGATGTCCAGCAAAGCTCCCAAGCAGTGTCCAAGCATGGACCACAGGCTGCATCGAGAGTGAACACAGGTAGCAGCTCTCAGCATTTAGCTTTTGTCATGATTGCATAAGTGACATGGGGCAAATATTAACAACACATATTAGAAAGAAATGAGAAACAGGACATCTCAGTTCTCTAATAAGTGCAGGGAATCTGCTTACAGGCTTGCTGAGTAGGTAGTACAGGCTGTGGTATAGGCTGTACAGTACCTGTGCTCCCTGCTGTTTCTCCAGCGCTATTTCTCCTTTGGGATGCGGTTTGACATTGCAGAGTGGTGAGTAGCACCTATGCCTTTGTGGGTTTGTCTCCCTGTGATGGTGTTGTCTTTATATCCCCAGCACATTCTATCCATAGTTTGATATTCTCACTGCTCTTCCATGTTGGATTTCTTGGACACTGCTGCAGCTGAGAAGTGTCTGTGTGGTTCCCATCAGGGATAATTTTCCCTGTGATGAAGTGCTGGCAACTAAATGTACCAAAGTTTACAAGGGTTTTCCTTTCCAAGGGTATATGCCTACTATGTCTCCTGGGATCACCCGGATTGGACTATGTTGCAGAAAAGCACCTTCCAGTTGCTCCCATTACTGCACCCTACCATTGTTCTCTGCCATCTGTTTAATTCTTAGTGCGTGCTGAGACTTTCTCATTCTATAAGTGGCATCACGTAATCCTCAGAGCATCAGCATACAACAGCCACCAGAGATCATGTATAGGCATTAAATGCATTTGTAGAGAGGAGAGTTCCCAGATGGAAAAATTAAAGAGTCATTCTCTAAGGTTTGTGCCTGATCATGCACCATCCCTTCACTAAGCTGGGATTAATATTTCAAAGCAAATAGAGTCTCCTGGGGGCTCTTTCAGAGAGGCTGCATGGATCAGCTGAACCAGGGTAAACTTACAGGATATGCAGTCATCTTGCCTCTTTCTCCCTGCAGTATGTATAGTAATAAACCCCATGTAAATTGTACGTATGTTATCAGGGATGCAACACGAAGTTTGTTAGTCCTCATTAGTCAAGGACAGACACGTGGTTTTCACTGTTTCAGTGCTTGCAGCGTATTTGTGGGATGGTGTTAAGGGTTCCTCTGGCCACAAAGGGTTCATTCTATATCCTGCACAGCATGGGATACACAAAAGAAAACACTGTTAATACAGAACCTCTCTACTGGTGGTGGGACAAGATTACCTTCCCTAGTTGCCCCAGCTGGCATGGTATCAGCTGGGTAACGAACAACTTAAATTTGCATTCCTTGGAACATCAGAAAAGGATGAAAAACACTTTAGGTTAAAGTAAGGTGAAAATCATAGCATGGCAGTGAAGAGCAAAACTGTGAGGTTGCCCTCAGGAAACAAGGGAATATTTATCACTCGTTTAGGAAACAGCAGGGTGAGACTCACAGACTCACTTAAATGTCCGAGTAAAGTTCCCCAAGAAGAAGCAACTAATATTCTTTCTGGTATATGTTCTCATTTTACATCCCTGGCTAGAGAATTGTGGTAAGCCTATAGTGGTCATGACATGCTTTGTGATAGTGATCAATGTCTAACTAGGCAAAATGTTAATGTGTTAATGCCAGAAGCTTTAAGCCTCACGTTCAAGCATCAGCCTAATGTGCTGTTCTCCTTGACAAATCACTTGTGTCCCGGTTCTTGACCTAACAGGGTTAACTCCTATCATGACAGCACCATTAGCTCAGTTCAACCTCTTCTGTTTTCTTTGTCTGAAAAGCTAAACTACAGCTGTGGCTTAGTGATGTGATGCAGAACTTGCCGCTCAGGCTTATTCCCTCTGCTGCAACCCCTGTAGGAAATACGGACCGACTGCCTTGCCCTGTGTTGGGTTACACAAGAATGAACAAGATGCTTTAAAAAACCCCACTTTCTGCTGATCCAGAACTGCTGCAGTTTCCTTCTGCAATGTGAAGAAGTTACTGCCATCTCTTTCCCTTTCTTCCTGCCGGGAAATCCATTGCTGGTGGTATAGCAGCACCTAGAGGCTCCGGGCTAGAGATGGCAGCCCAGCAGCGAGCCTGCAGGTAGGGGCGCAGGGCACAAACCAAAGGTGCAGTCAGGGGCCCAGTGAGCTCCCACGGAGCTCTGGGGCTCAGGAAGAGATTGACAGTTTCCTAGAGCCACAGTGTGTTTGGGATGAAACTAGGATGGACCCAACCTTCCTACATCTCGAGACCATTCCTCCCTTGCATATTCAGACCCATCAGCTCTGTGAGACCTAACAGACCTACTTGAGCTGAGTTTGGGGGGGATCCTTCCGATTGTTTACCTTCCCAGCAGGCAGGACAAGGAGAAACGTCAGCTAGTTTGTACTTATAGATATGCTTCCTTATCTTGTTAAACCAGAGGCTCTCTGTTGGCAATACTCACAGCCCCAATCTGTCTGTGCCCATCTCCTTGCCTGCTTCTCCTGGAGCTTCTGCTGTGTCCCCAGCTCCTCTGCCTGCTCTGTTTTCCCATGTGTTTTCTGCCATTGCTCCAAGGCAACCACAAGATTTTCAGGGGCAAGTTACTCTGGAAAAAAAACATAAACTGCTCTGTCCCCTTGGAGGGATCTCTGTATGGAAGTTTTGGAGGTTTTGTATGTCTGTAGATCTTGATATAACACAGTTAAAACTTCTGTGGGAGTCTGACATGTCATCTGATACTGACTTTGTCGAAGAAGGGAGAATCTGTGATCAACACTGACACGGCTAGTCAGTGCTGCTGACTGGAGCTCAGCTGGCTGTTTCTTCCAGCTGGTTTTCCAGGGACCTTTCTCTGCAAGATTAAACAGTTCTTTATGTCTAATATTGTCCTCTGTAGCCTTTTGTCATTTCTGTGGCTCTGAACTGGCTTTGGTATTTAAACATGCATGATAAAGTATGGATGCTAGAAACAGTGCAGCAACTTAGTATAATGCTATATATGGAGATAGCAACACTTCCTCGTATTAGTCTTAATTTCCTTAATAATACAGCCATGGAGTTCAGCCTGCCTTTGGTGTCTGCCTTGCAGAAACACTTGTTTTCACTCAGGGTTTAGAAGGGGATGATCTGAGCAAGGATGAGTAAATAGAATTGAGGATAGTCTGGTCAGTCCAACCTTTCACAAGGGGCTGGGACACATGACTGAGGTTTAAGATTGTAGTTGGTCTCTGGTTAAGGAACAAGGTCTCAAACATTTGAACAAGGGGATGCAATGGCTGTGTGCCACCTGTTCTCCACATAGAGCTGTGCTACTGCTCTGTTGGGGGAACTGAGACAGGGGATAAGACCAGAAGAGAGAAACTTGGTCCATTTATTGGGAGAGCTGATGAGTACATGGAAAACCTCACCGTGACTCTGCCTGTTACTGCTTGAGCCTATAGGGGGTTCATCCTCTAATCCTGCAGGCTAAACTATTCCTGAGCTGCACAGCTCCTGCAGTGACAGCTATGGCAAAAGCTGAGTTGATGGAGGGGTCTGCATAGGACAAATAGGCAATGTATCTGCAACCTGATACAAGTTAGAGTAAACCAGCTTTTTATGTCTGGACATGCTTGCCAATTTTTTCTATTGCTCTTATTTTAAGGTAGGCCTAAACCTACCATATTCAGAACAACACTAAGGGCAGAAACTTCCCTTAGAAAGGGGCCCCACTTCTGTGACACATATTACTGGCTTTCCTTTTCACTCCAGGTTTTCCCTCTGCAGCAGGTGGCAAGTGGCAGCGCTGTTACACTGATCTAGGAGGTGCAGTTTATGTTCATATTCTGTTTGCATAGGACCTTTGACAAATATACAAATATGTATTCAAAGACAGTCCTGGAATAAAACAGGCAAACAGACAATAAAGACGTAATAGGAGAGAGAGGAGAATGGAAGTAATTTCACAAGTGTCCCTCACCACTGCCCTGCCACAGAGACATCTTGCTTTTTATATTCTCCTTATAACCAGTGGCTTGCTTTCACCCTGTTTTTCTTTCCTTCATCTCCCATTTTCTTCAAGTTACACAAGCTGTGGTTGTGCTTTGTACAAAAGCTTTTATGCAACACAGGTATCATGGAAACTTAGTATTTTCACTGTGCCCTGATGCCATCAAGCCAGCAAGCTAATTCATCACAGCTCTCCTTGTGCCTGGCAAGCTGAAAGGTAGTGCCTTTAGATGTCAGTGCTCATAATGGTGATTGTATTTGCACTTGCTGGTTCATAATGTGCTGGTCACCAACCCCAAATAAGCAGGGAATATTTCTCATTCCTGCAGCTGTTGCTGAATTATTAGCCGATCTCCTTGGGTACTTTTAGCAGAACTACTCACAACCTCCGCAAAGGGTTTTTGGCTGCAGAGGGCCCCAGAGCTGGCTGAAGGTTGTGGGGTCACTAGGGAGCACTGGAAGTGATTGCAGAACAAGGAGATGTAGTTCACCTCACTCTCATGTGATGAGCAGCATCATCACACAGAGCTATGAACTTCTTGATCCTTAATATCAAAATCTGATATTCCAGCAGGAAGTGGCATGTGCAGCAAAGCAGGGTAGCAGGATTAGCATAGGAATTAAAGAACATCAGCAAGAAAATTTATCATTAAAACTCATGAATAAGACTGTGCAGGTGGAATGCTTTGGAAAGAGCAGGATTGTACAGGTCGGCCTGAGACTGCTGCTTGCTCTCCTACTTAACCACCACCATTAGGACCCCTCTTTCTCACTCTTGAGAGCAGCATAATACAGAAAAGCATTTATCTCTGTTCCCAACTTTCATAAGGATAAAATTTGTAGAATGAGGCTTCCTGATTAGCTTTACTCTCTAAAAAAAATGGAAATTTGTGACTGATTGTCTCTGTGAGAAGAGAGGTGGCTCAATCCTGTCTTCTTGTCCAACTAGCTCCCTCGAGGCATGTTCTGCATTAATCAAAGTTTTCCTTACCACTGTATCTACAGTGCCAGCACCTAGCTGTTATCCTCAAGTAAGCATTTGTGTTACTCCAGCTATTCTTAATCAATTGGAAAAAAACCCAACTCCTTGTAATATAGAAGTTGATCTAGAGGGAGGATGAAGAGGGCTGTGGGAAGATATTTGCAGAAGAGTAAGTTGCATAATTGCAAAAATCCCTCATGTTCTGTGCTTGCCTAGGCACCGATCTACAGAGAGAACAGATCTGGGAGTAACTTTATTGATGCTAATAAATCAGTATGAGTGTGCATGAGATCAAGACCTATGAAAATTGGTAAGGCCAGCTAGCCAGCTCGTGTGTGTCAGTGTAATTCTACAGAATTTGATTTGCAACAGTTGGTCAGCCTCTGACAATAAGGCCATAAGCTTACGTGTGCCACAGGGTGTGAGCTGATGCAGAGTAGGAACCCTACAGAGCTCCACTCACCATACGCCTCATGGATTCTGTTAAGTGCTTAAAGAACAGATGAGCTATTTGAGCGTTTCCTCGGGAAACAACAAAAGAAGCAAAGCAGAGCATTTGGAGTGAAGTTTCATGGGCACGTCAGGGCAGCCGTGGAGGAACAGCTGGTGGGCAGCAGGTGGGCAAGGCAAAAAAGGCAGTGGAATGGACCCTGCCGGCACACATCACTTCACATTAATTATACCTGTTGGACTTCTGTGTGCTCCTTCAGAAATTCTGTGGGAGATCAGGCATGGTGCTACTTTAACTCTTTGGACTCTGGTAGTGATGCTTATCTGGAAATTATACTAACAGAAAAATCCACATGCATGTCAGTTTGTTTTCCGTAGGCAATCCTGTTTGATTTTTCAGCAGGTATTAGGTCTGACGGTCCTCTCCTTATTTTCAGTGAAACGGGCAGAAGTAATAGCTGTCTCGGTCAATGTCATCAATGGCTGTTGAAGTCCATGAAGTCAGCATTGACTGCGAGAGCCATTTCCCTTGTTGCATTAATCCTGCTGCCTAAGATTTAATTAAATACAAGAAAATAGATACTAAGTGTCGCAAGGCCTCTCCTAACTGCAGTTATTCCTTCTTGTCCTTTATAAACTGCATGTGTAAAAATTCACTTAAAAAGGGACAGTAACCAATACCTTTGCAAACTCACAAATAAGAATGATTTAGCCTCCGGGGGGAAGGGTTGTATATCCCATTCTAGGGGTGGAAGTTTGAAGCCAAAACCTTGCCTAGAGTCTCTCCTGTTACCTGTGTAAGAGCCAGGAACAGAAGTAATATCTCTCGTACTCCAGCCCAACCCTGTTACTATAGGTTTATTCTCTAATCTCTTATTCCTGCAAACAATTACTCAATAAACATGATAAATAGACTTGTGGAAGTGTTTAGCATTGAGTATTTCTAGGATATAATCACTCCAGCCTACCTTGTGAGCAAACCCATTACTTTTATGTCAGGATGGGGAAAATGGGACACAGTGCTTTGCCCAGGCTTGTGAGACTGTTATGCTTAGAGTCCTATAGCTCTGGACTGTGGCCCCAGGTCAGCCCTATGGACTACATAGTCTGTCAGTGGTAGCTACTGCCAGTGAATTAAATAATAGCTTAGTGGAAAAGGAAAATTAAGCAATACCGACAGGGAGATAAGATATGCTTTTCAATGAGATTTGAAATTTGAGACAGAGAGTTGATTAGGTTCATATCGCTGTGTGATCTAGAGATGCTAAACAACCAGCTCTCCACAGTCACACTGGTATGAATATTGACCCGATAGAATTGCCCCTCCTGAAATTCAGCAGCCTGTTAGCACTGCAGTGCTGCTTGGAGATTTTGGTTTTGTTTTGGTCATGGGAGGAAAGAAACCAACCTTTATTTCTCTGACTCTCAAAGTTTTAGGAAAACCTGTGTGCAGCATCATGGTACTTAAAAGTTCCTTGACTGTTTTGCAAAGATTGTGTCAGAGAAGCACATGGTGGCATAGTGGAAGAGAGAAAGTTCATAGCTAACAACCCTACTATTATCAGTACAAAGAACATATCTGTACTGTGAGGACAAGTCTATGTTGTGATGGGAGGAATTGCAAGAAAGACAACATTAGAGTGTGCTGAGCCCCAGAGCGTGAGTGCTCCTGTCCCTGGCGCGTGCTGTGCCTTGGCTGTGGTTCAGATGTGCTGGATGGAGGAGAGACCAGGAGCAAAGCGAGTGGTCTGCACTGACTCTTCAGGCCCTGTGGCTGAATGACGCCGCAGCAGAGCAACTGCACTCGAGATTTCTCCTTCCAGACAATTCTAGGGAATGCAGATGATAAAAAGGGAGAGTGATCTTGACAGACCAAGAACTGCAATGAGTGGACAAGGGGTATGGGTGTGGTGAGAGAGAGACGAGGGTGTGCAAACACCCATGCACCAAACTTGTAGGGCATAAGATGGAGAGGGACATTTCTGAATGCTGAAACTTTTTGGAATACTAGTTTTCTAAGAATGTCTGTCTTTGCTATGGTGCTCCCTCTCCAATTACATCATTAATGCTTTGTCACATGAAATCTAGTTTTTGCTGACTGACATACTGTATCAAACAAGGCACATCACAAATTGGTGTGTCTGCCTGGTGAACTGAAGAGGGACTCCTTCCCCTCCATTTCTGAAAACGTTCTTTAAAAAAAAAATAAACCCTACACAAACAAAAATACCTAAAAAACTGCCTCTATAAACTGCAGATGACAACTATATTATCAAAAGACAAGGATATCCTGCTGAGACAAGGCAGAGAGGTTAATTTTATTCCCTGTCCTACTGCAATCTGGAGGACTGTGAAAGGCAGCAGTGGCAGCTGCTGCTCTGAACCCACTCGCGTCTGCCTGCCAGCTCTGCCTGACTTAATGGGGCATCTGGGGTCCAGGAGAATCACCTCGTGGTAAATCCTCTGCAGGTGGCAATAGGAAGTATCATCAGCAGCCGTGTTCCCCTCTACCGACAGCACTGTTGCTCAGTAATGGCCTGGGTGGCAATAAGTGAGCTGAATAGAGCCGATTTGTAGTGGAGGTTTGCATGATCCTTTCCAAACAGAAAAAAGCAGATATTGTTGAAGAGATTAGGGACTATTTACAAACACCCAACTTCCAAAGTTTTGGAAAAATCTTTCAACAAGTTTCCTTCTTTGCAGAAAGATCTCTCCCCCAAAGCACTCAACCTTTCTGGTGACCTGCTCTGCCTTAGTGCAATTGCAATCCTGTTTCCCCCACGCTGATTAATCTGCTGAAAGTAGGCTCTGCCGGCTGCCAGAGGCGCTCCCACTGACCAGGGAATAAGCCTGGGCTCCGGGAACTCTGGCAATAGCTCTACTTTGGGGACCTTGGGTGGTTGAGGGTGGTGTAGCATGCTGAACAGTCAGGATACCAAAGTCTTCCTGGGAAATGAGCAGTATTTCTGGATAACTAGGCAAAGTTAGTTCATAGGGCTCTTCTGCTGCCTTAAAAAGGAGCAGCAGGGAAGCAGAGGGGGGATGTCTCAGCCTTGATTAAGCTGACAGTTCTGCTAATGTCACTGTGGACACAGCCACTTTCATTTTCTTTGCCGGTAGCAACTTAAATAATAACATGCAGAGGGAGAAGAAGGGAGTGTCAGCACTGGGCTACTCACAGGGCTTCTGGCAGTATTTAGATGAGAAACTAGTGGTGTGATGGATGGCCATGATACAAAGATACATGGTGATCAGCGCTCTGGAAATACAAACAGAGTAAGTGGGACCGTGCCTGACTAGTCTGAAGGTGACTCTAACAAGAACCAGCTGTTAGATGCTAATTGCTCTTTGTCCTGCACAAATAATATTTGTACTGAACTCAGATGTGGGTAGAACAGTTCCTGCATATATGTTGGCAGATACAGCTTTCACACTTTGGGTCTAGCTCACACTGTGCTGCTCACCGTGCTCTATGTTTCACAGGCAGAGAACATCTTGTTTGGTCCTGATGAGAGCATGACAAGCAAAGCTGAGGGAAGGCTCAGAAAGCTGGGGTTGTTCAGCCTGGAGAAGAGTCTGAGGAGGCCTCGCAGCAATGTTTTGATACTTAAGAGGCTTATAAGAAAGATGGGGACAGTCTTTTTAATAGGGCCTGTAGCTGTAGAATAAGGAGTAATGGTTTTAAACTGAAAGAGAGTAGATTTAGAATACACATAAGGAAGAAATTCTTTATGATGAGAGTGGTGAAATTCCAGAGCAGGTTGCTCAGGAAGCTGTAGATATCCCATCCCTGGAAACGTTCAAGGTCAATTTGGACTGCCCTCTGACCAACCAACCTGATCTGGTTGAAGATGTCCCTGCTCATTCCCCGGGGGGTGGACTAGATGACTTTTAAAGGACCCTTTCAACCCAAACCATTCCATGATTATATGAAAGCTGTACTTCACGCCTTGGCAGAGCTCTGATTCGTCCAGTTGTTTTGTCTCCATGTGTCTGGTCCTGCACCCAGTGCCAGCACTGATTAACCACTGCACAGCCTGGATGAATAGTACTCTTGTCACACCATGGTCTGAAGATAAACTCACTTCTCAAACTCTACAGGAGTCTTTTTTTCCCAAATGTTACCTTCCTTCTGGCAGCCAAGAATGATCTATCAGCTCTGCCTAAGCACCTCTAGATTCATGGCTTGGTGCACGGCAGAGTGTGACTGCCTAGCCTGGGATGTACGTGCAAGCATTTTTGAGAGGTAATAAACTATGTCATCTTCACAGACACCAGTGAGGGCTGGAAGGAATAGGGATAATCCCCAGCTAAGAAATCTGAACCACAGTGATCATGTCCTGTACCTGTATCAAATATGATGATCAAAACTAAATCTTTTACATCCACTGGTTTACCCCTAAATCCCTCCTTTAGAGAAGGAAGAAGGGGATGTAGAAACAGCATCTAGACTGGCTGCTATATTGTGTGCATTACTGTCAGCAAGCTGGTCTGTACACTAGGAGTTCATAAGTGGTTTTAACTGTAGTTAAGGACTCTGTCCACCAAATCTTATATTTCACACAGTGTCTCCTGAGCCTTATATTAGACAGCTGAACTTGTATTCAGGCCTTGTTCCATCCATTTTCATGGACATATTCAGAGTAAGTGAAGTGTGTTCCTGATTCTTTAAGCTTTATGTGTATTGTATATTATTAGCTGTGATGGGCAGCTCTGAGAAGATTCATTCATATAAATACCCAGACATCATTATTTGGATCCATATCTCCCTGGTCATTATGGAGAGGTGATCTTTTGACATCTTTCGAAACAGCACATCAAACTGTTTCCAAGAAGATTTCTGTTTGGAAATGAGCATAAGGCCTTAGTTTAATTTTTATTGGAGTTAAATTGAATGTTAATAACATTTCCAACACTAGACTTTACATACAGATCATTATGGGTATCTGTCTAGTGTTTCCAATTAAGCAGGGGCACTGTCTTTGCTGTCCGCTTCATCCAAGGACAAAAGTAATTCGTTTGGATAGCAAATTACCTTCCACTCTTGCATATTAGCATTAGACCATCACTATAGAAATAGTTGGTGCTATCTGGATTATGGCAATGAAATTGTGATAAATGAAAGCTGTTTTCTGAACTAATATTTAGAGAAGATGAGAGAGAGAGAGATATACATGAGGGGCATTGGTAAATAGATTTCAGTATTTGCTTTTTTGAAAGAGGTTCTTTTTCTCCTGAAAGGGTAACGTACATCTATCTTGCAAGGAGTTTCCTTAGAGGGTTTAAACAAGGAGTGAAGCTTTAAGAACAAAATGAAAATGGAAGAAGAAATACACTGCCATGGGAAGCTCAAAAATGAGGCACTTGGGATTTGAGAGAGTTACCATTAATCCTCTCCTGCCCCGAGGGCATTCCTGTGTGACCATCAAAATGACACACATGCAGCTGTCTGGCAGTTTGCCACATCTCTAGGTTTGATGGACTTTGCTCTGGGGATGGCTAAATCTCCAGCTGTTCAGAATAGTAGTTTGTTTTCTTTGACAAATGTGCTCAGATGTTTATCTGACCTATCTGAATCCACAAAAGTAGATTATAAATTGTTACAAATGTTTTTTCAACACCTTTTCCCCTACCCCAACCTGGAAACTCAAGAGGCCATCAAAACCTGAAAACCTGTCCTGCATGAGTGCTGTTTTACCATTAGATTAGGATTGATGGTGTACTGGGGGCCTGCTAATATTGCTGTTATACTCATGGCTTAACAAAACATGTAATAACATGTACCTGATTAGTATTAGGGGGGTGAGGGGTGGGTGGAACACAGACATGTGTCTGGCTAGCTTGGTGATAAGACTGCAAAGATTAGATATACCTCCAGCATAACACGAAGCAGTCACTAACTGGTTCCCTGGAGCTGTACAGCTCATGCAGTTACGTGGCACAAGCATACACTTCAAATGGGTAAAAGGAGGCAAAGGATGAGTCAGAAATATACTCCAGGAGGCAAACTGAACTCTTGACAGTCAGCAGGAGCTCAGTGGCAGATTTAAGGGCACGGTAGAGGGGCATCAGCGAGGGGCTGGGGCTCCTGGGAAGGCAGTGTGTTTCAGTGTGCATGGCTGAGCCATCAATGTCTGAAACAGTTCAGTTCTGATCGCCTCATTAGCTCGGACAATGAAAAACAGTTTAATGATAACTGATAGCATATTAGTGTCGATTTTGAAAATGCTGCACAGATTTGATAAAAGAGCAGATACAGGGAATGGTATGAACGATTTCTTTGTCTTCATTTGGTGCTAGGTAAAAGATGAGAGAGAAAAGAATCTTCCAATAGTGCTATGAATCTTAACAGTGTAAGACACAAACCACTTAATGAGATTCAGAGCCTCCCTTCCCATTCTATGCAGCAGCACATGGATACAGGGATAGTTATTGAGGCTGTATCTGATACCTGCAGACAAAACGTTTACTTGCTTTTACAAAAATGTCAGCTGGAAGTATGGCTCATGAGTGCAAACTGGGAAAGATGACAGATATTTCCAAAGCTACTGCCAATCCCCTTACATGGGCATGATTTGATTCCTGCACATACTTGAGAAGGACTCATGACTCAACACATGAATCTGAACTGAATTGCATTCACAGGTTTCAATTTATTATGATTCCTAAGCTCCAAAAACTAAGAGGCTTTCAAGAAATTTATTTTAAAAAGAGACAAAGGCATTATTTTTAAGAAAAAAAACAACAATCAACACCCTCTAAAATAATAGGAACAGCTGTACATATTTCTTAACAGTGAAATAACTAAAATCCAGGTATTTTCAGACTCAGCTAAATGTTAAGTCTCCCATGTGTAAAACTGAGATTTTAAATTTGGAGAAAGACTGCTGTGGAAATCAAAGTTCCCTTGCCAGATGAGGACTTGGCTGTTTTTGCTCAAATACATGCATGTTTTGAAGATTATTTGCTTTGTGATAGACAGCTCTAAACCTAGGCCTTTCAATCTCTTAACAAAACTCCTGAAGGTATTAGATGCATATGTAATAGACAGCATTCAGGGAAACTGAAACCTGTTGTGTTTCTGCCAAAAAGAATAGCACATCTATGAAAAGGATTGCCAAACTGGGATGTCTGATACACTCAGGGCAGGAACAGAGTTATTTCAGAGTCAGCATGACCTGCACTTGCAGAACTAGCCTAGATACATGGTAAATCTATCCCCAAAACATCTGGCTATTATGTTAGTGCACTGGAAAATATTAAACATTTTGGATCATCAATTGTTTAGCTGACCAACATGGGGGGGTTTGAAGCTAGGTTTTGCAGCAGCAAAAGTTTCATTCTGGTAAGCTGGGTGAAAAACAAAGCTGTGGTCTGATGGGAATATGTTGATGCCCTCCTGAGCTATCCGTTTGGAAGCTGACAAGTGCTGCATCATTTCCAAATCGTCCACTCATCTGAAACTGGTGACCGCAGTAGACTGCAAACAGGCAGGACCAGGATATTGGCAGGAATTCAGGGTTAAGTGCATTAGCCTGGGTTATGCCTGAACACTGATATGAAATCAAAGTTCTCAAGGCTTAGCTGGAGGATAAGGTCAGAAAATGCCTTTTTTTATTCTTGTTTTAGAACTTCTGCCTCCAAACATACAGCTTAAGTCCATTCCCTCACTTAAAAATTAATATTGTGATAATCCCACTACAGTGGAAGAATACACGTCACTCACATAGTATCACAGACTAATGTAGGCAGCTGAGTATTTTCTAAAAAGCTGTAAAATGGTTAGCGTTTGCATGCATGTTTCTTTTCTGGGAAAGATTTCATCTTTTCAGTTGCCTGAAAACACAGACAGAGATAGGCTGTGCATGTAGCCTGTTAACTCTCCTCCAGAGCTGGATAACTGTTCATAAAATAAAAGCAAACATTGAAACTGGCCTCGTCTAAGACATCCTACGTCGCTTCTGTTATTTGTTGAACTAACACAGGGCCAGCTGTCTAGTTAGTGAAACAGAAGCATTAAATTAGAGAAATAACAGAAAATGGAGACTGGGAGGCCCCTTTAAGGTCACCCAGTCTATCTGCAGCAGGTTCAGCTTTACTTCCACCACTTTCTGGTTTGTCTAAGCTGTCTTCAAAAACCGTCAGTGATGGAGATTCCAAAATTACCCACAATTAGATAAAGTAAAAGATGTGCTTAATGAAAATTACAACTGTTCAGCTAACAGTTTCTCTCTGTGAGGTTAACCTGAGCTGTAAAACAACCACTGCTGAACTATGTGGTTTACTAACGCTCCAAGGAAACATGTTGATCCTTTGGAGACATGCAGATATCAGCACTGGAAAACTGAAGATATATGCTAATTTTTGCCCGTAAGATTGTATGGCAATCTGCATGGATGAATTTTGGCTAGATGGTATTTTTGGTCTAATGTGCTTATGCAGTTACCTTTAGGACCTTAATTGTGAAAAAACCTGCAGTTCTCCAAGAGAGACTGCAGTATGATAGGGATAAGAGTATTTGCTTCCAGCCTACACAGGCCAGAGTACATATCCTAGAAGAGGATGTTGCTGTCACACTGAATGCTTGCTTTAATTAAGATACCAGGTCTGTTCCGTCTGTATAGCAATGAAGCACGGCCATAACCATTTATATGTCCCATCTGCACTCTTTTCAACTCTCTTCAGCCTCTCTTCAGCCTCTCTCAAGCTACAAAATTTCACATTTTACTGGAAAGTTACTTTTGCTTTCAGGTGTCTTTCATTGTTTCTCTATTTCCCAGGCATATAATGAGAAACTCTTGTGTTAGTTATTTAATTGAAATTACTCAGCTCGCTCTTTGTCTACATAAGCCATAAGGCAAAACAGATCGAGCTCTGTGTTTGGTGCATGCTCCTCTTCTTTTCCTTCTACTTTTTGTCCTTAGGCACATTTTTAATGGAGAGGATCAAAGTTGTTCACAAAAAGCCCACTCCAAGGCTCAATACCGCAGCCATTAGAAAGCTGCTACATTCCTCAGTGAGCCTCTGCCACACTTCAGATCCAGTTGCTTCACTCCAGCACCTATTGGGAATGGCACAAAATCGCTTCCTGCAACCCAGTATCCTACATTGTTATCAAGCTGGCACCCTCATGGTGTTCAAACTAGTCAGTTCTAGAGCAACAGAAATGTCTAAGCATACCATCAGCACATAGTGGATTTTTTTTTAATATCAAATATCCATATCTTAATCCTAGTCAAATTAATTGAACTTCTAAACACTCTTGCAGGGACTGTAAGTGGGTAGAAAGAAAGAATGTTTGCAAAAGGAGAAATAAAATAGTGGAAAGGGTTTTTCAAAGAAGAGGTAATTTAGAGCTAATCCCAGGCTCTGCTGTATGGCAGTGTCTCCGAATGCCCTCTCATTTACTGATGAAGAGAGTCAACTCTTCGTTACCATTTATGCACTTTCTGAACTGTACTATTTATGTTTTAAATATTTTTTTCTAAATCTATGGGCTTTACAGGAAATTGAGGGACAAACTGGCAATGGAAAGGAGCAATTGAAAACTGATTAATAGGCTTAACTGTCATTCTTATTAAGCCTGTATGTGTAAAGCTGTTTTAAAGTAGCTTTAAGGAAAATGAGAAACAACACTCTTGAACTTAAACTGTTTTATATGGTCTGAAGAGCAAGCACAACACTTGTATTCCCTTCGTCAGTGCATGGAATATAAATTGGAGAATATTAATTTTTTTCAAAATCTGAATCTCCTCTGCTTAAGCCTAGGAAAATTTGTGATTCCAGCGATAGAGAGTAACAGTATAAAACTTGTTTACCTATATCAGGTACTGAAGGTTTTACCATCGATTTGTGACTTACCAGCAGCTCTCTATATAATTCAGACTTTCTTCAAAGCTTCCTAATACACGAGTTCTAGCTTAATGTTGACCATACAAAACAGCCTCTTCTCTGGCAGATCAAAGCCCTCTGTGTCTGGCAGAGCAGACTCATATATACAACCTGCTTCCTAATCCAGGATTTCTAGAGTTTCACTTTTTGGCCTCACTTAAGAAGCATTAAAATTAGAAAAGGATGCAAGTCAAAAGACTTGAGACTCTTGAGGGGCTGCATTGAAGTCTGAGTATTTGTTGTTTGGTTGGGATTTTAATGGGTGTTTCTTGGCTTTTCTTGAACCAAAGTACATGAATGTGGTGGAATTAGGGACAATGCTGAATTGCTGACCTACCACTTCTTATCTTTTTCTCCCTGTGATTTATCCTCCTGCTTTGTAATTACTCCTGTTTTAGTAGATTTACTTGACTGCAGCTTTTAAATCCCTTTCAGAATGAGGCCCCAAAAAGAGAGATGAGGAAGAAGAAATTAAGAAGAGAAATTCTTGGGGGGAGAGAAATTGAGCTAACATCCTGCTCTCACACTTGGAACTTCCACGGGTGCTTTTTAATGACTGCACAGGTATCCAGAAGTACAAAGTATCTGTTAGAGAATGACTTTTGCCAGTATTTCTCAACAAATCACCAGGAACTTTAGATATGCAAGAAACGCTGGACATTTTCCCCACCTTTTTAAACATCATGATATAACCAGAAATAAATAGATTATCTGTTGGTTTCAATCTTGCTTTGTACTGTCCAGAAATAATGTGGCAGAAAAACCTTTTATATAAAAGCAGAAATTTCATTAGGAAACAACAACTGAAACACTTCCTTTGTTAAGCATAATTAGCAGTTCAAAGACACTTGTCTTTCAAAATCTCTGCTTTGATTAGATGCAGAGACAGTGATAGATGATATGATATTCATCAACCAGCTCTCAACATAAAAAGATCTAATCGAGGGGATGGGAAAGCGAACTTTTTTTTTTTGTTTTAAAATGAACTTGAGACAGAACTTAAATGTCTGTCAAATGTCCAGCCGTGGTTAGTACACAACAAGATGGAAGATTTTCAAATTCAGTTTTTGCCCATTCCTAGTGTTTTTCTTTTGAATGTATTTTAGTTTCTGACATTTCAGACATTAGTTACAGGAATACTTTTTCCCTGATTTTAAGATCTGTCCTGTTCAAACTTGCCTGCTGGCTTCACTATGCCATTCTGACGGCGGTCTTTGGGACCAGCCAGCTCTTCTGCAGTGTTATTCTGAGAGATTTCAAAGTAGTTTTATTTTATTTTTAATCTTCCTGTGACTATCAAGTATTGCGCTGTCCTTTTTTTTATAGTTGGCTGCTCTGGTGTTCGTTTCTCTTTATCATCTTCTGACTCTCAGCACATTTTTATTTTATAGGTAGATATTGTTTTGGGTACTCTTCTTTGCATATTATTTTTCTTAGCCTCCAGATTCTACACTTAGCATGGTTCTTCTTTTTTATTTTAGAACTCCAGCTAGAATAACTCAGGGCAAAATGTGAGGAGCAGAGGGACTTGTGAGTATTGAACTGCTCACAGCAAAAATCTGAGGTCTGTGCTCTAAGTGCAGGAGAGAAAGTGCAACTGGTCCTATTTCAGCTCAAGTACCATGATGTAGTTCTGATGACTGCACCAGGTCATTTTCATGCATCCAAACCCGTCCCTTCAGGCTTTACTCCAGCTGTGGGCAGCATTTCAAGCTGTGCCAAAAGAGAAACTGAAAAGCCAGTAGAAATACTCACTGATATAAGTGAGTTTAAAATCAGGCTGTGAAAATAACTATATGGGTTAATAATGACCCTATATCCACTTTTCTTTGTCTGTATCAGTGGTTCAAGGTTATAAACATAACCCAGCCCTGTATTCTGGGTTTGTTCCTGACACAGGAGTTTCTCTTTTCCCTTGCTGCCAGCCTGATAGCTCGGACGTCTGCCTCTCTTTCTGTCTTAGTGCAGTGTATGAAAAGCAAACATTGGCAGCAAGAAGCTTACTGCAGGCCTTGGTGGAAGAGGAAGGATGTACTTTGGAAAAGAAAATGTTCAAGGGAGCCATAGCTGCTGCTCTGGGCAGGGTGACTCAGCTCTCTGGGCATGGATTTGTCAACATAAATGCAGTTTAACTCAGTGGTTCCATGAAAGCAATTAACTAACAGTCATACTTTGAGGTCTGGTACTGCCATGTGAAATCTTCCGTCAATTTAGTGAAATTTTGCCGCTGAAAAAAGCCAGCACATTTGATTTATTATCGGTGCTTTGCTGCTATGTAAATAAGCAAGCAAGACTCTTACAAGCACTGTGTGAACACTCAGTCAGGGAAGCACCCTGCTCCAAGGAGCTTTGGGTCTATGTGGGAGAGGAGGTCAGGTGGAAGGAGAATGGGAGAAGCCAGAGGTAATGTCACCAATAGAAAGATAATCAATATGTACATAATTCAAGGCTGTCCCTCTCTAACACTCTTGCAGAACTAATTTCTCTCATTAATTATGATACCCTTCATGCACTAAAATGCAGCTGTTTTTCTGTTATTTCACAACATGAGGGAGCACAGTGTCTGGTCTATGTGAACAGAAGAAACAATCAAAAAGTTTGTAGATTCAACAAAATATTTTGGGAAACAGCTCATTCTATTTCATATATGAACTAACTTTTTGGTCTCTGACCTGCAATTGTTTGTTATCAGTATTTTCCTAAAAAACTTTTAAATGGACATAAGATTGAATGATCAGCAGTAAACAACGATTCCTTTAATGGCTGTTGAGTCTAGAAACCTGGCTCAAAAAAACATGATAATGCAGTTGGAAATCAAAACCATACCATAGGTGTGCATGCAAAACTAATGTAACTTAACTTTTTATATCAGAAGTATACTTTGAACAGTACAGAAAAAAAATTCCACTGCTGTAGACTTCAAGATTCTTAAAACATAATTTAGAAAACCGAGAAATATTGTAGCCTCTCATTGCCTGCTCTTGCTGCACATGTGGAGACTTGTTTGGACGTGTACACCTTTCTTCTCTAAAGTGAAATATTCACCACCTTTGTACAACATAATAAATGAGACTATTTTCATCTGCTTAAATGCCAGATATGACACACCATGAGTAAAAGATCTGCATGTCATCAAATCCTGTACTGAGTGGGTTTTTTTTAAAGAGACCATTTTCAGTTTATCCCAAAGTCCAGCTTATTTCTCAGTATCTCCTTTATGCTGGTACAACCAAATTGAATCAATGTTATAGGATTACGAAGTGGGATCACTTACCCTGTCAACTCTGCCTTCACATTGATACTTCCAGCACCACAGGTACTATGTTTTATTAGTTACAGACATTCACTGTGCATCCAGAAACTGCCCTCCGGACCCTGCTTTTATAATAGGATTCAATACAGCTGAGCAAATACAACCTCTGTAATATATGTGAATTACAGGCAGATAGTAGGAGCAGGATAAACTCTCTGATTAGGTACAGGGTGCACAGTGATCAGAAATACAGAGATGCTTTGCAAGATGGGGAAAAAGGAGGAGGGGAAATGTGTTTAAAGTCTGCCATGAAGGCCTAGGAAACACTGCTTAAAGGTCTTCTGTCCTAACCAACTCTGTAATCCTTACCAAAGGCCCGAATACAATTACAACTTCAGTATATTTCTATGTTGGACTTTAGTTTAATTCTTAACATTGCAGTCATATGGGGGGGGGGGTAAGGGAGAGGGGTGAACTAAAACAAATCCAATGTACTAGTTATTAGTATCCTCCAAATAACAAACTGACAGTAATTCCCCAGCCCAAACAGCTTTATCCATTTGTTTCTACTTACCTCCATTTGTCTCTTGGATATTTTAAGCAAAGGCTCATTTTGTCCTGTGGATTCGGTGCTGCTGCTCGGTATTATCTTGCCTGATCATAAAAGAGCTCCTGACCAAAAGGAAGAGGAAAGCAATACGTAAAACAAACACAGAAGCCCAAGAGGAAAGCTACACCCTAAAGACCAGCACTAATAGCAACTGCGAGACAGGGAAAGAGAGAACACTCCCAGTTACTAACTTTTTCCATTGATACATCTGTTACAAAACAATTTTGCTGCAAACTTCTCTTCCTCCTTGCAAGCAATGCTTTGCTGTACGTGTAGACCTCAGATGAACTACATGATGAGTGTGGAGTTTGTGGGTTTTATTTTTTGGACCAAGTAAGCAAATTAGTGAAATATAAACTAGAAGCTCAGCTGACTGCTTTAAAAGTACAGTGCTAGATGGTAATTATCACAAGGTGCATTTGTCCATACTTCAGATATTTTTAATTCAAAAGTCTTCAATGGAAGCAGAGTCATATTTGAAATAACCACCTATGGGACTTTCTGGCCAGAAAGCCTTAGCTCAGCGGAGGTGAATGTTTAGATGATTAATAACTTAATTTTTTAAGAGCTTGATGGGCAGGCAGGGAAAATATGCTAAACTGTCCTTGCTTCGGAGGGATCTTTAATGCCAAAAAAGAACTGCATTGAGAAGGAGAGCTAATGATTTCACCTCTAAAGACTTTAAGGCTAGAGGGCTATGCAGAGGGGCAAAGTGGGATTTACTGCAGCAGCAGAAGCTCCTGGGCCCAGCTGTGTTTTCACACTCTTGCCTCGGTGGATTTACACTTTTTCAAGCTCCAGAGCTGTTCTTCGGTGTAGGTCAGAGGGTAGCTATGTGTGTGAGCGCACAACAGCTGTATGGAAACTTTTTTGCTGACATTTAAAATGTGACTTGGAACAAATAACAAACAATTTGATGTGAATTAAAAAGTTTTGACAGTTATATTTTGCCAAATGTTAGTCAGAAAGGAAAACTGATGGATGTGGCACATTTGAAAATTGCCAAGGTGTAGTAAACTCGTTTGTGTTCAAAAAGTTAGGATCAGATTCCCCCCTTGATTCAGAATAAATCTGGAACTACTTCAGGGATGCTGACAGAAATTAAGGTCATTCCATTCACTCGGGTAAACAAAATCTGCCTTGAGCCCACAGCCAGAAAATGCTGTATCCAGTAGCAGAGGTGTGAAAGAACTGCTGCGGGCAGTAAGGCTGACAGTGGTCCTAAGTAATCTCATTCCCCTCCCATTTCAACCCTCCCTGTGACATCTCAGTATTGCAGTTTACCATTTCCACGTGCTGAGGTGATACGCTAACAAGCTTTTTAAAAATTATGTAATGAGACACACAGATGATGTATAAAGGTGATAAGTCAGCTCATTGGAGAAGGGAGTCTTCTGGTTCCCACCTGGGTTATTCAAAGAGACCTGATGGCATTTGATTCTCAAATCTCCTTGGACCCAATGGAGCAAACATGCCTGTATCCTTGGTGCTCCTTGAAAATTGCAGTCAGCATCTCTTCCAAGTCTTGTGGTCTGAAGGAGTTTTCCCATGTGTGCTCCTCAGCTAGTAGCAAACAAAAAAGCCTTTCCATCCAGACTGCCAAACAACAGTCATTCAGTAAGTGATGGCTTTGGGATGCAAGCCCAGAAGAGGCACAAGTGTCCTCAGCCTATCTCCAGCCCTGATTTACCCACTTTCTCTAAGCTGAGATTTGCTCACCGGGCAGGAGCAACACACCCCCCATCCACCCCTCACCCACCCCGCCTCCCCCCAAGTCAGAAGGCAAAGTAAGATGCATGTCTCCTCTCCAATGCATTGGGGCCCCATGCGAACCTTAGAGCAGAGTCTGGCTGAGCTCTTAAGACTGAGGTCTTAAAACACTGTACAAATGGTGAGAACTGGTTTCAGAGGGACAGGGCATTTGAGTTAAACCGCTGAAGTCCTTGTGTATAAACCCAGACCTTTAAAGTAACACAGAGGGAACTCCTTTTCTTAAAGAGTCTTTTTGGATTATTCCTTTATGAGTACTCCTTCTGGTTAGGCACAACATGGAGTTACATGGCAGCATGCTTTTTTTCCCGCCATTATCATTTTCTCTCAGAAAAAGCATCCAGCAATTCTGCCTTTGTGGCTGGTTAAAAGCTTGACACAGCAACTCTGAATAATTGAGCCAGGTTAATGGTAGAGCATCATTTACATGCCTCCCAATTACTTTTAATAAGCCTAGTTGGTACAGGTGTTTGGAGTGATTGCCAACAACAGATTTGTTTGGTTTTATACTTTCTCAGTGTTCACAGAGCTGGTCACCTTACAAAGGAAAATCAGTGGAGTAAGTCCAGCAAATTGTATTTAAGCTACTCATTTGCAAAGGGCATTTTGGTAGCTTAAAGCGCAATATTTTCTTCCTCATTATTAACATCACATTGCCAGCAGCATAGGTAACTTTCTCAGGATTCCCAAATTCTGCTGCTCTTGCAAGCAAGGACATGGTTTATAGTCAATCCAGAGGCTAGATCCTACCACAAAAAATGAAATTGTGCTGTTCTCCCCTCACTGTATAATTCTGTATATTAATTTTATTAGCACTTGAGCATAACATATATTTAGCTGTTGTAATTAATTACAGTTAATTATATAATTACAGCTTATCCTGTACATACCCTGTTTTGCATTGCTGCTTACCTGCACGCGATGAGCAGCTGGTGCAGGGAGTTAAGCAGGCAGTAAAGTAACTCCACAGATAGAAAGTGAACTGTTTTCTGCCCTTTCAGTTCCCTGAATCAAGTCTCTAAGAAGGTTAATAGCAATAGCGCTGGCGCAAGGCAAGTGGTAGGAATAGGTGGCTCTGGACATTGTGTTTGGGGAAAGAAGGTGTGAGGAGCCAGACTATCTCATGTGATTGTAAAATGACTTAACTGTGTTAGAATGGTTTAACCTGGAAGGTTTGGGGATTAACAGGTGCTGAAAACAGACAGCAATGGAAGTTTAACTATTCTTGAGTATCTTTTCCCAGTCTGTGTAAGACAAAGACTACATCTTTCACTGAAAACAGTGTAAATTCTGTCAACTTCACACCATCTCAGACAAATCACCAGACGAAAGAGGTGGGCCCTGAAGATTGCTGATTGTCAGGGCAATGGCTTTGCTTTCCTGGAAGTGCCCTGACAGAGGGGGTGTAAGATTGACTGCTTAAGGGAGCGATGCAGTGATTGCAGGTGGATGGGCGCATTGCATCAAACCAAAAGAAAACTGGTTACTCCATTGCTTCACGGACATGCCATCCTCACAATGTAACACCAAGATAAACTAGAAGGATTCGTAGATGGACTCAGTAGTGTTGTCGTAGGGCACCAGCCGCTGGCCCAAATGGCTATTCCACACTGTGCCTAAACAAACAGGAGCTGTGGTGGAAAGCTGGTCACAGCTGTGAGGGTGCTCTGAAGGATGAGGGCACTGAAAGTCTGTTCTCCAGTCCGCACAAGGTACTAGTGTACTGGCAATATGGGTGTATTTTCATGGTTGTTGGCCTTACTGCAGGGCAGTTCGTTGGAGCTAAGGACAGCTCTAGGCCAGCAGTGCTCTAGTCAGGCTTTAATTCTTCAAGACAAGGTCATTATGATTTGCTGCACTTGCCTTAATAACATGTTTTGCTGATCAGCTTATTCACTGAATGTGGTCCTCTGCACACCAGAAAGCTCTTACAGCGGAAAACAGATTTCTCTCTGAAGCTTTAAATAAGATTTGTTTTCTCTTATTTTTTCATTTGGAAGAAGCTCTGTGCTGACATATTAACATATTTTTCTTCCATCTGTATATGTTTATCCTTGATTTAGACCATCTTAGAAGCTGGAGAAAGAGAAAATCATTCTAGTCCATGTAATCAATCCAGGAGGAGAAATAAAAGATGGGCTACTTATGTATTTTCCAGACTTAACATTCCAGTTGATATGTTGTTTCTAATATTTTGCATAGAAGAAATTTTTGGCTCAATATGTCTTTCTCTTTGAAGGAGTTTTGTGATGGCCTTTGTCTCCCTGCTCTCCCAATAAGTGTAATGCCCTTGTGCCACGTTCATTCATCTGTGCAATAGTGACACTTTCTTTCAAAATCATCTTTTAATAGATGTTGACCAAGCAAATTCTTTGTTCTGCCATAGTTCATGCTTCCTACTGACAGATCCTCTAATTGCACCTTTTTCTTTGCTTTTTAATTGAAACACAGCTTTGCAGCTGAAATTGTTATACACTTGGCTGTTTTCATATGACTCTGTGATCCCCATTCTTGCCTCTGTGGAGCATCAGTGGCTTGCAGACTGCAATTTGATGGCTATGTTGGTTCCCGTGCTCTGCTTCTGCCAGGATGAATGCATTAATTTAAGAATTTTCCTCTTTGAATGAGTGTTCGAAGGCTTTACACTGTGGTGGCACTTCATGGCTAAGTCTCATTATCACTGCTCCTAGTGGTGCAGGGAGATGTGCGGACAGGTAGGCAGGACTTCCAGTTCTTAGCACAAGGCAATTCACCCTTAATGGAAAGATATTAAAAAGAGCCCAACAGGTTGGAGTTAAGGATTTGCACAACTTTGGCCTTAATTGATTTGCTCAGTTGTCAGTGAACATGTCTGTCACTGTCCAATTGAATCTGCTCCCTTGAAGAGAGGGGAGATGCCTCATACAGCACTACACACTTCAGTACTGTGGTCCAACATTATAGACTTCAGAGTTGGGATCTTTTTTTCTGGAGTTAATACTACATGTTATATGACAGCCGAGGAGGCACTTTCCAAGCCGAATTTCAGGATTTATGCCCTCAGACTTTGCTCTGAAAGCACACTATGGGCTTAGGCCACAGAGAGTGTATGCGTTAATATACACTGTTTTATTTAGCACAAACACATGTAGAGCAAGGTGATGTCTGTTATGATAAAGTACTAATGAACTCCATAAAACAGTGTGGCTGACTGTACTTATCTTCATTTGGAAACAGAGATCAATGCAAATTAAATTTGCTCTCGAAATAGCAGCGGGAACCCTAAGAAAGCGGAGAGGAACTGGAAAAATAGTAGTAACCATGAAAAGCCTGGAGGCTACTTTCTAATATTTTGAAGCAGGAAAATTTACTTATAGGAAGCAAAAGAGGAAAATAGAAACAGAGGAATCAATCTGTACTTAGAGAGCGCTGGACTGTAAGTTCATTGCAATCAACAGTAATTTTTCCACAATTGGTCAAGCCCATATAGCTGTGTTGTCACTGTTGCACTGGAATCTTAATGGTGCAGAAAATGATGGAGGGCATCTGTGCTGTTGCTTTTAAAGAGGCAGAATGTGTTGTCCTTTGCTTTGCAGACAAGGTTGGGGATGGGGGACTTACCTTGAGGCTGCCAAGTAACTACAGGGTTTGGTTCAGCAGGTAGTAGTAAAGTAAAATTTTAAAATTAAAATTATTCAGTAAAATATAAAGGCCTCTTTAGTTTTTTTTTTTCGTTTCTGGTCTCCACTCCCTTCTTTTCTCTCTCCCTCCCCTTTTCCCCCTTTCTTCTTCTTTCCTCTTTTTAAAATATTGTTTTTAAAGAGAGATCCAGAACACCCTCCACTGTACCTTTTCTTCAAGAACGTCCCATGCATGCTATGTTTTTGTGGTCTTTGACTATACTATTGATCTTCCAGAGATAATCTGTTTGAAAAATTCATTTCATAGGGACCAACTTATCCAAGGTGGTCATTTCACACTCTTTTTGGCGCCCCTGTTTGCAGCACCACCGTGACTCACGGGAGCGAGATGCAATCTCGGATGAGCCACTGGGGATTCCTCAGAGGGAGAACATGTTTCTCCACCCATGACCCAGTAATTTGTTTATTATTAATTGACTCCACCATCATACAGGATCCTTTTGGCTGCCTTGGCATCATGCACTCACTCCCCTGCCCCTGATGGGTCTTCCCCACTGTTGGGGACCTCTGAACTGTGCTGAAAGGGAGGGTCATAGCGCAGAGGGGGTCAGCTCGTGTGCCCCTCACATCTCCTGGGAAACAGTGCTGCCCAAAACGGCTTTGCAAGCCCAGGAGAACGTTTTCTCAGCGGGCATTGATTCCTTCGAGCAGTTTAGAGCTTCCCAGGTGCTAGAAACTCTCCTTTGGGGCTGTCTCCAGTCACGGCTCCATTGTGACATCCCAGTTCATGAAGAGAAAGGCTGCCTGCGGCCGTGCTTTGGGAAGGGAGAAGGTGGCAGGGACAGGAGAGGGTTGCAGGGAAAGGAGAAGGTCTGCCACGAGATGTCGCCGTCCCCATTGCAATGAGCGTTCCCTGATGCAGCCCCCCAGGCCCGGCTGGGTGAGAGTGGAGAAGATGAATTCCTTTGTGTTAGCATCACTTCTCGTCACCGTGGACCCCCTCTGGCCACCCCAGGCTGCTGCTGACCGCGGTTGCCCTCGCTCAGCCCCGTCATCCCGAACTGGACCGAACATGGGCATCGCTGCCACATGGGCTCTGCTGGTGGTGCGACCAGCAAGGGTCACCCTCCTGGGCACCTGCCTCCTTCAGCAATAATGAACGAGCACAAATGGACTTGGGTTCATCATCAGTGCTGGTTTATTGAGTACAAGCCCAGTGCTGTGCGTGCCGTCAGCATGCTCCTGATCTTACTGGAGGTGGCCGATGGAACTGGAGTTGTTTAGCCTAGAGAAAAGGATGCTGAGGGGAGACCTTATCCCTGTCTACAACTGCCTGAAAGGAGGTTGTAGGGAGGAGGGTTTTGGCTTCTCCTCCCAAGTAACAAGTGATAGGACAAGAGAAAACGGCCTCAAGTTGCGCCAGAGGAAGTTCAGATTGGACATTAGGAAAACTTTCTTCACCAAAAGGGTTATCGGGCCCTGGAACAGGCTGCCTGGGGAGGTAGTTGAGTCACCATCCCTGGAGGTGTTTAAAAGACAGGTAGATGAAGTGCTTAGGGATATGATTTAGTAGTGGACAGGTACGGTTGGGCTTGATGGATCTCAAAGGTCTTTTCCAACACAGTGATTCTATGATAATTCTGTGTTCCTCAGGACAATCTGCTCAGAAGCAGCTGTACCTGCACTGAAACCTTTTGTAGACTTTCTAGATTACACTAAATGCACCTTGAAAACAAATAATTGGCTTAATAGTATAGCTAGCAACATGGAAAAGGTTATACAGGAAAAGGCTTTGAAAGAGCAATATGGGAGAAAAAAAGGCTTTCCACTCTGTTTTCTTTTAGCTGGCATATTGGCCCTAAGGAGGAGAAGTAAACATAAACTTGAGAACAACTGAATGTTGGGCATATCTGCACTTTTGAGGAAAAGTGGATACTTTTGTGGGATTGATGGAAAATCCCGAGTCAGATGTGTAGGAACATACAGATCGGCCATATAAATGCAGCATCAAATGCACTTTCTTGCTTCCAACAAAAGATCATACTTGTGTCAGGTGTTTTCTTGTCAGAAGTTGGGTTTTTCAGCACTTACAGGTTTCTCGAAGGTTGTTGCTTCTTCTATGTTTCATTCAGTTAAAAGTATCTGGATACTCATATTGATAGGAACAGCTGAATATTTTTTACAGTCCTGCTAATTTGCCTCGTAGTAATTCGTAGCAAATGCGTCACTAATTAATTATGTGTTCTGGGAAATAAGATTTCCTATCATCCCTTCTACTGGTTGTTGCCATTTAATTTCATTGGCACACCTCTTCTTGATTTAATGTGAGACACAGTAAACCTTTACAGTTTCTTTTCCATTTATTTTTCATAAACATCTGTTAATGTCAATTCTAATTCACTTCCTCCTTCCACTAAATTTTATTTGATCTGTATACTCATGAATGCCTTTTGCATGTTAATAGCTGCTCTTGCCCTTCCTCAAAGCTTCTCCATCTCTGTTTTATGCTTTGTCAAAAGGGGAATCTATTTGAGACAGCAGTATTAAAAACACACAGATGAAAAGTAGGAAGGGATGATGCATTGCAGAATACTGGTGGGAATGTCACACAGGGTAGAGGAGGTGGTATTATCTATGCAGATATAGTGCCAAGCCCATATCTTTGTGTCCTACTGATGGTAGCTCCAAAGTCATGTTGAAAATTTGGGAGTGAAGAGCCATGAAAACATTGAACACTTTGGAAAACCTTACCTGCAGGGATAACTTTCAGGGCAGCTTTATGAATTTAAGGAAGATTTGATTGAGTGTTAAGAACCCTACAGGAAGACTGAGTTTGATAATAAAAAAATCTTCAGTCTGTTAAAACAAATATAAACAGATTGCTGAAAGTAGTCAAATGTAGATTTACAGTAAATTGCAGTATCCAAATAGGACAATTTGCTGTCAGAACAGCAGTCCTCTGGAGGCTTTGTTGGCCATCATCCTTGGGAGATTGAATGTTATCTACCTAAATATTCCATAATTTGATGTGGTTCAGCTACATTTGTTGAGCCTGTCTGGTAACAAAATGAAGCAGGACCAGAACTCTAAAACCACAGTTTATTTCTATAAGACCAGCAAGGCAACCAAGCAGATATTTCCAGATAATAGGACCAAAGGAGGATCAGTCTGTCTTGTGGAAATAATATTTAGAACAGCAGAGATTAAAGAAGTCACCTTGGCCCAGGGGCTGTTCCAAGATATTGGATTTTTCCTCATGCAGCCAAATTCCCTGGGAAATTGTGAGCAATACTTAGCGGGCATAAGATGCAAACTCATTTCCTCTGGATAGGAAATGCATTTAAGCTCACACACTGTCAGATTACAGGTGTGCATACTGGAAATGAAAGGAGAAGGCATAACTCCAAACCCAATCAGAACTTCACTAAAATTCCCTATGAAGATGCAAACTTACCCTGGGATTTTATGCCCAGATGTGGATACCTGAACTAAGGTCTTTGCTGATTCCCTTCCCTACCTATCTGTTCATCATACCCAACCTGGCCTGAGGCAAAATGTCTCTACCTTTCTCATGGGCAACGCTTGGGCCTGTGAGGGATGTGCTGCCTCCCCCGGACTGCAAACTCTGTGGGCAGTCCTGGGAATTTCTGCTGGGCTTGCATATGTTCATGGTATTTTCATTCTATTTGGTAACATGGGAAGGAGAAACCAGCAGTGTTAAAAGTGGGAGGGAAGCAGTACTGGATGATGTCTGTTATCCTGAACTACAGCGAAGCCAGACCAGAGTGTGACCTCTAGTAATGAACTCATGTGAGTGGTGCTGCTGAGATGAAAAGTAAAGCCAGTATCCCGATGACTTGTAATTACCTCTTGCAACACTGGCTTGGATAATGCCTGCCCAGGTAATTTTATTCTTTGTCTTGCAAACTTTTGATCAGTGTTACTATGCAAAGGTCTCTCCTTGATATTTCTACCCTACAGGAGTTGCATTTTAATCAGGAGGAAACTGAATCCTGTAACCCAAGTTGTGTGCAATGTAAAAAGGTAAGCTATGGGAAAATACAAGACGCAACAGGAGCTCCAATATGAGAACAAAACCCCTCGATATTTACCTGCTCAGCCAAACAGGACAGCATTTAGGATTCTTTTTTTTTGCTCTTAGCATAAGAAAACCTGATGAGGCCTGACCTAAATCCCTTTGAAATAACTGTACATTATTGCCCAATTCCTTTAGGGGTCTCAACATAGATGCAATTGGTTATGTGGCTGCTGCCAGTGTAACAGCCTGGAAAGGAAATAAAAAACCAAATGAGCCCTTGAAACATCCATGTGTGTTTCACCTTGGGGCTCTATACTCATCATGACCTCAGTTTGTGTCCTTTATACACAGAAATGTTCTCATCTTTAACCTTGTCGCCAAGAGTTCATTTCTCTGCTGGGCTCTCCTGTCATCCTCCTGGTAGGCCTTGCCAAGGGTACTTCTAATGAATGTACCTTTTGTTGGCACCCTGTCTTGGTAATTGAAGATCTGCAGCATACCAAGGGCTACTCACATCTTCTGCAATGGTTTTTTTTGGTAGATTCTTCCTGGGATTTTTCTTAGTGTTATCTTTCTCCTAACTTATTATTATCTCAGGGTTGATTGTTTCTAACCCCTCTTGAATTTGACTTTTCCTGTTTGGTTTTGGGTTTTTGTTTTGTTTTTTCCTTTTACTGTGCAGTATCAGTATTCTGAATGTTTAAACATTTGAGGTTCTGCTTTCAATTTCACTTTGCTGTCTCGCTGCATCTTCCATCCCCTGGCATTTAGTTTTCAGGTATGATTCCCCGTGAAACTGCTGCCTCTGGGCCTTGTTATCTGATTCTGCTTGTTTGCTCCAAGGAATTCATTTCCATGTAAAGCCTCCATATGTGGACTAGAACATCTGTGCAATGCACATGTGTGAGAGGTAGGGTGTGGAAGGCAGCCACAGGGCTAACACAAATAGGGCACATTAATACAGTGTGTGCTCTGAGTTTCTATAGCCGTGGTCACTGGGGAATGGCAGTTACATTGACATATGTTGGATAACTTCCAGAATTGTCCTTTTGTGAGACTGAAAATGACACTAAGAAGTTTCTGCATAGCTCATGCAAATGCCATAAACATTTCAATACAACTAATGCATTAAGAAGACTTAGCTACCATATGGTATGTCCAAGACATGGGCACTTATCCAAAATAGTAGTTCTCTCAGTGCAGTTATTTCTTTGGGATGATGATGATGGGAGATTTCCTTTAACATCTATAGAGGACACCTAGGCCTGCAATGTTCTCAGTAGAAAGATTATTTCAACAATAGATAGATATTTTCTTGTCATTATACACAGTACAGTATCTGTTTCCAGAGTCATTGCTTTAGTAGAGAGCCATTTTATTGAAGTATTATTCATTGATAATGGTCATATTCTTGCCATGTATTGCCAAATAAATATAACAATAAATGAACAAATATTACTGCATGTGCACGCCTGAGAATCTACCGTCACTGGAGGTTATTATCAGAGCAGACAAACTGTAAAATAGCCAAAGACTTAATGCTGCAAAGTGCTTCACTTGCTTCAAGGATTCTGTGTCCACAGTGGTCCCCACAGGTGTGATCTCCCAGCCTCTTTCACAGACACAGGGCTTAGACCTGGCTGGATGCAGGTCCAAAGATGGACACACACCTGTCCCACATAAAAGTAGATTTCAGCGTTTGGTCACTGGTAGCCATGCCACCTATAACTGTCTGACGCCTCTCCTGTGCCCTTCTGCTGTTGCAGGTGTGTGTATGACCCATTCCTGTAGCATCTACGGATTCTGTTATGTTGATGTCATGTTGTTAAAGTTTCCATGAGAAATGCACCAGAAAAAAAACCCCGCAAACTTGGTTCACCTATCTTTGTTCATATATTTATCTATAATATGTAGATCTGGTGGTTTTGCCCTTGGATAAAATCACAGAAACCACTACCTAGAATCAGAGTTTCTCTCAAGAGGCTGTTTCACATTGTGGTCAGCAGAGCCCAGGCTCAGCTGATTATTGCTGTTTGTCAAGTATCAAAATCCCTTGAGATCGCTGGTTGTATGAGTTCAGGGTTTCCTGGCCATGGTTCATACCTTTATTGCATTATGAGTTACAAAACACAGGCTCCAGACCACTGGGACTTTCCCTCTCCCTTAGGTGCTGTAAGTGTATTTTGCTCCAGGTCCCAGTGCTGTGTGTAGAAGCTGCAAGCAAGTTCTGTGAATTGCTGCCCTTGCACTTAGGAGATGTGTAAAATATGATGTCTGTTTGTGCATCAGAGCAGCCCCGAACGTTGTTACAGGCAGTTATAATTTCCTATCTGGAATTACATTGTACGGTAAAACACTTCACCGAAAAGATAGCACTTTGGCTTGTCTTCTGTGAATGGGCCATTTAGGATGAAATGCTGCATGAACCCTTGCATGGTGACGCTGTAAATTGCCAACAAAATGTATTCCGCCAAGTACCCTGTGATACCTTCTGTAAACGCATATCTCAGTAGATTGATATGGTCTTTCTGTTGCTACTGCGACATGAATATCTGGTGTGTGGAGGTCACAGTTACTATCAGGCAAGAGATTCCACATCATATTGAGGTGAACCAGACCCAGGGAAATTTCAATTTCTTTAATATCCTCAGACAGTAACCAGGTGAGCAAACTTTATATTCACAAAATATCACTCCTAATTTCAAGGGAAGTTTGGTGATAAACTGGGCAAAAGCTCACTTGGCATGCTGGAAAAGATTTTCTCCATTGGAGGCAGAAGGAGCTTGCATCTTAATTATTAAGGCAAGAGAAAGATACATAACTCACTCAGGTACCGCAGTGTGGCTGATAAAGGTGTAATGCAGAAATCCTGAGGTATGGAGGGGTTTGAACCTAAAAGAGAGAACAGAGGCCTTCTGGTGCTTGCTGGTGTCCATATACCCTGTGAATGCGAAGGCTCACTTAGCCTCTCAGGGATCCTTGCTTTTCCCATAGCAGTCAGAAAACCTTCATGTTGGATGGATACACATCTACCTCTGTGCACCTACCTAGTCAGTTGTGTCAGCTCCACGGTTCCAGAGAGTCGTCCTACTATCAGCACAATGTACAAAGAAAGATTTGCATTTAGATTTAACTTTTATGCTTTGAAACAAGTCTGACTGTATTCCCTGAGGCGAGATTCTCCCCTATGCACTCTGGCCTTGGATTTGAGCTGTATTTAAGCAGGATCATCATGCTCTTGGAAGGCGGATATGTTTTGCTGCCCTTGCTGAGGTTGCTTGCTCGCATTATTGAAACTGAGGTTGGAACAGGTTCTAGATGCTCTGCTGAGTCCAGTTCTGCAGCTGGACTCAGTTGTGGAAGACACATGGGCATTGATCAGATTATGGATCTTGTAGGCTCAAAATTATTGATGGATATAAAAGCTTATACTTCTTTAACAGTATTTTCTCTCCCTAGAGTCTCTCAAGGGAAAAGAAACATATCATTAATTCTGAAAAAAGGAAAGCTGGAAAGATTAAATTCTTTCACATAGCAACATTTTTTCTCCTCTAAGAAAGTAGTAAAAAAAAAAAGTATTTTTTTGTGAAATGTTATTAGGCTTCCAACTGAGAAAAAAAAAAAAAGCTGATTATTTTGGAAATTGCTTATTTCCAAAGGATTAGAAGCTAAAAAAAGATAGTCTGGTGATATTGATGTTCCCATTGACTTTCTAGATATTGGCACAGACCCTCATGAGGAATCAGTGAACTACACTGACTTGAGCTCTCCTTCCTTGCCCAGATTTCTGTTGACTGAAGAGGAAGAAGGAAAACTGGAAGCCTTACAACAGCTCCCTATTACTGCTGTGTAATCCCATTTCAGGCTTTTGATGGCTCTAGGAAAGCAGCAGGAACTCAGCTTGGCACCATTAACCTTGACTGTCAGGGTGAGACTGTAGGAAGAGGCTCTCCAACTTGTTGCTTTGACCCCATAACACGCCAGATTAGTACTAGTTTAATTCCAGTTAATTCAACATGGTTACACCAGGCACAAATGTGTTCTGAAGGGTTTTTTGTGCTTTCATACATGGGATTGTCAGGTATTATTAACAACAGAAGTTTATCTTGTGAGATAGTATTAAGAACGTGATAGAAGTGTGATTTTGGTTCATAATGGCAGAGGATATAGGAAATGCTGTTTGACTCCTTCACAGCATGGATTAGCAAATTAGACTTGTCTTCTTTGCACTAACAAGCCCCAGAACAGAATGTGAGCCATTAAATAAAGGAAACTCCTTTCAGACGCACACACTCACAAAAGCAGAGGGGAAATAAATCACCTAGGCTTCCAGGAGGATAGATTATTACAGAGTTCATATCTGTAGGGCGTCTACTCTGCGGCATTGTTTGTGCACAAAGACATGACTTTATGGTTTTATTTACATTTTCCAAAGAGTTCACATGACTTATTATTATGGGGAATGCTGCAGTTGTCTGGGATACCCTTTTATTTTTACATCACACACATAAAATTCTGCAAGTAAACTGACTTGATGCTGCTTGACAAATCAGCAAGTAACCGTTATGGGCTTGTTAATTTAACAGTTTGAGTCGGGTTTTCATCTAGTAAGAGTATTGTTGGATCTTTATTTATTTTACCATTTGTTTATTTGTCCTTTCTTTGAATTTTTCACGAGTAATGCATCTGGAACCCAGGTAAAATTGGAAGCCAGTAAATCCTGTTCTCTGGGGCTGCACATAACACTACTCGCCCTAGGCAAGATTTGCAGAGAAGCTCATTTCTATGTAAGTACCCAAATAAGTGACTAGAATCTGACTTGCCCTTCAGGAACAGTCAGAGCCTGGGTGCCAGTTGCCCCCTAGTCAGGTGACTGAACATTTCTAGTAATATAGCCCTGGATAGTCATAGTAAATACTTGAAATTTTCCCTGAAATCTTTTAAGAATCTGCCCTCAAGCCTAAGTCCTGTGCTGATCTGGTGGAACAGAGAGACTTCATTATTTTTCATCGGGTGGGCCTTGAAACTGGCCTGAACTAGTTTCACTTACAAGCTCAACTTCAAGCAGAAGCTTGGTGAGAACAATAAGCATGAGTTAAAATAAATAGGTATTCTGAAGTCTGCCATTTCAAAGTATGTCTCTGTGGAAGTTTGGTTTACAGGCTTTCTGTTCACACAGTGAGGAGGAATCAGTAATGTTTCAAAGTATTCCCGGAAATTTTCTCCCACAACTGTCACCCTAAACACATACCATCCTCTGCTTGTTTTTACAGAAGGTTGTGCTAGGGAAGTCTTGGATTCAGAGCTTGCACCTCAGACAGGAAGGCCTCAGGGTGTAATGAGAAAATTGCCATTTTTTCCTCAATAGATTCTTTTGGGCTGGAAAGAATTATCCCTTCCTTGACATTTTCCCCTCTTCATTGCCTCCTTTCTCTCTCCCCCTCTTTAAACTTTTCAAGGTACTTGACTTCCAAATGTCAGAAAGGAGCCTTGTACTACAAAGCTTTAGAGCTTCATAAAATCCCCAGAGAACTGGTTGAATGCCACAAAAACATTGCTTACCTTCAAATGACATTATTTTGGTTCTGAGTGACTGTGCATTTTGACCACATTCATGTTCCTCTTTATTAGCTCATCTCAGATGTTCATACTAGACTGCTTTTTCTCACATGCATGTTTAACAAATGACTGTCTTTCAGAGGAATTGAATAATTAGATCTTTGTTCCAAGAAAGGGTATTAACTGGATGTCATGTATTGTCTGTTATTTCATTATTTATTTATCACCTGTAATTCAGGAAGTTCTAGCTACCCAGTCATCGAGAATGATCTCATGCAACTTGTACCATAATTTCATGATCATATAAAGTCATGGAAAGCTGTCTCTACTTCTGGAAGATTGTGCTGCTTCTTGTCCCTCATTCTATGTGTCCCTTCCGTCACAAGAAATCACTTGCTCCTTCAGAGATGGAGGTCGAGAAACTGATTTAGGTTAAAGCTGACACTACAAATGAAAATCTTGACCAGACATATGTTTGTGTTTGTGCACAAAGGAGCTGGCAGTACAGGGAGTGCACATGAGTTTCTGGAAGAGAGCTTGACTTTGTCTTCTGGTGGCCTGCATAAATTGGTTTAAACTGACTGGGAAAAAACTTTATAAAACAATTATTGTCCATTCTGGCAGAGGAACTAATGTCCAGCCAAAGCAACAAGTTTGTGAGTGCATTAGACAGCAAACATGTTTTAACTTCTAGATGTGGATGCTTTCTCTTGTAAGGGTGAAGGGATCTCCTAGGTGCCCTTGGCAAGTGTATGACACCAATAGTCCTCATCATAGCACTGTATGCTAAATTATCTCTGTTCCACTAGGAAAGCTAGCCTAGTTTTATCAACAGGAAAAAAAATAAATTAATCAAATAAGGGAATTATACATTTATACATCACCAGTCTGACACATAGAGATTTTTATTTTAGGATGTAACATGTAAAACACATAAATAAAATGCAGGATTTGGTGGCTTTCTCCTAGGTCAGGTTGCAACAACTCCATCACCAACAGTGATCATAGCAATGGTCACAGACTATGCAACCCACCCTTCCACTCTCACCCAGCTGCAGACTTTCTCTGGAGATTCAGTTCCTGCTGGTGATTTGCATCACAGCCTTGTATGTATACATGTTTTTAACTCCAAAATAGTAACAGTAACACACCTTCAACCCTCTACACTACTTTGCATCCCAATCAGACCCTTTCCCCTCTGTGGTGTGTACTGCCTTAGATGGCTTTACAGACAACCATGTCCCTGCTTAAGCCCTCTTTGAACCTATGTGCTGAGAGTGACTGCTCCAAGCACACCTACCGTACTCAGCTGATTGTCCTGTACGGTGACCATTCATCAGCCCAAATGTGTGCTAAGGTCTTGGGGATGGGAATCTCAGCACCCAGGTATGGAGACACCTTGGGACTGCTGCGTTGCTCACACAGGGCTGTAGAGTGAGACCAAAAGTGGATTCAAAGAAGTGCTGTATGTACTGCTTCAGACACGTGGCCCCTGTAAGAAAAGAAGATGCAGTTTAAGGCCCATCAGCTGGAGGTGCTTCACAGCTGCAGGGCTGAAGACCCATTGGCTCCCCCTGCAAAGTCTTTAGGATTAACCAAAAGCACCTGCAGCCCCACTGCAGTGGGTTAGTGAGAGTTTTGCATTGCCTTTCAGCTCTTTCTCTCTGTAGCACAAGGGTAGTTCTATCTTTAGCTGCCCAGTGAGAACTGCAAGGGGATAATGATTTACAGCTCTGAAAAAGGTCTTCCTGGGCATGTGGTGAGTGCTGAGGAGAACATGTTGGTCACAGGATTGTCCTCGTGGGATCAGATGCCTCTTGCTGACCTCTTCTTCTGTCTCTGAGGAAAGTTGTGCTGCCAGCAGTGCTGCAGAAGGAGTAAGTAGCTGTGCAGGATAGTATCTGTGCTTCCATTGTGAGTGACTGCAGTTTGTGTTTGGTGGGTTCTGTGTTTGTCTAGTCCTCCAGTGCAGGGTGATCTCAGCTTGAGCTAGGTGAGCCCTTTCCTGACTTCTGCTTGCAGGTTGCCATTTACTTCCATCCATGTAGTTTATGTGTAAGCTACTCTGGAAAAAATAGCTCCCTTATGCAGGAACCTGTTGTATCCTTTATTGCGTGAACTCTGCGCTGTATGTTTTAATGCCAAGTTGGTTGTGGCCCCTGCTATTTCACTTGCTGTTTGTGCTCAGCTCCTGACTGCTTGAAAAACCTTAATGCTGACCTGTATTTATTGACAATTGAGCTTTTCATGGTTTTGTGAAAAAGTACATGCTGCTTTTGATCGTGAGGGAGATTAATGCAGAAAATCACAAGTTGTCTACCATTTGAAGTCTTAAGCATGAGGCTTTCTTTTCATTTAACATCTTATTGGAAGTTGCTATTTTTAAAAATCATAGAAAAGATTTTGTAGTGTGGCATACATCTTGGAGGGGCTTTTAAAGTATCAATGTAATTCTTAGAAGACCTCTTCTTAAATAGAAAAACTTTCACCAATGCTCTTCTTAAAATTACTGTAAGCTGTGCTGAAATAACACAGAAGATCAGAGAAGGTGACTTACAGCCTTTCTGTCAGCAGAAATTCACAGGTCTTGCCTGTGAACATGCCTATTTGTTACAGAGTGGTCTGACTCCACATGAGGGAAAGGGAGAACAGTAATAGCTGACTTAAAGAAGAACCATTGTTGTTGGATACCAGGTGCTACCGTATGTTGTTAAAGGCAACCACTGTACAAACAAAACCATCATCCCCTAAAACATGTCTAATTGATTGCAAGGCAACTTCAAAGGTCCAGAGAGCTTTATACTCAGGTTGTAAAATAAAATTCTTATGGCACATGGCTAACAGTGTATCTTAGCTAGCTAATTCCGTGGGTGGCTCTTGAAACTGTCGGCTTGTCCGTATTGCTCTTGTAGGAGCTCTGGGACCTGAACAGGAACAATGCTCCTTTTAATGAATTCACTTGCCCTTAGTAATGTGTTCTTAGGTATTTTTATTTCTTGATTATATCTGAGAGGTAATCCGGTCAATATGGTGTAAAGCAGTTGCTTTGTACTTTCATTCTCAGAGTGAGGCTGCATTTTAGTAATTCACCAGGAAAAGGCCATAGGGGTTTCCTGGAGAAATCACAGTGATGACAAGTAAAACATTATTTCAAGCTGAGCCTTTTTGGAAGGTGCTTTTGAAACCTGGAAAAGTTTTCCTGAAAAAATCAGACGCATACTTAGGAAGTATTTTAATCAATATTTTGGGGAAGTGTTCAGAAAAAAAGGAAAAGAGAAAACAAAGGAAACTGATACCATTAAAGAAAACTATGAACATATTGTATATTGTTATGTGAATGCCTTCAGCAGAGGATGTATGTCTCAGAATATGTTCAAATCTTAAAACACTTATTATTTTTGAAAAGCGGAAATGAGAGAAAATATCTCGTGCTGTGTGAAGTGTTGCCAATCAATATAAGCTATAAGTTCTTTAGTCCTCAGGACATGAATCAAAACATAAGATGCTGCATGGAGGTGTTGTGAGACACTCAGCACAACTCACAAAGGCTATGGCATGGTCAGATCCTTATTCCAAGTTATCAGCTGACTTGGATCCATCTTAGCCTTGAGGGCTCTGTGCTGTCTCAGTACATCGCTCCTGGGACCTTACCTGAGAACAGGCAGCTCTGGTAGTCCTTGTGTTACTTTCTGCTTCTCTTAGTTATCCAGCTGATTTATCAGGTGTGCAGCACTTCTTACTCTAGAGGTCAGTATAATGTTAAGAATGGAAATGGTGCATATCCAGTTCTTTTTCCCTGATGAGATGTTCCAGAGTGAACTCTAAATTATACTCCTTCCCATATAAGACGGAAGAGAAATTTCATACTGGGGAAATGTACTTGTAAAAGCACAACAGCCAATATGGGAAGCTCAGAGGGCGTTAAAGAAAACAATCATTGAGCCGCTTTGTTGAATGGAAGTTATGAATGCACTAGTAGTAATTTTCTGAAGCCATAGACAATAACATAATGTGAGTGGGTGATGGAAGAAATTACATAGGGTGAAATTTAGAGAGCTGACAGCAGCCTATGCATCACTTAAGACCTATTTGTGAAGGCTTAATTGCGGCTTAAATAGCACAAAGGCCTTGTGCTCATCTTCTGCGTAGAAACAAATTCCATCTAGAATGAGCACCATGAGCAGAACATGGAAAATATAATGTGATCAGCCGTAAAACTCCTGCTTTGGGGAAGGGCTGTTCTGTACTGAGAACAGATGTGGGCAATGTAGATTTATGTTGTAGCACGCACACTATAAAGGTCTAATGTTGTGTTTCACCATAGGATGCACTGATGTTAGTCCAAAGAGATGCCATGAGAATATCAATCTTTAAACAAATGGGAAAACTGAGTAACGAGCACACCCCAGGCACTGTGGTAATCCACTCCATTTGTGAGCTGTGTGGCTGATAACAGTAAAAGCAATCCCGCTTACAAGTGTTTTGGAGGCATTTATTTTACTTTGGGGCTGTCTTTCTGCAAGCATTCAGACTTCATGGTGTGAATGCTTGCAAAAGTGAATTATCGGCTTTGTTGTGTTGCCATATAGGAGAAATCAGAACTGGATGGTCACATGTGATTTGCTACAAAATGGTTGCATGCTGGTTCAGTAAGAAAAGAGAAAGAGCTCTGTACGTCCTGTCTGAGAGAGATCAAGCTAGTGAGCTACTTTGCGTACTGAATATTGAACACTTAGTTTTTCAGTCAATTCTCAGAATGTTTTAAAAAAGGCACGGTGAGCGGAATTAAAGCTGAACCCATTGAACTCTTCCTTATCTTTACATGCCTGGATTTCTTGTAACATTTAACATTTTCTTTGCATTTCTTGGACTTAGGATTCTTAGTTCTGAAGTAATCAATATTCCCTTGTAATGTATTTTGACACATGTTCGGGATAAGCTTTTTCAACTTGAAGTCCTAACAAACGTTAGTTTTGTCAGAGCAGAAAGGTAAATTGAACTAGTCTGCTGATAGCCCCTTTGAAAGCAGAAAGAGAGATGAAATATTAGGACTAGACTAATAGCACTTTTCAAAACACAAAGCCTGATGGATTTCACTGTTTTTTTTTTAATTGAGAAGCAACCTGCAAATCATTTCTGCTCTCTGGGAAGAGATCTGTTATTCAGATGTCTGCTAAATGGCTTGTATGAATTCTATTCTGGTTCTGGGTTTGTTCACAAACCGTTCACAAATTGTCTACTTTTATTATTCAGTGTGTGTGATTGGGCATGTGGTATATTTTCTGCTCTCTGGTTTAATGACTGAAACATTTTGACAGGGAAGAGCAAATGGTGAATGACAACTAGGAAACAACATGGAACTTGGGACATTTGCAAACACTTTCAAGAATATTAACAATCATAGTAACATTGCTGAAGCCTGGGTAATCTGACTTCTATGAATGACAATGAATAACATTATAGCCATTTATTTACAGATGTATTTGAATCAGTTTGTCATTTGTCCAGTTCTGCTGAGTTTGGAAGCAAATCATTGTCTATGAATGATATATCTTTCAGTCAATTCAAGCCTTCTATTACTTGTAAATAAAGTCTAATTATAAAAGCTGGCCACAGGGGAACAAGTTCTCCAATTTCCATATCAGAATGATGAACTGAAATAACATACTTCCGTCCTCCAGGACTGTTGACATAAAGGCAGGTACTCTCTTCCTGTTCAAAGAGTTATAAATGTAGTGCTAAAGTTGGTTTGCCTGTACATTAGCATTAGAAATGCTGCATTTTTGAAATATAAAACTGTTACAGTCATTTAAAAATAACCTGATACTCTTATTTGAGTGTGAGATTCATTCTACATTTATTTGGTAAACCTCAATCTCTGTTTCCGTGCAGAACCCATAGAGTTTCTTCACTTATTCAGACTGGCAATTCAAAAACAACTCTATTCCACTTTGGAAGGTTTTGAAGTCGTGGATGGTGTGTTTCTCACACAGACTACGTGCAACTTTTTTTTGCCACAGCCTGGAGTTCTTGAGCTGTGTGAGTGATTAAGATTTTGTAACACTGCAGGCAAAATTCTTTCCCTTGATCCATGCTGTAGATATCATTTGCATTCTCTGCACACATGGTACTTTCATTTCCATCAATGGGAATTCCACATGATGAATAAGGAAAAAGTATTTGCATTCTGGATAATTGCCTTATTTGGGCACTTATTAATACTTACTTACTTGGGCAAAGCTCCTAGTGACTTTGATCTGGTTAGCAAGATGCCCACTGGGTTTAAATCCTTGGTTTTAAGACTTGGTAAATGGCATTTTAATGGCAAGTATCAGCGAGGATTGCCCTATGCACTTTCTTGCTTTCCCCACCGCAAAGGTATCATCTGAAGTAAGCCATTGCGGCTCTTTTTGGAAGATTAATAGTTCTCTGCTAGTAACAGATTTTCCACCAGCCAGAAAGCAGTACACCCACTGATGAGTTTATCATTTGAACTTTGAATCCAGTTGGGAAGTTGAGACGTAAACTCTTCCATGATGGTGATTTGTGGTGTATTTCCAGTTTTCAGGGTCAGGTTATTAACCGGAGTAACAGTGATATAAGCACATGCCATAGAGAACATGAATCAGAGGAAGCGTCTGACAAAGACTTCACTGTGCAGGCAGCTTTCCTAGGAGGCTGTGAAAGTCTGACATGTGTCATGAAGCTCTAGATGTCAGGTTTGAAAATACCATGAGTATTAACAACCTGCGTATATGTATATAAAACTTTTCTTGGCAGCACTTTTGGTATTCTGAATATTTTATGCTGTGGCCTGTCTAAGGAAGGATTTTAATGTTACTCTAAAATATGCAGTTTCTAGATTTTTTTCTTTGCTATAGCCTGTTAGTTTGAGGGGGAAAAATAGTGGCAAGAAACCAACCCAACCACCTGGATTGGATAGCTTGTAACTTTGTATTTGGTAACAATACTCTGGATTCCTGTTTAAAATTGATATTGAAAGAGCATAATTGTCTGCAAAATTTTAATATTTGTCCTGTCATCCCTAAAGCACTGAAATGCAAAATATTCTGGGAGAAAAACTGTGGTGTAAAAGATAATAGTTATTTGAGCTATACTAATACTAGAAATCATTACCTATGGAAAATGTTGATATTCTGACAAGTTTCTGTCAAAAAACATTGTCAATATTTATGAACAGGAAGTTCTGAAGAGCAACGTAGTGTAGAAATATTTAGCCTTTTGTTAAGAACCAGTATGATGTTATATACCTCAGGAACGTGTTATAGAAATTGTGGCTTAGGTGTCTCTTGCTTCTGTTCAGTTGCAGGGGATAGACAGTTTTGCAGTGTGGTGTATCCCACGCTATGCTCTGTTTTATGGCTTCTACAAAATATTAAGCATAGAGAAGAAACCAGAAAGTACTTCCTGTGGCAAATTCCAGTCTGGCAAAATCTGCTTTTTTTTTTTTTCATTTTCTGTCTCCTTCCCCATTGCAAATCAGAATGAAAATCAGATCTAATAATAATAATAAGGAATTCAACCTCTTTTTTAAGTAGTTGTACTCGGAGTTATGATATGGCCAGTTGTCTTTCTGTCTGCGCTGTAATGATCTGTTCAGATCTACTGTGTTGGGGGCGAAAAAGGCTTGTCTTTAACTGCATTCAAAATAATGCTGCATTCCACTTCTGTAGTGACTCCTACTCAAGTTGGTGTAGACTAAAGGTTTAAGAGTGATTCACATGTAGTGAAATCACACAAGTTTTGTGGACTAGGTGAAAAGCATATGAGACTTAGTAATACTTGAGTTGGGCTTGAGGGAAGATATATTTCTCTTCTGTTCTGGTGGCTTAAGCCATGCCTGGAGGTCGGGGGGTGAAGCCTGTAATTACAGTTCTGCAGACGACCTGCCTCGCTCCCCTTCTGCGTGATGGCTTCTCTGCTTTCCGCCTGGGAAGAGAAGGTAGTCCTCATCGAGGAGCTATTGTCATATATTTACATATTCAAGCACTTTAAATAAAATATTCACAATAAAAATTCTGCATCTTGCATGCAGTTAATTCTGTGCATTGTAAATGTGGGAGACTGAAGCGCTGGGAGAAGCAGCCCATTCTCACAAGTGTCTGTCCTCCTCTGAAGGCTTTGCTTTAGCCACTAGATGATGCAGCAGCTTCTCTTTGTATCATGGGCAGTCATGGAGGGAGAAGATTGGAGAGTCTGGTATATAAATTAAGAATGAGTAATTGGAGAAGATCCCCACTCCTTTAGAAGCAATACACAGACTAGATAATAGGCTTTGGAAAACTAACGAGATGATAGGGTTTCTAAGTTTGCATTTTCTAATTGCTTTGAATTAAACCCCATTAGAAACAGCTGGTCTGATTCTCAACAGATATAAATTGTCATATATTTCTAGATTTAAATAGCACTCGCCTGGTCTACCCCAGATGTAAACTCTGACCTAGATTATGTGATAGCTATCATTTTGGAATGGAAACTTTAGCACTGCTTTTACAGGCACATTTATTTTAATGTATTATCAGGAAAATCCAGCATATTTCCAGGTATTGTGTGTCTGAAAAACTAATCACCAATACAAGACTGCTAAGAAGACAGAGTTAATGACTGTATTCACATCATCGCTACTCAGGGCAGCCAGATGAAATTTGAGTCCAAGCCACGTGCTAGTAATGGATAATCTAGGGCTGGATGCTCTGAGCCAAGAGTGTCTTCAGCTTCCTGAATCCAAAGAAGGAGAAAGGTATCATATTTTTCAGTGGCTGCTGAGACCCATGCAGAACTAGAAATACACAGAGTAATTTTGACCTCTTTGAAAAAATTGTCCTACTCCTGGATCTAAAGCCCCAGGGACTTGGGTCATGGCATCTGAAGTCTGCAGTGATAAAAAAATTATGGGTGTGGGGAGGTTTACTTGTCTCTTGTTTCTGCTTTTGCATGGTGCTTTTATTTTCTAAAGTATGAGTGAAAAAAAACACAAACAGAACAGCACTAATGTGGGAGGGAGAACTATTTTCCAATAACTGAGCTAACCACTGACCTATAGAAGATAAGGTTTTTATAGGCAATAGGTCTGTTTCTGCCCTAATTTAAACTAATTTCAGAGCAGCCAATGCCAATATATTTTGGTTTAAAAGAAAGACTTCGAATGAGCTCACTCAGGGAATGAAATAATACTGAAGTTCTTAGATATTTGAACCTATGGGGCCTAGTTTTGGGGAATAAATTATCTGAAAGAATTGGATTCCAGATTACTTTCCAAATTAATGACAACTTTCCTGCATGTTTGTAGTTATACAGAATTCCATAATCAAGCAATGTAGACCCACATGAGTAATTAATTCAGGTTATAAACCTGAAGCTCTGTAGTATAGACGTCAGTATAAATATACTTAGAAATAAAGGACTGTTATGTTAATCTGCAGATATTGATAAGTTAAAAATTATTAAAAAGACCCTGTTCAAATACACAGGGTTTATAATGGGGTATTTGTTGATTAAAATTCTCACATCACAGATGACAAACATGCTTTCTCTGATAATACAACATTAAATAAACAAAGCCAGGAAAATTCTAAAAATACAATGGACTTGTTGCTTGCATTTCTCTCAATGCAGACAGAGTAAATCACTGCTCATGTTCTTGCTATTTACATGTTACTGGTTCCTATCATCTGTTTCATGTTAGCCTTGCCAAGGTTCAGTGTTTGAATTGCAGCCATGGCTGGAGACTGTTTTGCCACAGTTCTTTCCATTGCAGTTAAAGCATATGAGGCATTATTAAAATGAATCTTGTTTTTTGAATGAGTTATTCTATCAAAACTCTCAGTTTGGGGATGCGTTTTATTTGGTGCTGCCCTGATGGAAAAAATGAAGGCAGTGTACTGGGAATCAAGACTGGGGAGAAAAAAACAAAATGGGAACTGGTTTGAAGGCTACGTAAATTAAAAGCCTTTAGTCAAGTTGGACCCTGTATCAGTACATTAGAGTTCATGTTCTCATGTTTTTCTGTTCAATATATTGAACAGAATATTAATGACTAAATATTAATGACTAAAATTTACTTTTTTCAAATATGAAGGCCAAACATTTCACATATTAACATGCTTCCAAGAGAAGTTTCAAGAAGCCATTAATACTGTAAGTCCTGTTGTAAAATTGGGAGGGTGGCCAACTGGTGGGACAATATACTTACATATATTGGTTTGCAAGATCCCATTCCAGGAAAGAAAGTAATCCAAAACTGACATCAGCTGGCCATCTGTCTCAGTAAGGACTGCATTACATTCCAGGTTAAGTGAATCCAGAGGGACTATACCATTTTCTGGGTATATTTAGTGAGACTTAATTTACTCATAACCGTATTTTTGAAACCAGCTGAATTGAATGTGGATGCACTTAAAATTTCAGACATACTTGGTGTCATTTGCTGCTCCTCCTTTTTAGTTAGTTGCTGCTATACTTAAGAGGTTTCTTCATGTGTTAAAAAGCTTGCTCCATCACCTCAGCTGATGGAAACTGGTCTTCACTGTGGTGAAAGCAGTGGATTTCTGCTGATGTGTGCTGAAGTTTCTGGGGCTGGAGATACTGAACTTATGTTCTACATGTGCCTATCATCATTTTTGTGTGAAAGCAGGGAACAAGGAGAGGAAGGAGAAGCAAACAGTACAAAGGATCATTCCCTACTTCATACTTTTTTCTTATCCCATTATCTGTATATCATCTTCTCTGTCATGGGTGAGAAAGACAACTACTGTTCACCCCAAAATCTGGCGATAAATTTCCTTCTTGCTTATATGGCATCTTTTAGTTCTTTTTCTTGGATACATTTTCAGAGTAATAGTCAATACCACTTATCAGTTATTAGGTCTGAGGAGTAAGAATTCGAATGAGATGCCTGCTTAGAGGGAAGCAATGGAGCCTTTTAAATCACAAGCCTTGTACTGCTGTTTGTTTTAGGACCAAAATGGGAACATGCATCTTTCAGTATTTACTGACTTTCCATGATGGGAGAGACTGTCTGCTGTTTCTTACAGCTTTTCCTCTTTTTAACCATTTTGAGCATTTGGGCTGAAATGAGAAGATACATGCAAGATCTCAAACAGCAAAGATCTTGGTGGCGTTCATTCAGGTGCTATCGCTGATAAGGAAAGGAGAGGATTTGCTCCATTGGTAGCTGATTAAATTGAGCTGACAGACTTACACAAATAATCTGTCTTAAATAATGCAAAGACACCATGGCTTGACCTGTGTTCCCCTTGAGAGGAGGGGCTACCTGCTTTGGGAACATCAAATGTCTCCTTCATACGCATCTTTCCTGCTGAGGGAAGACCATGGCAGTACCTTCTTGGGGTGCTTTCCCAGTCTGCCCAGCACAGAAACTGAGAGTTTGCCAGGACCTCCTGGGTGCCCCTAAGCTCTGTAGAGGTGGCACTTCATGCTCCTGGTATTCAGCCTCACCTTTCTGCTGCTGAGGCAGCTTCAATGATGTGGAGGGGTTTCAGCAAGACTCAGGTTGCTGAGGTCAAAGGCCATTAAGATGCTGAGCCTTTTGCCACAAGGCGCCAAAAGGCTTAGTTTTCAAGGCCCTGTCACAGTTTCATAGGTGTGGAAAATAATTATCCTAAAAATATGAAGAACAAAGGGATTTTTTTTTTCCTTTTGAATCACCTTGCATCTCAGTTTTGCATCTATAAAAAGAGAACGATATACTGCTGCTCATGAAAGTGAAGATGTGTGTTATATTCCTCACAAATCATGCAAATGCTGTGTGATATCCCATATTCTAGTAAAGCGCACAAGGTAAAAAACAGTGCTATTGTCAGAGCTTAGCCTTGACAGAGGCAGGAGGGAAAGCCTGAGATCCTTCAAAGTGAGATTACCAAGAGAAAACATTGAGTAGCTGCTCTTTCTGCAGATATTTTACACCTTTTTCACTGAGTAAGCAGGGAACCTTGAAGAAAGATGGTGTATCAGAGGACAAAATTTATATTCCAGTGCATAGCAGGGTGGAGTGAAAGCAGTGATAACTTTAGTGATTCTGGACTTCCTGAGTACTAATAACAAAGAGGTCTGCAGGTATTTTTCCTGCTGAGTTCAAGCCCCGGTTTGGTCTAGATGAAATGGTACTGTGAAATAGGAAAAAGGTATTAGTGGTTTTTGCTTACTGCTTATCTGTAATGAACCCTTACCAGAGGAAGATGGGTTGCCTCATGGGCAAGTTCCCCATGCTAGTAGAGATGGCTATCATTAATTCCTCTTTTGTAACAGCCTGCTTGGGGTTAGGTTGCTTGCACCCAAGTCTATATTCGCAGACTGTATAAGTGGCCAGGGTCCTAGTCCTGGCCAGTGACCATGCTGGCAGCAGAAGCTGAATCCCCCTTCCCTGTTGGGATTCACAGGCATTGAAGAAAAGAGTTGCACAGCTGAGTTGGGAACACAAGGGGAGAGGGGGAATGTGGGATAGCACTTCATCAATGTGACTGTTTCAGCCTCCCAGTGAGCCCTGTGATGGATTTGTAGGGGAAGGAAGGGCTCCTCTTGTTTGGCAAACTTGGTCCTGTGCTCTCCCAGGCTTCCACATCACATAATCCATTTTATAAACACTGTGATTTTAGGCTGTTCAGTAGGTGAGTTCCCAGATACATTGCCTGTCTGATGCTGAAATACTTTAATTTGATTTCCCTCTTGAATGTTCTGCTCACACAATGGAAAATTGTGACAGTGGAGGTGTCCTTGAGTCTCCTCAAATGAGGACGTTCCCGTTGTGCTGATATGAAGGCCACAGATGAGAAGAGGTGGTATGACTCAGTCTTATTAGGAGGTATTAAATCACTTCATCTTTTTATCCCTACAAGCATAACCTGAGGAAGGCTGTGGGTGGCTGTAGTGTCGCTGTCTCATTTTTCTTTGTATTTCTGTTGCTCAATAAACATTAATGCACTGTAGGAGAGTTAGAGATTTTATTTAGCTGAAGCTGTAAAATTGCTTGTTCCCCTCAAATTTCATCTATTTTTTCCCTTTGTTCCACTGATGACTGGCATCATCTGTTGATCTCCTGGAGGGTTTTGAACTCAATTATTATAAATGCCTCTTGCTGCCCTTGTTTTCTGTGCACAATTTCTATATTCCCATTGTCTTAGATTCAATTAGTCCAAATCGAATCCCTTGCCTTAGCAAATTTAAGCCTTAATATGGGAAAGAACATTCCTAATTTTTAATATGTGAATTGTCTTCATAGCTTGGAAACTTTGTGAGCTTTTGAAAGGGAGCGATCCTGTTTCTTGTAGGACCTGAGTAGATGTTCTTGCACTTCCTGCTCTTCTCATGTTCTCAGCTGCCCAAACAGTTCATAGCTTAGCACCTTGATTTCACAGTTCATAAAAATTAGCCTAGCCTTGAAGTTTTTACTTAAGCAAATCTTTTTTTTATACCTACCTAAATTAGGACCAGCTCCAAAAGCATTGGGGTCTTATAACTGCCTAGCAGAGCAACTGCCTTTTTCAATGTAGGTAACTCCTTTCTCCACAAACCTTTGAAATTAATTTTGTGTGAAATTGAACTTTGGCCCAAAATGGAGAGGAGGAAGAGTTCTGCTTGTGGAGATATTTCTATTGGAACATCTTCTTATTCCAAGTGCAAGAGCAATAATTTTGAAACAAGATGAAAAAATGAGACTTGTTTCAAACTACCAGATTAAATTTTCTGTTTTAAAATTGTTTTCTCTTCTTTCTATAAACCTCTGAGGCAATTCAATGAATTTGATCTGCATTAGCAAATTATTTCAGTTGAGAAAGAAATCCTTTTTGGGAATAAAATATTTGCCTGAAAAATATTTGCTTGGCTCTAGCAATGTAGCATATGGGCCTGTGTAATTCCTCTCCATGGGATGCATTTAACCCAAGGTGACAAGCATAGTGTCAGGGCTTAATAATCCTCAGTAGAAGATGTGTCAGGAATAATGCTGTGGTACTTTGAATCTCGGCTTGTTTTATACTTGCCTGTAATGGACCATTACCTGAGGAAGCTGCGTTGCCTCATGGGCAAGTTCCCAGGTGTGAATTTCTCTTGCGGCTCTCCCACTATCAGTCCATGAAACACACCTGCAAAGGAGCACTGTACAGCAGAAATGCCCTTCAAACCTCAGGCCACCATAAACTGGGCAATAAGCATGCTCTTTGTTGCTGAACCAGGCTTCCTTTGCACTTCCTTACTGCCTCCTTGTTGGGGGGGAAATTGTATAACATTTGGTAAAAATTGGAGAAATGATGACCATGGGGTTCTGCATCCCTTAAGAACATTTCCACTGTGCTGCGTTGGAAGTTATTTAAATATAGGTCCATCCCTACTTCAGAGCATGCTAATACATTAATTTTAATGACAGAAGAAATGAAGGATACTTGGATAGCTGAAGTTCTAATACAATATGTAAGACTGAATGAAAAATAAATTAATTTTAAATGATTTGCAGACATACAAAAGGTTCATTCACTGCATATAACATGCTCAGTAAAATAATATCCTTTAATGTGCTGAACTCTTCATGCTTTTCATGAAGCTGTGTCTAATTCTACTATCCAGAGCTGACTAATTCTGCCACTGCCTTGCTTTGAGAAAAATGGCATTTCAAGACATGACTAACACCCTTAGTCATTAATTCTTAATTAATTCAGAATGAAAACTAAACTTCTGTACTGTGTATGTCAACCTGAATACCACACAGAATGCGTACAGTCAGGTCACATTCCTTTTAAATTAATATTTGTTAATACTATGTGATTAAGACAAACCAGCCTGCAAAAAACAACCACTCCTAAAATATTAGCAAAATCCAAACAATTTACTAATATTGTTGTTATTGTCATATTAATGTTAACACATTGTAATAAGGTTTTGTTTACATTTATACCGTATGATGAAGTTCAGCTTCAAGGAACGCTGTATTTTGAACATTAGGTATGATCATAAGATCATACCATTGTGAATGAACCATTACTATTTTTATTTACATTAACAGTATTTAACATAACATCTTTGTAGTTTCACTGCCTTAATTAAAGGAGATGGTATGGTCTGCATAGTCTCCAAACAGACATTTCTTTACACAGTTCCTAGGGAGCTGAATTAAATCCTTCTGGGGTGAAGTCTGCCTTCTCTTCATGGTGCAAGAAATCTTGCTTCTAGAGAACACTTCAAATGAGGTCCCAGAGTAGTCTTTCATTCCGATTATGATTGTGAAACAGGTCATAGTTACTCAGTGTAGGAAAGACACATTTAATCTGGGTCAGCTTGATGTACCTTCTTGTGCTGGCACAACTGGATCCATATGAGGACTTCAGTGCTTAGGGACCTGCTGGGTGAAAGTATCAATGAGTTTTCCTTTATGTAAGGGCAACACAACACATTCAATGATTCCTGTTTCTAATGGTGACCCCCTGACTCCTGTGCCCAGTGAAAGTATTTGACCAGATTTAGGCTTGTGCGACATTTTGGCAGCACTCGCACATCTGTTGTCACTAAGAGACACTTAAACACCGCACAAGTACACAGGTACCTTCCTGCAGTGAATTTGACTTATTTTATCTATTTTTTTTTTCATTCAGAAGAATGGCTACAAAGACCAGAAGTAAAAGGTCGGTCGGTCTGTCTGTCTGTCTATCTATCTATCTATCTATCTATCTATCAACATTGATATCTATATACACACACATACCTGCATGCCTGTGCCAGAACCATTGATGGGACAACTTGATGTCTATTTCTGAGGAAAATTCAACTTTATCAGTCTTTGATCTTTGCATCAGAAGTGATAAATAATGAATCTTGGAAGAGGCTCTGTAGGCATTTAAATGCAGCAGAATATTAAATGAAATGATGTCTTTGAAGGAAGCCATGACTTCACTAAAAATTGTTTGCTAATATAAGAAGGGAATAAATTAGTTTAATCCATTTGCAATGTAATAGAGTGAGAAATTATGTGAAAACCAAAGAAAAATGTCTGTGACAAACTGTCCAGATTGATGGTGGCTATAGTACCAGAAGAGACAGAACATTGGATGTTCTGCAAGGGACTAGCCTCTCCAGAAGACACGACTAAAGAAACCATCTAGGGAGTAGGCTAATAGAAGTTCCAAGACTCTACAAAGACAAGATTGAAAACACTACTTTTGAAGATCTGGGACTGAACCCACATCTTGTTAGGACATTTTAGCATGTTGCAGATTGCATTTGGTTTAAAAATCATCCCTTTGTAGCCTCTGAGCATCAGACTGAGCAACTGTTTCTTTCTTTTTGTTCTTTCTCTTTTCTCCAGGATGTGACATTATTTATCTCTTGCACAGCAGTTACTGGAAATAGGTTTCCTGATCCCTTGTGATAACTGGAGGAGAGTAGTGGTGTGAAATTTAAACCTCCTAATGAAGGGCTTAGGAGGGGAATCTAGCCTATTCAAAGGCCTTTCCAGCTATTTATTAGACACAGTGCTACACAGAAATTGGCAGCTGTCAGACTGCCAGCCAGAAGACAATACAATTCTTTCCAAGTCCCTGACCGATTTTTGTCCATTGCTGGAATTGGTTGTTCCTGCCTCTCGCATTCAGTCTCTTAGAATAAAGACAGCAGAATTTAAAACTGTAATTTCAACGCTGCTCTGGCTTCTGTGCTGGTAATCAGGACACAATGTACTACTGAGGATGCACGCTGTATTATGCAACTCATTCAGCCTGTAATTATCCCTGATTTCCCTCCTGTTGTAGCAGAACAGCTACAGACACTTACGTGACCGTTCCAGGCTGTGCGGCCCCTGCTGTTTGTTAACTGCTGAGATAACAAACTATACCGGTAGTAGTGAGTTGGCCTTCAGGGATACAAAGGCTTTTAAAATTCAAGTTAATTTATTTTTAGAGTTCTCATGAACATGTCAAATGTCTAGTGGTAACAGCTCAGAAGCAGGATTTGTACTCTCAGGAGTAATAATAATAATAATACTTTTTCCCTGATGCAAAATGTTGAGTTTTTTTCCTTTCCTTTTGGTTCTTCAGTAGAAGTTGTTCTGTGCAGTTCTGTTGCTTGAAACATTAAATGGTTCCAATTCTGTTTAAAATCGGAGGTCAACTGAGTAAAGGATTAAAGTGGAAAAAAAAATAAAAGCATTACATTGACCAAAACTCCCTGCTAGCAGTAGGGAAATGCGAGCATGCTAGTGGGCATAGTCAGAACAGCCTGAGGGTCAAACCCAGCCACCCTGCCTGGGAGGGAAGGAAATGGGTGCACAATCAGGCATCTGGCAGGGTCTTTCCTCAGCAGCAATACTCACCACAAGTACCGTTGCTGCAGCTGGTGGCACAGCCAGGTAGGGAAAAAATACCAGAGACTCCATACTGTGACAACTCTTGCTTCTGCCCTGGTGCAGTTATTCTATCCTTTGCTGTTTTACTGGATTTCGTGCTATAAACATGCCAAGTTCACCAGCCTGTATTTTGGGGAAAAAAATCAAACCACTCCATCCAAAGATGCTGATGTAAAGGAAAGCCTTACTTTCCTTGAGGGGCTTTGCATCAGGTCATCGGTGTGGGATGTAGAGCTTCCTGTAACTTGTTAAATAGGAAAAATTGGTGCAGCCTGTCAGAAGATGGGGGGAGGAGTGTGAACAGATAAACACACCCTTGTTTAATTGAAATTCAGAAATTTTTTTTCAGGATTCTGAAATATTCATCCTTATTGATTTCCATTTTCTCCTGCTGGATTTCCATGTTGTAAAATAGGAGCCATTCTGTTACTTTAGTCAATGGCTCATCCTGGGATTATTACTGTACAATGCTTCTGCTCTTTGGAAAGCATGGTTCTCCAGGCAGGAGGACCTTCTCCTGGGAGCCAGGAAGATGCTTTATGCCTGAAGGCATTTGCCCACCAGCAGCGGATGACAATTTCTTCAGCACATGCCTTCCTACAGCAGAGAAACAGGGAGCTGAACTTGTGTATTAAGACATCCATAAACAGTGGCTTTCCGATATGTCCAGTTGAAAACTTTGGGGATGGATTTTAAGATGTGAAGATCTGGTTATGTTCAAATTTAGGCTTTTTTTTTTTTTTGCACTGACTAACCAAAATATAAGCCAACCCTAACATTTGAACCAAGATGTGAGCTAAGACCTCACAAGTCATGAGCCCCATAACCTTGGGTCAGATTCTGCTTTCATTTACATTTGTTTAAATTTTATATAATGGCACTGCAGCTGTCAGCTATTTCTCTCCTGAGTATAACTGAAGTTAGTACACAAGCCAGGATGTTCACAAAAAGTGAGCCTTTTACCTTTTTTATACCTAGTGAAGCAATTTTACGTTGTGAGCATCAAGAATGTTGGTCAGCACTGTGGTAGAAGTAAAGGAATCGTGGAGTAATTCTTATCTTAATTTGTTCTTTTGAAAAATAACATAAACACAGTGCTGTAAGACAGTTAAGCTTAGTAAGAGATGTAAAATATAGTTTGAAAAAAATTGTATTTTTACTCTGCTTTTTAGAACTAAAATATGTCAAGACTGGAAGGGAGAAAAGCAATATAACAGGAATTTTCAGTGTAGTGAAACTTCATTGAAACAAAAATGGTATTAGATTAGTTCTTAAATGGAACATACCATCTTCAATGGAAAAATAATTATTTTCAGGTACCATATTAAGCAAATGATTGTGCCATTAAATTATAATAAATGCCAATAAAATGCCACTTTAAATATTTAAGTGACAAAAGGAAACAGAAAGCACTACAACCCATTGGAAGAAGTATGCTCCTCTTTTTTAGAAGGTCCTCTTTTTTATAAGGTTATATTAACTAAGTGCTAGGATCGAGCTTTTGGAAGGGCAGAATTGCTAGTCATGGAAAATGAGGAAAAATTATTTGCCTGTTTTTTTGCCTTGGATGCAACCCAAGCCTTTAGCTCCATTTGGCTTAACTCTGCACAAATGCAACCTTACCCGAATTTTCAGGAATTCGGTGAAAAAGAGTTTGGTTTCCTACAACTGCTTAACCCAAATTTCATTCAAATACAGCTACTGAGTTGTACCCAGTGGTACTTGGCTGCTAGTAGGAAAAATGAGTTTCTCCCTTCACTTCATGGACCCGGGTCTCAGAAAGGTTATTATCAAAGTGTACAGTCATTGGGCTTTCTAAAATAAATGAGACAGGAGAAGACAACTTGTACTTGAATGTATTGCTTTTAATATTTACAAGGAGGAAAAGGTAACGTAAGTCTGAATGCCTGAATTATTGCTATGCTGCCTTTAAAAAAAATATATTGCCATATGGAAAGAAACCAAACCTGCCAAGATTGTGTACCTATGAACCCAGCAAGGCCTCCCCTCCACACACTCCTCCTGTGGGTATAATTATGGTATTTGACTTTTAAATCTCTACATGTTGTAGCATGATGATGACTGGAATAATAATAATTGAAAAAGCTGATGTTACCTAGCAGTGATGCAGTTTTATGCCTTACCAGTGTGTTATAATGTTATGCCTAATAAAAAAATGACATGACTTGCTTTAAGTCTCAATCCATCAGCAATGCTATAATCTACTCAGATGACCTGTTTTTTTTCCTTCTTGCACATATAAATAGCATAAAAATTGGATTGTTCAGAGAAACTTTGAAGCAGTGTTCTGGGAACAGTTACTGCATACACTGTTTTCCTTTTGTCCTCCATACCTGGCCAAACTTCAAATAGTGACTCTTTGTTGAGGAATTTCAGGTTATCATAATTGGTCATGATTTTTCTTTGAAAAGAAAGATCACCTTTTCCCCTTTGTGCTGCAAGTGTGGTGCAGATCAGGGACTAGAAGACCAGCCATGGCTTCCATGGATGTGTTTGACCTCTGTGTGGGTCCATGGCTAATGGTGAAGTGCAGAATTTTCATGCTTTTTCTTCCTCATTCCTTGCTATTTAGCTGGTTAGCCCTTCTGTGCAAGAGCTCTCCCTCCACATGTGTGTGGTATTGCAAAATGAAAATGTAGCAGCACCCAGATTTTTGTCAGTGATGGTCAGTTATTTATGCTTGATGGTGAGAAGATACTAAATAGAAAGGAAAAATGTTTGCTGCCCTGAAACCTTAGTGCCTCCTTGCAGAGATGTCTCCACAGCAGAGCCAATAGTGCTGAATTTTGTTGTCTAAAAGTAGGTAAGAGAGAACAGGGGAAAGAGGGTCAGTGTGCCAAGGAAGGAATGGGTATACGGTGCCTTTGCTCCTCCTCCAGCGTAAATGGTGGGTTCAGATGCCTGGGACTTTTCCTCAGTGGTAGCAGAAGTAGGAAACTTGGTTTTATTCTCAGAGGTACAGACCCACAGACTGTTAATCCAATGCAGGACAATTGTGCCTGCCTTCCTTTTCCTCTGAAAGGTGTTGTTGCATTGGTTGGAAAACATGGACAGCTGTCAGAAAACTGCAGAGCCTGTTACATATGTGCTTAGTCATCAATGGCATAATTCCTTAAATTAAAGCTATAAACAGTAACTTCACATGTCACCAATATGATCTACTCACTGTAGAGCTCCAGCTCCCTTTATTGGCTCCCAGAACTGAAGGTGTAATTTTAAAGAAGTGTGTGAAAGGTCAATTAATTTTCCCAAACATTAATCTTGAAATATCTGTGTTTATTTGACTTTCCAGTTCAGTCAGAATTGGCATGAGTTCAATTTCCTGCTAAATGAATGCTGCCTGGTGATTTCACACAGACTTACAATAGTTCAGATATATTTAAAAGGCATTCCTCCAGCTTTCTGAGGCTCATAAATTGATGCATTTTAAGGCTACCAGGTGTGGGTTACCGGGACAAGATATCACAAATGAAAGTTATTTGTGTGAATGTCTCTTAACAAACGGTGTTTTTCGTATGGTAAAGCTGGACCCTGGGTTAGGGTTCAGATACCTGTGGCACTCTGCATCATCAGTTGATATCTTTGTCTCAATTTTCATTTCTGTGTTTCTGTTAGAGCAGAACTAGTAAAAATGTTTTGTACCCAAATGTTGAAAAGTTTCAAAACAGCTTCAGTCTCTTGGTGGGGAGCACAACCCCCCCAAATTTTTCCCATTTTAAAAATATGAATGAGGAGTTTCCTGTTGAGTTTTCTTTACAGAAGAGATGCTGATTTTCTGGCATGCTCCTTTCAGCACAGGATCTTTGTGTGGCATCGTCACACATTCTGGAAAGTGGCTGCATTTGAATGGCAAAAAGATATGCAAAGCATTTGGGACGCTCTGTGTTGTACCTGTCCTTGTGTATGGTGGGTGGAGCGGTCTGCCTAGAGTAAAATGAATGATGTTAAGGGCAGCAGGTAGTAACTGTGAACATAAGGCAACAGTCCTGGAACACATCATCTCTCTTATTTATAAACTGCTGAATTCAATGAGGTTTCTAACTGTGATGTTACAGCAGCAGTTACATACTTAGCCTATTTAATCTTCTTGCATTTTTAGTATAATTCTTCCTTCCTGAACACAAATCAAAAAATCTACTTATTCTAAAATTCTACTCATTCTTTCTCTCCATTTCAACACGTGGCTTTAACTTTTAATCTTTTGTCCTATGACTCACTTTTAAATTGAAACAAGACGTTATCATGTGTATTTATTGCATTCCTTTGGTGAATTTTGAAGACCTGGTAAGAATGCATTTTGTGCTTCCAATAATTATAGGCTATTTTCCTCTTAATTTTACTCTGTCATACTATAGTGTGGTCAGTCACTCTTTATATCCATTACTACAACCCTTCTTCATCAATTTGTCCTGAATACAAGGTGGCTTAGTCAATTATCCTTCTTCCAGTTCAAGTATTCTCATCAACATAATCAAGACAAGCAGATCAGCAGGTGGGAAATAGTGGCTTTCATGTCTTCAACATAGTTTTCCCCTTTGTCCATTCAGTAACTGGAAGGCTATATCTAAAAGAATTTGAAATCCTCCTAAAATTCCCGTCTCTTCATGATAAGAGCTTTTTTTGGTGTATTTGGGGGTATTAGTGTTTTCCCATGGTAGCACAGACCTGCTGGTAATTAAATACCTACAGATGACATCCTGGAGCTGCCTAGCCCTTAATATGGCTGTAAACAATTTTCAGCACCATTTTCTGGAGTGTTCAAGTAGGTCTGCTTAACTTTTCTGTCTCGTTCATATTTTTTTTTCTTTCCTTCTTTTAAAGCTTTTGAAGTCTTTTAATCACTTACTCCGTTTGATTGGGTTTTTTTCATATCTTATAATAAAACACATGCTCACCCTTAGAATTACTTTTCTCGAAGAAAGACTTAAAATTAGATTTAATAAGGTCCTTATGGAGCAGTGTATTTGCCAAATGATACAAGGTTATTAAGAAAAGCTTAATGATGTTTGTTGGCCAAGTAATTTGTACATTATGCTGTAGGAGCTCAGTAAAGTTTTCAGCAAAGCTATTTAATTTATAATAACCAAGCATTGTTTTAGTTGTATTGAACTGCTGGATTCTCTACAGCTTAGGGGCCAGCGAAGGCTGGGAGACTAGAGGCATGGGATTCACAGTTTAGAACTTAAATGAAGCATTGGAAATGCTCAGAGATACTGCTGAATGCCTGTCTGTGATGCAGGAGTAGCTGTTCAGCTTAGAGAGGTGCATGTTGGTTCCTGAGTAGGACTTCACACTGAAGAAGATCCTATGGAAATGGTATCTTTTTATTTTTGTTGAATAGCTGCACTGTGGAGAAGGAGACACTGGTCTTTGTGTTCTTGGAAGAGCCAGGTAATAGCGAGGTTCTGATGGGAGCTGCATGGAAGTAACATGGTCTTAGGAAATGTGCAAAAGGTTAGATCACCTAATTAAATATCAGATAGATAACAGTAGATCTGCTTTGCTCCATTATGAGCAGCGTAGGGTCTTGTCAGCTTTGAAAGCTATGCTCTAAGCCCTCATATAGAATATAAGCAGATTTGGCTTGCTGGAATGAACAGGAGACTGTGATTGCTATGAGCTTGCTATGGTATTGCATTTGGGCGCCAAGTAGTATTTTCCAAAGCACAAATGTGACTCAGGAGCTTTAGTCTCTCTGTGAAGGATAATCTAAGCAAGTGAAGTCTTAAGTATGTTGACTTCTAAATGAAGCCTGACTTCTAATTTCTTGAAGGTCAGAGCAGCAAAGGAATTCAGATGTTTATTAAGATTTTCAAGTATACATAACTAGTGAGAATGCCTGCTTCTGTGGATTTCGAATTATTTTCTTCTAAATTGTTCTTGCTGTTCTCTTTAGATTTTGTGCTACCTACTAAACAACTTTACTATTTTGGCTAAATTTCTTCCTGGTGTAAGGGAATTTACTTAACACACTTGTTCCCAGAAAAAACTTTGCTTTTTGCTCTCCATTCCAGAACAGAAAAAAACAAAACCCAACCCTTAGATTTTTTTTTTTCTTTGGAGTTCCTTACCTTTTTAATCTGCGCATTTTAAGATTCACAGAAAATATAAGATGTTTAAAAGTCCTCATAGTTCAAAGCTGACAAACACAGAACAGTCTTTATCAATAGCTTCTAAATGATCTAAGTCTTTCTATAAATGACTGGAGTGTTCCTCATTTACTGTTCCCCAGGCTTTAACACGGTCAGTTTAAAAGCACTTAATTTGCTTACTGTTTGAATGATTTTTGTATTCTGGGCTGGCTTTCTCCCTCTGCCCTGCCACTTGTAGTATTGCAGATATTTACTACTGACCTTGAATTAGTGTTTTATTTTAGAGCTCAGTGGCATTGCAGTGATTGTTCTTAAAGATGATTGAAAAACATAGTGTTTAAGAAAACTAAACAAACCCGCTAATTTTCAATGAAAAGAACCAGTGTGGTCTTCACTATATCATTGTACAATGAAGTATACAACTGTGTCAGTCATTAATCTTTCTGCCATCCTCTCCCTCCAAACTTCTCCAAGTTCCTGAGGTTTCTGCTATCCTTGAAAGTAATAACAACTGAGTGCAGGAATGCTACTGCAAATCACTCGTTTACCAAAACCTAGCTTAACACCCATTTTACCAAGCTGCCAAGCAGCTGCAGTTGCTCCTTGACTGGGCTCATCGTCTGTTGTAAGTGATGCTGATATCAGGTCCATGAGGGTGGGTAGGGAGAAAGCAGTGGTGATATGCAAGTAGAGATTCCTTGCTTTGTGTTATCTGGCCAACTTCTTCCTGCTTTTCTGCATCCTTTCTTGTGTCTTCACAAGAGTTAATACTCTCCTCTGGGAAAGTTCTCCTCAGATTGACAAATTTATACTAAATGAAGATTAACGATATATTCTTCCATCCCTGGCTGAATTCTGTTGCCAAGAGATAAGATTTGCCAACAATAGAATGCTAAAGATAAGATTCAGGAAGTACTTCAGTGCAAGATCAGTGATTTTTATCCACCATAAGAACAGGCTGTTGATGAGCACCACATCACAGGCCATTGATCTTGATATAGGGATATCTGGGTTAAAGAGAAGAAAGGGTGTTGTAAAGTGGAACCACTGCTCTCCTGTTCCTGATGGGAAGCGAAGTTTTTCTGGGGGTGGTTATGAGCCTATTGGGATAAAGTTAGCCTTTGAATGTTAGGTGACACAATGATCTCTCTAATTCAAACTCTCAGTAGACTGAAGATAACGGTGAATGTTTACTTTGCCACCAAGACGGGCAGCATCTGTATTTTTGCATTGCTGTGGTGTTACTGTTAATTGCATGCATTAGGAATAAGAGATGTTACAGGAGCTGAACAAGATGCAAGTCCTTGCTCTGCAGAGCTCATTATATAGATCAAGGGCTGAAAGTAACATGGGATCATGACAGGGGAGAGAGTGGGAACAGAGGATAGTGAAGCTAAAAGGAAAAGCTGACAGCTCTTTCAGCAGCTTAATTGATAGAATGGCAGTGATTTGTATCTGTTACAGCAGAAGGTGTTTCTGTGGTTTTCTTTATTTCACTTAGCATAACTTTTTCTGACAGCCAACCATAAGTTTCCCAGCACTAAGAAAAGTTGCATGACAATTAGTAATAATGCTACAGTAAATGCTATTCTGTACCAGATTAAGGATTTTACATCTTGCAAAAATTACATCAGCATGAAAAAATTCCCATCAATATTTTTTCCCAAACAAAGTAAAAAAAAATAAATTATGGTGAATTTTTTGCTTATTTTTATCCCCAAATAGCCTCCAGAAGAGTTTATCTTTAGGAAGGATGTACAGTATATGAAACTGTGAGTAGTGGCGCTGTCCACTAATTCCTGAGTGAGCACAGTTGGCTGACAACCTTGTCATTTAACTTTCTTCCTTCCTCCCTTTCAGCCCAATTTAAATCAAAATATCCACAGAAACAATTTCTGTGAGGAAAATGGAAAAGTTCATAGGGTAGTTGAAGTTGCATAGCCTTTCCCATTAATGTGCCTAGGGGTTTATTCAATGTATGTATTATTTATCTTGCCCCTGCAGTGTAACACTAATAACGTTTGTAAGGCATTTCTACCGGATGTCTTGCATATTGTGAAGAAGTAATATCCAAAAAGGACCAACTTTCTCTCAGCAATTTACCATGACAAGTTCACAATTCTCGTTGCACACAAATAGAATGCTGTCAAAATAGACATGTATTCCACTCATGGGAAAGCTGCTGGGATGATCAACGGAGCTCTGTAGGTGGGCTCGTGAGAGATGTTTCCCACTCTGACAAAGAGATTTCTTTGACCTTGGGCCAATCATGTTGCCTCTCTCTGTCTTCATTTTTATTTCCACCTCTCTCTGCTGTGATATTTTGGCTAAAACATTGGTGCTGGGACTATCTGCTTGTGCCTACATCCACGGTGTGATACTACTGCCTTCAGCCTTTGCTGTGACCTCTTGACATGGTGCTAATGGAAACAGTGAAAAGTCACACTTTCCCTTTCAGTGTGGCTGCAAGACTGCTAATGAACTGCATCTATCGACATGTCAGCGTCCCAGGGAGATATAAGCCAGCATCCCTAAGGTGTGAAGTAGTGTGCCCTCACTGCTGTTATCACCTCCAGGCCAAGGTGTGTAAAACAGAAATGCAGTGGCATCATGGGAATTAAATCTCAGTAATTTCAAAGAAGAGTCTGTCCTGTCTGGGAGACAAAAAGCAGTGATTTACCTCCTTGAAAGCATCGCATTCATTTTTAAATGTAAAAAAAAAAAAATATAGAGACACACACTTGTGAAAAATTAAAAGAGGTGGTAGAATAGGTAGGGATATAACCAGTAAAAGCAAAACCACTGGTAGTTTGGTGTTTGCTAGCTGAAGCAAATGTTTGTTCAGCCTGCAGCTGGTCTGTGTAGCCCATGCTTCAAGCTCCCTGCTGGAGAACAGCCATTGAGGGTTATGGCCTCATGCTCTTCTTAAAACCAGCCGATGGGAACAAGGCTGCATCGGATGAAGTGAAAGCCAGCAATGGCTGGAGGGAGAGAAATAAAGATTTCTGTTGGTTTGGGTGGTCCTGCCTTCCCTCTCCTGCCCATGCAGTAGCAGGTTTCTTCTTTGCCAGCCCATCCTTTTGGAGATCAGAAAATGCTCCTCATGAGCCAGTGCCAGATGTAGAAGAGGAAAATACTTGTTTTTGCAAACAAGGCAATGATTTTGAAGAGAAAGCACAAGGACAGCAAGTTAAGTAGCTATATTTCTGCTTATTGTAACTGCAGGTATGACACAATTCCTGGGGAGAATAGCACTCCTAATTATGCACAAGTATCTCCACAAGAAGCAACAAGGTTACTCCAGATTTATGTCAATGTTCCCATGAGTTTACTATGTTTTTCAATCATCTTTAAGAACAATCACTGCGATGCCACTGAGCTCATAAAAAGGGTGAAATGTAAATATTATTGAAGCTTAACACAGCACCAATATCAATGTGATATTAAAGAGCTTTTTTATCAGTAGACTCTCGAAAGATTTATATTCATTTATCAATGCCTTTGCTAAATTAAATACATAAAATCTTTACATGAAATGTAATAAAAAGTCATGAGCGGTATCAGTATTCAGACAGTATTAGTGACATTCAGTGTGACAAACTGCGTAGGAAGATGGTTGTCAAGGCCCCGTGATAGTGAAAATGCTTCGGTTCACAGCTCAAAGATATTACTTATTTCTCTTAAAGTCTGAAAGGTGATTAAAAAATAATCTGTTATATATTTTGAACTTACATTAGAGGCAACATCATGCCATTAAAGTGCTTGATGTTTTGTTTATATAGCTTTGCAAAGGGTATGTGGGAGAAGTCCAGCCCCTCCCTACCACTCCAGTGCCCCAACATATTAAAAGACAAACTCGAACATGAGCAACTACAACTGTTTGTTTGCTTGTTTGTTTTAACTTAGTGCTAAATGCAAAGCAATGTTTGATGCTTTCTAAGAGAAATCTGAAGACGCTCATTATAAATTTGGAATCTGTCTCAGAATTACTACAAATGGCTTCTTTCCACATGTGGAGCCATGCTCTGTCCAGGACTCCAGACTTGAATCTGCACATCCTCTGTCTTAGCTGTAAAAAGATAAATTCTGAGCATTTTGAGATGATGTAGAAGCAACAGATTCATAAAGGTTTGTCTTTTGTTTACTTTAATATACTGGGAGACTAGAATGCTCTCAAAAGCGCAGGAACTAATATAGCAGATTAGGGAAGGGATCTAGGTGATTATGTTGATTTTAATGGGAGATTGACTACTTAGCATCTCTGTACATCAGGTCTAAGGTGCTACAAGGTGTGCACCTTGTCAGACAAATGCAGGAGATGCACAGAGCAGGTATGTATCTGACCCAAGTTGTCCACACGGTACCTGGAGAGATGACGGACACGGCCAGCAGCTTTCATAAGACGTGCTTGATAAATGCCTTAGGTTAGTTAGAGTTAAGCCTGAGCACAGTATGCTGAGGGACCTGGTTTCCATATGAACATGAAGGTTATACCTGTGCCAAAGTTAGTACAGGAGAAGCTATAAATACAGCTGTTACTCTGAATTGTGATTCAGGAACATTACTCAAATTGCAGCGTGAAAAATGCTTGGAAGCAGATTTCTCTTGTGGTCCCTCTGGGCTGTTAACAGCTTCATGGCTGTTTTTTCATATTTATCCAGTGTTGTTGCTCAAGGTCTGTGGAACATGCCCATTGAATCAGAAAGATAGAGACAGAGGAGAATAACAGGGGAAACGGCACTGTGTGCTCTGCCAACCTGCAGCTGTGACCTTCTTGTTTACTATATTTTTTTTTAACATTTGTTAAAGGAATGAAGCAGCAAATCACCAACAATAACAGAAAAATCAATATCCGCCTCTGCTTCTTTTGTGAGATCTGGAACATGGCCTCAATCTGTCAGACTGAATTACAGAGACTGTGGGTGTCAGCAAGGGCTCAAACAAATAGACCTGCCACGCTGCTCATTGATAAAAGGCTTAGGTCTGTACCACTGTCACGATTACTGCTGCCTCCAAAAGGCATGAAGGGAACACTAACCTTTCATATGAAAGGTGAGTTATGGAGCGATGAATGTGTTCCTTGCACTTTGCATGTAAGATTGCACTAATCTCTGGAATAAAAAGAGTAAGCAAACGGTTTGACAGATACAAGGCTCTGGGGCATTACATTGCTAATAGATGTTAAATCAAATGGATGTATTTGAATGGAAGGTGGTATATCAATGCAGGAATGTCATCCTGAAATAGGCCATTGATCCACTAGCTGAGAATCCAGCCTTTGACAAAGGTCAATGCATCAGAGAGAGCAACGACCTCTCCAAACTCATCATTTTCCCAGGCAACTGTAAAAAGCTGTATCAGTATGAAGAAGAAAGCTTCCTCCTGACTCCAGATGGTAATTAGTTTATACCCTGAAGCATGAAGATTAACATCCCTTATCACTTTTAATTTTGCCAGTGGATCTTAAGCTACTGCAATGAGCTTTTGAATCTTTGAGTAATATACCATGTGATTTTCATCTTACAAAAAGGAGCCGGTAGGGAAGTCCGGCATGGTCTTTGTGTCTGTCCCACTGCCATTGCTGAAAACAAACCAGGCAGGATAGCTGCTCATGTCAGTGGAGGAAAAGGGCGATGATCAGCACAGCTGTCAGGAGTAGCTCCTGAGAAATCAAGTTAGCATCAGGGATTTATAGGCACAGAAACAAGCTTAAAAGAGGAGGTGTACATAACTTTACTATTACATTTACTGCGAGAGAGGTTCAGACTGTCTTGGATTTTCTTATTTAAAGATGTTTGACACAGTGAAATGTAGCACAATGCAGTTTCCTAAGTAACAAAGGCTGCACTGATGAGTTTGTATAGCAAACTGCAACCCAGAGAGCAGTGTGGAGCTTGGGCTGTGTGCTGTACAGACAGTTGCCCTACTTCTGCAGTCACCTAGCTTTTGTGCCCTAGCAGACAGAGGCTCAGCAACCAGCTTCTCTTTCCCTCATGGCCCAAGCTGGGGCCAGCAGCGCCAGCTCAGTCCCCTCCGTGCCCATTGTTCCCAATGTGCCCTAGTTCAGCAAGGCAGTGCTGAATTGCCCAGACATCGTTCCTGCTGTGGCATAGATAGAACTGCCAATACTACTCCACAAGTCTACCCAGACTTCAGCTTGTTGACTCTGTACCTCACCTTTCCTTCCTTGGCTTCTCCCTTTTCTTCATTAGCTTTCTTGCCCCCATCTGATTTCAAGCATTTTACCTAAGCCTCCTTCTGTTAAGAGTGTTGTTAAGGCTAATCTAGCCAGACAACAATCAACAACCCCTGTAAAAGCCCTGTACTTCCTGTTTAATCTTTTCTTTTAATGAAGATATTTCCTTATTATTTTATTTCAAAATGTGTTTTGAGGATATGAGTATCTCTGGATTTCACATAAAAAAAAATGACACAGAAAATATGATCTCATTCTTCCTCAGCTCTGAGTAGGCAGCAGTTAATTTCACAGGCTGGTTTGAACTATGTTGAAAGAGGAAATGTCTTTGCTTTAAACTGTATCAGCCTTTGCACCCTTTCTAATTTCATGAAATGCCTCCTTGTTCTTATCCTGTACTATGGGTAGAATAGGAAAAGCCAAGAGCTTTCATTGCATTGTTCATTATTTCATGTGCCTTTGACATTCTACATCTATCTGTGCAGTGGTGAAATACTGTTAATAAGGGAGTAGAAGCCTTTTGTTGGTGAGTGGAGCTAATAATATGTAACTAATAATATATATGGTTAAGATCATAATTTGGACCGAGGTTAGCACCTGAGAAAGAAGTGAGGAGCATACTGTTTCTCCACATGAAAAAAGCCAATGCCATAAAGGAAGCAAAATAAAGATGAGCATCCGGGAGGAAAAAAAAAAATCTTGTTTTGAAATTGTATTCACTTCTATAGCAAATTTCCCCTTTTTCACCTTTATTGTTTTAATTCTCAGTGCCATGTGAAGACTTGGTTTTGCATTATTCTCATTTTCAAGGCTACTATGGTAAGAGTTACTCTTGCAAAGTGCAAAAGCCCTGGTGATTTCACGTATTCAACAAATCTAGACAAGTCTCTGAACTTCTGTTTGACTGAACCAAACCTGAATTTGCAATCTTCTTTACCAACTTAATTCATCTTCCCATGAAATCAACTGGAGTCTTTCCATTAAAGTCAGTGTGACCACTTATAGGCTTATAGGCTTGTATAGGTTTGTAGTAACTTGCCTTTTGGATAGCACCATTCGAAATGTTTCTAAACAGACCCAAAAGGGGAAATGTGTGACAAAGAATGATGCAGTCTGAGAGTGCTTGGCTCTTCTCAGAAGGCTATGGTTGAACATCGAGCACCATATTGAAGGAAATTGGAATGTACACTTTCTCCCCCAAGATCCCCAAATCCTGGCCTGGCTGGAGCTGAAGTAGAAGTCAGAGCACACTGCTCCTCAAAACCCAACTTGGTACACCTTAGTCAGATGTTGAACTTATTTTCTATGGGGATATAGGCATCTATAGCAAATGAGGTTCTGGCTCTTATTGTTAGAAATAAACCTGGCTAGAAACTGAAATTCCTGTTTGAAACCAGCGTGTAGGAAAAAAATTTAGAAAACAGACTGCTGTGAAGTCTTGGGGAAACTCCTCTGCATAACCAGAGACCAGGTGGTGTTCAGTACGCAGGAGCTAGAAATTAATTTGCAAGTAAATTAAAGGAAATAGGATTTTGCAAGGCAGGGCTCCTGAGTCGGTGGACAGTCAGCCTGGCAGGTGGGTTGCTTGCAGACAAGATGGTCACTGTGTTTCTATTATATGCTTTCCTGGTTTGCCTTGTTACCATAATCAACACCTTTTTGGAAAGTGTGTTTGTTTCAGTGAACCAGTGTTGTCTGCTGACATAATGGTCTCCCCAGCTCTGTTTCTGAGGTTGCTGCAGTGCTGCTTTCAGGTGGTGAGGTTTTCTGCTAGGGCTATATGAGATGCAACTGGAGATCTGTTTCAAGCATAACTAAGAAGGCAAAAGCTGTTTCTCTTGATCATTCCTCACTACTCATTTGCCAAAATCTTATCAGCCATTATACTGTCAGCAGAAAGCCAGGCATGTATTCAGCCTGTCATCTAGAGAGTCACTAAGGATCGGCTTTGGAAAAGGGTTATACTGAATTTTCTTTTCATCTGTATTTATGATTTTTTTTTTTTGCTTGGTTTTGCACTGTGCCAATCTTGTGCTTGGCCCGGGGGAATATCAACCGCAGCATTCTTCTTGCCAGCTATTTCCTGAATACGTGTGGTAACAGTTTCCAAGCGGCTGTGTGACTTATTTGTTCACCTAAATGAAAGAGTATTGCAGCAACAGTGTTCACAGCAAATTGGAGGGAACTGAATGAGAGGGAAGTTGCTACAAATTGAAGAGCTAGGAAAATATGACTTACTCCTGCCTGGAAAATAAGACAAAATATGTAGCAGATCCTTTTAAATGAAGCATACAAATATGCAAATACCAATGTGACCACGTGTCTTGTGGAATTATTTTGTGAGCAGTTTCCATTGGCAAAGATATCCACATTACATGGGCCACAATCAATCACTTTTAGAAGTTTTACAGAGTGATGACAAGGTATAGTTATCCGCTAGGCATGTATCCATAGCTTTTTCTTACACTTGATGTAAGATCGATGTAGGATCTCAGTAGCTCAAGGATAGCAAACAAAAATCATATTCACCATGTACAGCACTCTATAATTCACAACTCAAACTATTTGTCCTGCACATTGGGTAAGGCGGTAAACAGATAATCAGAGGTATCCTATGTAGGAAAGCAATCCAAGTGATGGGATGCCTGAAGGATGTGTGAGATATACCATGATAATCTTGCATAGCAAAAGGGAACTAGAAAGAGTTGCTCCTTTCATGCACTCCCACAGCCTTTTGAAGTCAAGCCACTTCTTAGTGCTATTCTCTGTTGCTCCAAGAATAAATCTGTGACACAGAGCTTGTTGGGAGAGTTACGGTTTTGCCCGTGCCTCTGCTTGATTTTGAAGAGGTCACTTCATCTGTTTCTTTTTCCACATTTTGTAGTTTTAAGTAGGAAACATCCATAGAGTGGACATTACCCCACTGGTTATCAGTGCCATTAGGTGGTTCCACAGGAGACTAAGAAGGTATCATTTAGACAAACTGCTCCACCTCAGGCTTGACTGGCAAGAAAAAGCCAACTGCTGAGTGCCAGAGCTGGGTTCAGGGCCCCGGGCATGACTTGCACAGCCTAACTGTGGGTGGCCACAGTGGCAGTGGCACAGTATGTCAGACACCAGCTTGTTGGTTTCCTGCTTCACATGGTCTTGTGCAATAACTGCACCTTGCATTGACCAGGCTAGTTTGTTATGGTGGGAAGGGATATTGGAAACTCACCTTGAGAAACACAGCCCGTATTCTCAGCGTACTTGTCAAAATTAGCAACTATTGTGATATCAGAGCTTGTAAGAACTGGTCTTAGCTGTTAGATTATGAAATGTAAATGGCAAAAATATCACTGATGTATGTGATGAACAAATACAAACGAAGCACCAGGTATATAAGTTGCTTTGAGAGGAGTGTTGGCAGGGCTGTATGTACTGCCTCTGAGCACAGGCCAGGCTTGAGCAGCCCGGGCTCTGACCCTGCTTTGGTAAATTCCCAAATCCTTCAAACAGAAATAGCTGTTGGATAGATACAAGACATACACAGTAATACTGTTTAATTTTTTCTTTTCTGTTTCACAAGAAGGATGTGGTTTCTTGTGCCATTTCTGGCAGTGCTCCGTTGAAGCCTTGGAGAGATCAGGAGAAGCTAAGGACTTCCTCCCCAGTGAGTCTCTCACTTGTGGTGCTTACTTGATTTTTGCCTTTAAATTTAGAGAACTGAAGTGTAGTATCTGTCTCATCTGGTTTTCATGTTGAAAGGCTTACAGATAGTTCTGGTTTTTTGTCCTGAATGATGATATCCCAGCTGTGATGGCAGGACAGCCTCACAGGTCTTCTTATTGCCACGTGAGAGGATGTCTAGCAGTTCAAAGCAGATGAGGAACATGCAATATGAAAAGGCCTTTGTATCACAGAGTCACACTACAATAGCTCTGTGCTCAACAACAGGTTGTGGTTCGAAGAAATATTGCTTCTGTCAGCCTTGCATAATGGAAACAGTAATCAGCATCCATTAGGTCAGAATGTATTGTCAATCCACAGTGAAGCAGAAAGGACTACATCTCGGAAAACCTTTTCATTAAGAAAAGAAAATTGATACCAGTGCTTGACTCAGCCTAGCACTTTGTTCATGTAGCTGAGAGTGAATAATGCCTGGGTTTGTTTTCTTTTCATTTGTTTCTATATGCACAGTTATTTTGATTAGGAAATATCCACCTTTCATTCTAGATGAACAATTCTAAAAACTTTCTCCTAACATTTATTATCTTGTATACACAATCAATGCTTCTGTAAAGAACAACATTAGAACACAGTTCAGGTTTAAGTATTTTGGCTGACGTGAATGAAGTCATGCAACCTTATTTTAGTTGAAAAATATTTTTTATGTGCATAGTAACTGCAGCTTATCTTTTTTTTTCTTTGTGGATTTCGTCAAAATAAGTATAGATCAAGTTCATCAGTAATACTGTGCCTATGACTAACTCATTAAATGTGTGCATTAATGAGGTAGTATTGGTCTGTCTGGTTAGCTGCCTAACCAGTGTGTGAAAGGACTAAGGGTTGAAGGGAGCAGGATGATGATTTTACAGAAGGGATAAGAAAATATCTTTGTAGTGGCATTCTGTGAGGATAACAGAAAGTAATTAATAGTAAGTCTGATTGTATGATTTGTTAACCAGAAATCATTACTGTATATCAGCCTTGCAAATACTACTATCCCATTACCGTCATGGGCTGACAATGATGAAAAAGAGTTGATGGATGGGGGAGCTCTTGCTTACCATCGTCAAATCTAATTCATGCAGAATGAGTGGTAAATCGTTGCTACTCCTGTCACTACAGGATTTTCTCTCTCAATACTATTCCTGTTACCGTTAAGCTTCTTTTAGTAGAGAGGTGGATCCTTCCCAAACTTTCATTGTAGCCCTTCTAATTCCGTGTGTTTATCTTGCTTGCTCCAATCCTCCTTTGTTTCTAGGGATGAAATTAGGATAGGTCTTTCTCTCATGCTTATAGCATCAATAAACCTCCTTGGTTTAAAAAAAATAACTCATTTCAAGCATCAGAGAAGGGAAAACATTTTCTTTGTACTCTGTTGCAAGTGTCTTTAGAAAGCCTTGATATTGTGGATAGTGAAACTTAAAACAAGAAGTCAGGGGCTGGGAATAGCAATGCTGCCTGTTAGGTGCAATATCTCTTCTTTCTCTTCCCTAGTACAATTCATGCATGATTGTGGAAAAAGGAGTATGTTGTTGGGCTTTGCCTTGAGATCTGTGCACTATTCTCAAATGTGAGCGGCCAAGGAGCCCAGGTTCAGCCGGGGGGGCTATCAACAGGGAGGTCTATCTTGGTTTAACTTGCAGCTGCCTCCTTTCCTATGACCAGTGCATCTTGACTCCTTGATGGCATTTGCTTGGCTTCAGTGTAGACTCCACAACAAGTCCACCTGTTGTCCTAGTTCTACTGAACTCTCTTGTTCTCCACAGTCAGAGTGAGGATGAAGTACACTGTGGTCTGATGTTGTTGGTATCCTCTGATTTGGTGTGTACATAACTGCAGTCCTAAGTTGTTGTGAAAGTTGCTGTCCCTTGGATCTGACTTTATCAAATATGTATGAAGATGAAGAATGAGTATGAACATAATGAATATGTATGGGAAGGATTGGTATTATATCAAATATAACATGATATACCATCACCCCAAAGTAACTGTTCTTTGTATAATAACTGGAGAAACTAATCGTAGACTTCTCAGTGAATAAACTCTCTGGTATCCTGATTTTTGGCTTTTTCTTCTTGCGCTGCGTTTCCCCATTTTTTGCTACTGTTACTGCCTGTCTGTCTCTAGATATAAATGGCCCTTCTTACCACAGTAACTCAGCATCATGAATAAAATGAGATTGCAAATTCCTATAGGGGACATCTAACCTACATCCAAGTGTGATATCAATGATCCATCTAGAGGGAAGGTGCTAGGGAAATATGTAGCTGTTATTATTGTTACTTCCATAGTATGTACACCCGATATTGGGTGTAACTGCCACAAAACTGTTCAGCAAGTCCCTCATTGCGGAGCTCTAGAACAATTCCTCCCCAGAGTAGCTTTATTCTATCCTCATGCATTTATCTCCCAGTCTTTTTGACCACAATCATACATTATGCTGTCAACTTTATGGTTCTTTTCTACTGTGACTCATAAGAAGTGTTATGCTTAGTCATAAAATTGGAGCTAAGAAAAAAATTAGTCCATCTAGCATTATTAGGAAGCCTTCATGTCATCATCCATCTATTCAACCTTCCCTTTGATACCTGATTTGCAACCTATCACAATTCTAGGTTGCTGAGGAAAGATATTTTCAGCAGAGGTGATTTTCATCCTTACCTGATATATTCATTTCAGGGAAGAAGTCTGTTCTCCATGTTCTTTCCATCTTTTTCCATATAAAGCAGGAACCTGACTGTAATACAGCAGTTCTGACTTTACAATGGATTTGTCCATGGGCTGAGATAAAGAGAATGAAGGCTGATATTGGTGATCCTAAGGATTCTTGTGTGAGGATAAGGGCTACAGTAACCTGAAGGACAGCAACAAACATGGAAATGTAACAAAGCTGCAGTAAGGAAATGTCTCTGATAGGCAGAGAAAATCATGAGAGAGAAATATATAAGAAATATAAGACTCTTGTCCCAAAAGAACTAATCCAAGATGAGTACAGTAGGTGTTTGCTTGGCTTATAATTTGATTTTGGGCTTTCCTTTAAAAACTTACAAGTTTTAATGACATTGAGTCTCTACTCATGTTCCCGGAACAATGTCGCCATAAATTTTCCAAATTTTTGTTACTAATATTATTTTGTAACTAGATCAAAACTTCCTTGGTTTAACTTTTATTAAAATGGTAGATAAGAGAAAAATGTCACTCAATAAGATCATTAGTATTTTTCAAAATTTTAGTTGTGATTTTTGTTATCTGAAAGTGATTATCTCAAAAGATTATTTCAATTATTGTTTAATAAAAAAATTAAGTAGAATGTTAAAAAGTATTGAAGCTTTATCCCTCTGCTAAGAGTTGCATTTTTCATTTCATAATTAAAATGAGCTCACAAATTTATGGAGTTTTCAGCAAATGAGAGAATTCTACTATCTATTCAAGGATTCTCCCATAGGAAATATACTCTTAAACTGGACAACCTCACTGATGAAGTTGGTATAAAACTGGTATCCAGTTATAGGCAAAGATTGGTTAGTTCTCAAAGAATCTGTACTGCCCCCACCCAAAAAAGTTACAAGCCTAAAGGAGGGTCCAGATCCTCCCCGGTAAGGCCTGACCTAAAACATGAAACCTTCCTTTGCTTCCATGGGCTTTTCCCACCGCTAATGCTGTGCTTATCTTGAAGCTATGTGTGCTGAAGGAGGTGACGTGGTCCATCCAACTCTCCTTGCCCAGGGAAGTGTTGGAAAGGGAGAAATTTGCCATAAGATCAAAAACTCAATTTTCCTTCTTAGGTCCAAGAAAAGCAGCTTTCATGGCTGATGTCCCAGCTCTGAAATTATGCTGGGGACAAAGCTGTCTTTTGTCCAAGACTGATTCAAAAAAGAGAGCGAATGAGGGGAGAAAGGAGATGTAAAAATGCAGGAAATGTGTTATTACCTCATGCCTGGAGAATGCTACATTTCTTTTGTGTTTTGGCCACTGTATCCTCAAAATGTGCCGTGTTTTCCACTGCCTGTGGGGATTAGCAATACAAGTCTGTACCTGGAGGCCTGAACCTTGCCTTAACTATTAATGTTGTGCAATGATTAGGCCATATCTCTGGGCCCATTTTCTCCATCAGATTAACACATCAGGCAAGAACACATACTTAGAGAGAAGTATATCCTGACAGATATAATCAAACACCGTTTAAATCAAGGGAGATGACTGTGACATTAATCTACCCTGGTATAACAGCCCATTTAAATGAGTAGGAGGAGGAAGGTGGTACAAGAGAGGATAGATGGTGTGTTTAAGTAGAGAAATGAAATCTGAGCAATGACTGCAGTGGAGGTAGTTTTGATTGAAGTCGAGTAGTAAAATGAACAAGTGAGAGAGATAAATTTCTTTGAGCTAGAGACACTTCAGGTTAAAAAATGTGTGTGCATACCAGGGATCTGTAACCTGCTCAGACCAGCGGGTATCTGTGGTAGTGATACAGATAAATTAACAAATTGGAACAAAAGGGTAGTATTCCTTGTAGAAGCCTAGAAATTGTTTTCTGCTTTTTACAAGTCATTCAGCGTGAGCTTGAGTCAGTAGACTAAGGCCAACCAGATTATAAATAAGAGGATTTTTTGAGGCTAGAGACCTGTTTAGCTTGCCAGCTGTGAAGTAAAACAAAAAGGGTAAGGGAGGTTCATAGACAAGAGTGAACTACTGACGATCTGTGCAGAAGGTCAGACTGAACAGAGTGCTGTCACTAATTGACTGGAGCAGCGATGCAAACAAATGCAGTCAGGAAATACAGATGTGCAATGGCATTGGTACCTTGTTTTGCACAGTCTGTTGTATTTGAAAACGCAGTGGATTCTAGGTAGTTCTAGGGGAATTTCTGCGATATCAAAAAAAAGTCGTGGCTTAGTGTATGTGCTGTGAAGGAACTGCTCAAGGCTGCAGGGAGCACAGCCTCTTTCTGAGAAAAGGCTGTCAGAGAAATGCAACGGAGCACTTTCGCTTTTATGTGTGTCTGTATCTGTGGGTATATTGCCTTAGCCTGGACTTCTGCAAAGTGTCTATCATTTCATTCTTATTCTTGGTGTGTAGATAGCTATTTAATTCATGTAAAAATTTGTTCTGGTTTACTGGATGATTCAAGTGGAGTCTTGCCTGCAAACAGAGGGAAGAGGTTAACTGTGCTTCTGCCCTTTCCTAAGAGTTAAGGCCCACCGATGTTACTGAGATGTGCCATTTTATTTTACATCTAAGACACACAACTATGAGTTAGTAAATATACTTTCTTAGGAGGCTTGACATGGTGTGTGCCCTCCTCCTGCTCAGACTCCGCAGCTCAGAACTCAGGTAAATCAGGCTTTTAAGAGACAAACACCACAGGGAGCATAAGTAGCTCTTCACAGTTGCATATAAAGCTGGGAGAGAGAGCTCTGTTCTAAATAAATGCCACTAAAGTTTTACAAAAAAGAGATTACAGTTGAAAGGCACTTGCTGTGCTGTTCTGAAATGGGTAATTAGTTGATAGAAATCCAGTCCAAAGTACTGTTAAAGAAATCAGACCTAGCAGGTAGGTATGAATATTGTGTAAGTCTCACCAGGAAGAATGCTAAGACTAGACTGAGCTTGCTAGAGAAAAATAATGAATTTTTTTAATCATAGGGAGACATAAACAGTCCTGAAACTGCAGAGTTTCTATTAAAACCCCTTCTTTTTGAACTCAGAAATACATGCTGAAGATATAATAAAAAACACTATTACACCCTAAAAGTGATTTCTTGGATCAGACAGAAATCAGCCATGGAAAAGTTTTTTTAATAAAGCACCTTAGAAATACAGGGGCTTTTTGTCCAACACTTTTTTTTTTCTCTCTCCTTTAAAGGCTGCTTTAGCTACAATCTTTCTTTGACCTCAGAGAAGTTGGGACATTAATTTTATAGAACCAAGGGCAGAGCAGCAGATGAACCACATGTCCTGTCACATACCTCCAGCCCCATTCAATTGGATTCCTTAAAGCTGGAGTCAGATGGGCCTTGCCTTTCTACATTACTCTTACGTTTCTCTTTTCTCTGTTTTAGGCCGGGGTACCCTGTTAGGAGAAAAACATCTTGGTAGGTCAACATTATTTATTAGGAGCTTCTTTCTCTAACGTTTTCACTTTGATACACGCTACACTTTTTTCTAGCACAATGTCTGTTTTGTCGTGCTGAATAAGTTTTCCCACTCCTCTTCTTCCATTTGAGAACGTGGGCTAAACCTCAGAACAAAGGATATGATAAAAGACAAACATTGAACTTTCATTAGGAGGACAGGGATCTTTTGAAGTACGCTCCTGAAGACAGCAAACAAACTAGGCAGCAAAGAGAGCTGCCTGTTACAATGTTCTGCAGAGATGAGACTAACCCCAAATGAAATATTATGCTCTTTAGTCATTGGTCCTGGTCCTAAGTGATGAAAGGGATCTGATGACATTTTCCTGAGTCAGAGCTTTCATTGCCCCTGAGAAAGGGATGCATTGGTTATATAAATGACAATTAATTGAAGTACCTCAGAGCCTGGGAAACTCCAGAGCAGAGAAACACAAGCCTTTTGTAAGTGGCACACAGAAGCCATCAATCAGTAAAAGTATGACTTTTTTTTTTCTTCGAAGATGCGATTGTTCTTGCTAATATATCTATCTCTCAAATCCTACATTCAGCCCCCAGAGGCTCAAAGATGATGTGCAATATCATTACAAAACCAAACTCCCACATTTGAAATGCACAGAATATAATGAGGAAACCCTCATCAAACTAGAGCAACCACTCTTGTTATTTTGCCTGAAACTGTCTCTATATCCCAGATGAGAGCTTTTCCCCACGCTCATCTTCTAAAGATGTAAGACCTACTTTAGAGAATGACATTTCCGAGTATGGAGGGCAGAGTTATGAGAAGCCCTCGGGATACTGGAGTGGCTTCAGATTCCTCTCTCTACTGAGTTTGTTCAGCTGCGTTCTATCTACAGTCTATACGATTAATTAATGTGTGATAGATTAGTAACTCCCAAATAGGAAATCTTGTTTTTGCCACAGGCTGATCACAAGGCACAGGGTCTTATTCTGACATTACTTTTGCTGATAAATCCTGAGAGCATCTCTGTTGAGTCTATCAGGCAAGTCAGCTCAAGGAAGATCTGATAGAGCCCAGCAGCTAGCAAAGCCACCCTTCACCCTCACATGTGAGTCAGCCACCACAAATTTACAGACATGCACACATATACTATACTTGTTCTCAGGTTTGTTTTTTTTAATGGGATGAAAAATAAACATCCAAGGAAAAGCATAGCTAAATAGGGGTGAAGAAGTCTATCTAGTGATATTCTGTAGCCATTGCTCCTTTAGTTTTCTTTTCTTCGTCCTTGCAGAACTCTGTCTTTTGAGCACTTCCTTTGTCTCTTTGGTGGCACTGATGCCGGCCTCTGCTGTACAAAGGTGTCTCGGGCTGATGCATTTCCGTATCTTCCTATCTCTGTGCCGTGCAGCATTGGAGCCACGGGCTAGCTGTGGGATAGGAGCAACCCTTGCTCTTACCCTGTGTTACTTCAGCACTAACGACATTTGCGGCAGTGGGAAACACAGCCATTGTTTCTCTACAGAAGTGTGCACTCTAACAAACACTTTCACACAAACCAAGCAGTCCTTCCTTGCTTTTAAAAGTGGAAAAGCTGTTACTTTGCAAAAGCAGTTTACAAATTAATAGAAAAAATATAAATTAATGGTGATTACCTCTTTGAGGATAGGAGAAACTCAGCTACTTTATGAAAACAGAACTGCCATGCTAAAAGAAGGAACTGTCCTTGTTATGCATAAATATTAGTGTTTTGTTTAAAATTTTGGGAAAATGGAACCCTAATTGAAAATCCACCCACTGTTAGTATCCCATGATAATAAAAGAATTGTGGATAAGCAATCCTTTGAAACACATCTCTATGTGCTATACTTAACCCCACTGCTCCTAACAAAACAGATTTATTTGTACCAAATCGGAAGGTTGGAATCAAGCACAGCGTGGGTTTTTTTTCTGGTGAGGGTTTTCACAAAAGGTCAAACTACATCAATACTGTGGCTGCTGTCTATAGCACAGTCAGCCTGTAATTTTGTCTTCCTCAATACATTTGGATTTCCGCACACGCAATCTTGAAATTGTACCAGAGGGTAGAAACCCACTAATTCCAGTAGGGTACTAATAGTGCATGTGTGGTTTTGTTATATTTGTCTTTGTAACAGCATTTGATCCTCAGAATTTATAGTTCTTTAGCAGTAAAAGCCTCATGCATTTGTATGTACATTCCCCTCTGTCTGGATCTCCTTGTTAATCAGTGCATTGTAATGATTTTAGCTGGCTCCAGTAACATTGCTGAATTCAGTGACCTGAACTGATGTTTTTTAACAGATCACCCAGCTATGCCTGGGTATCACCTTTCACACACACGCTGCAGTTTGCACTTACAGTATCCAACATAACTGCATTTCACTTTGCTTGGATAGTGTTCTCTTCCATTTACTTTTGACACTTTTTCCTCTTTATGATTTTCTGAAGTCAGCTGCACAGAACCTCTCTCCATCCACCTCTCTAACAGAAAAGGACTCTTAGCTGAATAGCACATATTGTGGTTCACTTTCCATAAATGTTCCTCAGGATTCTTTGGCAACCTGCGCAGTTGAAAAACAATTATGCCAACAAACCTGTTTTGAGAATAACTGTAGAAATTTGCATTCTGGCCCAGTTTCTGACACAGGCTTCCCTTCTAAGTATGGAAAATTTCTTAGTCCTTCTCTGTTTCAATTCTCCAACTCCAAGGTGGGAGTAATTCCATTTCTCTAGCGCTTTGTCTGTATTGGAAGCACAAAAGGACAATGGTTGTTTGATTATATTCTAAGGTAGCTGCTTATCTTGATTATTATACATAAAAATAATATTCTCCAAACCAAAGGAAAATGAGTTTAAAATTTGAACCAATATTGATTTTTTTCAGTATTTTCTAAAGTCTAATCGGTAACAAATGAGGGGAGTTCTTATCTGCAGTGTTTGTATCGTTGTGCTACTTTGCTGTGTCATGTTAATCCTGATGGTACGTCACTGTGTATGTTATACATATCCTCAAAGTGTTTTTCCTTGGCTGCTTCTGATATGATGCAGTGCCATGTAGCCCTCAAGCCTGCAAATGAAGGACACCTTTCTGGTTTTCAGTACATCCTTTAAATCTTCCTTTATGGCTATTTTGAGAGAGAGTTTCACTGTAACAGTTACAGTCTCAGACTAGGCCACTAGTCTGTCGTTCCTTGAGAGTATTTCCATGCTGCTCATGTGTCTGTTTTGCTTTGATATTTATGCATTCTGAATAGTGAGAACAGCTGGTTGGGAGGCTTTATTTCCTCCTGGTAGGGAGTGGAGGCCTGGGGTGTGAACTTTTGGTTTTTAAAAAAAAACAACTTTACCAGCAAGTTCTCTGAAAGGCTTTTCAATTTTTATATTCCAAAAGTATTATTCATCTGAAACAGAATGCTTTCCAAGTCAAACATGTTTTGTTTTGGTTTTTTTTTTAATAGAAACATCCACTTTGTTAAAAATGTAATTTTCCTTCAGAAAGACAATATGAACATTTCCATATCAGCGTACACATCGCACACCTATGATTGGTTTTGTCATGTATCTGTAGTGCTGTTACTACAGATTGGGGTCTCGGTTGCTTGGAATCGCTCTACTGCCAAATACTGTGCACCAAGTGCAGGGAAGTATGAACATCTGTTCCACAGGTATTTTTCAATACTTTTTCACCTCAAGCAACACCTGAGGTGCTGGTAATTTAGAAGTGGTCAGCAAGTCTCTTAGTCTAGGATTTGTACTTTTACTTTCTCTATTATTAGGAGGAGAGCATTTCCTATCAGAAGCAGTTCAGCTGAGTACTAAATTCTCCTCTGGTTTTGAAAGCGTGACTAGTGGCCACTTAATCTCCTTTATTCCCGTTAACCGCCTGCAGTATATCTAATTTGCTGGATTTCTAAGATACTTGCTTTGTTTTTAACAAGCTTTGAGGTATAGGTTAACCGATGTCTTTATAGAGTATCTGACTACAATCTGCTGAGATAAAATTTGTGGCTCAGCTGTCTCTTTTCTCTTCATATCATAAGCAATTCACCATTTTTATGTTTTCACCCCTACGCTGACCCTGAGGAAAAAAGTCTGTAGATCACCTTGTGGCCTGAGCCTTGTGCCTGGCAGGGTACTTTTCCTGCTAATTACCAGAGCTGTTAATTCTGTTGTCAGGTTTGACAGTAGAGATATAGTGGCTGTAAATGTCCATTTCCTACCCATGGTGTGAAGAGTTAAAAGCAGGACTCTAAAAAGATGAAAAGCAATTTTGAAAGTGTTTCTGCATGTCTTACCGTAAGACTTCAAGATTTCAGCAATGTTCTATTTCCTAAGGAGGATTGAGCTACCCTTTACTGAGTACCCCTGCAGGTGGTGACCTGCAGGGTGAGGGGCTCACTGCAGTTCTGAGATATGACTTCAGAAACACTGCTCAATAACTTACAACAAATGTATGGTAACAACTTAGCATCTCCTTGCCAATGAATAACTGCGTGTGTATCTTATGGCAACACTACTGCTTTGTCTTGTGGTAACATGGCAAACAATTTTATCCAGCGCTGCAAGTGTTGAATTTAAGCCAGGGCGACCTTTGTGCTAGACATTGAATTGTAGCTTTAACTGAGATACCTTTGTTCCTGCAGATTGCTTAGCGGAGATGCCAATGGCCATCTCTCTATCTAGATACACTGGTATTTTGTTCTAGGAATCAGTAGCATGAACGAATGTCTTCTGTTGCTATGGTCCCTGTTGTCGTGCTCTAAGCCCCTTACTTTTTCATGGTTTCCAATCCAGTGTCAGTATCTTGCTTGCCATCTCATGCACACAAAGATGTAACGATACAGTAGGATTAAGAAATAAGTACAACTGCTCAGCTTCATATCATAAGCATCAATTGGTTAAAGAAAAAGGAAATGCTCCAGCTCACTACAATGGGTGTTTGGGAGAGGTAACTAAAGAAGTTTATAACCACGGTTTGCCTGGGGACAGTACTGAAACTCTTGTCACTGGAGGGTTTTAGGAATACTCAAGAGCAACTCTGCTGTTTTGTAAGAAAACAGAAAAGTGTTAACATACATACAAATATGTTCCCTACAAGTGATCTGTGTTGGGAAGCTGTGGATTTCTGACATGCCAAGATCTGAAACAGCTTTAGGTGTATGTACTTTGCAAGGTCCAAAGATATCTAGTGGTTTCCCAGTTCTGCAAGAATTTAGTTGCTCCCTTCTGTTCTGAATGTGTTATAATTTACAAACGTGACTACTGTGATACAGCTCCCAGGTCAACACAGATATGCATCAATGCCTTTCTGATTGTGTTTAGATTTTTTTTTTTTTTAACAAATTACTCCTTTTGCTGCCCCTCAAGCACATCAATCTTTGAAGTCAGAAGTCTTCTCAAGCACAATTAGTGAACTTGCTTCAAGCATAGTGCTGATCTGGCTCTTGATCATCAAAAAGCCTCTGAAAAGCTTAATTTAGCCTTTCTAAAGAACCTGGACATCTTCAAATACTTTAAAGTATATGAAGTATTTATTTGGATTTTGGGTTTTTTTGCATACAGAAAAAAGTGGAAAGTATAAGTATTTTACAGCAGCCAGTAGCTTTTAGTACCTATCTGGGAGGTTTAAAACATTTCACTGGGGTCTGGTTCCACTTCTCCATCCAGGTGTTCTCTCCACGGGTTATATTTTTAAAGTAACTTGTTATTCTCTAAGTATACTTGCCTTAGCTTTCAGCAGGCAGCACACTCTTAGTGGAGCAGAGGGACACAAACAAGGAAATACTGAAGGCATTGTCGGTAGGGCTGGAGCTAGATTCTTCATCTTCAGCTTTCTGGAAGAAACTGAAGCTTCCTGTCCACATGGGACAAGCGTTCATGGGGCAAATAATCCCCTCTTCTTTGATTATTTCTTTTGGTATATGCCTGGACGTGATTATTATGGAAAAGTGTAGGCTCTGAATTTCAAAATCACAATTTAGCATAAAAATGTTTATTTTTCCTCATAAAACTGCTCTAAGAATGATTTTTTTCTTTTTTTTTTTTCTTTTCTGTTTCCTTTTGCACGCCCAGCTAATGCCTATATGGCCATTGCCAACTGTGAAAGCTCTCTGCTTCTGTTTCTTCCTCCTTTTTGGTATCTTGCCTGACTCTAGGATTTACTTCTCTGGGGAGGGGAATGTCTTTTGGTTTTCAAAACCATACCTTGTCTGAGTCTTGAAGGGGAGCCACTGTAACTGAAAATAGTACTATTGTGTGGATGTCTTCAAACCTGTGAGGGTTCTTTCAGGGAAAGATGATGAAAAGCTTGGTATTTTTCCCTCGGTGATATTTGAGTTTGAAGATGTAATTATCTGAATATTGATTGAAAGGAAGAGCACAGGATCTCAAAATCAAACTGCTCTGAAAAGCAAAGCACCAGTGAATCATTTGGAGCTAAAACCATGATGTTTTTCTTAACCTTGCTGCAGAGGATAAAGAGAACGAAGAAGCCTGTTACCCTCCTACTGCCTCTGGGCATAGCCATGTTTTGACTTAGCTGTCAGCTTATCTTTGTGAGAGAGAGATATTGCAGATTTTTCCTTCAGTTTCTAAATTAAGCTTGTTCATTTATTTAAGTCTTCTATCTCTCCACCAATAACTCGGATAGCAGAGCCTGCTGATGTTGTCTCTCCCAATACTTTAATACATTTGACCCACTTGCCATATTCTTGGCATCACAGCCTCTGTGTTTTAACGAGATGGCTTTCGAAACGAACTAATGACACGTAAGAGGGATTTGCGTAGATACGGTGGACTTACACAACTGTGTGGCATGAAAGCTTTACGAACATGGAGAGTAGCTCTACTCTTTTGATTGAAATGTGCGTCGCAGCAGGGCTGGACCTATTTAGAAACCACCAGAGGCCTTGCTAGTTAACTTCCCTTTCATGTAATAGACAAAAAAGGTTGAATGAGTCATGTGAAGCCAGCCATGAGATTAATATAGACAAAGATGTCATATCCTCATGCATGCAGCTGTGAATGGCATATCTACTTTGCCATGTGCAGATTAAGTGGACACAGTGTCTCGGTGGCTGCTGCAGGGCTTGGTATAACTCAGTTATCATCAAGCAGATTTCCTGTTGCCTAATACCCAAACACAATAGTTGTTTAGTGTCAGACTTTGGTTTCTGGACTAGTTTCAAAAGCCGCCAGCCACAGTATGTAGTTTTATAACAACACCACCATTAACTAATTACATTCACTTGCAGAATCATGAAACCCGAGAGGATAATTTTGGATGTCATGAGTATATATCTGTGAATTTTTCATAGACGGTTTATATTTTAGCTGATACTTAAAATGAGAATATTTTCCTGCAGATCTGTTTGCTCTAATTTCTTTCCTTCTGGTAATTTGGGGATTTCTTTTCTAACAATTACAAAATAACATCCTGTTTAATTACAATACTTACAGAAAGAGCTTTTTCCCGTATTGCAAGTTGTAACAAGTTTTGTCCATTAACCTCTATACTTGCAAATCACATCTGTATTGACCTCTTAAGTATCATTCATTCCATTTGCAAACTGGACAGTTGAATATGAGCACTTGATTTATAAAAAGCATTTAAAGGCATAGTAAGTTAAGCACATAACTAATCATGATAAGAAGATACTGTAACTCTCTCAACTCATTTTGGTATTCTGATCATGGCCGATATCACTGAGCAAGTTTATCTGTAGCTAGATTCTTCTTCAAAATTTATTTGTGAGTTCATTCTGAAAGGCCAAAGCTGGGAGAAAAAATGTGCCCTTCATACTGAAATCTTTGATACAGTCACGTAATTCCTATTTACTTCAATGAGTCACCCGTGTGCACAGAGATGAGAATTCTCCCATGTTAGGGCTTTAAAGATTTCCATGGGAGTTTGCTTCCTTGAATATTTTATTTTCAGCTTTGTTATGGTAAGATGATTTTTCTGACATTTCGCTGATCACAAAGCAGCTGGCCCCATAAAAAATAAAGCGCACACACAAAATAAATGACTGGGTGTCTGGGGGAAAATGCAAGTTCTGTGTCTGAGCTGCAACAGATTGTCATCATTAAAACAAAATATAGTGAATGCTGGAATGATGGCCATTAAAAAGTGGAAGCGATTTCTTAGGTTGAAAAGCAAGACAAAGATGGTACTTTAATTAAGCCATTGTTCATTTTGGGTGTATCACCTACATCTGATAATTTTTAAAGTTCTAAAATAATGATGTTAAATACAAAGAAAATAACAGGTACAAACACCATAAGGTAAACTTAATTTAACGGTACAAATTGCAGTTACTTATTGCAGGTCTAAATATACCGCTGCACAGATCTGCCAAGATTGGAGCACCTTAAAATGCAAAAATGCAGATGCATATCCATGTCAAAGGCTCTCTGACAGAGAAGAGCTGAAAACTAAATCTAAAACTGCAGTAGAACCAGCACCAGGCAGTCATTTTCTACTATGATCTGTCTTCCATCTGTGTAATATATTTGTAACAGAAGATGATTCTTATTCTGCATCCCCACAGCACCCCTTTGCCACTTCCTACCAGGGCCTTTACTTTTAAGAGACCAGGCAAGTGAGTGATGGAGGGGTCTGTAATTATAGACTTGGACCTGGCAAAGCTGGATGCTGTAAGGAAACATGGGAAGGACCTGGCCTTCTTGTTGTACCAGTTCTGTCACTGAAGGAAGAGAGGGAGCTTTACCAACTCCCAAAGACTTCTCGTGTCATAGGAAGGGACATAGGCAAAGGAAATGGCCTGTGAAGGCAAAAGCCCCCACATCCAATGGTATTATATGGGGAACTAGTTTATTCCCTCCCTCCTTCCCCAAGTTTTTTCCTAAATGCTTTATCTTCTGAGTTTTCAATTTGTTTTCTATTTCTATTTAATTTCTTGATTTATTTGTTTCTGCTTATCTATATTGCATGAGTCATCATGCTGTTAAGATCCTTATTAAGGAAAATGAATAATCTCCTTGAAGTTACTTATACGCGTCCCTGTTCTTTCCACTTATGGTTGTTTTCTCTGCAGCTATTGGAAATTAAAGGCCAGAAAATGGCTTTGGCATGGAATTTTCATAGGGTTTTTTTTTTTTTGAGGTTTTCCTTTAAAAGCTTTTAAATCAAAAGCTGGAACTAAACCCCAAATTGCTTTTATGTTTTTAAAAGAAATAGGTCAGCACTCTGGGCTTATATCAAATGTTACATTTTCAGAAACAAAGAATTGTAACCTCAAGTTAAATAAAAATGTTCTTAGGCAGACAGCATCCTGGCCACTCGCCCAGACAGCTGCATTGTTTCTCCTGGGACTGGGTTTCTGGGTAGTTAAACGTGATGCAGAATCTGGAAACCAAGACTTCAGAGTGGAACAATGGTGGAACTGAATGTGCTGTTGCGTAGGGACGATTTCCTCGGTCCTTTTTCAGCAGCTTTCTTGTGCTTGCTTTCATTGCTGTCCTCTCCTTCCCATTCAATTTCTTTCCTTATTCTTCCCTTTTCCCTCGTCACTCACATCCTTGTCCTCTTCTCACTTTGTTGCCTTCACTGTTCTTTTGTCTTTGTCCTTGCAGTGATGCACTAACATAACCCAATACTGGCAAAACTTTGCAGGGGCACATTTCCTACTGAAAGTCAAGATGTGTTTCAAGGCAGGCTTAAAGTGTCATTTCTTCTGCACAACCAAAAGAATTGGGTCCATATATCAAAACACGCTTCCTTGTTCATCATGTGGTTGCACAGCCAGTGCCTCACAAACCCAATATGAATTTTAATTTGCAGTGCCTCATTTAGAGGGACCTTTCAGGTCTTGAAGTCATCTTGCAGCATTCCAGAGTATGTCCCTTTCTCTATAGGCAGATATCAGAGAGGGGCCTTTCATTTATTTTTTAAGTTCTCAGTGACTACTCTATTTGCTTTATCAGCTGAGGAGAAGAAATGTGAAGATGTTTGTGTCTGATGAAATATTTACACTTTTAATACTAGCAGCTCACAAGATACATAAGCCATAATTTATTCCTGTTTACAGCACTTCTGCTGGAAGTATCCTGCTAATCTACCTAATATATGTAAGAAAATGCAGACACACTAAGATATTTTTTATTATGACTATCAATCTTTACTACAATATTATGAACCAACAAGGAATGGACTCTTACAGGAACTAGATGTCCTATTTATTAAATACAATGCCTCATGTTATCTGTCAGAGCCTTCCCTGAATGCAGCACAGGGCTCTGGGTGACCTTTTTTGAAGAAACTCAAGTAGGTGACATCATTTATCTACAAGCTTTAGGTGCAAGATTTTATCACTTTTCCAGATGAGGTTGCATCAGATCCTGTACACACGCATCATGGAATGAGATATCCTGTGGTTGATGCCCTTATAGGACCTATAGGTCCAAGCACAGCTGGGCAGAGTTTCCTGGGGCCAGTGGAAGAGCAGTATACACAAAGCAGTCCTTCCCTCGGTCCTGATGCTCAAGGAAACATGTCTCAGAGATGATCCTGGGGACTAAATTTCCAAATCTCTTGGGAGTTAAGAATCTAGGGTGAGTTAGGGCCTTTGGCTTCCCCCATCCCAGTCCTTAAGGCAAAAATGACCTTTCCCATCACCTTTTTCTCTCTGCCCCTAGCGGTCAGCAAACCTAGAACAATCGTTTTGTAACCAGATTTAGCTTTCAGTTTGCTTCCACTCCACCCCTGAACAAAGGATTTATAACCCTGGAGTCAATCAGTGGGGTTTTGGTTTTTTTTTCTTCTACTTGTAACTCTTGGTTTAAACAGGACAAACAAAAATGCATCTCCTTGGAACATTACCTTTTTCTCTGGAGATTTCTTACTATTTGTCATCTCTAGGTGGATGTGGTTTAGCCTTGTCTTTTCCTGTAATGGTTTCACATTCATTGTTACAGGCATTCCCAAAGCGTACATACATGCTCAGACACTGTTGGTGGACGTGGATCCTTGCAGGATAAAACTTTAGAAAGTGACATTTAGCTTTTTTCCCTTCTTTCATCTGAAATGGGAACTGTTTAACTGATGCTGTGGTGACTTCGTGAGGCAAGAATCCTGGCAAGACAGACCAAGGGAGCAGGAGCAGTTTAACCTCCAAAGCCGGCAGGGAGGCAGGCTTAGGAGTGGGATCTGCACCTCACACTTCCAATTGCCAGTTCTCCCAGCCATCACACAAACAGGTGTGCAGCTAAAAAAGGAAATGTTAAATGGACTCCAAAGTGAAGGAGGTGAGCAATAACTGTGTCCTTGACTGGCTGAAGTCTGTTACCTGTTTTTAAGTTAACTGTATGCTCTGCACTTGGCCTCGGTATACAAAATAAAAAAAAATAAATCCTTTTAATACTTTTATTTAAACTAGGCATTCAAATTTTAATGGACGGAGGAGCCATAAGCACCCAGGTTTGCCCAGGATTACCTCTGCAGTAATTATGTGCACACATCAGGGTATGAGAATGTCAAGTCAGTTCATTTAAATTAATGTTATTAAAACAAATGGAAAATTGATTTTTGGTAACAGAGGGCTTGATTTACCTTAGCTTAACTCCATTGACTTTGGTGGATTTGCTCCTGCTTCACTTTGGTATAAATCAGGGGAATATCGAGTCCAGAGAGTGTAAATGCTAAGACCAAGTGAAATATTTACTGTCTCATGTCTTATCACACTCAAAATAGTAGAAAATGAGTTTCTTCTGATTTATTCTACTGTAATGCAGACAGTGGCGAGGAACCGCAGAGGTAATGATTAGCTGTTTATTGCAGTGCTTGGCCTTAATCAACTAATATACTAACACAAATATAATTAAAGATTCAAATTTAGCTTATATTTAAAATATTTATAAAGCAACAAGCAGAACTCAGGTATTGAACATTCACAGACAGAAATAGTTTGTGCCCTCTGGGCTCAGCACCGGACTGAGGTCTGAAGTCACTCACACACCCACCTGGAGTCTTTCCTCCATTTTTTTTAAAGTGCCTTCTTACTGCTCCACATGTGAAAAATTAATGGACTTTTATTTCATTTGCTTTTGTGACGAGAACGAAGCACTTCCATTAATGACACTAAGAATAGGATTTACTGTAACTTGGTCTCAGATGGTATTTGTGGTTCCCACACATCCTGTAACAATATGCTGAACTTAAACGGATATTGCCACACTGACTGTTACAGAAAAGCAGAAGGAAGATGATGAAGCAGCTCCTCCAAGCTAATTTTTTTTAAAGACAAATTTATTGACCTTGTGTTCAGCACTTCAGCAAGTGAAAAAAAAATCCCAACTTGAAAGTGAGACAGGTTTCAAGTGTATTTGACATGTGTGTCTGCAGTGAGGTGATTTCCTGCAATTAATTACCGATGTGATGGTTAAAGCAGAAAATGAGATTTTTACAGCTGCTTTTTCACTCTAGGTGATAGTGTTATCCGACAAGGGCACAAATTCCATATTCCCCTTCACCTTTCCCATTCTGTGGCCAAACCTCTCCACCTTTTAAGCAATTCCCCCAGCAGCTTAATCCTCTAGCAACCTTTTACTGATCACTTTGCACACTCCACCCCCACATCCTTTAGTCAATGCTCCTCTGGGGTAGCTCTGTCACCGATTGATGAATTGGCAGTGTTCGGCTTCAGCTGGCAATCAGCTGCCTCTGCTCCTTGACCTCCTGCCTGAGGCTGCCTGTACACCTGTCAGTCATGGAAATATTTTTTTGTGAAGTCAACTCTTTAACAATTAAGGATCTATACGTAGGCAGCCGGAGCATCTTGCGTGGCGCTTGGGCCAGCTAGAACTTCTCTTACCCGTTACTAGCTTCTGAGTAAGCCAGTCCTGCATAGGATAGATAAATACCAGCCATCCATCATCCTCTGTATGGCTTAGGAGTGTAATTTCATGAGCTGCCTGTGTGGGAGAGAAGTGTGAGAAGATGCTGTGTCAGTGTGTGGGTTGCACAAGGGACAAAGAGGTGACTTAAAATGTATACTGGAAATAGAGAGTGAGTAATAATATGCCCACCGAGGACCTTTCTTCAGAAGAAATATGCAAATGAAAAATGATTTGAATGATGAATTCAAATACCAACTGAAAATTAAGCCAGGAAGCTGAGGTGTGAGCCAGACCTCTGGGAAGATACGGTAGCAAACGGGCATAAACCACAAAGTGAAATAACACTGTGTGTTTGTGAGGCACAAAATTGTGTCATGGAGTTTGAAAAGAGAAAGCTTCCATGTTCCTGTTAGTTTTTTCTTTCTTTCTTCTGTGGTCCTTTCCCATAAATAATTGAACCACAAGGAGATTAAAGTGACGCGGTGCTCCAGACCTGAAATCTGAGTCCTGGGGGGTTTCTAAGCTGAATCCAGACCAGAATACTGTATCCACAGGGTGTGGGAAAGGGATTGGAGTTTGTGCCTTGGACCTTAGAGGCAGATGGATATGAACCAGACCACCAGATCAGACTCTTTAGATTTTGGAGACAGTCTAAATAGGGCTTATATCCAAGCATTACTGCATTATATTTGCTGTAGCAAAAAAAAACACAAGAAAGGCTTAACAAGCACGCGTGGAACAGAAAATAAACTGCTAGGAAAACACAGAGAGCTGATGGAATGATCTATCCTGGTGTGACATTTGTCAGCTGTGGTCTTCTATATTCATATGTGCAATTCTCCAACATTCATCAGTCAAGCTGAAACAAGTCTTTTGCAATGAAGAGAAGACTTTCTTCAAAGAAAGTCCCTCTTCAGGCACATGATCTGGAGAGCTTTCCTTTATTTTTCCTGTTGCCATTTGGAGTGAATAGGGTATAGTCTTTTCTTTTCTCTCCATTCTTATGCATCTTCTTGCCTGAGATCCTTACAACTGCAAAGTCAGTTCAGTGAAAAACATCTCTCTCTCATCCCCTTTCTTCATTTCCTAAGAAAATAGATACTTTGAAAGGCATGAAATATAATGCCAAGTGCTGCCTTCCTAAAGAATGTCTAAAATTCCTGCGAGACAATGCATTGTTTCAAAACAAAGCTATTTCAGGCAATTCTATCCTCATACGTACAAAGCTATTCATCTGAGACACTTTTTTTTTTCAGCACAAATATTCTTGCTCTGGGGTTTTATCTTTTAGAAAGAAAAAAGAAAGTGTTTTGGAAGATCAGTTTTGTATTGTTACAATTTAAAATAAAACAAACAAAACCAGATTCTGCAGAAGTTCAAACGAACTGTCATTATTGCTGTCCATGTCTAGTCAAACCCAGCACGATCCCTCTGGAACATCTTTTACAAACGTTATTTATTTGACATTTCGCCTCTGGTGTTTTTGGTTTTTTTTTTTTTTTGTCAGGTGTTACCATGATTCTGGTGCCATCCTTAACTTTTAAAGGAAGAGTGTAGTAGGTTTGGTTTTACACACTTCAGGGTCTTACATGAATCTTGGTGTGGTGGGAACTACCCCCAAAACTGCTGAATGTCTCCAATGTCCCTGTCTCCATGCCAGCTTTCCCATGGTGTTTATTGCTGTTCCGTGTGGCCAGCAGGTGAGAGAACAAAAGTACTGGCCTGATACAAGCTATTTTCTACAAGCGAGGATGTAGCCTATAGATTCACAAAATCACAGTGCTGGAAGGTTATGAACTCTGCAGAAATGTTGTCATTTCTGAAGGAAATAATTTATAGAAGGCAGGTAGGTTTTGGCCAATAAGAGAACTTCGGCTGCTGTTTTATGTACTCTCCGCATGCATTAATTCATTGTGGGGATGAACCAGGAAAACCTGGCTAATGCTGCCACAGTAAAAGACAGAATGAGCTCGAAAACATGCCTAGAGCAATGATGCTTTAATTTCTTTCACTTATTTTGCAGAAAACAGGGCCTCAGACCATTAGTGCTACCTCCTTTCTCAGGAGGAGGCCTGCTCACTGGAATTAGGGATACAAAACTATTTCATTAGCCCCTGCATTTTGACTCCATTCTGAGTTATTTGATTTGCTGCTGTGATAGGAGATAGATGTCCACAGAGCTCAGGTGGGGCATCATTGCACTGAAATGCGTAACATGCTCTGGGGAGTAAATTGTGGTGCCCTACTAGATAAAGATTTAAAAATGTCCCTTTTCATTTCAGTGCTGCCAGTAACATGGAGGAAGCTGATTTTAGCAGCAGTTGATAATTAGCCAGTTTGCAGAAGAATTTGTTTTGTTCCAACAACAAAAACACTCAGGAACATCTTTTCTTTAGAAATATTTGTTAAACAAACCCAAAAAGTTGAAAAAGAAAGTTAGCAGCTGCTATTGCACTAAACTTTAACGTACTTTAACGTAACTGCTTTCTGAGAGCTATAATTAGAGGCAAATTAAAATATAGCTGAGATTTTTCTAAATAAAACTGTCAATGAAGATAGAAAGTTTTTATGTTGACAGTAAAGCAAATGATTTTTTCCACTCCGTTGAGGTTTTGTAATGGTGCAGTATATCTGGTTGACTTATGGCACACTAATGACAGATTAACAGCTGCGGGAGAGACGATTGCTCTGAGAATCACTCTCCAGCGAGCAAAGCTGAAGGCCTGTGGGCAGGGGCTGGATTTAGAGGCAAAAATGGGTGGAGGATTTATGCAACGCTGCACATTGGTAATACAGAGAACAAATTAAAAAAGCACTTATGGATGTGACAAGTGGTTTCTAGGGTGGGGGAAGCCCTGCGGTGGAAGTTATGTCTTGGCACTGCAGGAACTGAGATGCAGCAGCAAAGTAACTGGGTTTGAGTATTTTCTGTAGGTTAGGGAAAGTGTGCACCAGCAGCAGTGATAATTGCTGGGGATATTAAGTAGGTTAAGCAAGAATTATGATCTGCTGCAGTCCTTTAATGCGTTGCTAGCATGTTCAGTCAGCACAAATGTCCTCACAATCAGCCTGAAATAGCTATTTCCTTGGGTGTTTCCCTGAAATATTCACATGGGGCAGAAAGGTCATGCTAGAGGAATTTTTCTCTTCTCACTAACCAAAACTGGAGACCTTGTTCCCACTTTGGGGTGATAAAGGCTCAGAGCTCAGCTATTCCCATGGATCTGGCAGGAGGAGTCATCCTGCAATGGTGGGTAAATGCTGGCCTGTCCTGCTGCACTGGGAGTTTCTACATTTCGTGCTGGGGAGACGTGCAATGAAGAAAAAGCATTGAAAAGTTGCCTTCCTGGTGGAAATACCCATTGGATTAAAAATTCACTTCAAAGAGTTCATGAATCTATTATTATTTCACCTATCTGAAATACTGCTTGCTAGCTTGTATTTGGAATTTGTGTTAGCTGTTGCAAATGAGGCAACTGAATGGTTTGAACATCTTGGCTTGAAGTGCAACAAGCATCGCTCTGCTTGGTACCTTCATTGTAAGACGATGGCAGTAGTGGTTGCACATTTTGTCTGATGCACTTTGTTGTAAACAAAGAAGGGCTGGAGTGGTGCAGCAGAAGCCATTCATTGCCTCTGTCTTCTTTGCCCACAGGAAGTGGAGAGAGAGGGCTGTGAATCCTTGAGCCATAACTCATTCTCAAGTCTCCAGATGAGCTGGAGCGGTTTCCTTCATTGTACAATGCCCAGTTATAGTCCCTGTGCGCACACAAGATTATTGGCAGCTGTATCGAGTCCCCCACCCCATAGTTCCTTGAGTCCTGAATTTCACCACTTTTAGCAAAGAACATGCATTTAGCTCTTCAAAACTACCATATCCTGGAGATCCTTAGATGCCTCCAAAACTGCTGTCTGTGATAACCTGAATTCACTTTGGAGGTTTTTTCAACATTTAATTAGACTAGTTATTTTGACAGGAAGGAGGAAAGAAAAAAAGCAGAATGCTTAGAAAAGAACAACTTTTTCTTGGATTGTGACATCTGAATAATTTAAAGAGCTTTGGAGAACTATGCTTTATTTTAATTAGTTACTGCTTTGCCTATTCTCTCTCCCCCCTCTTTGTACTGTTTATTTTTGATGACATCTGCAATCCTGAAAAAAAAAAAAAAGAAAATGGAAGCAAATTAACTTGGTTCAAGCCACATCAGCACATCCCTTGGAAGATCACAGCAGTCAGCTGTAAAAAATGGTCTAATGCTGAAAGAAAATGATAAAGCTCAGAGGGCTGAAAATGTACCTACCTACTTATTAACTGTATCTGTCTTTATTATTTTTGTATGACACCAAAAAGCATTCTTTGCACTTCACGGATGCGCACAAAGGATGCGAGGTGGACTGCTGTGGCATTGTTTCCTTAAGGTCATTCTGCATTTCCATCTGCCAAACATAGAACGAAGTCCATCCTTTGACAAACTCTCAGTCTAAACAGGCACAATCCCAGAGGGCAGTGAGGGAAGAAATGAGCTGTGTGGCTGTGATTAACAGTGTGATTAAGGAACATCACATTAGTTCCAGAAAACTCTTTCTTGCTCCTTGCAAACCCCTGCCCCGTGGTGCTGTGCATTTCACCAGCAGTTCTCCTTCTTGTATCCTATTCCCAACAAGCAGCAAGTGAAGACAAACCTCTCCAGGGACAGCCTGCCCATCTAACCCGGCTGTAGGCCTAAGGAGGGTGAAGGGAGTCAGGAAGATGATGCTCACAAAGATCTTAAGCAGAGGAATAAGAAGGAAAAGATCCAGCAAGTCAAAGCTGAAGGAAACAGACATTATCAGTTTATTGCTCTTAACCATAGTATCACTTAGCACAGCTATGTGCCTTTCCAAGTAAGATGAGTTATCCTGTTTGGAAATGAGCACTGCTATTCGCAAACTTAAGTTGCCCGTACAAAGGGTTACTCTCCATGGGTGCAAGGAAAGGGGCTACAACTCCCTTCTCATAAACCTGGAGGCTACAGAGGCAGATAGAGAGCTGTATGTGTTTTTGGCCTGTCATTGCCAGTCCTCGTTAATCGTTGATAATTCTGTGTGATTCCTGGAAAGATATGAATATCTATGTCTATGGAGTAAAATAACATTAAATGCAGTTGTAATTTTAAGATCGTTCTGGACGAAAAATTGCCTTAACTGATATATTTTTCAAATTAATATAAGCCTCAGCTAATATTTCTGTAAGAAAGAAAAGCATCAAACAACTTGTCACAAAAAAAAGACAGAATGACTGAAATGTTTCATTTCAATATTTGTCAAGCAAGAAGTTTTGAATTTTTTATTTGACATGAATAAAACGTTTGGGGTTTTGAAATGTATGTCCTCCCCCCTCCTTCTTTCAGGAAGCTCAAAGCGAATCATACATTTTTTCATCCCCAAACAATTTTTATTTTCAACCTTTTCTAAGTTCTGGTCAAGACAAAAAAAAAAAAAAAAAAAAAGTTGTTTGTGCCACATTTTTTTGAGAGATGTGGTTTCTGAACAGACTGTGTTGTGATGAAGACCTGAACACCGACTCACTAGTTCTCATCCAAGTTCAGTAAACAGTACGTGTAAGATAGGCAATGAAGGTAATTCCGTTATCGTCTCATTCTGTCCTGCCAATCGTCTCATAAGCATTATCAACTAACATGTGACAGTTATAAAGTGGATTATAGGCCAATCTGTCTGATGTATCTAAGTTGGATCCATCAAACATGTATCACTCAGTCTCGAATGGAACTCAAATCTCTGTCCGTGAAGTTGTAGATAAGTAATTTGTCATGTTTTGGTAACACCTTTCCTCTGCTTGGTGTGTCCCTTGTGGTCTTGCATTGCAATCCAGCACGCTCATTTTAGCTGTGTTTTCAGGATGTAATGTGAAAATTACTAGGCATTCTGAAAAGGTCAGCTCTGTTAGACTCACAGAGTAAGTAGGAGGAATAGAGTTGCTCTTACGATATTCATCAGCTGTCATCATGTCTTGTTAATCATCCCAAACAAAACTTGGACGGTAGTTCATTAGAAAGTGCACATCCTATAATTGTTCGCAGTAGGTGTCATTTTTACTCTATCTTCTCTTTCTGACTTTTTCATCATGTTACTAATTGAGATCCTTGTTGAAACATTTTGATTACTGTAAGTATAAAATACATGCAAACATGTTGCCTCTATTAGGAAAAGCTGAAGAGAGAAAAGCTGTGTTGAAGAGTGAGAATTAACCTTGGTGAGCAGCAGGGCTGTCTGGGGAGTACCAAGGGAAGGTACAGCATCATTCTTGGAGAGATATGGAGTTGGTGGGTGGACGGTACAGTGGCTAAGAAACTAGTTGAATGGTCGTATTCAAGAGTAGTGGTCAATGGCTCAAGTCCAGACAGAGATCCGTGATGAGTTGTATTCCTCAGGGGTCCATACTGGGACCAGTGCTGTTTAATGTCTTTATCAATGATATTGACAGTGAGATTGAGTGCACTCTCAGCAAGTTTGTGGATGACACCAAGCTGAGTGGTGTAGTTGCCACGCTGGAAGGATGGGATGTTATTCAGAGGGACCTGGACAGACTGGATAAGTGGGCCTGTGGGAACCTCATGAGGTTCAACAAGGCCAAGTGTAAGGTCCTGCACCTGGGTCAGGGCAATCCCCTTTTTCAGTACATGATTGGAGATGATGTGATTGAGAGCAGCCCTGCAGAGAAGAACTTGGCAGTGCTGGTTGGTGAGAAGATCGACATGAGCCGACAATGTGCCAACCGTGTCCTGGGCTGCATCCCAAGAAGCGTGGCCAGCAGGGTGAGGGAGGGGATTCTGCCCCTCTATTTCTGTCTTGTGAGACCTCATCTGGAACACTGTGTCCACTTCTGAAATCCTCAATGTAAGAATGATATGGAGCTGTTGGAACAGGTCCAGAGGAGGCTACAAAGATGATTGGAGGGCTGGAGCACCTTCCCTATGAGGACGGGCTGAGAGAGTTGGGTTTGCTCAGCCTGGAGAAGAGAAGGCTCCGAGATCTTATAGCAATCTTCCAGTACCTGAAGGGGGCCTCCAGGCGAGCTGGAGAGGGGCTATTCATAAAGGCTTGTGATGATAGGACAAGGGGGAATGGGTATAAACTGGAGAGGGGCAGATTTAGACTGGATATTAGGAAGAATTTCTTCACCATGAAAGTAGTGAGACACTGGCACAGGTTGCCAAGGGACGTTGTGGACGCCCTATCCTTGGAGGTGTTCAAGGAGTAATGGGAGTAATGACCCGGGTTCTTCACTGGTGGCAATAACTGTAGTGCTAATGAAGTTAAGGAAGCTTCTGTCACTAGGTGACCCAGGGAAAACGAGATCTGACACTGTGTGTTACATTTTTTCAGTTGCAGGAATTGCAGATTCTGCAAAGAACACATTAACCTGGTTTCCAATGGTTTTTAAGCCTGACTCTTCCAAATGATGAGAACAAAGCAATCATCTTTCCAGAGGCAGATCCCTATCTTTTTTTTTAAACCATAAGACCAGAATCCCCTGTTGTGTAAACAGGAACAGACGTGTGAGATAATTTGAGTTATGAAATTCTGCTGAACTCCAAAGTTTGTCCCAACTGTTTGCATGGCTGTCTTCTCTAGCAGAGTAAAGCTTGTGATCAAATATCTGGGAAGACAAGGAGACAAGACAGGTTGGCCTCTGACCAGTATTTTATTTCAGCTTGCATAACGCGATGGTCACCTTATGCAAATTGCTCTGGTAACACCTGTACTGCTTCCTCACACCTCTGCTAAGTTGCTTTTCAGTACTCCTCCCACACACGAGGAGGGATTTACTGCAAGACAAAGCCAAGTGGTGCAAAGAGAATGATTCTGGTGTCTCCTAGCCATCAGTTTCTTTCCCATATATGGCTATATGTTGTTGCAGGCAAGGAAGAAATCTGTCCCAGGTCTTGATGGCACTTCTTTTTTTGCCTCCATATCTAGTATTTGTTTACAGAGACTGACTTTGTCATTCCAGATTAACAGGCAACCTCCACCATATCATTTTATGACTACCATAGGAGCTCAGTTGTTGTGGGGATAAAAGGTGAGCCTGTGCTATCGTGTATGTTTAGGGATAACCCTTTAAATAAATCAGTAGTTGTAAGAGCAGATTTGTTTCACAGGACTTTCAAGAATAGCATGTTTCAAGTCTCTCATATATTTGTTCTGTGGAGTCCAGAAAGCAGATCTTTGTGTACGAAGGCCTGCAATGACATGGGTGGCAGGACCAGGAGACCAAACCTGGCATCCTTGGCTGTCAGCGAGGAAAGGTGGAGAGAGCAGTCCAAAGGCTGTGCTGCATCAATCTCTTTATTGCTGGGCCACCTCTAGAGGGTGACAAATGGCCACACTGAAGGTTGTTAGCATAACTTTATCATAAGGCACTCTGCCATAAGACTTTGTCATTAAGCTATGTGGCAACTTTGTCATAAGACTGTCTCTTCCCAGTGCTCTTCTGGCACTTCTTTGCAGACTTTGGTAGCGGGGAAACTGTGGAGCAGTATAAGGAAGGTCAGAAGCAATTAATCATTTCCTGTTTCCCCTAATGAGGAACTGGAAAGCATCAAATGAAATAGATGCTTTCCATGCAATTGATAAGTGACACTCCTTGTACAGGGTGTTTTTGATGCTAACGCTTCACAGATAACCTCTGGAAAGTCCTTGCATTGCAGATGTTTGGAAGGGAGGATGATCTGTTGAGGCAAACAAGCTTTCCCTGTAGTCATGTTCTCTCCTGGGCTGCAGTTAAGACACTGTATTTGAGCTAGAATGACCTTTAGTCTGATTTGGTATGATAATTCTTGTGTTGGGATGCATTGTAATGGAACAAAACATAACATTTTGCAAGAATCAAATAGTTTTGTTCAGTATGATTGACACAGACTTGGAAGTCACAAAGGCTTTAGAGCAGCATAGCCATATGCAGTTCTGGGTATGGAAATGTGACATGGAGAGGACTCTGCCACTTAAATCATCAGCAGACATTTTAAATAATCAGTGGACAAAATATAACTGATTTTTTGTCTCCAAAACAATGACAAAATATTTAAGCAAATTTTCCTCTCTTATATGTGAAATAAACAGTTCCAGCAAAAGCTTTACATTTCTGGAAATAAGAAGAGGGGTGGGTTTCAATCTAGCAGACAAGTCAACTCTAGGAACACTAATGGGACAAAATGATCAGTGATGCAGGGTGAAAGGTGTGATGTTGCAACTTGTGAGTGCATAGGAAGGGACTTGCATTCATACATCAGCTATGAATAACCAAAGAACCCACTCCCAACATAAAGATATTCAAAAGCATATTTTCAGGATTAGTATATTAGATAACCAGAATTGAAGGAGAAGCTCTTTTTGTATAAGAAAGTGAAGGCAGGATTTGGAATCTGATGTCAAGAATTGTTAAGCAAAATGCCACCCAGACAGAGCAGTTTTGTCAGCAATGTCTACACATCTATTTTTCTTTTGTGAGGGACTGCAGAGATGCATATGATACAGTTATATATTATGGTGCTATTGTTGCATACAGAATGTGAGAGGGGAGAATGTTTGGAAGGAGGCAGAGAAATGAAAAAAAAAATAAAAAAAAAAAATTAAAACCATCAGGACAGCCAAGCTGAATAATACCAGCTGAGGACCTGACTCATTTTGTGATGTCTGTGGCACACCAGATGTATGCACATGTATTGTGCTTGTTGCCCTGTGGGAGTAGCTGAAAGAAAGAAAAAAAGACATTTCTAGAACAATACTGGCATAAGGCACATATTATACTACTAACCCCCCGAAGTGTTATGGTTTTAGAGTAATCGTGTGGGTGTTTGGTGTTTGAAGGAGAAAGGAGAGAGACTGCAATGAATCACCTCTTCTTCCCCTCCTGTTTTTTTTTGCACTGTGGGCAAGGCTGATGGTATTTCAAAGCTTTCTCGCAGCACCACAAAGAGGTGCATTGACCTTTTAATGTCTTTTAAGGTCAGATGGGATCATATTACTTCACTTGACATAATCCAGACCAGCAAATGCTGCCTCAGAGAGAGGTGTCCTGACTGCCCTGGATGCGCCAGCCATCCCCCAGCTCCCTACCTCCCCAGGTCTCCCTCCACCTGCTTGCTCTCCCCTCTGGCACAAGCAGATCTTTGTTTCTGATGTTCTTTTCCTTTGGTCTTTTGGGGTTTCTGTCCTCTGTAAAGGGTAAAAGAGTGGCCCATTTTAGTCCTGACTCTGTTAAAGATAAGCCTGTACTATCTGAATTTCTGTGTCAGGTGGTGGGAAGCAAGTGCATCAAGATTCCTCCCCCCCCGCCCCCCTCCGCTCTAGTGGTGTCTCCTTGGAGGTGTGCTCTGGAGCTGAAATCTCAGCTACAAGGAAAGGCAAGGGAAGGTTTCCATTAAGTCTAAGGGAGATAAAGCCTTAGCTGATGAGGCAAACGCGTAAGTGATGTATTCCATTTCTACTCTACATGATTAATATGGGGAACCAAATGTCTGTATCAAATTCAATGTCTGCTGTAGTTTTGCCAAGTTTCAGGGCTCAGACAGCTGGCAACCAGTAAGGACTTTCTTTGGAAATACAAACCATTCGCAAATGGCCCTAATTCTTTTACTACCGTTTTCATTTTCTTAGCTATTTTTACCTCTTATTTTATTCATTCCTATTGTGTTTGCAAGGGATTTTTCACAATCATTTTGAGGCATGTTGGTTCGTACTGCAGAGAGGATAAAGCCCTCTTGGGCTGAGGTGGCCAGTCTAGCTGAGAAGCTGCCGGGGATCTTGCTGCACCTCGCTGCCTGGCTCTTCAAAGGGAAGCTCTTATACAACATTTCTGTGGCCAGAGAGCAAAACGAATCCCATGGGAACAGCTTCATTTCCTTTGATGTTTGGTGGATTTGGCAGTTCAGCATCCCTTGATACACCCAGCTGGCAGAGAGCCAGGATGCCTGCAAAGCAGGTCAAGGCTGTCATAATTTCACTGTGGAACAAACCCCTTTTCGGATGCTGTTTCATAACAGCAGCCAAGCGCTTCGCTCCGTGGAAAGGCTGTGCTCCAGTGGTGTGTGGTAGTGAGGGGGTGAAACCCTGGCTCAGCCCGTTCTGGTCACCAGCCCCACCTCAGCTCCCGGCTGTGCTCATGCACTCACCACAGCACTGCAGCCGAGTCAGTGTCCTTGCTGTGGGTGCAGAAGTGAAAAAAACACCCACATGAGAAATAAACTAAAATTCTCTGCTGCAAGAGGACAGCTGTGTGGTGCGGGGAGACTGGTAGCTGTCGACCGGTAATACTTTCTCTGGATCAGACCCTGAGTAGGAGCACCGGCTTGGATGGCCAGGGAGTAGCTGGCTCCAGAGCACATCCAGAGCCTTGGAGGAGAGTTTTTGGGTGCTTGCAGGGTTTCTTTTCTCTCCTGCAGGGCAGGGGCAGAGAGCTGTGGGAGCTTGATGCAGCTCCCTCTCATGCCTGCCACCACAGCCAAAGGAACTGCCATGACCCCAAACCCAGCTGCCAGCTCGGCAAAGCTGAAGTCTTCTGTAGCTGCTGAAATCACTTATTTTGCCTTGCAGTACTGCCCATGGTCTGTGTGTATGGGTATATACACATATATATGTGCATATTTGTATATACGTACGTACATATATGTCTTCTTCTGTGAGCCTGAATAGTAGTTCTGTATGGAAAATCTCTGAGCCTATATCAAGCTTTTATATCTTTAAATACCTCGATATTTCCTAAATCTGCATTGACTGTGCTGTTTCCAGCTCTTTGAACAATACTACCAATGAAGAAAGAGATCAAATGCAGAGATACAGGTTGTGCCCAGCTTAGGTGGAAAATAGCTATGCTTGCTTTATTCCTCAGAACTGGTCATTGCCATTGGGGTTATTTTGGGCTTAAATAACCTAAATAGAAAATGTTGGTTGTCAGGAATGGGGATTTTAGGGTTCAAAGAAATGTTGCATTAATAGAAATGTTCGGTGCTCAGTAGGGATAAATAAGATGGAGCCCGAGTCCACAGGCGATTGGTCAGCTGCTCGCCAAGAGCTACTGTCTGCAGGAGGACACAGTGTTGGTGGTCATTCTGCACACATCGGAGGGGCAGTGTCAGTTCCCCAGTTTAGCTTACGTGTCCCCATCAGATAGGCTGACCAAGTATAATTCTGTAATGATAGCTCTCCTCTCCTGCTTCCCTCCCCATCCTACGTGGTTAATTGGCCTGAGTGGGAAGCCTTGGGATATAGGGATGTAAAATCAAGATTTACAAGTGCCATGCACAAAAAATAATAATAAAAAGGGTTAATTAGCTTTAATACTGAGAACTGTTGGAACTGAATAAAATGAGGTAGCATCTTAGAGTATGTTTGCCAGTGCATGTGGGAGGAAAGTGTGGAGGCTGTTTATTTACAATTATACCCTTTCTGGAGAACTAGTGCTAATCAGTGCTCCCTCACCCTGTTCAAAAAACAATGAGAATCCTCCTTGGCTTTGATTTTGTTGCTGTTTCACTTAATCTTTAAAATTTACCTGTTAGATAATCCAGGAATGAACAAACCAAAACAGTCTGGATGTGTCTGAATTAAAACCAAAACCCATGAGCCTCAGCTTTGAGATACATATATGTATATATTGCTCTCGAGCACTGGATGATTTTAGGTGCTCGGAGGTTTGCAGCACAAGATTAGCACTTGGGGTGCCTGCTGAGATGCTAGATTGCTGCAGGATCCCAGGGCAACCCCCACTGATCATTTATATGATATTTTTCTGCTAAGTCATCTCTGGTATTCTTATATTCTCCTTGGGCTGGAGAAATACGCTATGGTTTTGCTGATTTTTTTGCCTTTGATCTGAAAGTGCTAGAATTCCTGAGAGAGAAGCAAGTGCCATTTGGTCAGCTTCCACACACCCTACTGGGCTTCCACCAGAAGAACTGATTTCAGCTTCGCGGCTGTCCCCAATGAGTTGCAGGTGCAATAGCCCCCAAAAAAGCAACTCTGAGGTTGCAGCCTTTTGCCTACCTTTCCTAGAGTGTTTTGTGTGGGAATCCTCCGTGTTCTCTCTGTGCTTTACCCTAGAAGCATTATTTGAATCTTATTGCAGGGCTCACACTGACCAATAGGTTACAAAAGTGCTTAAACAAGGGAGAAATTCTATATATATAATTAAGTGCAGAACCCATGACTCTGCTCAGCAGCTTTCACTGCGCAGAGCTACCTGTGAGCAGGCTTTAACTCCTCGGTGATTGGGTTGGCACAGTAATGTTGAATTTAAAGATCTTCTGGGTGGAGGGAATTAAGCAAGCTGTAAGTCTGTGACTTCAGCCTTTGTTCAGAGACAAAATTTTGATGCTGGATTGCTCCAAATTTTGAGCATCTGTGTTCCTGGAGCGTACGGAGGAATAAAATTAATTCCCCTCTGCTGGGGCTCCCTGGATGGCGTGTGCCAGAAGGGATACCATACCATGGATTAAAGCAAATGTCAGGCAGACTGCAAGTTTTTGCTAAGAAAAATACGGGAGAAATATTTGTAGATATTTACCCATTATGCCGTGCTCTTATTTTCTTTGCTGTGCAATGCACTAAACACCCCATCTCAAGAAAACAGGCTCCGAGTGAGGATGAGCAAAGAGGAGTGAAGCAACCGCTGGAAGGAGATGTGAGGGAAATGTAATTCAGCTTGGAACCACAGGGAAGAACTATAGCCACAGTAGTAAGGGAAACAGAGTTCCCTGGGTACATTTGGTGCCCACGGCTGCAAGTGGAAAGGTGTTCTGTTACATTTGTTCCCTGTTTCCTAGTAATTTATGCAATTTTCACCTCTTCTCTAACTGTCAGCTTTACAGATACATTTTCAGGAGTAATGACTGTGCTCACAGCTTCTGTGCTGTGAAATCCTAAAAACTTGATTTCAACTTTAAAAATGTTATTCTGCAAGAAAGAAAAAAAAAAGGTATCAGTGTCATCCATATCTGTGGAACTAGGTGTTTAAAATTAAGACCAACCCACGTTAGCTCATTCAGGATAAAGCCAGATCAAGAGTGTTATCAGTTTTAATAACTTGCTGAGATTATGTAGCAGAGTTGTGGTTGCCATTGTTTCTTTGCAGAGAACACATTAAAAACGGGTATTTTGGCTTGCACCACAATGCTGCATAATGACAGTGTTATGCTGTGTGCCAGAAATTCAGTGGGATGCTCCTTTCTTTGGATCGCATATCTGTTATTGCTTCAGACAATGGGTATCTGATACAAAATAAAAGTGATGGATGCCAAGTGAACCAGTGAGTAGGGAGAAGATACTGTGGTTCATTGACTTACCAAATTACTTTGGGGGTATTTAAATGCATCTCTAGCTTTTTATTCTGCATGGGCTATTATAGATGAATTCTGTGATGATTCAGCCTTGGGAAAATTAACCTGTTCTGTTCCATGTGGGATGCCGGTAATCTCAGGAGTATGATGATATGGTGAAGGGACTATAAGGATAAAAAAGTGCTGGGTCTGGGTGCTGATGGAAATGATTTCAACATTTATAATTTAATTTTAGTAGAGCAATGTATCTGTTCAAACGTATAAACTAAACTAAAACTGAATGTTGATTTGAAATACCGGCTGCACTGTGTAGCTTTAGGCAGCAAACTGTGTGCACTACTTTAATGCATTCAATTGACTTTATCCCCCATTTCACTGCTGGGTTTTTCATTCCACCACAACAGAAAGTGAGGTGGATTGATGAGTTTGCTACAGAAAAAGCAAAGCAGCTGTTAACTGAAGCAGGGAGAATCCCTCAACAAGTTATCTGTAAATAAGTAAATAAAACCCTGGATTGTTTTCACTGGTGTTTGCACCCATCTTGCATTTTGTTCTGAGAAGATTGAAACAGACTTCTTTGTTTGCAAAGACTTCCAGATAAGCAGAGAATTAGAGGTCAGCAGCAAAGAATGTACATAAAAAAGCATTTTGAACTTTTATATATAAATATGCACATTGGAAACGTTTTCTATAAAAGTGGCCAAAATAAGACATCACTATCTGTATATCTTGTCCAAATTAATGAACAAAGTCTACTTTTCCAGTATCAAATACCAAATTCCTTATGAACAGCTCCAACTGTCATGAAAAAATACTCAGACTGATGGTAAGTCAGTTTGGAAAATCTGATGCTGCCTTTGGACAGTTCACACCTAGAAGAGATCTTATTCTATCCAATCAATCAGCTCAATTTTCAATACAAGCTTATAGAAAATATAAGCCCTCCAATTATCAGGAAAACTCTGTTATCCACTATAACATGAAAATTCCTGAACAAAAAATTATTTTAAAATATATTTTTATGTTGGCATTCATGGTGCACAGACTGGGGCTGTTCAGGGATACTCTTGGTGTACTCTGGGATTTTTCTGATAGGTGTTTGCAGTTGGATTTTGCTGCAGACAGAGTGCCATCATGCAAAGACTGACCTGGTGCACTTGCTATAGCCTCAGATGGGTTTATGGTCAACCATGAATGCATTATTTTTGGCTAAAACCCACCAACTACTTAATTTGGAAGTTGCTGTGTCTTCCTCTGTAGCTGGCGAATTAAGATGATGGCAAAATAAAGTTGAACTTAGACATCTGGGAAGATGAGGAGTGGGAACCATAAACATGGAGAATTATTTTTGCAGATAAGCACGTGCATAAGCTGACAAGTAAAGCCTTTAAATTGAATATGTGCTGTCAGTGAGGCATCGTCAATAATTATTGAAATCCAGAGAGTGGGAGAATATATTAGAAAACAGGAATATTGGTTAGTGGGAGGCCAACAGAGGGCATTCGGAGCCTTTTATGACCATGTCTGTAATGCAGCTCCAGCCATTGCCATTATCCCAAAGTGTTGTCTGTTGGGCTGTAAAGTGTTACACATTCCATTTAATTAATACCTTAAATTTGATCTTGATGTTGTGGGAGCTCCTGGAGAAAATGAAATAAAATCACAACTTGTATTAACAAAGACAGTATTTGCTAAGGGCTGGAAACCAACAGAATTGCCCTGGAAAAGTTTATTGGCACTAGGGGTAGAGCCAAGTGAGGACTGTGGGCTGACTGTGCAGAGCAGTTGGCTGGTGGTTCTGCTCTGGTTTTGGGGAGAGCCAGCATGGATGGATGAGCCTTACGGCACACCTGCAGACCTGCCTGTGTCTGGAGACTTTCTCCAGGTCCTCGGTTGATGTAACACAGTCCTGAGCTCCCTTCTGCTGAGTGGAACAACTCTCTCAAATCCAAAAGCATGAGGAATGACACTATATCATTGAGCATTGATGATTAATCAACAAACTAATTATCATTCCCACAGCAGGCTCTCAATAGCATTTCTGTCAGGAAGAGTGAAGGCTGAGAAATGAGATTTAGTATGCGGCAAATATGAGCTCTTTCCCACACTGTCTGCCACCAAGTGACATTGGAGAAGGTTTTAATGTTCCAGGAGTTAGGAGAATGACTTCTGTGTGTGACTGTGGTAACCAATGTAAGTCAAAAGCCTTTCAAAAGAAGATGAACTTGAATTTAAAAAAAAAAGAATGAAACAGATTTTCTGTGGACCATCATGTGTATCTCCCACTGGAGGCCATTTAGAACACGTGCAGACATTTGACATGAAATACATACTTACAGCTGGGTCTGCTTTGGGAAGAAGGATGGACTAAGTAATTCCTTGAATTTCTTTCCAGCCTGATTTCTGATTACTATTATTCTTGATAAAGATACCCAAGAAAAGCAAAACTCCAGGTTATTTCTGTATAAACATGTTATTCCTGCTTCTTTTATAAAGAAATGGTAATTTCTTAAGTAGTTCAACATGCAGAATATATTCCATGTGGAGATATCCTATCTTAAGGAGCAGGGAATTGCATGGGCTGCATTGCTGGTGGGCTGCCCCACTGCAGCGAGGAACCACCTTTCATGCTGGACTTGAAATTCCTCCTTCCTTCCAGCAGCTGTGATGTGAACCAGCAATATTATTCTCAGGTCTTCAATTGGATTCCTGATTGTGTTTCGTAACACACAGTATCTCTTTGTCATTCGGCAGAACGCCTGCCCTGCTTGTGTTTCTCCTATTATTGAATTTGCTGGGCCCGCTGGGGTGCTTGGTACGCGCCATAACCTACAGCATCCTCTCTGGTTGCTTTTTTAGGGGTGGGATTTTTTTGAGGGAAGTATTTCCTCTGTTCCATCACTGCAAGTCAATTTAAAATCGGGGCTGTAGCCACCCTGGAAGGAGTGAGCAGAGGGTGGTTAGTGCCACAGCAAGCACAACCTGCAGGTGAAACCTGTGGTGGCGTGGGGGAAGATATGCCTTTATCTGCATTGTGGAAAGGGTCACTCAAAATAAATGAGCTGTGCCTGGCCACTGTAGCGATCCCTTACCCCCGGTTCATCCGAGAGGTCAGCTCTCTGGGGGTGCAAGCGGCTGGCACACAGCAGGTGCATCCTGAGGTCTGGAAGGGGACTCCGTTTTTGTGTTTAATATATCAGCCTAGTCACTCTCACTGCTCACATCACGTGCGGCTCTCCTCAGAAAATCCTTGGCGTAACCATGGGAACGTGCTTTTGCTTAAGCAGCGCTTGTGAGGATGCAGTTCATAACAAGCCAGAGGTGATTGGGGCGGGTGGATGGCGGAGAGAGCAAAAGCATTCATCTTTGCTTTCCCCTGCCCCCGCACTAATCAAATGCAAGAAAATTGTGTAAATGAGGGACTGTAATTTCTTATCACCTCCACAGCTGTTCTCAGGCAGTCTGGCACTGGATATCGCTCCTGCATTAAACACAACACCACAAGGCTCGTTTTCAAAATGATTTTTTTTTTGTTGGGTATACCTGTGAGATGCTCCATGGCCTGGGACCCTGGGGCAACTCCAGCCATGTCACGAGAGCCCCAGCTTCCCTGGAACCCATGGCTAAAGCACCATCAGCAATGGGCTTAATGTACAGGTCAGGGAGCACATAATGCCTGCCTCTATGACTCTTAAAGTCAATTTTTAGGGGGTTTACTGCTGGTAGTGTGTGGTCCCTAAATGACAGTTTTGGTGCCTGCTTCCTTGTGTCCTGTATTTTACATTATAGTGACCACAGAGCTGGTGTCAGGCCACCTCGTGGCCTGTACTGTATTTATTTTTAAAAATAAATTTATTACCACAAATTGGTAAATTTCACTCCAAGTCTCCCGAGTGGCACAGGCTTCCCCAACAGATGTAGTGGCAGCTGGCTGCAGCAGGTCACAGCCATAGCCACTGAGTGCTCTGTCAGTCTTAAATAGCATCAAAAGCACTTCATCTCAGTTGATGTTCAGGTTTTCTCTCAGATTTATCCATGATAGGAAGGCACCATAAGGTAGAGCTCAGCTGCATGTGGACTGAAGTTTTCACTCCCACTCCACACAACATCCCAGGCAACTGTAAGATCCAAACTGCTTTAAACATTTTGTCACTAATTAATGGAGATATTTAAGGATGTGCTCAATTACAAGTGAACAAATACACTTCAGTGCCACCCAGAGAAGAGGCTTCCCTAAAGCAGCTGTCACTGCCCCAACTTTAGTGGGAGTTGCCGAAATAGTTTTTCAGAAATGTTAATGCAAGAAACATTCCTCCTCCTCCTGACTTTTGCACCCTTTCTCTTGTGTGGATACATTTTTTTATATATTTCCAGTTATCTACATGCATGACTAAGGGCTGAACCAAAGCCAGTCAGGTTCTTAGGTCCATTCCCACAGACTTAGATGAGCTTTGGGTAATGACTGCGTGCAGTGAGGTCTCAGAGCACTCAGAGGCAAGCATTCCACATATCAGATGGCAGAGCATATTTGATCAATGGCTTGCTTTCATTGCCTCCAGAAAGACTGGAAAGACTGCTATTTTTCCCTATTTTCTCTATTCCTTTTTTTTTTTTTGTCTGTTTTGTGTTATTGTTTTCTGCAAATAGTGGAAAAAAATAATCCGACTAATGCAAAGAATATTCACCAGCTATTGTCTGCCCCCTCAGGAGAAAGCATTTGGAAACACTGTAATATATATATATATATGTGTGTGTAGAAATTGCTATGGCTGTTAAGCAGTGAACTGAAACAAAACTGAACCTGCATCCTTGTTTAGCTGCTCAACACGGCAGTGAGATAATAGCAAACATATACTTCTTGGAGTGAGAAAATGTTAGAAATTTAGGAAGTAGGATCAGGTTTTTTTTTACAGGTTGGATTACTTCATTATGATATTCTGTTAGATTGCCATGGGCAGAGGAAAGTTACTGACTTACACACGGGGATATGCAAATCAAACATGAATCTGTACAAAATCTCTGTGAGATGTACGAAGCCACCTCCAAACATCACATCTCTGCCATTGTGGCATACAGTTAAAAGACTGATCCATTAAACTAGTTTGCTAATTACTTTGCTAAGACTGAGTTTGGGCAGGATTCCCATTCACTAAATTTCGTCACCTAATCTATGGTTTATGAGTCATCCGGGCAGAATGGAAATTCTCCCCAGCTTTTCACTCATACAGCCCTGCCCCACATAAATAAAGTTTGTGGAGAGCACCTAATCATGCTTACTTTAGGGAACATTATTTTGCTTTCACAGCTACACCCAGTATGGGACAGGGACCAAAACCTCAAGCCGCATACTTTCCATCCTTCAGAATGGTTGAGCGTGCTTCTGTCTGTTGCAGTTCAGGCTTCCCACCCATTCTCCAGCCTTGTCTCAGCATATGGGTGCTGTGAAGCTGAGAAGCCTGGGGAAATGTGAGGGTTTTTGCCTTTCCATGGACACATGCCATGCGATGCAGAGTGCTGTCCACTATTCTTCTCTGCAGTGCTGGGGCTGGATCCAAGCAGAACATCTGGAAAGCAATGAAGGGCTGAGAAGGACCTGAGCCAGAGCTCAGTTGGGACTTTAGTGCCAGAAGGGCACTGGCCTCAGGGGAGCTGGTGGCATTCAGGTGCTTCAGCTCTGTAAGGAAATAATGGGAAGGTAATAATGACATTGATAGTAATACTTCTTTCATTCAAGGATAGTATATCGAAGCCAGCTTCTTATTTTTGTTTTTTGACTTGTATTTTTACTCTACCTTTGTTTAGTGACAGCACCAGAAAGTATAATTCGCTTGGTTTTCCTCCTCCTCCATCAGCAGCAGTCTCTGTTCACACAAGCCCTTTTGCTACGAATGAAAATGTAAACAAATTGAGCTGAGCAAGGAGAGACGCTTCCAAGAAGTGATTTTGTTGTTTAACCACCTCTTTGCTAATAACAGTAGTCTCATTGCAGGATAAAAAGCTGATCACCTTCAGTGTATATGTTTGCACGTCTTGGGGCAAGTCACATTCCAAGATCCTTCCACGAAGGGGGAAGGGGAGAGGAAAGAGGAGGACACAATTTTATGTGCCCTGGCAAGCTCTAACCTCTTCTCCTTCCTTCCCACACAGTGGACAGATGAAAGAAGAGGCAGGGAATGGTGTGGGCTGCTTTCAAAGTGTCTGTCATTCTCTAGGATCCCGTTTTCCCTGGTTTGTGAAATGGCCTGAGACTGTCTGACATCTCTGTTGCAGAGAGCATCCTGTACCCTGCTGCTCACGGAGAATGGGTGATATTGTGGCACATGTTGGACTTTGCAAATAAAAAAATCACAGCATGTACTCTCAGGAGGTGTAACTAGCTTAGCTGCCTAGAGGCCGTAGGAAGAACTACTTGCTGCGGAGCTGGCCCTTCCTCTATCTGCAGAAGAGCACACGCAGCATGAATTACATGATATGAATCTTAATCTAGTCTTGTTTGCATCACTTGACAATTCTGGCTTAGCTTCTGCACTGGGTTTTCCTCTTGTTTCCATGGCTGAGATCAGAAGGTGTGCTGTGTTCAGTGGGCTGGGACAACAGGAAGGTTCTCTCCATCTGACACCTGCCAGAGAGAGCAGAGAATCCCCTGGAGTGAAGGCTCTCACCTGGCTGACCTGGGTTTGGGACCTGCTCCCATTGCAGTGGGGCAGGCAGGGTGATTGGATGGCCTGCCTCTGCTCCAGCCACAGTGCCAGGCTGGAGGGAAGAGTTAAGCCCCCTTTTTTGCTGCCTGCAGGTTGGCTATTTTGTTGGCTGTTTTATTATTAAATCAGGTTCTGGATTCATGGAATTCTCATTTTTCTTTTAAAAGCAGGTAACGTCAGAGTCCCTTCAGGAAGGAACTTTTATTTTCCCATACTGCAAGACAGGCACATAAAGATGTCCAGTCTGCATATCTGAGGTTGTGCTAGGGAGCAGGGCAGACTTGAGCTGGAGTTCTCCCTGAGTGTCCTATTAGTGACCCAAAGTATGGTGTCTGTAAGCTGGGGCTGTTGCAGCCCATGCAGTACTCACAAGAGGGAGGCAGGTGGTGGCCTGGTATCAGCAGAGAAGAGACATCCCAAATGGTGCACCATATGTAAAACAGGGCTGGTTCACTCATGCTTTCCAAGCTTGTGCTCTTTCCCTCTGCTGAGGAGAGAAGGCAATTGTATTGATGCTTGTGAAAAGTGCTGTGCTTTTGTGAAGTTCAGTAATGTGGCAATGGATTGCCCTTGTAACCACAAATTCTGCAGGGATAGTAGGGAAGCTGGATAGCCAGTTTTCATCACAAACTTGTGATGAAAAAATGTGACATCCTTTTCCTCTGAAAATAATCTTCTGTGTTTGTCCCCACTCTTGTTATCCACTTCTGAATTGAAATATTTTGCAAGGAGTTTGAAGGGTCCATCATGGTTATATGGTTTATGGTCTCTTGGTCTTAGTTAAAAGCATCCTGCTCAGCTGTCATCAGTAAATGACCTGAGAGGTGGAGAGAGGCTGGGACAGGGTTCATGCCAGCTGTTTTTTAAGCCAATTTCTATTGCACTTCACAGAGCTGTGAGGCACAAAACTCCGTATGTTAAGGTGATGATGCATCTCCTGTCTAGCATCATGAAGACATTGGCTGATTTTTTCTCCCTCTATTTTTTAAAGGAGTAGGAGTTTACCTTATTTTTTTTTTTAAAAAAAAGATCCTATTAATGGGCTGATGGTAATGTTGTTTCAAGGTGGACGCAGAAGATTCAGAGAGCTGAATCTTTTTTCTGTCATGCTAAGGATTTTGGCCAAGTTTCTTGCCCTTCTGTGTCATCTTGTTTTTGCTTGTAAAACAGAGACAAAAGTGCTGTGTTCAGCTGAAAGAATCCTTTTTATTCAAAGAGCTTTGTAATACACAGAGTAAAGGGCTGTGGAAGGGCAGATAAGTTATACAGCAAGGCAAAGTATAAGATGCAAGTCTTTGTAGCCATCATCACCAGATGGCAGGGTTCTCAACCAAATTTGGTTTTGTTCTGCAAATCAAAACACAGTGTATCTTACAAACGTCTGTCAAGTGAGATGAGGATCTTCTTAAAGGGCAGGAGTGTTAGAATATCACCACAAAGGTTCCAGGTGCAAAGAGTCTGAGAGACACGATGAATAATCAGTAAAAATTGGCTGCTAAGCCCAGTGGTTGTAATGTGTGCAGCTAGCTTTAGAAACAACTGGTGTAGAGCAGTAGCAAGCTCTGTGTCTCCAGGATTTCCACCAAGATAGGGTGCTTTTCTGGAAGAGATACTGCAGCCCAGTCTGGTGCTCGGAAATGCTGCAGCTGGGAGATGAGGCCATCAGGGCCGCTGATTGCCATAGCCTGTGCCCCCTTTTCTCTCTGCAAACTTGGAGTGTGTCAGCTGTAGACATCAAGAGTCATTTTACTAGGTGGCAATAAAATTATATGCATTTTCCAATTAATGGTGTAGGTAACATTATTTCATTTTTCATTGTCTGCATGATGTAGCAGCGCTCGGGTCATCGTGGCCTTTCTAAAGAGGCAGGAAGACATGCATAGGACTTCTGTGGGATGTCTTTGCTAGCAGCTTTCCTCTTCCATAATAGAAGATCAAAAGAGATCACAGAAGACTTACAGTAGAGACTAAATGTGTAGCACCAGGATATATAAGGCACACAGTCTTTTGGATTTAGAGGGCATCCCTTCATTTTCGCTCAGTGCAGTCCAGTCTCCTTTTTCAGTTTTCATGACTGATCTGACAAAGACAATCTTCTCTTTTAGTCCTGAACTGTGAGTACTGCCAGACGCTCAGTTCCATTAGAGCACGCGGTTTTGATCAAACCAATTATTCTACCAGAGCGACAGTTTACCATGTAGAGTGTGTCCATCTTACAAGACACTGCTGGAGTCAGAGTATTTTATTCAAAACATGTACATATGTATTATTTAGACCGACATGATTATTTGATTAGATTACTTGCTTTGCTAGGGAGCAAATGACATATTGCCATGAAGGTAGGCTGCTTTCAGCTGAATAAAGACTTAATTGTAGCATAAACAGTTCAGCAAACATAATAGAAGAAAAGTATATTCAGTTTGGAAGATCGATGAAGTTGACAGCTTTTGAAAATTGTAAAATGTATCTGTTGTTAGAGCAAGGTGGTGGGTGAGAAACAACATGGCCCAAAGTAGATCTTGTCAGCAAGGACAAAATACATGTATCTTGAATGACTTCAGAGTTGCTGAGGAGGAAACATAGTTGGCTTGAATCTCCTGATGAGATGGAAGATGCTTGGGAGATGGACACAGAATAAATTTTGGAAATTTAAAACTGCAGCGCTGGGCTGTAAAGATTGGAGTGGACTCCGGAGACAGCTCAGCAATATTACAATGTTAGTTCTAGGGGGCTCTAGGTGATGCCTCTGAGAATCATTTGTTTCCTTTTTAATTTCTGGAGAAGTGGTCGAGCTGGTGAAATTTTCTTCCAATGTACCTCATAGCAGAAGTTGCACAGAGAGGGCTATTGGAGGGGACCAGTCTCAGCAGTCCTTGTGAGCAGGCTCCCACCACATTATGCAGCAGGACCTGAGAAGGAGGATTTTCAGACCAGGAAAGGAAGGAGAGAGACCTTACAGTAATAATAATCTAGGCTGCTTTGCAAGTTATTTAAAAGCTTGAAAAGAGCTGCTTATTTTTTAGAGCCCACTGGAAAGTGTTCATCAATAAGATTTTTTTTTTAAAAAGGTCACATATTTCCTGAAAGGAAATTACTCCTCATTCTGAGAGTCTCAAATTCACTGTTACTCCATCACTCTCCTAATGTGTGTCACTCTTAAACACACTTGGCTGTAACTTTTCAGCTCTTCTGAGTGGCACTGCCCTCTTTTCTCACAGCGCTTTTGTGTTTTTTTTCCAGCCCTCTCCAATTCTTACACTGTTGTTGGCCTCTTTCACAACGAGACGCCTCTCTGACTCTTCTCCCAGGGCTCCTGTGTGAACTTGCTCCTGCTTTTATACCTAGTGTCTGCTGATGATTCCTTCAAGACATTTTCTTAAAATGCCTTTTGTGCTTCTTGCAAGCTCTTTGCTCTAAGCCCCTCTTCACTGTCACCCTGTGTCTTCCCTGCTGAAACCTAAAGCACACTGCCTCTTAAGTCTCTCCCATTCAAGCTGTAAAAGATGATATGTTGAAGTGATATGTTAAATCTGAACAGACAAGAGTTTGCACAGGGTTGGCATTTTTTTAAATGCCTATCTCAAAATATCATTTTGGCTTGTTACGTGGTCTTTTGCTTTGTTGTGGCTCTTCTTAATTAGTTTATGCCTTGATGCTATAAAAAAAAATCAGAAGGAAGGATCTCTGAATTGATTTCCACACATGCTGTAGAAAGCACAGTGGAAATTGCACTGGAAATTGAACATCATCTGGTGTGATAAATAGTAATTTGGAGGTATATTAACCTGCTTCCTTTAGGTAAAGAAATGTCTTATACAATAACTGTCCTCATTCAGGAGCTGACATTTCCTCCTGATGAGGCATTTATCTTATGGCTTGATTATCTTTCCGTGAAAACACTTCAACTCTGACCTTTCCAGATGCTACAGTGGGCTCTACTTTCACACTGACTGGCAGCTTGTGGTGGCATGAGGGCAGCTGGGAATATGAGGTGTTCTGCCTACCCTAAATCACCGAGACGGTGACAACTTGTTGAAGAGGTCCTTGATGAAACACAATTCCCTTTCTTTCACTAAAAGATAACTTATGTAGCAAAGTAACATGAGTTGATGTAAGGGAAGATCATGTGGAAGTGTGGAGCAGGTTGTTTTCTGAAGAGAGGGGTTGGGCCGCTTCCCAGTACTGCTGCTGCTGGGGATGGTAATGCCTCCTGGGGATCTGACAGCTCAAGGAGATGACAGCCTGTTTTCTGCCCAAGGTCCAGTGTTACAAGACGGATTTGGATATATAGCAAAACAGTACTGAAACAAAGCCAGGTGCTGTTTTTGTCTGCTGATTTGGGAAGTTGGACATCATCTGCTCTTCCCTTGGCTTACCCCTGACCTGGGATGAGTACAGAAACTGGCTTGTTTCTCTAGAAAATGTGGAATGGTGTGGGAATAAGCTGCACCATTTTGAGATTGTGATTATACACTGCTATATGCAGCCAGAAAGGAGGTGAAGCAGGATGAGGGACATACTTGTGGTGCCCCAGCCCCTTCCACGGGCATATGTATAGAGTCACAGCCCTTTCTCTCTCACCCTGCTCACTTGAGGCCAAGATCTGTCCATAGCGTATTTCCCCATGAAGTCACTGTGAGATCTGCTAAAGTCAGTATACCAGCATCATGCCCTAATTTATTTTGCAGTTACTGTCTGGGCATAACATAAAGGCTGTCCTTGAAGTATCTGCTTACAAGAAAATATATGAAATGCATTCAAGCTCTTGGGAGTACTTTAGATCTAACCAGTGAACCCTTCTACTAAAAGTGCAAAATATGAAAACAGCCTCAGAAGATGCATCTCAGTTTCGGTGCCATCTGACAAAGTCAAAGCCCACCAGTTCATGCCCTGTGCCACCATCATCGCAGCAGAGAGTTTAGGGCAACATTGCTTGGGACAAAGGCTGTCTGCACAGATGGACTGTGCGTGTCTCTGTGGGTGCCCCGCTGACAGACACCATGAAGTCTCTGTCCCTCATATTTGTACCTGACCTTCAGGGAACTTGTTAGCTTTTGTAGTTGGCTTGTATTTTCCATCACTGTATGCTACAACATCTTTTCTTGTGGTCTCATACCCCCTGAAGAGCGCAGAATTTTGCTATACCGTTCTCGGGAGACACGCAGCCTTATAAGGCTTTCTCTGCAAGGAGAGAGGTAGAGCAGTGGTGAACTCCGCTCGTTATAAGGAGCCCAGAGAAAGCCACAGGAATGACTGAGACAGTTAAATTCCATCGGACTATTCTCCTCTAGAGTTTTTGCTGTGAAATAATTTTCCCTGTGGGCTGCCGTGCTCTGCTCCTTTCGGCAGCGACTGCATAGATCCTGCAGTGTGGTTGCCTACACCTCAGTCCGTCTGTAACCACTCTGAGGAGAGAAAGTGCTCAATAATGCCTTGTTTCTGGAAGAGTGTTAGGAATATATATGTCTACATTTTTACAGTAGCAACAGCTAATTCTGGCAGATGAGCCTCGTGCTAGATGTGTCACGTTACTTATTTCTTCCAGTTTCCTGTCCCACTGCATCCAACTACCTCAGAGAAAATTTGGTGTCGCAGAGACAAACTCACTGCTCAGGGGGAGCTCCATCACGCCAAAGCAGCAGCAATGTGGGAAACACTTTATACCTGGGAGCTTTAATTGTCCATGTGAGTTTCCCAGGGTCAGGCTATTGAGATGAGAGCTGAGACCTTGAGCAAGATGCCAGATTTTGCAGAAGGCTGGTGAAGTGACAGGGGGGTCAGATGTGACGTATTTGCAGTAGTCTGTGTTGCTGAAGACACCCACTGCGGTTTCTCTATGCTTGTTTCTGTGTGTACAAGGGTAGCTCATTACCCAAATCAGAGCACAGAACCTTTTCCCATAAAAGCAAACTAGCAGCATTGCTGATGTCCGTGTGACCTGGCAGATCATTATAGTGTCGATATGGCAGAGCTAAATGTGTCCATCATGCTGAGATTGGATCCCACATCTTCACTGTGTCCTTTTGTGTCACCCGGAGTTGTTTAGGTTCAGACTTGCTATTTTCACCAAACAAGCAGCAGCCTTTAATGAAAAGAGGTCCCTTTCCTCCTCCAGTTCCCTGCTGCTTGATCACTTCCACGTTATAGTCTGAGGAGCAACCAGTTCTAATCCAACAAAAGACTCTCTAAATTATGCAAAACCAGCTGCCACATCCTAATTTCACAGAAGTTGCCTCGGAGGTCCCATGTTCAAACGCTGGTTGCTGTGATGTGGTCGTTTTGGGTGGAGGAGACTATTGTGTGTACACTAGTGCCGGGGGTAACAGGGTCCCCATTGTACCCCTATTGCTTAAGTGAGGCACGGAAAACCACAGCAGAGAAAAGGCAACACGATGATTGCCAAAGGCATGTCAAAGCTGGGTATTCAGTGAACACCCTAATTATAGCCGGCTGAACAGACTAGCAAGCAGATGACTGTTGTTTAAAAAGGGGCTGTGTTGGTGGTGCTGGGTGAAATTACGTACACGGGGCAATCTGCACTTGGGAGTCATTTGCATGGCAAATGCAGTGGTTCAGGTGTGGAAAGGATTCTCCAACAGCAGTAGTGTTTTGAAAATGCAACCAGAATTAATGTATTGGGTAAATAAACACCAGACAAGCTCGGGTATGGATTGAAAAGGACTGCAAGACATGAGACTCTTGCAGAGTTGAAAATAGAGGCAAAAGTCTGAACTTGTTTTTATTAGTAATTATGATAGCTTGGATCAAGAATAAATCCATGGAAGTCAGTGGACCGGTGCTTATATGACAGAGGTGTAAATGAGAGAAGTCAGTCCCTGCAGTCTGTCAGAGTGTGCTGTTATCAAGATCTGTCCTTTATGTACTTTCTGTTGCTAATCTACCAACATTTGTTGCAAAAAATAAAGCTCCTGTGCATCTCAGATGTTGAAGCGGAATGCAAAAATTAGGAATGTAACAGCTATTGGCGGTGCACTGGAAGAGATGTACGTGTACAGGAACAGTGAGGTCTATAAATTTCCCTAAGAAGGAAATGGGACAGGAGAAAATAAAATCTCTTTGCTCAGGTCTCTTGAGGCTCTCCTGGAAGGGTCTCAAGTGCTGCTGTGACACAAAGAAGGAAGGAGCAGATCTGTTGGGTACAGCACTGAGGGAAGTGAGCGCAGGAATAGGACTGCAGCACAATGCAGTTATCAGCAACAGAGTGGCTCCACTGAGCTCTGAGGGCAAACGTGGGCTGTTCAGATGGCAGATTGTGCAGGCACGGGCTGCTTGCACCTCCTGCACTAGGAGCTGCCTGTTGGCAGCGAGAGCCGTGCACAGGGCTGAGCAGCAAGTTGTGCCGTGACTCTTTCTGTGCTGCTGCCACGAGTGTTAGAGTAATGCTTGGTGAGCCAAGGGATGCAGCAACTTGTCAGAAGAGCCAGTGAGAAACTCACTGCCGATGGGTTGGAAAACTATTTACAAAATAAATTTCCTCTTTTGAGGAAAAGAAATAAATTTTGCCAATTTTTTTCATTTTTTAATGCTTGTAACAAAGCACCTTCTTATTTTTTGCACCTTCAGCACTCTGAAGCGAGCATGGAAGCTGATGATAAAGCCCGAGAGTCCAAGTTCCTTGACAGGCACAAGAGGCTTCTTGGTCCTCAGTTTGCTGGGCAGGCTGCCCGGCTCCCTGTTTTCTCCCCAGACCATCCCTGAGCTGCTCCAGGGCTCTCTGGACTAAGCTGAGTTCCCGGATTGCTCAGGCAGGCAGCTGCCAGAAGCCCCTCCTTGCATGTTGCATTTCAAAGATCCCTCAGTATCCGTGTTCGAGTGCTGCGAAGAAATTAAAAATTGCAGCAATCCAGCTGTGTGAAAAGCATCAGGCTGTGGGTGTTCTGCCCCAAACCAGCATGTAGGGTTTACTACCCTACGCGATTTGTGAAGCTGAAATGTCCCTTTCCCCGCCAGCCCAATATGTGGCATACATCAAACACTTTCAAGCAAGACTGATTGGTTTTTGTTAGCATTTTACTTTCTCCCCTGTGGCACCACTGAGGTGAGTAGGAATTGTAATCACTTTCCCCCTCCTTCCTTCCAATTAATGGTCCCTCTTTTGTGCATCTTGAAATTGGCCCCTGGTGACATTTGCATGTCTATATGACACTAACATTTCCAAACTGACACAGAGCAGTGCTGTAGCTCAGCAATGCAACCACCTGATGGGCTTGTTTTAGCTAAAATAAGGGAACATGAGTGTGCTCTGGAGGGGTTCAGAGGGGAATGGTTGAGTAGTTGCCTGGGGATTTGAATACAACTAAGACCAGACTTATGAGGTGGATCCTTTGTAAATATCACTGAAAATTGGAACTGAAAAAAAAAAATAATTATAAAGATTTTTAAATTCCTGAGATCTGACTCAATACAAGCTCCAGAGGTGCTGCTGAGCCCAGGCCAGAACCCATGGCTGTGAGGCATCTAGGGGGAAATCGGATTTTATATAATCATCTCTTTCCTGTACCTGATGACTGAGCACATTTTGTTAGGGCTCTCCTCATCTTTTTGAGTAGACTTGAAGCTGAGGTCCTGACCGTGTGTGGTCATTAGCGATCCCATGGTGTTTCTAGCAGCGGTGCTCTGGCCAGTTTCCAAATTGGGTAATTACATTACATTTCCCCAGATTACCCCTGTAGTTTCCACTGGATGCAATTTTCTTTTTCACATCCTGCCTGAATCCATACTGTAGCCCTGTAACTAATTAATTTAAGAGCCTTGAAAGTATAAAATGCTATGTAAGTTCTGCAAGTACTATTATTACCAGTGTCTCAGTGTGATGCTGAACAGCTGTCATGGGCCAGCCCCACATGTAGCTGTAACAGAGAGAGGGGATCCTTTGGTAGAGCTTTGAGGCTCATTGCAAGGACACTCTATAAACCTGCAACAAAATAATATCCCTGCAAAAAGGAACCAGCAAGTAGATTGCATTTATTGAAGCATTTATTAATACCAGTATAATCTTCTCTTAATCTCCTTGAATTAATCAGTTTAACTAATATATTCTTGTGACGTTGATTTGCTCTCATTTATGTTACAGTTACTCACACAGAGATTAGCATCTCCTTACACTAAGAAGCATATAAACTGTACTAAGCATTGGAATGATTCTGTGATTCTGTGTGAGTTTGTAATCCAAATAAATCAGATGGGCAAGGAGATGAAAATAGAAGAACTGGTCATCCCACACTAGAAGCCATGGTTGCACACGCTGACATTTTTATTTCTCCTCTGAAATCCAGGCTTCAGTGTAGCCAACTTGTAAAATATCTGTGGGCAGCTTTTCACGGTTGGGACTTAAAGAACAGGAGCGGCACGTTGACTGAGTTAGAGCTTCCCAGACAGCTGCTCCTGGAGAGGCAGAGGCCAACGAACAGAACTTTTTGTGTCCTTATTGGTACTGTTTGGAAGACCAGCAGTTCTCCATCTGGCTGCCCATGGCTGTCCAAGCACCATTCTTGGCTCGGGCACCAGTGGCTGTGCCATGTAGACATACCCACATGCTTGACATATCTCCAGAGCTTGACACGTTGCAACATCCCCTAAATGGCTTGAATTTTCAGAGGTGAGGAGCTCTTTTATAAGTCAGCATTTAAACAAGGGCCATGCCAGCATATAGCATAAACTGTGCACTACAAGCCTTTATGTTGCCATGACAGACCCATGATCTGGCAAGGGTCAACTTTGACATTCATTTAGGTTAAAGCTGGACTGTCAGGTAAGACAGGGGGCCTTGCACATCACTTTTCTGCATGATGAGGAAGAGTCAGCTCTAAGAGTAAGCTGGAAAAGCTCCACAGCTGCAGCTGTGAGCTTGTCTCTCCAAGTTGGTACTTTCAAAGGCCAAACCATGAGGCTGAGACTCTTCATGCTCTTCTGACAGTGACATTACGCATGCTAACAGAAAACCTGAAAACCTTCCTCCAGTCTCATTACCTGCTCCTGCGTTTATTTATCTTACTCATTCAATGACTGAGTCAATTGTTCTGTAATCTCTGTAATTACTATATTTCATATTCTAATATGAAGGAGCATGCGTACTTCAAGGGGAGCTATTATTTCAAAGGAATGAAACTCAAGCCTGAGGAAATTGCAGAGATGCACTGTACCATCTGTTTAACTTCTTTGGTTACGTTAGGCTTTATGAAACCCGTTTTGCTCAGGAGGATGAACTGGATGTGAATGGTTGACAATGACATTTAGAAGAGACAATCTGGGAAATAAGAAAGCATGAGAGTCTCCTGTGGACTGTTAAATACTGAATAAAATATGAATAGTGCTGTGTTTTTACTAAAAGGAGTTATTTTTAATGATTCCACTTATAACCCACCAGTCCTCTGACGTGGCAGTTAGTAACACACTCAAAAAAACCCATGAATAATAAAGAAATAAGTTTAAAAGTTGGCCTGTATATTAACATATGTTCTGACACGGGTCTCAGGTGTCTCTAATAAAGAAAGATGACTGCACAAAGAGCAAACAAGAAAGTCATGGATTTCTCTCTCCCACTTGAAAGTTATTGATTTAATTTAGTGTAATGATGCAGAGAAAAGCCAAACAAGTTTGATTAACATTTTCTGTGCTGTTTTTGAACAGAAGCAGGGAGCTATACTTATGGTAGATGAGGAAAAGGGAATAATTTTCAGCTTAATAACTACTGAAGGAAATGCTCAACAAGATTTAGTAGAGTCATATTTTTTTGATTTAACAGTCTAGGATAATTTGCACCCAAGAACTTTAAAAGTCTGGATGAGATTAGTGTCTGTTGTTAACAGATGTTCATTTTTAATAAATTTTGGATTACCAATAAGGAGTCATAGACCATTACAAATATGGGAATATAATGTTCTAGTTGAAATAGAGAATTGAAAGGGAAGGAGGTCTTTTTGGCCAAAATCCAGCTTATAGCTGTGTAGCTTTGTATCTGAGCAGGTTGCTTCAACAATTGCCCAGCCAGGAAGGTCTCAAACCCCTGTTTCTGTGGCACCGAGATTGCGCAGGGAGCTGGACCTCCAGTAGTGCAATGTGTCCTTTGCATCTCCTTGGTCCCCATTGCATCCCTCTCATTGTGCACTGTTTCAGTCTCCTCTGCTCAGGAAAGAGAACCATTGCTAGAGGTGAAATTCTAGAAATGGGTGGAATCAGCCCCTCCCACAGGCCAGGTTAACTCACTGGTGAGCTGCAGTTGTTGCAGTTCCTCATGCAATTGTGACATCTTCCACCAATCGTAGCCAGTGAACCACTGATTTACGCACATATGTATTTTTCTAGGGCTTTGACCAAGACCTTCTCTCCATCCTGAAAGAGTAAGGTGGTTGATTTCCAAACCATATGCTCATGAGTATAACCCTTATTTATATGAGAATTTCCACAACCCCAAGCTCTTTACTACCATTGTGCTTGCAGTGCCTTTAATGGCTGTAGGTACATAACGGGTAGACCTTCAGAAGAATGGCATCATCAATCAAATTCAATAATCCTTTTCCAAGCAGATGTTGAAGGATTTACTAGGACTTCATGATACATACACCTGGAAACCCCTGAATTTGATTTAAAGGTGCTCACAGAGTAGTAATCAACTTAGAACCTACAAGCACATATACAGTTAAAGGAAATAAAATTTCAGCTTTTCAGCACTTTAAATGCAAAAATGAATTAATTACTGGCAATTACTGAGTTAAAAGACTTAACTCATGGCTTGAAATACTCCCACACAATCTTGTTTCCAAAGCTTTCATTAACTGAGCTAATAATTACTACTACAATTAGAGATGTGAGGCATTAAGAAGTCCAAGATAATAAAACACGTGTAGCTATTTAAAAAAAATTACCCGTCCTTTTTGCAGTGTGTAAGAAATTCACCTTGTCTCTTGTTTGGATACGTTCCATTTTCACACAGATACTTGCTTTTTTGAACAGGAAATCTGTCTCACATGCTGGCAGAAAGGATCCTGGGACAGCCCCAAAACAATGCTTTGCTCTGGCTGCTTGTGTTTGCATGGGGGAGTCTGTAGTCACTATCAGGGGTCTAAATCTGCGGAAAAGTTATTTTTTCCGGAGGATGTGGAATGAAGCTGGTATGTCTGATTGGGTCTGATTTCTGATTGGGTCTTGTATCAGTATAGGTGGGATTTTTTTTATTCATTTCTCTGTTTTTTCTGTTCTGTTTACTACAAAGGCAGTTCAGAGTCAGTAGTTGAAGAAATGACATCAAACGCTAAACTAGGCCAATAGTTAAATCTCAAACAACTGTGTCTTCATGGCAAAACATCCCTTCCCAAAGAGATGGGTTCTTATCTGAAAGGAAAACTTGGAAAAAAGAGGAGATGGGCAGGCAGAGAGGTCATGGAAATGCAAAGGGTGGATGGCAGGGAACTCTGGGATTTGGCTGGTGGAGAGAAAGGGAAGGGAAGGAGAGGAGGGAAGAGGACGGGGAAGAAGTGGATCCCTTTTTTGATTTTCAAAATGGTGTTCTCATGTACAGAGTAGCTTTGATCAAGAGAAGGGTTAATAAACACAGAGATGTACTGCTTAGTCAGATCTTAAATGGATAATTTTTTTCTTTTTGGCTTGTTAGCTTAATTATTTCTTGCCAAGAAAACATGGAAAACTGCTGCTTTGCATCAATGCAAATTGATTTATTTTCTTCTTCTTCCTTTTTCTTTTTTTTCCCCCCTGACTTTTGGGTTAGCCACTGAGCAGGAAAAACAGTTTTTTGCAGGGCTGTGGTGTGTGTCTGGCATTCCCCAGTGCCAGCTGCCCAGGGACACAGGCGCTAACCCAGCCAGGTTTGGACAGCCACTCTTGGGGAGAATGAGGGACGCTGGGGCAAGGCCAGTGGAAACTGAGACACAGACTTTAGGAGTGATGAGGACTTTCTCTGCATTCCTGTAGTACCTTCGATGTTTGTGAGGTGTTTGTGGGTGAACAAATAAGGCTTTTGCCACGATGTTGTACAGTGCCTTTTAGGACGATAATTATAAAGCACTGATCTGAATTTTGTTTAGTAAAAAGTAGGATGGTGGAGGACTAGAAATAACAGCCCCAGAGAACACAATAAATGCAACTAGTTATTTGGAAGTTGTTCTGCAGGGGGGGTTTCTCATCTGAATGAAGTATGCGTATGTGTCTGTGTATGTGCATCAGCATGTGTACAATACAGCAGCTGCTGGCAAAGAGAACTGCTAAATTCAGGAGGCTGTGGCAATATGTTAGGAGGGGAGGCAAATACATTTTGAAAGCCTCCCTCCCTGCCCATGTGCTGATGGACACTTTAGGATACAGCTTTGCTCTGCAATGGTGATGGACTTCACACAAAATCTTACCCGTATACCTTGTTAGCTTGTTGGTGATGGGCTGAAAGTGTGCTCACATCGGAAATTCTCACCGATCTGGTCCTCCAGCTGCAAAAAGCCTCAGGTATTGGCAGTTCCTTAGTATAAATCTTTAAGGCTTTTGGAAACAACAGGAGAGAACCAAAGCAAAATCATGTCTAGGCATTGAAATCCTCTGGCCTTGTTTTTGTTGGACACTGCAGCATGTCTTTGTGGTGTCAGTCATTAGGCAAAACATTTACAATTATTTATGTGATGCACTTTGTCCATTTTTACTCTTCCTAATTACACTAAAGCAATGTTTGATGTTTCTGTATTTTTTTAATCTATTTTCAACTCAGACCCGAAGCATTATGGCAGCATCTTCCTGCCTCTTGGGACTGTGCATAAACTATTCGCTCCGAGTATTTACCATTCAATAGTCATTCTTCCAACCCATGATTGAGAAGCCGTGTGATACTAATTTTGGTACTTGGCAGCCTTTCTGAAAAACCTACAGAGAGGAAAAGAGATTTCCATCTTCTCCTACCAGCCTGACTCAGTAGGGGTTGTTCCATGAACTTGTTTTTCCAACCTTAACTATTCTGTGATCTATGGTATCTCTAGAAAACTTTTCAACCAACATTTTATGGATCTCTTATAGATATCTGAGCAAAATCAATAAAAAGGACCACAAACTGAAGCAGATTCATGGGCTTTGCTCACATCACTGAACACTGGTATATCTTTTCTAAGCTGTAACGTTGATAGCTTTTCATCTAATTCATCTGATTTCCATATAATAAGAAAAAGAGTTGTTTTTCTCTAACTGTAGGTAATTGGGTGAGCCATAAGTCAGAATTAAAATATGATTATCTGTTACAAAGATCATAGATTCCTCTCAAAGTTTCATTATTTACAATCCTTTTCTTGGTGACATTTCAATTTTCAGGAAATTATGCTCTAAATTGTACCTAACATGCTCACCACCCACATGTAGCACAGGCAATAAGCTTATGAGATAGGAAGAGCGAATGTTTCCATTTTAATTTTGTTTTTTAATGAGATTTTGGCATGGAGGGTGAGTATTTTGCTAAAATATACGGCAGAGATTGCACAGCAAAAGAGTCTAACAGGGCTTTCAATGACAGTTATCTGCAATGTTATTTTCCTGCCATCTGGGCAAAATCTATCCTGTTCTCTTCAAAGCAATGTATGGTTTCATCATGTAGGAGAAGTGCACAGGGTCAGTAAAGCAGTATTTTCATTTCAAACTAACCCAAACCTCAAAATTCTCAAACCAGGGAGAATGTGAGGCCCCCATCCCCAAAAATGGGATCATGTCACTGCAACACAGATTCCTTCCTCGTGCTGATCATCATGCAGAAGGTATTGGGTCTTCCCTAGTTGGGCTTTATTAATTTAGTAATATGAATATAACCTATGGAAGCAGTGACAATGTGTAGAAGGATGCATTATCAATGGATTTTGCATTTGTTGGCCATACGTAGCTCTTAAGCAGACATGGGCTGGATGCATAATGTATACAGCCCCATTTCTCTCAGTCCCTTCCTCCCTCTGGAATCCCAGTGGTTCGTTCCCTGCTGATTTATCACTGGATCAACAGGATTTGATTCCATATGTACTTCAGCACAATTTCCTTTTTTTTTTCAGAAGAACCACATCCTTTTTTCAGAAGAAAAGTTTACAAAGAATATGTTGAGGAAGGAAATAAGTAAAAGCTCTAATTGGGTCAAAATCTGATCTCTGTTGATTTGGTGTGAGGCTGAAGTAACTGTGTGGGGCTAAGGCCAAGGAATGCACTTATTCTGCCTTTCACTTGGTTACTAAAGGAGAACAGAGCTTGGCCTAATATCCACCTCCACCACTGGAGGCGATTTTCTCTTCTCTTTCTATACATTAATTGAATTCTTTGCTCAGAGCAGATCTGGAAATCAGAGATCTATGGATGACATACTCATAATCATAAAAGATTTATCTAAGGCTATTCTTTTCTTATTTTATTAAAGCAGCATAGCCTAGAACCTGTTTCCATAGGCTTACAAAGCTGCCTTCTGAGTCCAGTATCTGACACATTGTTCAGTGCTAAGTCCTTATGGGAGCCGGCAATATTGGAATTACAGTATTTGCATATAGCAGCTGCAGGCTTTCCGGCAAGCTGAGACACTGCCTGGAAAGACTGTACGGATTTCACTTGTCTTCACGTTAGGAAAGTATTCCCATTTTGTACACTAGTGTCCAGACTCTCAGCAAGCCTTTGCTGTTTACAGCCACAAAATTTGTCAGCTCATATGTCTGAACGCTGTGATAACAGCGGATGCTCTAGAAATTCCCCAAGCAACTCTGTAGTTACATCTCCCATGTCCAAAAGACAGCTGCAAAATGTGCTCATTATTGCACAGTTGTATTCAAAGAACTGCTACACCCCAAATATCACAAACGGCGCTGCAAAATGAGGGGGCTTGGTGTTTGTTGACACAAATGGCTTGAAAGCTGGGGCTTGCATAGGGGAGGGAGAGCCATGGTTGGAGACCCAAGGGTCAGGGCAGTGTTGGGATAGCATCTAGGGACAACATTAGGTATGAAATTCCCTGGGAAATTATGTATATCACTGTATTTGTATCACAGATACTAGTGAAGATCAGAGCCCAGTGAGTGGAGAAGTGTACCACAGCTTCCCAGCCTCGCAGGGAGGGCTGGTGGGAAGCAGTATGTGTGACTTGCTGCAACGCACAGAGGCAGAGGAGCCCACATTTCTGATTTTTAAATCTTGGCCCTGACACAAACCTTTCTCGCTTCTAAATTTTAGAGCACACTGATCTAGATTTTGTTCAAGCTTGTCTCTGATCCACTCTCTATAAATAGTCTTTGTATTCAGCAGCTTAGATGAAGAAAAAAAGGAAGGGGTATGTGCTTTGCTGCAGAGTTTGCAAAGCTTGCCTTTTCAAAACATTCTTGTTAGTAGGAAGGGGAGGAAGTAATGGGCGTTTGACTAAGTTAATGTACTCAGTGAACCATTGGAGAGCTGCCAACTTACATTTTTAAATAAATGTCAACATTAATTTTTAAAGTTTAAATGCATATTTTGCATTTTTGCTCTCAGCTCTTTCTGGTGCTACAGTGTTTTTGAAGACGCGGGAGCCGGCATGGCTGGGCCTCCCTGGGGAGCTCCCGGTGGAAGCAGCTAGGAATGGGTGCTCAGAGCACTGCTGTTCCCATGGCATTTGCTATGTGGGCGTAATGCCTTCCTCACAGAGAAACCCTTACCTACTGCTTAACTGACTTCAAAAACAAAAAAAAACAAAAAAAAAAAAAGATTTTATATTTTCACAGTGCTGTTTATTTCCTTCGGGCAATACCAAACTGAACCTGAGCAGAGTATGTGTGTCACAGTTTATCAGTACGATGTCATCCCCTGTAAGTAGGGTCACCGTAAGTTATGTTAGAGCTTTGCTGAGCACAGATTTAATTTAATCAAGGTATCTTTTAGTGTCAAAGCCCATCTGTTTAAAATTAGCACTACGATCTCTCTAGGCCGTCTTTAGAATTGTCATGGTCCAGGATCTGTATCCCTTAAAGGCTTTTGGTGGGCAAACAGCATCCAAAATGCTAAAGGGAAGGATATTTTTCTAAGGATGCAGCTCTCTTTGGAAAGCTCATAGACAGGCAGTAAAAACAAATAAGGGAAGAGGGAGTTGTGCCGTTCGCTGGGGACTGCAGGGAGCAATTTGGCAAGAGGGAGGGCTACAGAGGGTACAGCAGAAGCAAGGTATAAGCAAGCTGTTCCTTGGCACTGAAGTGGGAGGAAAGGTATTTCCAGATGGCAGTCGGAGGGACCAGCTGCAGAGAGAAGGAAAGCAACCCTCTGTGTGGAGGATTCCCCCCGGCCCCTGCTGAACCGCCAGCGCAGCTGTGGTCAGGCAGGACTGATGAAGGCAGCTGCCTCCATGTGAGCCTGCTCACGTGCAGGATGCTGTCTTGGCTCTGCAGTCTGCAGGATTTGCAAGGTTTTCCCCCAGGACAAGATCTTCAGAGCAAGAGCATTAAGTAGGCTAATGGTCTCTCCTCTCCCTTCCTCTTGCCGTGTGACACAGGCCAAGGTCCCCCAAAATGACCCTCAACTGCCAGGTCTCGTAACCTGAGTCCCTTTCATCACCCTGTCAAGGAGAATAGTAATTACACAGGGCTGATTTTATCTCCATGGCACCATAACGAATGAGCCTACCAGGAGCTGATGTCAGTATAGATTTGTTAAATATTTTTTTGATTAAATGAGCCCATAACACCACCTGGGAATGTATCACTCAGTACGTGAACTTTCCTGTCTGTGAAATGCAAACACCACAGATGTATTCCCCAAATCCGCAGCTGCATCAGTCCCCTTGACCACCACAGTCATCACCTGTGCTCCAAGGAGAAGAACAAACTGCGCCTGCATCCAGTTAAACCAGGCCTGCCTGGAGATGCTTTCCTGCCCCCATTGCTATCCCTCTGTGCCTATCCTTTTCAAAATATCAGCAGAATTTAAAGGCAGAGCTTGCAGTAAAAAAGAGCTGCGTCTTAGCAAAAAGAGTGCCTTTAATCATAGTCTGCAATGGCAGCTTGCACAGTAAATAATAGTTGTCTCAAAATCATATTGCCCCTATTCAGCAATCTCCTTTCTGTGAACAGAAATGGTGCCCGAAAGGCAAGGAAATGACAGTCCTGCCAGCTGGGATTCTTCTTGAGCCACTGTACCCTCTGCAGTGTCTGGTCCCCATCCATATATGCTGCTCAGGACAAGCAGCAGGTACCCACCAGCATCCTACAGTAATATAAGCATAAGTTGTCCATGTCTGAGGTCAGTGATTTAACAGAACAGTGCCACTAAATAATCTTTTTAATGGATTTAGACATTTTTAAAGACCCTCTTGTTGAGAAATCCCTTTCCCATAGTGAAACCCTGTCCCCAGGCATGTGGGTCAGAAGCACAAAAGTTTGTGTCTGGCTTTGCACGTGGTCCCAAGTGCCCTGGAAACCTTGGGTCCCCAAAAATTTCCTGAAGAAACTACCCTTGGATTGGCTGTAACCAAAAAATGTTGCATTCCTGATGAAGCAGAATATCTGGTTCATGTCATTCTGGTGTAAACATTTAAGCAAATTGGGACCGTGGTTCTTCACCTCCTCATACTTCCACCTTGCCCACCCCAGGTCCCATACAAGCCTGAGCACACCTCAGCTTTTCCCATCACCTGTTCCTTGCCTTGACTTAGCTGAGACAACATCTCCTTCCTCTGTGCTTGTCTGTTTGCGGCTCTGCCTGTTATAGCTGCTGCTGCTTCCAGGAGGAAAGACAACCTTAAATAGAGGGTGAATTACCCACGTTCATGACATACCTCTGCAGCTGACAGCATGAGCGACGTGCCCGGGGAAAAATGGGGGCCACAGTGAGCCCATGTGGCTCTGCAGGAGGAATCTCGGAGTCACCTTGCTGAACTGTGAAGGCTGAATAAACTTCTTGGCTTCTATGCAGTTTACCCTAATGACTCGAGGCTGCAGACGTTTTCCATTTCTCTTTTTGAACTTGCTCTTTACTCCTTTTCTAACCTAAAATGAAGATTATCGTGACTGTCTGTTAAGTACGCACTATCGCTCCTTAAAAGTATTTTTTATAGCACCTTCATATTAATATATATGCAAATAAGATATTACAGAATAATCAGTATGCAAATTAAGCCATTTGTTATTTGTGTATACATACAGATTTCCAAGCCTACTGTCTGGATGGGCCAGTAGGTAGCTGTGTTCTTTTTTATGAACCCGTATGCGTTATTCCATAGTAGCAATGAAGCATTCTCTGGTGTGTATATTATTTCATCTGTCTCTGCCCAAAGATACAAAACTGAGAGTTTACAGAATCTTCCATCTTTTTCAAAAAAATTTTTTGTTCCTGTGGTTGTAACTGACCTTCCAGTCTCCAGTGAAGATCATGTAGTTAGACTTCAAAATATCGCCTTTTCTAACTGAAATCACTAGCACGACATCATCATTTACGAACTGCAAGCCACCAAAATCTCTGAGACATGAGAAATTTTACCCAAGTCATTATAATAACAGCAGTGGAAGCTGCAAGCAGGTCATTTGTAAGTGTAGGAAACAAAACTCAGCATTTGCAAACCTAAAATGACTTGGGAGCAGCTGTTCCTGAATCAGCGGGTTGATGAGTAACAGTGGGGATGACATGAGCAGCTGTGCTGGAGGTCCTGCACGAGAGCCGCTTTCCTTGTAGTTTCTCTGAGACAAGCTGGGGCTGTACCCAGCCGGTGGATCCAGGAAAAGCTTGCCTGTGTGGTAGAAGGTGTAAGGGGTAGAGTTGAGAATTCTGGGGATGACTACTCTGACGGGCACATTTCTATCCCATTTGTCTTTCCCAAACGCTAAATTGTGTTCTCCACTCCATGTGGGTTTATACCCTACGTATCTCACAGAAACATAGCATTTGGCTGCACATGTTAAAAACTGGGAGCTCAAGGAGTGCATCCGTAGAGTGTTCTCATTGCCTGCAGAGCTCTCATGGTGCTCCCTGCACCATTGTCTTCCTCTTCTCCAAAACAGCATGGCTGATCTCTCAGAGCATCTGGAGTAGCAGTCAGCTTTTCCAAAGCCTATTTTCCTTGCCTTGCATCACTCAGCACACAAGCAATGTGGGGCCAGTTTTGTGGGAGGCTTTAGTAGAGCCAAGTATAATGACGAGCTGTGGGGTGGATCAGCCTTCTGTTTAATTTAAGAACATTTTCCCTACGTTTTGAGCCCAACAGTGAAATCCCTGCATCCAGCTGCATTTCACTGCCTCATTACTTCATAGATCATCTCAATAATCGGATTCCAGAGCTCCCACACTCTATTCCCACTTCTCCAACCATCAGCCAAGTGAGCTGGGTTAAATTTCTTGCAGCACAGAGACGACTAGAATATACTATGCAAGGGCCTAATTAGCAATTTTTTCCTTCTACAACATATTGAAGTTTTCTAGGCATTGAGCCACAGTCTTTCATAGCCTTTCTCTTTTTCTCCTTCTCTCTTTTTTTTTGGTAGCTTCTGTTTTTTTTATAAAAGGTTAACAGCATTATTGACAGTACAAGACACTTTCTTGCATACCGCTGAGCATTAAAGAAGAAAGTGTTAGATACAGGAGATAAGAGAAAAGTAGAGCCAAAGCAGTTAGGCACGCTGCAGAAGCTATACATACAGCCATTATAAAAGCTATAGCAGTAATACACTTTTAGTCAGTTCCTATCTTGAGGCCTTCCTCCAAAACCATTCTGTACGACCTGCCTAGGACATGCAATAAAACTTCCCAGTTTTCTTTATTGGACTGTGTTTCTGGAGTGGGCCTCTTTGGCCTGAGTTTCCTATTGCTGATGTTGTTTCCCAGACAGGTCGAAGTGTTTCGTTCTGTCTGTGTGTACCCCAGGTTAATGACTATTAGGACTTGATTGGGCATACGGTGCGTGTTCAGCTGAAGTGCAATCACTGCAAATTCCCTGAAAACCAGAGGAAAACCTGTGTGTTGGATTGTGAGCGTGAGCCTTTTGAAGACCTATGATTTGGGTTTGAGAGTTGGTCACTGACCATCTAAAGCATGGATGATCTGTGTGAACACTGGGCAGCTATTGAAACAATGAGTGGACTGAGGAAATGCAGTCATTCAACAGTCGGTTTATTGCCACGGGAGCTTTCCCCTTTCCCTGGGTGTGCTGAAGAAGGAGCATTTGTGGGAGGTTCAGGTCCATGTCTTTCATCTACCTCATGTGAGGCTTTAATTTTTTCCTGCAGCCTTAATGAGTGTCCTGGATAGTCACGTTAAATATTTTTCCTCTGTCTCAATCAGTGTTTAACAGCTCCCATCCAGATGACCGAGGCAGGCTCACCTTGAAGAGTCATCGGTGTCTTGGGCTATTTCCAGCTTGTCTCTATAAAACTGGACCTGCCTCTTAAGGACTTGATTAAGTTCCCACAAAATTCAATAGCAAAACTGATATTGAAACCTAGTTTTGCAATGAAGCCCTGGAATGGTGGAATAAGAAAGAGATGAAAAAGAACAGTGAAAAAAATGCAGTTAATTCAGAGACAGAGATATTTATTTCAAGTAGATTATTCTTAGAAATACTTGTAGCATTATTTACAAGAATCTTTTAAAAATTGCAGTGCTACTAAACTGAGATTCATCACTGAGGTAAAACATTTCATTATTATTTCTCAAATCAATTCCCCCAGCAGAATATGAATTACAGGATTTCAGCCAGCCTTTTCAAGAAACCTCTTTTAAAAATTTACATAGCTTATAACAGATTGCCAGAAATATTGCAAGCAGCCATTAATTTACTCCTAACCAATTAAAGCCTATGCTAACACATGCACTGATATGCACGCACTTGTTCCTAATTTTTCTTCTGCAGTTAAGCATGAATAAAAAGGCATGCCTCAGAACTAAAAGGAATTTGAAGGCATTTTTATGCATTCTTTTTTCCAGACTCAAGGGCAAATATGCCTTTGATAAATATCACTCTGTTTTTTTCTTCCAAAGAAGAAACCTCTTTACAAATCACTACATTTTTTTCTGATGTTGATTGACAGGTAGATTTGCAAACAGCAGCATTCCATCAGGAACGATGTCTCCTTTAGCTTTTAAGTTTAAATTGTTAGGATTTTTAGTTTAATTAGTTCATTAAGGATAATAGGTTGAAGAAAGATATGGAACAATGGGATTTGGGTGTTTGCGTATTACTGATTTTACAAAATGATTTACAAAAATGGTGATGATCACTAATGTTCTCATGGGATCCCTGAGTGTGAAGCCCTTTATTTGCTCTTTCTGTTAGTGTGGATGGTGCTCTTAAATCAAACCCAAGTTTAGTGGAGTGGAGGTACAAGAGGGCTCCTAGCTGGACTCCTTCCAGCTTGCCTCTACAAATGAAAACGTGGTTTGTAGCCGTCGATTGCAAGACAGTTTGTGAAACAGCTGGAATTTCAGGGCTGAGTCAACCCAAATATGGCAGGTCCACCTGTAGCCAGCCTGCAGGAGACTTTTCTTACCCTGCAGTTTGTGCAAGGAGTATGTCTCTGAGTCGATGCGGCTAACACTAGAGCTGCAGGAGCGTGTGAGGGCTGGGGCTGCCATTGAGGCTTCATGCTTCATAATCATTCTCCTTGTCAAGTAAAAGGCAGTATGAAAATTGCTCTGCAAAGCTGTGGTCACCCTTGAGAGTTATCCATCTGAGCTGCTGGCTGTGTTCCACAGGGTAAGACCTGGAGCTAAGCATTTTCCAAATTATAATAAAAACCAAGTAAGACAGATGAGGTTTAAAATATTGTGATCCATGCTGTGAACTTTTCACTGTGTATCAGTTCAAGCTGTAATATTATGATCAGATAAAAAAAGTTTAAATACTGGATTTACAGTGAAAATAGTGCCTTGTGCACACTACTATACCTGGAGGCGTCTGTACACTCGTATACCTATAGCATTAAAAGGCATCACAAGCAGTTCTCTGGGAAGGCACCATGATTATTTTTCCTTCTGCTGTGGCAAGGCTTCCCACCTTTTGACATATATTAGTACTACAAATTTCAATAGAAAAAGAAAATCACTTCCACTTGAATATCATTTTTGATGGTTGCTCTAAGTCTTCTGATGGGCCCAAACAAAAGACTCCAGTTTAATGTGTGTGTATTTTGAGCTGTGCCCCTTGCTGACCCTCCAGTTTAATTTCCGTCCTTCAGATGAGATGAATGGAGCGTGAAGCGGGTCATATCTCAAAACACTGACACATGGGTTACAGACAGAACTCACGGGCAGGAGAGGCAGCCAGTTTGTAGATTAAATCAAAGCAGTTCTGAATAGATGGGAGGTCAGCAAGGGCCAGCTTTGACATTTGATAGCACCTTGTGATCAATCAACTCTTTCTTGGGTCTTCCAGGATTCTTGATGACAATGCTTCTTAAAATAAATAAATAAACCCAGATGGGATATGTCAAAAATTGCCAAAGCAGCTCTGGATTGGGTAAAACAATAGGGATTAATTATTCTCAAAGATGATAATAGCAGGAGCTGTTTAAAGCAGCCAGCATGGAAGTTAGTGCTCTTTAATTGCAAGCATTTTATCTGCATGCAGTGGTAATATTTTTTTTGCATGGTGTGTATTATATCATTACACTTTTGGTAATAATCCAAAAGCATCATAGCAAATCCTGGTTGTTTACGGCACTCAGGAGTAATCAGAAGAAGTCCCTGATTAAAAGCCTACTGTTATATTGAGAGGAAGGCTGAGGTGATATTCTGGCCTCTGATGAAATTTGCCCCTGCTAAGTCATCCCTGCCAGCATGATTTATCTGGAGGGAGTGCAGGAACATCCCTGAGAAGCAAATGTTTGGCTTTGAGCATGGAATAGATCTCAAGAAATGAAGCAATTTTGCCCAAAATTCTCCATGGGAGGAAGCCCCCCACAGTCGGTGTGGTCTTTGCCACGTGAAAAGCCTCCAGCAGAAAAAGCTTGTTAGGGGGGAGTATTTGCAGCATCACTCCATACCAGATCTGATTTTACCCCTCTGATGTACACAAGAATTTTCCCACAGATAGACTCCATTGGAAAATCTTTCAGTTCAGTGTGTTTGTTTTCAGAGACAGTATTAAGATTTCTGGAGAGAGTATGCAGCCTGGGAGGGTTTGTCATGACCAATTGGAGCTGTGCGCTTGCAAGGTTACAAGCAGATTGTTTTGATTGTACTTTTCCATCCTTAGGAAAATAAATTATATGGTTTCCTCCTCCTTTGCCTTATGCAAGAATTGGAAGTACGGCATATATTTGCCGGGGTTGGCTGTGGAATCTCATTAGAGATCATTGCAAAAATATTGCTTTTCAGGCAAATACCAAATTTAAGAAAAAATGTCAGAAGACGCTTTTTACAGCATGAAAGGAAAATAAATGCAAAACCTTCATTTGATGGCAAGGGACAGGCTGTAATGAAATGAAGAAGAGCAGATGAGGAAAACCAGATTTGGAAGTTGGTTTAGAGAACAGTGAATTTCCCCAATGAGCCACAAACTTTCCTGTGTGGCCTTAGCCTCTAGCTCATGGTTCATAGGCTAGGGTTAACATTTCCTTACCTTTGGGAATAAGCTCCTTTCATCTACAACAATATAAAGACAGTAGGCACTGTGGTGACGGAGAACCATATAAGTAACTTGACAGGCAGAGTAATGGACTTGTGTTTCAATGCTCTGCTAAATAGGACCCCCTGGACATCCTTGGACACATGCTTTCAGGAGGAATGAAAATGTCAGAACGTCTCATTGCTGCTGCAGGAATTCAGCCTAGCTGTGATGTCAGAGACGCTGCCTGAGTGGTCAGTGCCATGCGAGGGCAAGATTGAGCACAGACCCTGAATCAGGTAGTGGCCATCAAAAGATATTAACTTTCACAAAATCCCATTGATAATGAGGAGGTAGGAGAGGAGAATTTGCTAATGATAGCTGAAGAGATGGAACTAGAGACTCCTGATTTTTTCTCTCAACTGCCATTCAGTCTCTATTTGACTTGGGCTGCGGTCTCTGGGCGGCTCTAGTTCTCCGTACTTTTGCAACTCAGGTTAGGAGCCTCTTGGAGATAAGGTCCACCTGCATGACGGCCAATGTGCCCATTCTGTGCCAGTCAACACGCGCTCACCTTGAGAAGTGACTAGAATGTTGCATATAGGGTGATAAATTATTAGGGTTATGTGAAACCACTGCCTGTAATTGATTAAGAATTAGTTAAAAAGATGCTGTAAAATAATAACTGACAGATATTTCAGTCCTCTATTCTTTATGCCTTTTTTTTTGAATAGGAGTCCCACAACGTATCTCACTCCCCACGTGCTGTCACAGTCTTCTCCAGTGCTTACCCATCTTCTTCTCTTTATAGCCCATCTTGTTCCCATTTTCATCAGTTGTTTCAGCATAAAGATTTGTACATAGCCTTTTTTCTCATCAGGACACCCCAAATCAACACTAGGTGTGTGCTTGGGAGGAAGATAGCAAGGTTGTTGAAGACAACCAAACGCCAAACATCTATTTCCTGTGAAGAATATAGATCTGGTTTTTAAAAGAATGCAAAGCAAATGCTGTCCATTCAAACAAGAGAGGAAATACTTTGTGTGATCAGTGATTCGGAGATTTGTAAGAATCTAAAAAACATTGTGAGCAGCAAGAGGCTGCTATCTTAAGCTAGAAGGACTGTCCTGGGGGAAGCACACAGCAGCACCCTTGGCTGGGAAGAAGAGCCCCAGAGCAGCCAGCCCCAGGCTGAAGCTCAGCTACCACTTCAGCTGAGGCTCTGAATGATCTCAGAAAGGGTCTGGTTAAACATAATGCATAACTGCATTTCATGATTTCATTTCACTTTATGAGAACTCTGCTCTCAATCTTACAACTGAGAACTTAACCCTTTGCTCCACTGAAATAAGGGAATATCTTCCTTTCCATGCTGGAGGTCATGAGCACAGCATTAAAGCTGATATCTCAAATGGCTTTACTCCCCAGAGGGTATGCAAGAAAAGCTATGAGCAACACTGTAGGCAGATCCTCAGGGAGCCTCTGTTCAAGGGAAGATCTGGGGGAAATGCAGGGAGCTGGAGGTATTTCTCCGGCAAAAGTAAAAGAATTACCTTTGGGCTGGCAGAGGTCAAGTGCCTGGAGGACAGCTTTTGCTAGGAGGTAGTGTTACAGTCTCCTTGGAGAAATTGGGTACGTGCAAAGATGTGCCCCAGCAATGAGTATCCCCCTGTGTCACTGACAGCATGTTTCTGGACAGCCTGCAGAAACACTTTGATTTTTTGTGGGTCTTGGTCTTTATACTTGAAAGCCTGCGGTGTTTAACATGTTACCTACCAACAACTTCTTTTACTATCCTCAGGCTTCTGGAGGTGAACTCCAGCATCAAAAGCAAGCAATGTGAGCAGTCCACAGGCTCCTCAAACACCGTCTTCTTCCATAAAATCCCAAGTCCATTTCATCTGGAGAGACTACTGCTGAAACTGTTTCCATTTATAGGGATCTGTGAAAAACAAGGTTTTTTCTGAAATCATTATGTATTTTGTTCCTATTCCAAGTGCTGGCTTTGATAGCAAAAGGGCAGCAACAAGAAAATGGTTTGAATTCCTTCCAGTGGAGAGAGGAGCAGGTGCAGACCTGATGTAACGAAATACTACTTGTGATGCATGCATATGCCTGCATCGAGCGCTAGCGATGAGGAAGAAGTCTCTCCGAGACGTTTTCCCACACCCCTCCTCAGTCCCCAGTAAGTCTGTGCCTGGTGCAAGATCCATTGCTTGCCTGCCTCACGGAGGCTGCCTTACAGAGCTGTAAAAATACTCAGCCCACTCTGTAGAGAGAGTCTGATGTTGACAGCTGCAGAAAGACACGAGAGAGGAGAAAAAGAAACTGTTTGGTGGAGTTGATCTTTATTGCTATGATTTAGCAAAATATGTCTGAGGCAAGCAAAATGGCCCTTTTGAATCATTTCTTGCATTTATTATACAGCCTGTGGGAGAGAGGAATGCTTAAGGCAAGCTTGCTGCACAATTTCTTGTAACACTGCCTGTTCCGTCTGTGTGTGCTGAAGAGCTCGCTCATGTAGGAGAGTCCAATGTGATTAAAGCCATTTCTTTACTCCCTGAGATTTGTCCTTCTGACAGCGTCTTTTGACTTGAGCACCTGGTCTGAGATAAACCAATTTGTCACCGGTATGTTTGATCATCCACTGTAAGGAAGGACACTTTCAGCACAAGGTGCTTATTCAGATAGCAGAATCGGTATTATGAATTTAATTTAACCCTTGAGGTACTGAATTTTGGTTTTCCTTTGCTCTAAACAAACACTTAAAATACCTATAAAATGGAGCCATGGATTTCTCACCATGTGATAGAACCTAATTTCTTGTTAACTGCACAATCATGAAAATTAAAAGACTTCAGGAGGAATGAAAAAACAAGATCAATACATTATTAGTCACACCGTAATTTATTTGGGAAGTCTTTACCCTATTTTTTTTTTTATTTTAAATAATTTTGCTCTCTGCTAATTCAAATACTTCCCAGGCTCCAAAGAACACTATTTCCCTACTTTTATTCACAGTTTGAAAAGCAAATACCATTGCAAGCTGCCATGTTTTTCACGCTTCATTATTGTACATTTTCTAGTATGTAATGAACTCTCCCCATGAAAATTTGCTGTGAATTGTCTTGTAATTGCCTAGATATGAAGGAAAATGTGGTTAGAGTAAAATAATATTAACATTAAAAATGGGAAAATTGCAGTTAATCCATGTGAAGAGAAATACTCCATCTTATCACAGAAAGAAGTGAGGGTGCTGGAAGAGAGCTGGTGGAAACAAGGAGCTCAAAGTACCTTTAGGATCTGGCCCTGATGGAGGAAGGACACAGCAAAGGCATTATCATAGGGGCAGGTCTCCTGCCTCAGTGGCCAGAGGGAACCTGCAAGAGATGCCACCTTGAGCCTTCTGACTTCTGGAAAAGAAAGATATTAATTAGTTGAAGAGAAAGTCTGAGAAGTTCACAGTCATATGGGGAGCTGGATGGGTTAACTTGTGGAAAATTGTACAACAGGGAAAAGAAAAAGTGTGGGGGAGGAGTTAATAAGAGGGAATCCTAGAATTGTAGCTAGAAGAAACAGGGCTGATTTTAAGACAGATGCAGAAATTACAAATGTGAAGAAAGATGTGCAATCCACAGGGAGGTGATCCTTACGCTGTAGGATTTTGTGAACTGGGCTGGAGAAAACTCCAGAGGCTGTCACTAAGGAGCAAATCATTTGCCTAACAGTGAGCAGGACCATGTGATCCAATAAAGCTTTTCTGTTCCTCATGTCTGGGACTGGGAAATTAATGCTGGATGTGGTGCCAAACTATGTATGTTAAATGCGTCTCTGTCAGCATTGGGTAGAAGTTAATTTTATATGTTGATGATAGCATAATCCGTACCACACTGTTCCAAATGAAAGGCAGGCAGTTAACCTGGGAGCAGGGAATGTTTATTTCATGCTTGCCTTGGGGTAAGAACTAATGGCAAATGTTGTAGAAACAGCATGCTAGATACCATCTTGTCTTTTATTTAAGTGTACTGATTTATCTCCTACGGGGAGGTGGTGGAGTCCCTATCAGCTCTCGAGTCATTTAAAACTCGACTGAACAAAGCACTCATGAATAGACTCTTGGGAGCAATCATGAACTGCTTGGGGATGGACAAGATTAAATATGAGGTTTTTATCCAACTATCGTTCTGTGGATATTAGAGTATTAATCACTCAAGTGAGAGCAGGGCACTGAAGTGAGGAGATGCTAGTGTCCCCTAGCTAGGATCTCGCCTGATCTCTGTGTGGGTGCATGAGCACAGCAGCAAGGAAAGTACCACCATTTGTCCCCATTACAGAGCATTGAAAATCAAAACCTTAAAAAATATTCTTGAGGTATGTAAAGTAACCACGCTCAGCATGCTCAGGCCATGGAGCTATATGCTCACTTGTTGTGACCTGATGGCTACATTCTTGGGTGCTTCTTCCACACTTGCTCGGGCAAAGCACAAAACAGCAAGTGGAGAAGAGCTGCAGAGAAAGCGCAAGCTTGTTACTTGTCTCCAGAGTATGATGCTTTCCAGCCATCAATACATGTGGCTATCAGTGTGATAATATAATTATTTCATTGGTGGTTATTCAACAAAAATATGGGCCAAACCTTCCTTGTTCTACTCATCACAGAAGCTTCATTGAATTTAAAATCACCATTCTTTCAAGTGAAACAGATATGGCCCTAAACTATAGTTCAGCGACTTTTGGCACCTTGCAATTTAAATCTTTATTACAACAAGGAAATAAATCTCCTTAAAAAAAGTATATTAAAATCAGTATTGATTATTCCAAGCAAGAACACAACATTCAGAGCTGTAAATCTTATTTTTTTCAGATTCCAAGATAAAATACTGCTGTGAAACTACTGTATGTACTACTATGGCTTAATAGTGTACTAAATTACTAGGATTTTTTAATGTGGAATTTATAGGGTACCATTTCTTTTAGATTGAGAGGGAACATTCCTGATTTAGCTCCGATTACTCATCTACAGGTGGGGTTAATGTCATGTGTCTCTTTGGGTATGTATTTTCCAAAGTAACGATGTCCTTACTATGTGCTCTAAGAATCCATTGTCAAGATGCCTCTAAATGTATCCTTGATGGCACATGGAGGTACCAGAAAATTGTGTTGAATTAACAGGTAATTCAATCCTTCTTGGTGTTAATCTTATTGCAAAATAACAAGCTACAGAAAAGCCATTTAAGCGCAATTTTTCTTTTTTTAAAAAAACCACTCTAGGACACATAATCTCTTTAATCAGAAACAGATTTTGTTCAATTACCCTTAGTTTCATCTGTAAAAAAAAATATGAGTCTAGATCTGCTCTATCTTCCAGGAGTCGATGCGACAGCACTGTGTGGCTGGGTGCAGGGGTTGGACCGGGCAAACTTGTTGTGCTCCATCACCATGGGAGAGGGAGATGGGTTTGGGAGAGCAGCTAGTTCTCTGCTCCTTTGCTCACCTCTCTCGCATGTGACATCCCTGGGCCAATGCCCTGTTCAGGGCTGATACAACCCACACCCTGCTCCTGATTCTTCATCTTTCCTTTGGCTTTATTGACTGACCTGGGGGAGATGTAGGGTGATAGGTGTGAAAAAGCTCCTTGGCACTTAAGATGAGGAAGGCTTGCTCTGGGTGGAGTGGAGATAAGCAGCATAGACTCCTCAGGTGGTACCTTTCTCACTGGGCTGTTTCGTTATGGGAGTGAAGATACCAATAAGCTTCAGTGTTTTCAGTCCCTGGAGCATCTCAGGCTTTGCTGGAGGGCCAGGTCTCATGCGGCTTCCCTGCTGCTTCTCGGGCCTCTGCTGTCAGAGGGGTCAAAGCAATTCGCTTTGCAAGAGCCTGCACCAGTGCTGAGCAAATGATAACACACAGAAACAAGTCTCTCTGTACTTCTGCCTTTGTAATTTTCAGACTCATTAGCTATGCAAAACTATTTGGTCTTCCACTACCAAATGTCTTTTCATTGTATGAATAATTGCTTGATTTGCCCAGAAGTCTGCACTGTTTTGGTTAATTTTCAGGCTGCCTAGTTTGTTTCTGCTAAGGCTGTTGCCAGCAAAAGGTTTTTCAGCTTCTGCTGGTATCCTGTGCTGCTGCCATATATCTCTAATCTTAGCAAAAGAATTATAGATTTCAGATCTTCGAGTCAAATGCAGAATTCAAAAGCCTGTTTTTTACCCCCATGGGTTAAGAGCTTCCTGTTTGTGAGTGTACACTGTGGGGGCCTCATGGCAGGTTAATTTCAATGGTCAAAAATTCATTCCTAGAAGAAAAGCTGTATTCTTGGAAATGCTCTGTGCTGTGTACTCCTCCCTTGGAACAACTTTCAGACCATTCTGTCACAAACAGCCAGCAGATGGGAAATTCAGAGCCCATCAGGTCCTTTCATTCATTCTGCTACTTTCTTATATGTAATCAGTGTTAATCCTCTAGGTTTTTTAAGAAATATGTGGAATCTGTGCCTGTGGACCGTACATGCAAAAGTATCTGGATCTGAAAGCAAGGGTCTTGATCTACTAAATATGCATCTGTGGTCAAATCTTGTTGCAGTCAATTTGTTCAGAAGGAGAATTAATGATGACTGGCATCCTTTGCCCTAGAAATGTGTTTCACTGGGGAAGATGGACAACCATGTTAGCTTACACCCAGGTATGGATATCCAAGTGAGTCCATCACACTCTGTGGGACATTAAGTAACAAATATGTGATTAATATGAGTATGAACGCACAAGGAAAGGGTTTCCTGAGCAGTCAGGACTGCAGAAGCCCTCCAAGAACTAGTCTGTGTTCAAATCACGTTTCTTTTCATATCAGCAGTTCACCTTAGAGGCAGATATGTAAAACAAGACACTGAAGGACAAACTGAAGCAGAGAAGCATCACTAGTCCCTAAATCTGTTCTTCCTGACCACTGTGCTGCAATGAGGTAAAACCCGCTTTTGTGTCCCACTTGATGCTGTATTCCCTAAGGTACGTGGCATAGAAATTGCAGCCAAGGAAGAAAAAAGAAAAAGTAACTTTATAAGTTTTTTCCTTCTAGATTCTGGCTCTTGGGAAGGCCAAAGTGACACATGATGCGTGTTAGTGCAGCCTTTGCAACTGCTCTAACTCACAGGAGCCTTCCAGGGCTGCCGTTACGTTGCACAGCCCTGCATTCAGAGGGTTTATAGCTTCCTCCTGTCCTTGCGCCACCCTGCAGCCCAGAGCTAAGCACGATAGGCGGGGACCACCAGCGCTGGCTCTGCTGCCCCACTGCAGGGATCTTGCCACTGTGTCCATCAGGTGTCCTGCAGAGCCCACCTATGCCACCAGAGCAGCCAGGCAGAACACAAGTAGGGCAAGAATGAGCTTTACTGTCTCTCTGCAGAAGAAAATCTTTATTGTGAATAGAACTCTGCACAATAGATAAGGCTTCTCAGATGAAAAACTGCTTCCCCTTCCCAGCAGAGTCTAAAATTTCTTCTGATTGTGATGATGCATTGAACAATGACAACCTTCATTCATCTCTTCTGGGCAGGAGAGAGCTGAGAGTTCACATTTTAAACTCTTTCACCACACTGAAGGCACATAAAAGCCTCTCATCACTGTTCACATGCAGCCCTTCATTAGGAGTTATTTAAGCAGGAACTGCTTTCCCTGCTCCAAACCTCTTTGTACGAAATTCTTCCAGCACCACGTGTGGCATCGACTAGCAGATGATCTGGCATGTACTGTGCCGGACATACCAATAATGGATAGTTAATTAACCTGATCCATCAGTCGGTCCCTTTCCAGGACAGTATTGATGATTTTAAAGCTTAAACGTCATGTCTTTCTGCTTTTGTGTCATTGTCATATGTTAGAAAAATAAATAAATGAGACTAGAGGGCACTTTTGATTACCACAATTTTTCTTCACATGCTTCATTTGCTGGGCCGTTGGTATCAGCCAAGTTGTCTTTATTTGCCAAACTCTGTCAGGACTCAGGGTTTGCTCTTCAGGCAAAATGTGGTTTGATAGCATTTTTGTTTTTCAGCTTTTGCCTCAATATCCTTGTTGCTTTCCCAAAATGCTAAAATAAAACCAAAGAACAACCAAAATATGGTTGATATATTTTTAGGTGCTAACAGAGCCTTTTTTCTTCTTAAAAATTCCTTTGGTCATCACCTTTTTCTGCAAAGAACGTATTTCTTTTCTACTGTAGCTAACACAAAATGAAGAATAGACTTGCAGCTAAGGTGATTTTGAACAAAGTTTAATCCATGCCTGGCTTGCCCCAGATTTCTCACATAACCTTGGATGTACACCCCAGCTCCTGATGATTCTCCTCTCCGGTAATAAGGCTCTGCAAAGGTATTGGCAGATTGAAGGTCAGGCTTTCAAAAGCAATGAGTGGTTTTGTTTCTCTGACTTAATCTGCAGATGCTGGATACTCCAGCACCTCTGAAAATGAAGCCCTGTTACAGAAATTTGACATGAAGGGAAGCATCCAGAATTGCAGACATCTAGAATCAACAGTTGCTTTCAAAAAATCTTGGCCTACACCCATGAATGCTTGTAAAGTACTTTAGCATCCAAATGTTGGAGAAGAGAGAATTATTTAAATGTTTTGAAGTTATTCCCAGGACTAGAAGATGGCAGGATTGTGTCACAATAAGAAAAAAATATATGACAGATGTAATGAGGAAATTCTCACAAGTTCAGGGAGAAAAAGATATTTTCCCAAAATGCTGCTGATTGGCTTTTGTTTGGTCTGGTCTTCTTTCAAGGCTGACATAAATCTTCTGAGCAAAGGAGCTTTCCTGGGATCCAAGCAGATGTCTGCTGTATCCCTGAATTTAACTCTTTCCTGGCAGCCTGCAAGGCAGCACACATCCATGACCTTGCAGGGTACAAGTCTGGGGACGCTGTGCTGATCTGCACCCCATATATCTGGCCTCTAATATGTCCATCTACTTGCCTGCCTCCTTGTTGTCTCTTTTGCAGGGTCTGGGCTCTGCAGTGGGGATGGACCCCTCCCAGTGTGTCTTCCTGGAGGTGCCTCCACCCACACTTGGGGCAGAAGGTCTCTCCTCCACCCACCGCTGTGCACAGCTCCATGAGGGTGGCTGCCTCCCTGTAGGTGAGCAGTGGCCGCGGGTCAGAGCTGTGGGGAAAAGTACTCAGAAGAGAGCCTCAGCCTTGACCGAGAATAACCTCACTGTTTAGGGGCTGTGTGAGACGTGGGATCCCTTCTGAGGAATTTCATGCTTGGAAGGTGAGACAAGTCACCTGAAAAGGTTATTATCTCGAGCAGACAAATGCTTCAGCAGGTTGGGCTTTTTTTTTGTATACCTCAAACAAAGAGCCAGCACAATCAAAGAGCTGTAAGATCTTTTTTTCCCTTTTTTTTTTTGCTGCCTCTGTGCCGTTCCCTTTCATTTCTGCTGCCCACAGAAGCTACTGTGCCTCCCTATCTTCTGCTGAATATACATCAAATAGGAGGTGAAGCACTGGCACTCTTCACAGGAGAAGCCAGGTGGTGAGGGGGAGGGAGTCTTGCATGCTGCTCTGTTTCATTAATTTATTTTTCCTCCTCTTCACGGAAAAAGTAAATGTGGGTGACCCAGAGCAGACCGAAAAATGTGTGTATGTTGCAGGCTGGGATGGAGCCTGAGAAGCATTTCATGTGTGTTGGTCTGCTGCTTCTGCCACTGGGCTAAAGGGGTGCAAGTCTGCAGTGGAGCTGGTGCTGAACAGTCCCGGGGGGGTCCTGGGACACTCCAAAGCCAGGAAGAGCTGTTGCAGGCTGGTTTGCTCTCCTGGGTACCACAGGAATGCTGCCTCTGAACACAGCTGGCAAGGTCTATGTCATCCCCTTTAGGAGAAAGGCTTTTCCTGAGCATCCCTAAAAACAGATCTGGCATGGCCTCAGGATCACTTCAGGTTAATGTTTTTCCACTTCTCCAAATACCTCTCTCTTTTCCTTTAATCTCACCTATAAAGTGTAATTTACCTCTTCAAACCAACACCACTGCATGTTCCCTTCTGTTTCCAGATATGACAATGGCAATAAGCATTACCTTGGCCTGGAGAAAAGCATTGCTATCAACCTGGTTTAGTGTGCAATTTATTCAGCATGAATTGATCTTGGAAATATTATCACAGAGGCCACTGTCATTTTTGTGGTGCGCACTTGCTTTATGAAGCCTTTGCTTGATGGGCTATTTCTAACATTTGACTCATTTTCTTCAAGGGGTTGTGTTGTTAATTATCTTGCTTGCAAATATGAATCACTGACTATCTAGCAGTAGCTACCATACTTAAGAAGAATCGGCTGCAAAGATAGGTAGAATAGCTGTCAGATACAATAAGACTGAGTTGTACTTGTTTTGTTCATGGGTAAGACAAGAAAATTGCTGGCTATGAAATGCCTGGGATTGCCACAGCAAGACCCCTGGGGCTTGGGGAAAGCCAATGCCACACGTGCCTTTGTGCCCCGGCTTGTTGTACTGGGAAAGAGACTTGAAAGTCCACATTTCTGAACCCAAAATTTATACATGTGGATATTGTCCAAGCTCTGTATCTTACATTGGAAGGTGAACTGAGAGCTTGGTTTGGCTTAGGTGCTGTAATGTGCTTTTATTGCTGTGCTTTGAAATACATCTTTTCATTTCTCGCTGGAGCACTCGACCTTTCTGGCAGCTTGAGGTCTGTCTCCCATAGTGTTTGGGCCATGAAAATATTTTGGGATTTTCTGTTTTTTTCATTGCTTTGCTGAAAGCCTTTGAGGACCACCCCGTCTGGGATCTCGGTAGCAATGCTCACACAAGTGGTTTCGGGCTGGGTTCTCAGTTCACCCTAGTCCTGACCTCCTTGCTTGATGCTGCTGATGACTGGCAAAAGAAGAATAGGTGCATTTCCCCTGCTCAGCACCTGGCAGGGGGAAATTCACTTTTTCTTTGGCTCACATTTCTATAAAGCATAACCTAATGAAGCTGATCCTGCTTGCTCTTACCCGATGAAGAGCTGATAGACGTGTGTGGGTGAGAGCACACTGTCCCGTATGGCAGCGCTGCGTCACAAAGAACTGACAAATCCATTATCCCCCGTAGCACTGACTATGACAGGAACATGCTACTGTGGCTTCAGGCTGGTGCGTGACGGCTCGAGGTTGTGGCAGCAGAACCCATCTGCAGAATTTTGTTTTTCCAGTAACACACAGATCGTAAAGCGAGTGGCTTTATTCTAAGCTCTGCTACTATAGAGGTAGCCAGATGGCTTGTGGCATGATAGCGAGTGACCAAAATGTCTCTAGAAATGCTTATGTGTCATGTTTGTGTGAGACAGATCATCTGCAAAGATGCAGATGTGATTCTCCATTTAAAATTTACAGCAGCAGCCTGATTTATATGGAACACGCAGCAAAGATTGCAGTATGTGAAGAAGTAGATCTCCTTTTATTGTGCAGATAGCCTCGATTTCACGGAAAATAACCCATTAAAATCAGACAGCAGAGGTGTATGGTTCTCACATTGTTACACAACAGGTATTTATTCCCCTTCACACTGTGAGGTATCCTATGTGGAGCAGTAGGTAGCACTGGAAGGCTGTTCATCTTTCCCGGTCACTGTCAGGTTTGTTTTTATTTAGATCCAGCATATTTTTAAATGCAGCTTGGACATATCACTGCATTGAGACTGTTGTTTCGCTAACATACATCTTCCTGAAGCTGCATCCAGCTGCATGCCCTTCCCAGGGGAGGATGAGATGCCCTGTACTGCACCACCCCTCTCTGGCTGCCCTCCCAGGGTCTGGGCATTGGGAACTATGCTGCTGCTGCTGAGCTTGATGCTGTGCCCCTCATCTAAGAATAGTCTCACTGTCTTGAACGCTTGCCAGTTTTTGATAGCTCAGCAAGCACAGGGAAGAAACACAGCCATTATGTAATGGCTTCTCCTGGCCAAGAAAAAAATCCCATTTATTGATCTCCTGTCTGAAAACCTCCGTAACTCCATGTAATGGATGACCAGCTGTTAAGAAAAGCTGTTTGGAGGAAGAACATTTATAATTAAAGAACAGACACTTCAAATTCAACTCTCCTTCCATTTTCTCATTGCGTTTCTCTGTGCTTTCTCAGGGTACAGCCATCCTGCCTGCCTTTAAGCGTCTCATTCCAAACCAATATATGCCTTTCCCAGAGAGCAATGTTGCATTCTCCAATTTCACTCCCTGTGCTATGGAGAGGAACTATTCATGGAGCTGTGTGAGAGAAGAGATTAAGGAAATATCAAGACTAACAGATGGAAAGCAGGCAATGGATGACGTGTAGGCAAGGCTGATGTTACAACAAGTCTTCTCTCGTTAGCAGTAAACAGTGTTCTGGGAGAGAGGTTGAGAGGTTGGTTTTGAGCATGGAACAGGAGAAGTCCTTTCTGTCTGATAAGGGGCTTGCCTGTGTCTAAAAATGTTGTATTATTAAACCCCCCAGCACCCCTGAATATTTAGATATCGGCATCCTTTTTCCAGATCTGCCCATCTTCTCTGGGCTTTGGAGGTGAAAATGTTTCTGGGTTTCTCTGCTGAAAGTGTAACTGTCCTCTTTTCTTTGAGGGAAATCCAAAATATAGGTCGTTCAGCATGACCATGCAGCATAGCTCTCTCAGACCAGTGTATATCCACAAGCTAAGCTCTAAGCCTCCCTCTCCTTCCCCATCACAGACACTGAGTAAGGACTACACTGGAAATAGATCATTTAGCACGAGAATTATATTATGCATTTAAATGTAAATTGCAGTGGAATTGACAATTGCTTTGTTTGAATTGTAATGATTGAAGTAGGCATGATTTTTTCCTTAGAATGCATTTTAACTGGCATTTATGTCGTTTTACATTCATCTCAAACACCAAAGTGCATGTGTCCTTAAGCCTTCAGCTGTAAAGCCTTGAACTGTCACATTCCCGTTAGGAATTCCATTTCTTCGACCTCTCCAGTAATTGTAGACTGGCACATTCTCCCCTTCCCTATATTTGTTGTTTGAAAAATCTCTTTCTTTGGTTCAAGGAGATTAAAATCTCGAGCCCGAACTGAAAACACAGCTTTGGTCCTCCTCTGCTCCCTGAGCACCAGTGGCAGCGGTTCTGCTCCCTGCCTCTGCCCCCCACAGCCTGCAAAGCAGATCCCCACCTCAGCAGCCTGAGAGAGCTTTTGTGGGGGCTGTGAGCTCAGAGGTTTGTTACCAGCCCCGCCAGCATGAACAGCATCACTTGGAGCTGAGCACATGGGAAATTAACTCTGTGCTTTTCAGCAGCAGCCAAGCACAGCTGAGGCTGCCAAGCCCATCTTCAAGACTTGGTAGCCCCTCCATCCTGGTGGTGACCATCAGTTCAGGATTCAGGTGCTGGGGCTGAGCAGCTCACATGCATGTGGTCTGATCGTATTGCTTGTGCAGGGCTCCTGGAAATGAGACTAAGCAGATTGTATCTTTTTTCTGTGGTAGGGAGGGAGAGAAAGAATAAACAGATGTACACAGATCTGTTCACAGCAAAGACCTGGTTTCATGTATGGATGCTTCTATCCTGTTACTGTGGTACCGGTTGCAAGCCCTCAGCATGAATGAAGGAGAGCAAACAGTGGCTGGTCACTGAAGTCCATTCTCAGGTTTGGCCCAGAAGAGGAATTTTTTTTACCATCTAAAGAGGTAGTAAAGTTGGGGGAAGCCAGGGGTTAATCACCTTTACTTTCTCCATCAAGTTTAACAGCCATCGGTGGGTAAAGCTTGTGTTTTGGCTCTGTTTGTAAGGCAGAGAGCAGTAAATACCATCGTTCGCAGAGTCTTTCTGAGGTGCAGCCAACTTTCAGGAATGCTGTATCTCGGTCCAAATGAAAACCTGCATGTTTCTAATTGGCCTGACCTTGTTTCTGGAGACTATTTCACTGACTGATACAGGAGATAAACAAAAATTGAAATAACACTCACATCAGAGCGAGAATATTGCAAAATCAGCAGCTCAGAGGGTTCAAATGCAGCCATCCAGTCCAGTCCCTGACGCCAAGCTGTTAAGAAAACAAATAAATAAACAAACAGAAATAAAACCAGCTGCGATAAGCCCCTGACCTTAATTGTGTGGATATATGTCTGCAAAAGCCAGAGTCAAGCTTCTCCCTCCCAGCCCCCAAGCTAACTCCTTCAGGATCTGTGGCATAATATGCTCAGGAGCCCCATGTGGTCCCCCCATCTCCTGCCTACCCACATCAGCAGCCAGGAGGTCAAATCTGTCAGTGTTCCTCTGCAGGGGAGACACAGAGGGACAACCCCCCAGTCCTGGGCTTTTCTCCCAGTTCTTACCTAACTTCCAGAGCAGATGTTTGAGCAGCAGTCGCTCACCTCCTGACCTGGATAGAGCAGTTGGTGGTGATTGCATATGCTGATGATGAGTTTTCCCTTGCTAGCACACAGAACTCTCATCAATGGGGGATGGCTGTTGGGTAGTTAGAGAGGCTGGACGTAGCTTGCTGAGCCATAAAAGTGTAATGGTTTTCATTCAGCTGCTTTGTAATTTATCACAGTCAATACATTGCCCCTAGTAATGCTTAACATTTATGTTTGGCTTCATGTTGTTAGATTAAAAGGCATCTGTTCAACCAAGGTAAAATAGAGGAGGGATACCTGGTGGGTGTATCCCCTGGCTGCATCCCTGGTGTTTTCCTGGATGCAACTCCCCAGTGTACCCCCAGTGACCCTCCAGGTCCATTCCTGAGTGCACAACTGCGTTCATCTGCACAACGATGGCTGGGTCCAAGAGCACAGGGTGCTGCATCTCAACAATTCTGAAACTTCCCAAGACCTTGAATGCTGGGAGCATTTCCCAGGAAGATGCAGAAACAAGTGCTGGTGGAGCCTCTGAGATGTGCTCCATGAGGAAGAGGGGACAGGGTCAGGCCCGTGCACTGTTTCTCCGCGGCACGTTGAAACTCACCCTTGGTCCCTCACTCGTGGACCTGGCAGTGCGTTTTCCATCTCCCAAGTGGCAGCTCCTGCTGCGGCCAGGTAGGAATTCTCCCTAGGGTGTATTGTTACTCACTTTAAATATCTCAGATCTTCAAGTTCTCTTTTTTGAGCCTCAGTCGAAAACATGACAGCTATCCCACAAATCAGCCATCTAAAGGGGAAAAAAAAAAAAGAAAAGTCACATTTAATTACTCGTGGAGGGGAACTTATAAATGAGGAAGACTTATTAGTGCAATATATTTTTTTTCTGTAGCTTTGAACTGATCTCTAATAGCACCAGCAAAGTCCCAGCATAACCTTGGACTGTGTTTCATTATCATTCAGATGGAAACTGCTGCCTTACAACTGCAATTTTAAAATACAGTACGGTTTTATAATTTCTAAGTAGGCAATCAAGTGGACATAACACACAAAATTATATCCACTCCAGGCACCAAACCCTAGTGGATTTTTGGTGGATTTTAAGGCTTGGGTAAAACTGAGGGCTGGATTTCAACCTCAGGGTGATTCTGCAGTCTTTTCCTCTCTTTTGACGACAGCAACACAAACATACAGACATTTATGAATTCAGTAATTTCAATTTTAAAGTCTCTCAAGCAATAGGACAGTCTCTTTTCCTTCCTTCCGTTTCTTGGCCCAAAGGCAGCAGGTCACAGGGAGCAACTGGCTGCCACTGGAGAAAACGTGACCCGGGAGCTGGCCCTGACTACGGCTGGGTTGCGGGGAACTTCAAATGCAGCCATGTGTTGTCAGCACTGACCTGAGGGTACAAACGTCTTCAGCTGCTTTCTTACCCTTAGGCGGATCTACAAGTCTGAAAACCCATTGCCTTAGCTAATTAACAGATGGCAAAGGCAAAGCTAATCAATCATTTCCTGGTGGAAGAAATCATTTACCATCGGTTGGGCACGGCACGTTTCTCCCTGAGCAGCAGGGCTCTGCCCTACCTTTCCCAGGAAGACACCTGAGCATTATGCTTTGTCTCAGGCGTCATTTTAGACTCAGGACACAGGAGGATGAGCGTTTAGCGTGGAAACCACACAGTCTGTAGGAAGTCCAATGTTTTCTTGCCTCAATTAAAAAGCTGTTCACAAATGTGGTATTTTCTAGAGAGAACAATGAAAGAGAATAGGAATATAAGGGTGACGTTGGAAGCCAACAAATGCTGGGGAGGACAGATGTCTCCTTTATGCTGATGAAAGAATTAATATATTTCTATTCCTAATTAATATATAGGCAGGGAAAATTAGAAAGGCTGGACAATTTGTCTTGGTCTACTGGCTACTCAGGAAATAAGTAATGCTCCAAAATACAGCATCTCAAATAGTTGTGCTGCTGTGTAGGCTTTGAATTAGATTTGTCACCAGGAACTGGAGGCACATAGACATCTCCAAGAGTCTCTCATGGCTCCCCAATGCCAAGAGTCAGCCTGGGTTTGTTTCCATTGGCAGCCAGATATGGTTATCCAGGAGCAGTTGGCATATGAGGTGCTCGAAGCACCCCATGCTGGTACGTGTGGGCAGCTCACCACCAGGTCCAAGTGCTGGGAACACTGTGGAGCTACGAGAACAAGCTGTAGCACCTGGGGGCATCATTGTCAACTCACTCCCAAGTCTGCTAAGAATCCCCAAATGTTGGACTCACCTGCTAAAACTGAAGAGCAGTCAGCAAAGAGATGCTGGCATTCCCTGCTATTGCAGAAACAAACGTGCTGATGATCTGCTGTCAGGCATTTGGATGCTGAGCCTCTGAGCATCTGCAAATACGCTGACTTTTGCTTTAAAGACTTTTTTCCTATCTGTAGGACATACCTGAAACCAATTACTGTGTTTCTTAGTATCTTGCAAAATTTTATATATTTATTCTTATAGAACATTTAGGAGATAAGACATTTAGACATGACCTGCAGAGGGAACTGAGTCACAGGGAGACAGCATCAGTTTTTTTAGGTAGGTTGTAGGGAGAAGATGTAATTTCTTATACACCAGGTGTTGGCACTCTCAAAAAAGGGCCCATAAGGCTCCTAAACATCCTGCATGACCATCTCATGAGGTGCATCTGCATTGGCAGGCCCTTGTGCCTCTATTGAAAAGAGTCTAAGTGGTGTGGAAACATGACTTGGGTGGGATACCTCCACTCAGCCATGTCCCTGGCTCTCTCCCCTGCCTCCCTTCCCTTCAACCTACCAAACATTTCCATGGACTGCCTTCAATGCTGCAAGTGGATTAGGTTACCCAGACTCAAAAGAAAGCTTCTTTGTGGCAGAAAAAAATGCCTCCATTTGTTAATTTAACCTCAAAAGTTTTCCCTGGCAGAGAATCAAATATATGCCGTGGGAGTGACAGTTTCATTGCTGTCTTCAGGGCCTCACAGGTTTTCCAGGTGTCTAAGCCCAGCCTTGTTGCTTCTCTCAGATTTCTCTCTGAATTTCCCAACATCTCTGCCTGCTGTTTGGAGGCCACTATCTTCTGAAAGCTGTATCCTGGACAGGCAGTCCAGCAAGCGCTGCCCCAGGTGCACGAGCTGAGCAAGATGCCCAAAGCTGTGAGCAGTGACCAGCCTGGCCCTCCTGGGGCACACATAAGAGTAAAAGAGAATAAAAGTCAGGTGTCTTTACCTGGATTGACCTCCTTTTTGCGGGGCTGTTCTTTGTATGGTAATTTTGTGTCTAGCTTTCTCCTACCTTCCTTGCAGCATTGCTGTCAGCGCGGCCAAAAGCCTCTGGGGACAGTGGGCACTGCCATGTGCCGAAGATGGCCAAAGCAAACAGGGCAGCAGATGGTCTGAGAATCTCTCCTTCACTAACAAAAGGGGAATTTAGTGAAGCTCAAGAGTATCTGCCAAAGCCAAATTTAGTACAGGGAGATGATTGCAACACTCCCATTGCTCAGTGCAGGTTTATAAATAAAACCATCACAGGCTCAGTGTCTCCTGATACCAAATGAAGGGATATAAGGAGAAGCCGTAATATACTGTCCCACTAAATTGTTCAAAGCTTGCAACTCCAACAGTCCTTCCTTAGCATACAGCTGACAGTATCCAGCATACAACAGTGGGTGGGTATAGCTCCAAGAGGGAGCTTCAATATGTCCTTTCCTTAGTGAACAGGCAAGAGTGATCTCCTTTGCCTTCTCTGACTGCCCAGAGGAGGATTTCCTTGCTTGTCTTCTGCCACTGCTTGACCACACTGAAATTAAACCTGGGTGCTTGCCTCTGCAGTGCTGGAGACATGACTGAGATTTACTGTCCCACAACATATCTGTGTCTGACCACAGGCATGCGACTGGGGACGGAAACCTTTGGATGTCCTAGTACGTACCGCAGAAAACAACGCTCAGAAGCTGCTTCCTTAAATACTGACTGAGCAGAAAATAATACTAATCAAGGGAAGCTCTTTCCCCTTCGTAATGAGCTGATACCATGACACTGAAGTGGCTGGTGCAGCAGTGATCATGTAGCTGTGAAGGTTGGGATCCTGCGGAGATACTGCTGGTTTACCCTGTGCCAAGCAGAAGCAGGGACTGTGCTCTTAAAAACATGCAGATATTTTTCCCTCTGCAAAAGTCGTGATTTGTCAGCAGCTGCTCACAGGCTTACCTCTGGAGTGTCACAAAGTTTGGGCTTTTTCTGCTTAAATTTAAAGGTGATTCTGGGTTCTGAGTTTTATTGATTGCAGCCACCAGTTCCTGGTGAAGCTGCAGCTATAGCTGCAGTAAATTGAAGCCATTTGAAAGCAGGGTTTCTTTCTTAGCTATCTTTTACAGATGTCCCCAGAGTAGTTGATGGAGCCCAAGGGGTCACAGCCTGTGAGCTGCTCTGGGTGAGAGTAGTACACGGTCACTGCTGGGGACACATCCTTCCCATCTGCCATGACCACAGACACTCCTGGTACATTGTCCATTCCAAAGAGTCTGAAACATTGTGGGATAAATGAGAATATTTTTGGGAAAAGGAGAGGAAATATTATGCAACCAAGAAAACTTCTTGCTTAAATATTCATACATCTTCTTGATATGTAATAGAGAAATACACCTAATGGTTTCCAGAGCTCAGTAGCTGCATAAAAACAGAGTTCCTGGTGGTGAAGTGACAATATCTGTTAATGAAAAAACAGGATATACAGCTTGGGCTGCTGGGCACTTGGCCCAGAGCTTGGTCAGAGCAAATCAGATGAGCTGTGCTGGAATCGGCACCAGCGATATTCAATTCTCTTCCTTGTCAAATGTCGTAAATGAAAAACAGAATAAAAAGCTTTTAAGGGATGTGCTCACTGACAGTTTAATATAAGTGACTGCGGGATCATTTTCTACAGATAGGTTTACATCCGGAAAGAAATTACAACTTGCTCCTTAGCAGGTATTTTACTGTTATTGCAGTTTCCAGGTGTGTTTGTTCATAAGGAGTGACTTTTCTAACAAGCACGTGGAAGTCAATGGGACAGCAGGTGACTGTGGGCACCCAGCTGTGTGCTGTGTCCCAGCCCCTGCACCCATGCCAGGCTAAGACGGGGCGAATGCAGCTGAAGAGCTGCCAAGGCTTCTCATAGCTCCAGTGATTAAACCAGCCTCTCTGCTCAAAGACGAAGCTCAGAGAGTTAGGTCACATCCCCAACCCTTAGGCATGCCTTCGTCTGCATCCTTTGTGCCTCCTGTTCTTCTGCGCTGATGTGGAGGCATAGCACTGCCCTCGTTCAGATACGCTGTTGTGCATAAATCCACTGCCCATCTGACATTTGGATGAAAAGAAGAAAGTCCCTAGAAAATGCAATTTAAATCAACAGAATCTATGGATGAAATTTAGCTGCTAAAGTTTAAATTATTAATTTTGGCATTCAGACATGGAAATCATGCTCTTTTTTCTGTATTTTAAATTAGTTGGTTTAAAATTTTCCATTTTTAGTTCCTTCAAAAGGTTAATCTGCAGTTGGGATGAAACACATTAATCAACAGAATATTAGGTTTTAGAATTTGGGGGATTTTTTTTTTTTTAAAGGAAACAACTTCATGACAACTCAAAATATTTTTTTCTTCAATATTTCAATTTTAACATTTTGCAAAAATATCATGGGTCAAATTTCTGAATAATAATATTACATCTTCTTGGCTGTTGATACTCAAGTCATCAGCACAAACCACTTATGATCTGTGAGGCCATGATGAAGTAATTTGTGGCTGCTCTGTGGAACCTATTCTTTTCATTGCACTTCCATTCAATATCTGGGTAATAGACTTTCAGCTTTTTTCCCCACTTTCTTCCTGTTTTTTTTCTTATGTATTTATTTTCATGGCTAACTATGGAAAGCCTTCTGGGTGAAAGTTTCAGAAATATTAAGGTAATGCCAAATTTAATACTGATGTCCCTGGATTTTTAACAAAGGTACCACCCCTAATGTTGATTATTCTTATTATATCTAAGAAGTTTCATTAGTAATGTGGATTTGGCTCACTGCTGATAAATGCCACTGGAAACCGTTCCACTGAGTACAGCAGGCTTTGTATCAAATCATATTTGCATCTGAAGATGTACATCAGCCAAATGCAATCTAGGACAGAAAAAGGTTAGCTTCTTTGGAAGGGAAAGGTTAGGAGACTACATCCTTGTTTTTATGCTTTTCTATGCATAATTTTTTAAAAGCCTGTCATTAGTAATCTTGTTTACTGAAGTTTTGACCATTTCTTTTCTGCCTGGAAAACATAAAAATAAAATAGCATTTGGAAAGAATATTCAGGGATATTTGTTTCAAGTGAGATACCAGGAATAAAAAGAGTTTAGGCCTGTTAATACTCTGGGTTATCTTCCAGTATGTAAGAACTGTAAATGCATAGTCAAAAAGATTTCAAATAAATGCACCAGAGGAAACTCCCTTTGTGAGGAAGAGGTGAACCAACCACCTTGCTCAGCATCTCCAATAACTACCTGTGTTACTGAAATTTCTACTGAGTGGCCTTCTTGTTCAGCAATGCTTTGACTACCTTTGCATTTGTAATGCTGTGACTTTCTTCTTTTTGAGAAGTGCTTGTCCTTGTGATACCTTTTTTGATAAGAAATTGTTCTTATTGGTTTGTTGACAGCATTGTAAATTGTGAAGCCTCCTTATACACCTACTGCAACCTGGAATTTATTTCTATTATTTAATTATTTCTATTTCTATTATTTCTGTTATTTAATGGAAATAGTAGTGCAAGTATGGAGTTACAAGTAGATGAGTAAGGAAAAAGCTGAGCAAGTGTAGCTGCTGCCAGGGACGCTATTGTATTCCAACTGAGTGCTGGCGACATTTGTGTTGCTGCTGTGGTAGTTGTTGTGTTGTTAGAGAATTTATTCCTCATGCCTGACTTGTATCAGATACGTATATTCCTTGCTGCAAGTTAACTCCATGTCTTTGTGTCCTGCAGTTTTGGTTACATTATCCGGTCCCTAAGTTTTTCTTTAGACTAAGCCCATTTATGCTATTTTTCACTGTTCTTCCCTTAGAAGACTTCTCTCGCCCATTGTTTACATGCAGGCTTACGTGCACACTCACCAAGGATGCTAACTGCTGATGCAATTATTATTACTTTTGCATTCACCAGCACCTTAGCTCTTCTGAATGGATTAATCAATATTCGCTGCTCGTCTGGGAATAGCAATGGCGGACTGTGCCGCTTTGTAACGTCAGATGAATAGTTAAACATCAGTGTGTTTTCATCTGGTGCAGTCCAAGACTCCCAGCTGCCAGCAGCTCCCAGCTCCTTGCTCACATATAAGTAAATTCTTCACAATCCTGTGTCATACAATGACCATTCAAGGCAGAGATCTCTTTGTTTCTTCTGTGTATCCTTAGACTAATGCTATCTGTATTTCCTATGTATTAATAATTTTTATAGTCATCTCTGTGTGGTTCCTTCTATAAATAACAGTCTCAAATCTCTCTCCTGTCTTGTTTACCATGGCTAATTCTTTAAGCTGGGTATCTCCGCCAGAGCTGTAGCCTAAATGAACATAGACAAAAATCATAACATAGGCTCAGTTGTAGTAAGCCAAGATGTGCTTGGTTCCGCTACAGCCTTCCAAATAATGTTTTTATCCAGTCTCTATGATTACTGTACAGTGGTGACAAAAGACAGGTGCTGGTTTCAGACTTAGAGCTGTTGTGTTAGTGGCCAGCATTAGATATAGAATTCCTGTGGTATCTGCATTGTCTATAAATGACAGTCTCCTGAAGGAGAAGTCTCCAGGGAGGGTAAAGAGCTGAAAACCAGTGACTGCAGGGTGTACCTTGGAGATGCAAAGTTAGGAGGAGAAGCTGAAAACGTGATATGTCTTTTTCCGTTTGACCTCAGCCTCTAATAGTATTTGGCAAGTCAGTCTTGTAGATAAATTGGTTCATATTAGAAAATGGGGTTGATTTATTATGAAATTGATTGCAGCTCTGTCCTGCGCTGAAGGCATTAGCGATAACAGCATCGGGTGCCTCAGCTCCTAACTAATGGGCTTCCCCTAGGCTCTCCACTGCTGCCAGGCTTTTACTGAGAGCCAACAGCATCCAAACCCCACACCTCTGCTGGTCCTTCCCCAAGGAGACAAAATCCTTCCCAGGCAGAAGTGTGTCACAGGACACAGGCTGGGTTTTCTGGACAGGCTGGGATCTTGGGAGCCTGCAACCATCTTCCTGCTCCATCACCTTCAAGCAGGGCAGGCTGAGATGCCCTGGAGGCAGCTGGCATTTCCCAGGACGCATAGACCTGCAGGAGCAGGGCTGCTACAACCTTTGAAATATCAAAGCATTACATGTGTCTTTCTTACAACTATTTTCTGAAAATGGAAAGGGTAACTGAAAATATGGAAAAGTATCCACCAAAAATCTTCCTTTTCTTTGGTGATATTGAGAAGTCTTTTAATCGCAAAGAAAAGACATCATCAAATATAACAAGGGAGTTTCAGTACTTTTTGCAAACAAAGTCGTATTCACCCACAGTGGCCACAGTCTGCAGTGCAGTTGCCCGGAATCCCTTGACACAGCGGGAACAGCCTTTCCATCTGGGGCTGATTGAAACGCAAATGAACAAACCAAACAGTGGCCCTGTAAACTATTTGAGGTCTTTCTAATTTGGGAAACTCTAATCTACTATTCATAGTATGGATACAGATGTAATAAATACAGAAAAAGAATATAGCTGGGGTCAAAATTCAGTCTCGTATATTTGTGCCTTTCTCTTTGGACACTTACCGTGGGTACTACCCTAAAGAACAACGTATTTCCAGGTTGACTCACTGTAGTGGTATTTAAGACTCTTTCTACATTTGTGCTTAGGAATAGCAGTCACTGAAACATTAAGTGGCTGCTTTAAGCAATATTTTTCCATATTTTTGAAGGAAAAGGGTTTTCAGTGATTGAAATGCGCCTTTAGACATTTCCCAAATTAAAAATTTCAATATGAAAGACGCGTGTGGCTTGAAAGGAAAGCTCATTGCAAAAGAGTCTGCAATTGGACAAAAATGAAAATAAACTTATCAAAATAACTGAAAACAAATTGATTTGGGGGAAGAAAGAAGGTTAAATATTTATAAATGTTTCCCAACAACTGCCTGTCAATCACATATTGGCTCTCTTTTTGCATAAATTACTTTTCAGGTAGTGATGACACTTGCTACACCACCCCCACGATGGCCCATTCTCCTGACTGATACCAGATTGTCTGGCTATGCTTTCGCCATCAACTTCAGTAGCATTTTGAAGTTTGAAAAGCAACACAGTATAACTGTCCTGCAGCAAAGGAACAACTGCATAACGCATATTTTTGCAGAGAACGGTTGTGTCTAGGGAAAGCACCCAGCATCTCTTCAGACCACTTTGAAGATGATGTCTTTCTCCTTCCTGTCCTAGCAAAAGTTATGTCACATCTGGCAACAACCGCCAAGAAACCAAGAGACAGCAATGTATGTCTCACTGAAGCTAAATGTCCACATGGCCAAGAGCCACGGTCATCTAGTACACTATCCCAAATCCTCTCAGGCCCGTACCATACCTGTCCTCCTAATCTCTGTGTCTAGGGCTCACAAAGGCTGCTGAGCCCTGGGTGTGTTCACCAAGACCTGTTCTTCTCCAGGATGGATGTGCTTGAGCTGAGGACTCTATAGCCCCTGCTTATTTAAAAAGCTGGCCTGGGAAGCATCCTCCACAGATGGACAAAGTGCAGCTTTCCCATCACACCACCTCCAGTGGCACCAGACGGATAACAGATACGAGCGAGACAGCTTGGAGCCCCATATATTTTCCAGATTAATTTTTATAGGGCAGCACATTGGCCTGAGAAACAGTTCTGAATATTGTGAATAATTGTCTAATGTCCCCTTTTCAGGCTTGTGCTTTTATCATTAACACCTCCGATTAGCACAAACTCAGAGCCTGAGATGTTCCTTTGATTTAAAAGGTTATAAATTTTGGATGCAACGTCAGAGCATGAATTTTACAATGCAGCTGAACTGTGGACTAATTAAAAAACTACCCTAGCACTCTTCTCACCCAATACATCTCAGATTTGTGACAGCCTTCAAGAAAAGACATGAATTATGCCACGTGCACCAAGTGCATTCTTTTGATGTCTGTGTGTGTGTGTGTGAGTGCTACAGACCATGTTCACGATGGCTTCTTCACAACTACATGCACACATGAAAGTTTCCCACACTAGAGAATTTATAGCAGTGCAATTAATGATTGCAGTCATCTTGATTCCTTTCCTTTGCAGGGTTACTACTGTTGTTTGACTCCAGATGTCCTAGAAGTCAGAAGTCAGAGACAGACATTACGCTTCAGAGGAAGAGGGTTTACCTAATTGCATTGCTCCACTGCACAGAGGTGAGATTTATCTATCACTGAGCTGCTGCTTAGGTACTAATCAAAGTACCCTGACCCATTCCTTCTTGATTCTGTATAATTTAAAGTGAAAATCATAAAAATGCCCATGTTTCACTTGAGACTTTACATTGAGTGATCCCATGTCCTTTTGGCTTGGGAGTCAATGTTTTGTGGTCAGAGATACTGTCCTCCTTGGTGCTCCAGATGACACAGGAAATCAGGATGTTTCTAAGTTGACTTGTGCTTCCCAAGGCAGTACGAAATGGCTTTCTGCTTGCCAGTATTTCTTCCTAAGGTGATGTCTGCAAAGGACAAACTTCTCTCAATCACTAGCAAAGCTAATATGTACAGAGCAAAAGGGCAACATAAGGCTGAGAAATAGGATCTGGGGTGTCTAGGAGGAAGTGGGAAATTATATCAATCAGCTTTAGCTAGTGAAACCCAGAGGTAAAATATCTGAAGTTTAATGGGCCAGTCTTTCACTTTTCTCAATCACTCTCATTCTGTCTGTTGACATCAGTGGATTTGGCAGTAGATCAAAAGGGAAACAGAGGTACAGTTTCCCCCTTACACATTCAGAATTACAGATTCATATTAAGATAGATGAGCTAGATTTAGATAAGAGGGAATTTCTCCTTGAAAGTGTTTGTGTAAAAAGTATTATACAGTATTAGGCTTGTGTGAGCTCCCAGTGTAATAAAGCAGAACTGTATAAGCCTTGGCAGGAACATATCACCAGGGCTTTGTTTTGATGAAAAAAGCTGGAAACATACACTTAGCTTTCCTACTAGTTGTAATTATCTGGCTTTATTGATTGTGGTGTTAAGGTTATCTGATGGGTAGGGTGCAAGCAAGGATCAGGTTCAGACCGTGAATTAAAGCTGCTGAGTGTCAGCTCTAATTTACATACGTACAGTTTGAAAATTGTCCTCCTGCAACTGCAGAGCTCCCTGGGATTGACACAGATAGGCAGCATATGGAGCCTGTGCAGCAGGAAGGGAGGCACCTGGCACTTGGCATTGCTGCTCTGTATTGTGCAAATATCTGGGTTATAAAAGGTGGAAACAAGGGCAGAATAAATTGAGGAGTCTGGTATCTTCTGCAAGTAAATGTAAAATCTTTGGTGGTATTAATGAAATTCACAGACGTGTGAAAAGGAGGACAGGCTCCTCAGCTCAGCTTTTAGTTCTACAAGCATGCAATACTTTGAAGGCAAGAGATGGTGATTACTTCAGTTTGAAGGTAAGGCTTTGCACAGCAGTGGCATCTGTGCAGCCTTCACAGTAAAATATGCTGTTCCATGCTCTCCAATACCACAACCAGAGCCAAGTACAAGAACCAGCAGTTTCAGCTAACAGGGCTCTAATTAACATAACATTATTCTCTCTGGAGGCAAGCCTGTCCCTTCTGCTGCTAAGCTTTTAAATAGGAAGGAGGCAGGAGGTGGAAGAGGATACCCCTCATGGTTATGTTGTGCATCCCGTACTGCGCTGCTGTACTTACAAGGACAAAATACAGGGAGGACCCAACCCATCCCCTTCAGGAAGCTCACTCCTCACACACAGGCACTTGCTGGTGGAGCTGGGCTGCCACTCAGCTGAAGGCTTTTCTGTAGGGTTTCCAGTGAGGGGCTGGTGATGTGATGTTTCTGGGAAGCACCAGCCTGGAGCAAGCAGGGTTGCTGCAGCTTGATCCTCACCAGCCACACTGCTTGTTCTCTCTCAGTCTTGGGAACACTGACCTCCAGCTGCTTGCTACCCTCCTCTTCCTCCCTCTGACTGGCTGAAAAAGCAGGCGAGGAGGAAGGGGAAGGGTATCTGAGGTACAAAATATCTTCCTAAGACTGTTACCTGTTTACTATCTGCTATATCATCCCATCCAGGAGGTGGCTGTATATCAATAGAGAAAAATGTTTCAGCACAGTATATGTTTCATACCTAACCTGCTCTGTAGGGAAGTTGTGGAAGTCTATTAGCTGTGACCTGCTGAAGGGTCCTCAGAAAAGGTCTTCATTTCTCTAGGAGCAGCGACAGAACAGACCTGAAATCCCACCTCACTCCATTGCTGTTTGACTTGCACCATGACAGCTGTGCAGTCGTATGTCCATACACAAGTGTTTGTTGTGGCCTTATTTGGGTGTATCTTGGCATTTGAGAGGTGTCAATGTGCTACAACTTAAGTGGCAAGTGGCAATAGCTAATCACAGTTTTATTCTCTGCAGAACATAACATGAATGCTTATGGCTCAATAGCACAACATAATTTCTCTGGGATAACAGCATAGTCAATACTGGAAAAAAACCCAAACCAAACAAAAAAATGAGCAGAGGACACAGTGTCTGGTCCTGCTGTAAGATCCAGGAATCCTATACTCAGTGATGCACCAAATGAAGAAACATTCCCCCACCCTTGCATCATTATTCACTCTAAACCATGGCAACACCAGATTTTCTTCTCACCTGAGATATCTTCAGGAAATACTGCTTTCAGAAGTGAATTATTTTGCTGGGTCCTTGAAATTCAGTGTCACTCAGTTTGGATTTGAAATCTCTCTGTAAAGGTTTAGAGATAAAAACTTCGGTCCCTAGACGCTAGAGGAGTGTAGAGTGGACATTATATTGTGTTCATTCAGAAAGCAGCCAAAACCACCTGTCCATCAAAATCAGAAGACTCAGTTGTCTTGTGTGTATATTCAGTACTTTAAGCAAGAATTGTAAGCAGTATTTGCAATACTTCCAACATCCTTCTACAGTGAATTCTTTATGGCACAACTTTTCTATCATAATTTATATTTCATACCTGTTTTCCCAAATCTTCAAAGTCAGAAAACCAAATCCTTCCTTTAGCAATACTACTATGAAAGCTACTGACTCATAGGACTAACCAGAGTGTAGGATTTGGCTTAACTTCTTGGCTTGATGCTGAAATAACATTTCATAGATCTTTTTTAGGTGTTTCCTATTGTCATGGCAACTCTGATCACGAACCTTTCCATGATTAGCCATGTCGATTGCAATACAAGCTCCTGTCTGACTGCGGTTTGCAGTTCTGCTCCAGTGTGATTTTACAAACTCCTCTTGCTTGACCTTTCATCTCCTATCTTTCCCCAGATTCCTTATTGCTTAAGCTAGAAATATATCTTTTGTTTTGCAAGAAAGCTTTAGAAATCTTTATAAGCGATAGCTAACAGCCAGATCTTGCAGCTGACTTCAAAGAGAGAGATGCCTTAGGAGAGAATTCATGCTATAATAAGCAGCTCTCTTGCGTAACAGAACGTGGACCATCATAAATCCCTATGGGCATTCGCTGTAGTAGGGCCTTGATCTCTGCACCTCCCTAAAACTGCCCTGTAATGCAGAGGAATAAGCCAACAACAACAAATCCCACGACCAAATTCTGCTGCATTGCCATGGCAGCTGAAGAGAGACATCAGACGTGTCACCGAAGCCTAATACCACCTTACTCTCGGGCAGCAGGGTGGAGAATCCATATTGGTCCATGCTGGTCCATGTCCTTTCTGTATCTGGTTTTTTTTTTTTCTGAGATGTTTTAACAGACATATGGGAAATTGCAGCATTATGGAAATCCACAAGATTTTTGCCCTTGGTCTTCTACAGGGCCAGAATTTCACCACCTGTCTCTAAGGCATCATGCTTACCAGGAGCTGAAATAGCTTAGTAGAAGTAATATAATTTTGCATATACATCTCATCTGATGTTGGTGTCTTTAACTCAGAAAGGGAAAATATGGCAACGAGAGGTGAATTCTCATGCTCTTTGGTCAGTCCATCACTAATGCCGGGAACAGAGGAGAGGTCCCACGTGGGAGCCACTGCTACCATTCATTATTTTAAGCACTTGCAAAAAAAAAAAAAAAGAAGTAGGTAGGAAGGAAGGAGGAATAGAAATTACAGGGATAAAAATCCTTTATATATACATATATATTATATATATGCTATATATATAAATATAGTTTTGTCTTGTCTTGTATCTTCAACACTGCTTTAAATAAAAACTCACAGACTTGTCGGTTTCCATCAAGCAAAATTATTATTCAGCTTTACAAAGACTATCTTGCCAAGTGTTGCAGTTCAAAAATAAGGAAAACAGCTCTGCCAAAATGCAGCAAATGTGATTACACAAAGCCAAGAAGACCATAATTAGATCATTACCATGGAAACAACCTAATTACATGTGTAATGCAGCATGGTCTGAGCTGCGTATCCGAATGTGTTTTGCTATTGTCTAGCAGGGCCATAGCACTGCTGTTTGCCTTGTGTTATTAAGCCACCTTGATCATTTTGGATCGGGTTTTCTTGGAATAAGTCCCCCTCCCCATTATGGAAAGAATTAAACTGCGCATGAAATGACTTGAGCAAGACTGTGTGAGTCTCAACACTGTGTGCAGGCAAACAGGATCCTGCCTGCATGGCCAATGGGGCTGGGCAGCCACGACCTGCTAGAAGCTCTCCTGCACCAATATCTGGAGCTCCCCAGGTAACAGCGTGCAGCCGCTTAGCCATGTCCAGAAGTTGGCATTTGATCATAAATGCAATCCTGGAAAAGAAACCTGAGCTTGCCAGAGACCTGCTAAAGGCCACCGCCTTCCTCCGCCCGGTATTAATTTCTCCATAGCTGTAGTAATTCACCAACAGGACGGTGCTCAATGGAGATGGCACGTAACGGCTAGGCAAAGGTGCCAGGGGGTCCCTGTATACTGAACCACATGGTGCTTTCTTGTATAGATGGACTTTATAGTAGAAATGAGGGATAAGCAAAGCTGAGTTATGATATTATCTCACTGCTGGAAACCAAAGCACTCATGAAGGACGGTGTCGTGGTTCTTTTCAGGCAGAGAAAATAAAGCGAGGTGAAAAGACATGTTTGTCAGCTTGGAGGACCTAGGCACAATTGTGAATAAATGACATATAATCCAAAATAAATTCAGGAAGCTAGAATCATATATACATGGTTGCATACCTTGCAGCATAAAATTAGATGCACAGGGAGAGACATGGGAGTCATTGATGAACCTCTGCTATTGTCTCCATAGGCCTGCAGCCCACTGCTGTTGTATCATGTGGTTATAGTATGACCCACAGTTTATAGACACGAAATGATGGTTAGCTCTGTCACCCCCTGTGATGCACACTGGATTTCTGTGCCCTTTCTGCGGTCAGACCAGATATACTTCACTCAGCAGGAAAGAAAGAGGATGGCTCATTAGCTCAGGGGTACAGTAGTAAGGCAAAACCCAACAGAACTGTCTGGCAAACCCACCGCTTCTGCTAATTAATGAGGAGAGATTGTTGCTGGGCCAGTTGCAGACGTTGCTGCAAATTATGCCATTGCTATCCTTGCCAGTGAGCTCTCGCTGCAGCTAGCACATCTCCTGATGTTCTTACCACAACGGTAGTCCCTGCTGTTCATTTTGTCTCCTTCCAGAGAAAATAAAATCCTTCCTTTTGGTGGATAAAAACTGAAGAGGTTTTCAAGCCTAGACTCCACTCCTTTCATTTCTTCTCCTCTTGTTGTATTGGTCCCATACTCTTTTTCTGATTTGGCCTCAAATTCTCTTCATTTTCCATTCAAATTGTTTTCCAAACCACAGAACAAGGCTAGAGAGCGCCTCAGGTAATGCTGATTTCCCTGCTCAGTTTCCCAGCCATGAACCCTAAGAGGATATCTCGAGGGTGGTGCCAAATCCTCTTCCCATCCCAGCTCTCTGCCTCTCCCCCGGTGTGGCCATTGGTCCTGCCAACAGTGTCAGCGATGCAGACCTGCCCGGCGATGCAGACCCGGCCAGCGCAGAACTGCTTGCTCCTCTCTGGCTCTGAACAGGCTGTTTTCCTCTCTCACATCTATTGTGCAAACTCATGTAAGTTCACTGAGTAAAACCTAATTTTCAACTTTTTGTGCAAAGTCAGGAGAATCAAAGAAAAAGAAGAAAAACCCCAACCCCACTCCCTCCCCCCCATTCTCCTGTTTTGCTCTGTACGCAAAACCTGTCTGCATGGTTCTGCTGAGTGCCGATGCCCTACTTGTATCCCTCACATAGCTCAACTAAAAATATATGGAGTTTTCAGGCAAGGTCCCTGCTGTGAACTGTCTGAGCAAGCAAGCGTTGCTGCAGCCACAGCCCCAGCACGGTGCAGCCTGGCCATGCCTGTGCTGTGCTGTGCTCCTGGCACAATTTATACCAGCCCTTGGCATAAAATTCGATGAGAAAAAGCCAACAGTCTTAAGAAAATCAAAATCCCTTCTTCCTATCAGCTCAGATAAAATGTCCTGACATCGTGTTGCAAGAACAAAATTAAAGAAAGATATAAAATAACTTAAGGACTCCTCACTATTATTACTATTAGTATTTATAACACGGTAGTACTGAAGAAGCCCTGTTGGTACAGAGCGTGGCTTTAGGCAGTAACTCTGAAACAGTTATGTAAATAAAACCATGGCTGAAAGTTTTAATGCTAGACTTTATACATACTTGCTTTACATGCTTAAATAGAAAACAGAATGCCATGGTATTTTTTTTCTAATTTGTGTGGTCCTGAGAAAGCATGATAAATAAATATTAGTGGAACCTGATTTTAAAGGCAGGGGAAGCTAACAGAGATTATTCATGCTGAAGACAGGGTCTGTAAATTATTATGCCCTGGAAAAAGTGATTGAATTTTACCAGCTGGCTTCTCAAGTTACCCTAAATGATGATTTTCCACAACAGCATGTTTTTTAGAGGGCTTCATCTTGAAGTTCACTTTAGCCGTCTTCTGCTTAATTTACCATTGCATAAAAGGAAACTGGAAATTATTTGATGAGATCTCTGGATTATTTACAAATAAGGGTGTACACATGCGGGTCTAATTTATATGAGAAAAGGCCATTACTGCTAACACAAGTCATCTATTTCACGTGCCGGGCATTAATCTCACAGGTTCTTTGCACTGGGCCATTTGCTGGTCAGGACCTTCATGTACCATATTTGGGAGGTGACCTCAAAGGTTCCAGCTATGGAAATCTCAACCTGATAATCCTATGGAATGAATAAATTTGTCACTTTGCTCCCATCACAGGAGAAAAATCTCGTTGTATGTGTGCTGCTGGCCTCCAGCACAGACTGCATCTCACATAGAGCCTCCACCCATGGCAAGATGAGGGCCAGAATACCTCGTGCTATTTCTCCTCCATCCTCTCATCCTTCCTCCAGTCTTTTTTTTCAAGGGAAAGACAGGCAGTTTTCCCAAAGTCTTTCAGCAGTTCCTTGTTTAAGAAGGGGAACGGGAATCTAAGGAAAAAACCCAAGCCTGATGGATGGTGCCCTTCCTAGGGCACACCTCTATTGCAGAACACACCAGTGATGCAATTCCCTGGCAGACTAAATTATGAGTAAAAACACTTGCAAAAGCCATAAAGGTATAAGGATTTAATTAAGACTTCGGGATGCTATTGCATTTTTTCCTATTAAATATTGTTCCCTTTAATGGAGTACTTTTGAGCTGTTTTGAGAACACATCTGGTACTCTAATGCCATCTAATTAATTAAAAATTTCATTCACATATGTATTAACAGTCTGCTATTATTGCTGAGGATTTTTCACCAGTATTTAAATATATTGAACCAAACATGATTTGCATTTAAACGGCAATGATCCGCACAGCTTCCTGGAATAGCATGTCTGGTAGATGAAGTCTGACTTTGCTTTCCTGACCTCTATGTCCCAACTGTATGCTGAGGCAGCTCAGACAGGATTTCACTCCATAAACTGAGAAATGGCAAGGAAACAGCAGAGTTTATCCTGAAACACAGTACAGACAGGTTACTTTGTGAGTCCCCCAGTGACAAATTCCATCCTATCACTTGCTGGCATCCTCATTGACAATGTCACATCTCTTTTCTGCTGAGCTGTCCTTTCTCACCTGTGGTGTTGATTCATTTGACCTATTTTTTTATTGGAGATAGTAACGGGACCCCTGTAATATCCAGAGTCGCAGATGCAGAGGCAGAGCTAGTGGGAGGTGAAGACAAGAGCTACTGCTTTGTCCCCTGATTCCCACGCCCAGCTGGCTGAGGTGCGTACCCCGGGAGGGCTCTGGTGTGTACTCGTCTTATGGCCACAAGGATGTGTTAGACAGCTGGGGAGAAAAAGAGTGCAGAGAGGAGAAGGTGAGATGTGGGGTTTTAACCACAAGAGCTGCATCAGCAGGATGTATTTCAGATACACCTTTAAGAATTACCTCAGTTGTTTCCATTCCCAGGATGACTTCCCAGCACTTAGGTACTTCTCTTCTACTTGTCTAATACGGTTCACATTGATTTTTCCCCTTACTCTCTGCTGACTGTACAGTCTGGAACACTAGAGTCAAGGTCAAGTTTTATTCCCTAAGTAAACAACCTGGGGAGAAGGGAAGACAGGGAGCAAGTACTTATACCAAAAGATATACTCAGAAAGCTATGAAACGAATATATTCCTTCTAAAAAACTCTCCAAGGAAGAAGGCATGCAAAAGATTAATCCTTTCAGCCTGCAAAGGCTACATTAAATAAAACCCTTACTCCTGAGGAATAAATGTTAAGAAAAGGCCACTGTGCATGTGACCAAAACAAAGCCATTCTGTAATGTTTTAAGTAAAACATGAAATAAAACACTGTGCAGTCATGGTACAAGGAAGCATTAAAAATTATTTTCATGTTGCTAGCCAAGCAGCTTACATTTTGCCCATACACTGAGTACTTTTATTTTATTGATCCCATTGCACTGAATTCCCAGTGTTATTTTTGACCAATTAATGACTCCAAATATTATGTTTGCCCATTAGTAATTAGAAGCAAAGTTACGCAGCAAATGGATGGCTGCTTATCTGTGATTCATGGGCTCTCTTGAGCCTGCAAATTTGGCTGGAAACTTGGTAAGAAATTATTTTGGCCAAACAATTTAGATGCCTCGTGCTCGTGTTGAGCTGAAATAAGAGTTCAAATGTTTTGGGGCTTCTGCTTCGGATTTCTTCCAGACAGAGAAATGAGTCAGTATGAAAATAATTATACAGTAAGGTGGAGATACAGAAGCCGCCACGCCGGATCGGACCTGAGACCCATCCAGACCCACTGCCAGCACCAACATCAGTCACTTTGCACCCCTCAAGCCAGGGCAGCCCCTGCACAAGTGCATGTAGACACAATCCTTGTGAGCCTCAGATCTCTCTCTCAGAGACAAAAATTGTTTCAAAACCCAAAGTCTGATGTTCTGTGCTCTTTCTGGTAGAGTTAATCTATAACTGCAACCTCAAGCTCTAGGTCTTTTCAAGCAGTTTGGAAAGAGAAGGCCCCGGCTAGAGCTAGCAGCATGGTTTGGGGACAAAACAAATTACCTTATGCAATTCGGTTTACCTATTTTCAATGCAAGTATAATGAAATGAGACAAAGTCTACAGGGAGAGGTGATACTATTTATTGGAATGAACTGATCGTTTAGGAAAAAAAAAAACCAAAACTATGTTTTCAGGCACACAAACCCTTTTTCAGGTTTGTATGCCAAAAAACCTTGTCAGTGTGTCAGCTGGTCCAACAAATGATATTACTTCTCTTTATAAATATACTGCTTCAGTCATATCCTTAGATGATAACAGCTAAAATAACACTGCTAATATAATTAAAAGCAGTTGAGGATGACTGAATGCCCTTTCATAGCAGAGTTGGACATGGGGTTTCCCAAGAATAGCAGGGTGGAGCTGTGCCGCAGACACAACTATATTTATAATTTTCCTCTTATCTTTACTCTGTAACTCTGATTTTACTTTTACCGGTCTAAATGGAAGTCACAGAGTTGATATTGGTACAACCTCCTTTGGATTTTACAAATATTATCAAAACAGTCCTACGACCTTGTAAAATGTATCTCTAATGCAGAGGATAAAAGTAGGTCATCCATTTTCTCCAGCATCCTGCTATCTCAGTATCATTAACTGAAAGGAACAGCATGTGCACATTTTATCCAGCATCACCGTCACTGTATTCCATCAAATTATGACCTTTTAGTCCCACCATTGGAGTGATTCCCAGAAAAAGACAATAATGTAAATGATGTACAGATAAGAAAGAAAAAAAAAAGAAAAAACCTCCTAAGGTGGAAAATGTATTGACAATAAGCCAGCTTGCCTTTCCCTGATATTGTTTATTTTCATATTATGTTTTTAAAGCAAATTTTCCCAAGACACACTTCACAACTGACTTCATGTGCAGATACAAATAGAAACAATTTGTATGTTGCAGTAAATCTTAGAAGCAGCAAATCAGGGCTTTTAAGAAGGAAGTCAAGACAGGCAAGATAAGAAGTAGAGAATGATTAAACAAAATAATTCTGGAAATTTAGATATTAGAATTTGTTCTCTGGGTGAGAGCAAAACATAGCATCAAAGCACAAGAAGATTAAGGAGTTTTTACGCACAGTATTAGGCGAAGTGTGGGAAAAAATATCTTCCAGCGAGGGAAGTAAGAGACAATAAGATGTGTGAGGAAGGAGCTGGAGATTTGGGAAAGCTGGGGAAATAAACTGGGAAAGACCTGAGGGTACGTGTATACCAGTGCTTGCCTGCTGGCTGAGATTCGGGAGATGCCACAACCAGCGCCGGTAAGGGCTGGCACTGGGTCACAGGGCACTTGTGCTCCCAGCTGTCCCCAGGGACTGGCGGGGGTGCCACAGTTTAAACATATGGCTTCTGTGAGTGTTCCATGCAGGACAGGGGCTGGAGAATAAGTCTTACGAGGAGCGGCTGAGAGAGCTGGTGTTGTTTAGCCTGGAGAAGAGGAGGCTGAGGGGAGACCTTATTACTCTCTACAACTGCCTGAAAGGAGGTTGTGGAGAGGAGGGAGCTGGGCTCTTCTCCCAAGTGACAGAGGACAGGACAAGGGGGAATGGCCTGAAGCTCCGTCAGGGGAGGTTCAGGTTGGATATCAGAAAAAAATTCTTCACAGTAAGAGCCATTGGGTACTGGAACAGCTGCCCAGGGAGGTGGTCGAGTCGCCTTCCCTGGAGGTGTTTAAGGAACGGGTGGATGAAGTGCTTAGGGACATGGTTTAGGGAGTGTTAGGAATGGTTGGACTCGATGATCCAATGGGTCCTTTCCAACCTTGTGGTTCTGTGATTCTGTGATTCTTTTTCCTTCTTTTAAAATAATGTTTCCAAGCCTGCATTTTTCAGTTACCAAACATAGTTGCAAACTCCGTCACTTTGGGAGAGAGTATGCTGCTGACATGCTTAGAAATGCTTTAAAATTCCCTAAATAAGCACTGTCTGTGTTTATTTCTAAACATCAGAAACCCAGGAAATAGCATAGCACTTTGACTGTTTTGAATTGGAAACATTTTGTGCAGGTTCAACACTTGTCTGCAGCACCCTTCTGGGATGAAACTACATAGGTACAGCAAGGGCCAGAAGTGCAGGCAGAGAATTAGGAGGGGAAATTCCAAAACTCCACGTAATTTTTGAGTAAAGCCATTTAAAAGAAGTCTGATAAGGCACAAAACTTATGTTTCAGATAGCTCACTCCCTCCACAGCCATAACTCTCCTGGGAACCTCAAGTGGTTGTTTCTCCTTAACAAGAAGCCAGTAAGACAGTCACATATAAAACTATTCAACTATATTTTTGAGTTAACCGTGGTTTAGTTATTACCTACTGAAGGCCACTGCAGGCCCTGAAAGTTATTTTAAATTATTGCTTATGTACGTTTAGATCCATATTTAACATTAACCACCTCCATGTTTAATAGAGAATATGTAGAACCAGATGACTGGCAATTTTTACTTCTACTTCTTTCTGTAACCTCAAATATGAAGGCAGATTTGCTTAATTCGCCCAACAGAGGCCTATCTTAGCACTGAAACACTTCATTAAAAATCTCAGAAGTTCAGAAATAATAATCATTACTACTAATGTCATGATGATTTTTTTTCTCGTTACTGTTGTTGATCATAATTATTAATGTAGCCACAATAAACACATCAGCGCTGGCATATCCAGGGTGTGATGATGGGTGGGTTTCTGCCTGTTCTTAAAGACCTTACTGTGTTAAAAGCAGCTTTTCTGGGTTTTCCTCCTCTATGTAGCACTGCAAGAGCTGTTTGGGCTAAGCCCTGCTCTCCTAGCCTCGCTCACCCCACCAGGCTTTGCCCCAATGCGCATGCAGCCACACTTCAGTATCTCAACATTATGGATTAGCACAATAAGTACTGGGAGAGAAAGAGTTATTTGAAATTTCCTACCCCCTTTTTAAGTGTATGGATTATCCACAAATGGATGATCCTGAGACTGATGTGAGAAGGGGAAAGTGAAAAATGCCACAAACCAATCTGAAAACCTCCTGCTCGTCATTAGCATTCCTGTACAGGAGTGGATGTTCATGGAAAACAAATAACAAGGACAGAGAATACCTTTGGAGAGATTCGTTATGAGATGTTTACAAATATAACATTCAGGGGCCACTCCAACATGGTTTACAAAGTTCTGAAAATTCAGGGTATTTATGCAGAGCATGCCATTCTCCAAACCCCTCCCAGCTCAGCTATGAGCAGTGACAATGCTGTGTGCATATCTTTTGCACCTATTTCCCTTTCCCTTCCTGGAGCCTGGATAATACTCATTCCTTGCTGCTGTGATCACAGCAGAAAAACCAAACTCGCTCTTTTTCCAAAAACATATTTCAGTGGAATATTATTTTATAAAAAAACGCTATGACTGGTATATTTTTGTTTCACATGAAAAAGGCTGGAATTCAATAATGCAGACAGAACCTCATGAGAATGAAATCCCTGCCTATGTTTGGCCACACAAATTTAATCTTTGTTAACCCTAAACTGGAAGGAAAACTCAGTGTATTTAACAGGAGTGACTGGCAGAGCTGGCTGCACTGAAGACTATGGTAAGATTGCCCTGGGCTGAGAATAATAGAACTGGAAATGATTTTTTAATTGTGATGTCCCAGAGAAAGATTTTTTTTAAAGCAGCTACACGCGCTCTGAGTCCCTGTGCTGCCCGTGGACCCCGGCACTGCAGATATGTGCACTGCTCCATCCCAGCTACCCGGCGTCAATCTGCTCCTGGGGTTGTTATAGGAAGCAGAGAGGAGTAGAAGGAAAAGGGAATAAACTAAAATAGAAGCAAATGGCACCAGCAATGCACTCTGAATGAACCAGAAGTTGCTAACCGCAGTGCTGGGCAGGGCAGTGAAATGTGTTTTGATTTCCTGCTCATCGGTGTAACAAAAGCATCCCTTTTCTCCTGCAGAGTCTAGAAATAGACAGCTGAAGGCTCCTGTGTCATGAAGGACATGAGAACAACCTATAGGAAATTGCTGTTTATTAGGAATTCCTCACAATCCTGAATCTTTCAGCAAACTCCCGAAGGGACTCAGGGGGAAGGGAAAAAGTATTGAATGTGCTTCTGTGGCAACTGAGTCCTTTGTCCCCATCAGAAATGAAAATGTTATAATGGCTAATGTCCAGATAGACTCTGGGCAGAAGAGCTTTTAACCAAATTAAATGAGAAGGCCAAGACCCAGAAAGCAACAAAATTGAAGACTAGATGTCTCAATTGTTATTGATGAAGTATGGGCTGAAATCCTGTCTCCACTGCTTTCAAGGGGAAGTTTTTCCATTGGTGCTCAGACACCACCATAGTGGGCACGTGTGAGTGCTGCAGGCACCTCATGGCCCTTTCTCACACACAGGTGAACTATCTTATTAAACCCCAAATCTAATCTGCTGTTAACGAACAGGCTTGTACAGCATGTGAGGATGCCCCCAAGGGTTTGGGTGGCTTCAGGCATCATGTTTGAAGAGCTTTCCCACCACATAATATGCAGGTGGTCTTTTGGCTCCACAGCTCAGGGCACCAGGGCTCACTGTCCACAGCATCTTGAACGCAAGAACGTGCCTGATGGCTCCAGAGGTTCTCTGCTCTGCAGTGAGCACTGGTGGGGAGGGCAGTGAGCTTAAACACCAGCAAAACTGTTGTCTTAGAACAGCAGACCTGGAGAAGAAACCAAGCTGGCCATATACTGAGCCGGCTCCACAGTGACTGATTAAAGCTATTTTTGGAATCGAAACTCATGGGTGGGAAGGGGAGCAGAAAAACAGATAAATTAACCATTAAAAAGCAGCGTGGCCACATTGCTGAGCCCTATCAGCCATTTCAGATGGTGAGTAACAGAGGACACGACAAATCCGTCTTTGTTCTTCTCTTTTGCTGCATGTGATCGGGAGATAAGATGTTAGCGAGGGTTCATTTTGCTGGCGAAATATGGAGTTATTCATTAACCTGCTTGGCTAAATAAAGCCCTGATAAGGGCAGTGTGCCTGGCAGAGGATAAGTCCAGGTGCAGTGGGGCCCAAAAGCAGCTGCGGTCATGGGACGGGCAAGCATGTCCACGTCCTGTGCCAAGGCCACTGAGTCATCCAGGGTCACACGTACACAGGATGCCACCATGCTTTTAGGCACGGACAAAATTCAGTCCCCTTTTTGCTGCAGTAAAAGTAGGGATGTTGGGTAATGGCAATGATGCATTGCTGGATGAAGACATTGCTTTCTTTTAGTAGCTGGAGATGTGATGTGATTGTTAACAGTGAGAGAGGTGGATTAATACGGAATTTTCAGTTTGGTTTTCAAATCCAAAAATGGGCAAAATTAGCAAAACCAAGCATTTTTCTCAACAGGAAAAAAAATGTTCTTTTTAAATTAAATAATGCTAATTTAAAAAATCCTTTCCTAAAATTTAGGTCAGTTTTTGAACAACAAAGCTTGTTTCAAAACAAAAAGTCAAAATATTTTGTGTGTGATGATGTTGAAAGAAAATGTCTCTGTATCTCCAAACCATTTCTTTTGACATGTCAAAATGAAACATTTGTACATTTTCTAATTTTTTTCACAAATACCCTTGGTTCCTGCATTTTTCAGTGAACTTATCCATTTGAAAAATGTCACTCAGCCCTAAAAATTACCATACATATAGAGCTACCTCTGTTGCCACAGTATGTCTCATGCAAGCGTGCCAAATACGAATTCCTCACAAGGGAGCTAGTTAGACTTCAAAGCTGACCGATAAAGCCTGAGATGGAATAATGCCAGTTGAAAGGGTCAGAATCTTGGTAAGCTTTCCTTTAACCCACACCACGGTCCCACTCTGCAGGTCATTACTATTAGGTATTAGGTGGGTCATCTCACTGTCTCTGAAGAGCACATACATAGAGGGTCAAAGCATAGCTCATACCCCAACGCGTGTATTCAGTTTAGTGCATTAATTCTTGTTAAAGCAGCCTGTCTACATCAGGGGATCCTGGAAATGCACCATTTTATGGATCATCTTAGGGGCCCCGGTGAACTGCAGGTCTCTGCAGGTATCTAAGGAAGCTCTTTGTAGACTTCTTGTAGACAGCTTGTGTGGGATCTAGTCATAAAATCATGCACATGCATGGAAATTGGCAGTACTCCAGATCTAGAAGGTACAGGTTCAAATGATGAGACCGAAATGTCCCTCTGTACTGTCCTGAGGAAAAGAACAGCTGAGAAAGGCTTGTATTTATCTTCAGTGCTTGGTGTTGATTCTTCTTGTCTCATTTGTCTTCAGAAAGTATCTTCTAGACTTTGGGGGGCCTCATCATCTCAGCTTCCTAGTTCAATATTATTATGCTGTACATGTTGCATGATTTCGATGTTCCTATTACTGGTGGGTGGGTGGATGGGAGAAGTCTGGGCTTTTCTGGGGTGGTGTGGTTTTATGGAATATTAGCAGCCAGCGAGGTGTCAAGCACTCCTCAGCACAGCACCATGGCATAATCTTCTGAGGCTGCTGTTGACACACACCAGAGTTGCATTAGCTCACACTGATTTAAATATAAATCCCCTCTTTGCAGCTAATCTCTCCATTCAGGGATGGAAAGTCCACAGAGCCAAAAATATACCGGGTTACTCAGCAGGTTTGTGAATATTTGGAATAGTGGGGGTCATAAGTCAGTTTGCTGGCATTATCTTGATTATCCTATGGAAGTCTTTACTCAAAACAAGTCAAAATAAATGCAGGTTTAGCAAAACTGGGAGTTGAAATCGTTGGAAAACATTAAATGTATTCACCAAGCTAAATTCACACGAGGGCAATTGCTGTGTAATAGGCAGATACTTTTAACTACACTTTATGTTTTGGTGTTTACTCACATCCAGGAGCAATAATATAGGTGAAAGAATAAAATAAAAAATAAATCATTCCTAAAATCATAATGCAGAATTTTAGGGTTTTATTTAGGTTTATCAGCTGCAAATGCACATTTGTTGGTTTTTTTTTAACAAATCACAGGTGAAGACAATCTGCAGGGCTTGTTGGTGTCCCAGAGCAGCTGGCAAGTGTGGCATACAGAGTGATTTTTTTGGGGACCCATTTCTCAAGGGAATTTTCTCAGTCATAGCATCCACCCAACAACAGCAGGAGCCGTGAGGTCTCTGTGACTGAATGTGGATTTCTTCCTCAGTACTCGGCACCCATACGTGATTTAAAATATGCAGGACCTTTTTAGAGATTAGTGGAAGGTGAATTACTCCTTTCATTTGTTATTCATGATGAATAATGAATTATTCTCATAACATTTACTGTGCTGTTCATTTATTATACAGGACGGGAATGTTTAGAAGCTTTCCTAGGAAGGCTCGACACTTGCAAAATACTTAACTTTTGCGTATTTGTTATATCAGTGCTTTAAGTAGCGAAGTGGTGGAATGGCTTTTTCTGTTTTAGCATGTTTCTGACCCTCCAACACCCAGTCTTACCACCATGGGGAGGATCCTCCAACACCCCGTCTTACCACCCATCCGTGGGGAGGACAGAGGTCTCCCTCACGCTCAACAGCTGCTCTGCCCCCTTTGTGGGACGAGCCCATGGAGCAGGGCTGGAAAAGAGTTCCTTCTCCTTAAAGGCAGCAGTAAGGAGGAGCAGCGTTTGGCTGGCTGGCGGGGCAGAGGTCCGCACCATGCATCACCACGGCCTCTGTACGTCTCCCATCACTCCCTCAAGAGGCGGCCACTGCTTTTCACAGCTGGGGAGAAAGCATAGAATCATAGAATCACCAGGTTGGAAAGGACCCACTGGATCATCGAGTCAAACCATTCCTAACACTCCCTTAAAACATGTCCCTAAACACTAAGCATGTCCTGCTCCTCATTGCCGTGTCAGCGATGAGCCAGGGGCTGGGAATGCCCATCACCTGGGAAATACCCAGCACAGCAAGTGATGGCAGTGCTCAACACCGTTCATTGCTGGAGAGGTTAGAGAGCAAAGTTGTGGGGAGCCAGGAGGAGACAACCTCCTGAACAGGGAGACGTTGGGGGATTGTTTGTTATTTCTGACAGTATTATATTAGGAGACTAAGAGAGTAATATCCTTAACAGAGACCTACCAGTGGCTGTAAATTGTCAGTTTAGAGTTGTCAAAACTAACTGTGCTGTGCTGCTGCTTACCAACAGATTTATCCCACCCATTTACAGTGGATAAATAATTTATCATTTATTTTGAGAAATGCTTTTAAGGAGGCTCGAGCCTACCGCCCCGTTCTGCTCCCCTGGGTGCATGGCGCGGCACTCTGCCATAAACACCTATGTCCATGTCCTGCTCACACTCAAAAAAGACATTGTCTGTATTTCCCTGAGTGTCCTGCTACAAAAAGCCAAACCGTGAGGAAGGTTGCTGTGTGCCTGTAGCTTAGGCCTGTTTGTGGTTCTCACCCTGAAAAGGAGCATCACGCACCCAACCCGGCTGCCTCTGCCTAGTGAGGCTCTCTCCTTTCTGAGTCCCATATGATAGCTGGTGGGTCCAGCTGGTGAGAGCTGGCAGAGATTCCACCGGCTCTAATGGAGCACTGTACATTTGCAGCAGGAGATGAGCTAGTCATGTGCTTTCTAATATCCTTCTTATCTACATTATGTGCCTAATATCAGTGGCCTCTTGTGGCCTCCAGCGATACCTTTACATATCTCGGGATAACTGTTACCAGAGCTAAGCAAGTGAGAAGTTTGTAAACCCATGGGGAAGAGAGAGTTCAACACCATGTTTCTGAATAATTGATTATCACATGCTTCAGTATAAAACTGATCTTCACTGATACCTTTTGCCTCTGTCTCATCATCCCTTTTTGTTTTATTTTGATTCCCCAGAAGAAATCTCTCTTTACCACCTGCCTTTGTAACCTGGTAAGAGCATTGTGAGCTGCCAGTAAATGATCTTTTATTTTATTTTTCATCCTTGTAGAGGTAAATTATTGTGTCAGCACAGAGACGATGCAGGTGACTAAGCTCATAAAATGTAGTAAATGATTAATAAAATCTCAAATAACAATAGCTCCATGGGCAGATTATAACTCGCCACTCTTGGGCAGACCGCATGCCTTTAGAGGACACCAGCTGATTGCTCTGTGGGGGAGGTTTTTTTTTTACCAGAGAAATGCCAACCTAAGGACAGCTCTTGAGCATTGACAAGAAGTACATCAGACCTTGATTTTCAGCTGTAGGGAACACCTGCTGCACTGTGTGATCTCAGGATGAGCTGAGGTCCTGCAGGCAGGCGCTGGGCTTCAGTCCCACCCAGAGCCAGGGTGATGGTTTGCCCAGAATATGGCAACGAAGGAGCACGTGCTTCAGCATCTGAGCAGGGGGACACATGTGAGCTCACACGTGTGGGTGATGGAAGGGTGTGTTGCTAAACCACGGCTGTGATCTCAGAGACCCAGAACATCTGCTCCTGGAAATCCCCAATTTTTTTTTTTTCTGTTTCTTTTTAAAGGGAAAATTACTCTTGGTTAAAACTAATTAGCCGCTCCAGGTGGAAGGCCTGCTAGGTGAAGAGTGGTCCTGGTGGATCTCAGAGGCGACAAGGTTTTAACGTGTGGTGACAGAAAGCAGTCCTTTCTTTCTCAGATGTTTCTGCAGCAGAATGACTCCCTGGTGGCAGTCCGTAACTGACTTGCCTGAATCCTTGCCTCCCTTTCCCAAAGGGAAGCTGTCCAGAGGCTACACCCCCAGCCAGCAGGACCAGAAGTGAGCACAGGACAATGTTTTCTGTGCAGATTTAGTTTTAAAGGACCTACAAAACTGAGTGCAACACAGACTGTACTTCAGCTGCACCCCCATTACTTTGGCATTTGCCTCCATAGCCATCGTATTCTTGCAGCACAAAAAAAAATATCTTTCTTGAAGTGACTATTTATTCTCTGAAGGCACCATATGTGACAGAAACCTTAGAGAAAAGGAAACAAACTGTACTTTTCCATGCAGCTCCCATTATTAATATTCCAGTATTGGCCAAGCACTTGTAGAGCTGTAATGAGAACATCCTCTTACGCACTGTTTCCAGAATTTATGCACAACAAGCAATACATAAATATCAATTAATGAAGCAACTATAGAAAAATTAATTAAAACATGAGAGGACAGAAGCCTCTATTCAACCCTCTAAAAAGGAAAGATGTGTTCATAAACCCCTCCCTCCTGCTCAAAAGAAAGTTCTCAATTCCAGAGGAAGGAAACTATTAATTTTTTTTAATTGCACAATACTTTTAAATTAATTTCCATAAGAACTACAAGCAGCAAATGGAGGAGGGGAAAACAAAGATCTTAGATTAAATTAGTACTTGGGAGCTGTCTCTTGCCTGCTGGTTACAGTCCAAACTCCCTATGTGCCATAACCAGCCCGTGGGGGCTGATGTGCAGGCAGCAAGCTGCAGACTGGCTGTAGCCCTCCATGAAGTCCATGAAGTCAGGGCTTTACTAAAGGCATCTAAACCTATAAATCCACAGCTACAACCACTAATGCGCTAAAATTAAATTGCAAAAGAAGACAACTGAAGGTGAAACCCAGACACGCATGAGGTGATTGCTGGGTTTTTTCACCTAGTGTTTCAGGCACAATCTAGACACAGTTTGGTGCCAGAAGGTGGTAAGCAGAGTTGGTCCTGGCTCCAGTGCAGCCACAGGAGCCTCTCCATTGACTGCCCCGAGGTGTAGCTCATCCTGCTAGAAGGAAACGGGGAACAAAGCAGGGAAACGGGCAAGGAGCAACTCACAGGGGAGCCACACACTGTGCTCAGCAGCCAGCATGGGCAGGCTGGAAAACCTCCTACAACCTGCTCTTCCCCCCACAGATGACAACTGCAACTGTATTTTCCTTTTTCTCTGTGTGCCTTTGGGTCCACGAAGAAGCACAAGCCATTCCAGTGCCAAGAAGCCTCTGGTCAGAGCCACAGCCAGGCACTTGACTTGAAGACCATCAGTTGCAAACTGCAAAAATCTCTGTTCCTATTTTCCCTCAGGCTTTTCTGGCTGAGAGCTGGGGATACCCATTCACTTTCAGTGGAGAAAAAGTGGATCAGTGTGACTGCCTTTTATAGAAAAATAATTGGAAAATAGGGCAACTCTACAATGCTTTTCTTGCTTTTCCAAGAAGTGCGTGAGACCTGCATCCACAGGGAGGATGAGAGCACGAACACTAGGATAAAAAAAGCATCATACTCTCCTCTGCACGGTTGCATACGTCTAAATTAATGAAATACTAAATCCTGGGGGCTCGGGGTACTGCAGGTGGCTAATTTAGTGGAAGAGCTCTCCAACACTTCCCATGTGTCCCCTCACTTCCCCCCACCAGTGACAATTATTACAGTGCTCGCTGTGCACCGCAGTGCCCTACAGATGTGTTCAGGGACACATGGCTTATCTATTACACTACAGATACATCAGCACTAACGCTACATACTTACTTACCGCCTTTTGTCTGATGACTGAAAGGATTGGACCTTCATTAGTGCTAGCAACCATAATGATAGTATTTTATTTCACCAACACCCAGTCCTGCAATTTCTGAGTGTTTTTCTTCAGGCGGCAATCTATTGACTTTGTGTGCGGCTGGAGGTTTGCCTAGCTTGGTGCCAAGTATAGGTTTGAGCCAACGCTTCAGGAACTGATCAACACTGCTTTCATCCCAGGAGTTCAAGGTGCTTAGCAAACAACTGAACTTCATTTGACCTACAAAGGAGAGCACTTTTTACAGCATCTGCCTCAGAGATTAATGCATGGATGCAGATTTGCTAAAAATCACTCTATATGTGAACCTGGGTGTCAGGAAAGAGCTGCTGAAGGTACAGACCTCCAGGCCACACCTCGTCCCCAGCCATCCCCTCCCTTCCCTGCCCAGACAAAGACCATTGCTGCCTTCTGAATGTTTTTTTTCCTTGGCTAGAAGCCTCTCCCTGGGATTATTTTGCCTCCTGTATTCATTTCTTTAGCATAAAAAATGCCATTCATTAACTGCAATGGGTAAAAATAATAATATTTTACATGTGCCTGGGATTTCCTCCCCAAAGCTCTTTACAAATAGTATGAAATCAATTCTCACAGTGAACTGGCTGGGTCAGTGCCTATATTAATGAGTATATATTCTCACAAATGGCTGAGGATGATGTTCAAAATTTACAACACAACTGAGAAGTCAGTGAAGACTAGAGGAAGGCAGTGGGTGGGTCAGGACCGGAGCTCAGGGTTACCAGTGTCCCCAGCTTAAACCCTACCCTAGGCTTTCTGCAAAGTCCGGTTACAAGGATGTAATCTGGGACAAGGAGTCCCACCCAACACTGCATCAAGGTGAACTCACCCTGAAACTTTATTATGCCAGATTGTATTGTTTTGCCCTTTCCCCTTCCTTCTGTCCCATTTACTAGCACTCAAAGCTGTTCTAATAGCAGCTGGTTCATCAGTCCACTCCCGGCTGGCTGGAAGCATCTGTGCCCGAGGCCATGGCCAAGGCCGGGCATCCCAGTGGCAGCTGGCCACAGCTCTGCCTTCACCAGGGACCTTGATGCCTTCACTGCCTGCAACCCTGCTTAGCCTCACCTCACACAATAGCATGAAACAGGGCATAGAGCCCATTTCCTAATTTAACAGAACTTGTTAATTTTTCTCTTTTATAACCTGAAGCATCATCAGCAGCAAATTACTGCTATCGATAACTCCTTAGCAAATAAAATGAAAGACAATGCCACTGACATCTGTATGAAGCTGTGTCAGAATGGCTCTGGCTCCTGCTTATTGGGCTTTTAGTATTCATTAAGACCGGTAAACGGTATATGTTTAAAATGCTGATCTATGCAGCATGTGTTGAACTCTCAATCTGCATTAGCTGAGATAGCGGCTTGTACCAACTCGACTGCCTAACTAACTTGATTTATCATAGTTTCCTAAGCTCTGTTTATGAGGCTGTTTTGTTTGTAACGACTTAATATTTTTTTCACATGGGAGAATTTATCAACATCTGTGCATCACATTGCGTCGGGTGTCCGGGTGGCCTTGATCGTACTTGAAATGTCAGAGTAGATCTGGGGCAAGGAGTCACTCTGCCGAGAATCCTATGACTACTTTCCAAATGACAGCTAATTTAAAAGGTGGTGCTTCCTCTGGCCATTAGTCTTGATAGAAGGAAAAACACATTGCCATTTCCTCCTCTCCTGTCCTTTCTCTGTCTGCTTGAGAAAAAAGAGTGCAGGCATTGAGAAGGGAAGTCAGTCTGGGGAACTCCCTGCCATGGGCTGCCAGCCAGGTCGAGCGGCAGATTAAAAGATGGGCTGGACATTGGTACTGATAAAAGATGATATTTGTGCATATCACTAGGCACTGAGCATGCAGGATACAGTTCTAACATTGAACGTGTCCTCTCCAGCCAGCTTGACCCCAAACAGATAAGATTCTTTGGCTGTACTGGCTCCTCTTATCTCTTAAGGCTGCGGCCCCATCACATCAAGAATACACAGCAACTGTTGCTTAGCATATATGTGCACAACATTTTCACCTGGTGTTCTCAAAACCTGGCTAACAGTCCTCTAAAAGCATGATCTCAGAGACACTTTATGTCAGGTATGTTGCTACTACACAAAGACTGAGCATCATATAGTGTATTTTATGATGTAATCAAGCATCTTCCAATGGCCTTGGGATCCCCTCTGGCTTCTGTTCTGCAAACCAAAGCAGCTTCCCAAGAAGGAATTTCCTTATTGAGAAAACACCTTTATGCATTTGTGGCTTTAGGGTATTTTTTAAAGTCAGGGAAAAGAAAAAGCTAAATATTAAAATAAGAGAAGCTCTCTCTCATATGGGATTACACCCAGCTTTACCAGAAATATGTGTGTTTTCCTATTTATCTGCCTCTGAAAGTGGAAGATGGACATCAGTGTCTCCAGAGAGGCTGGGACAGAAACATCAGATAATGTAATTGTGGAACACTTTGGGCTTAGAGCATGCAGGCTTTTCTGGGTCTCACTGATAGCACTGGGAGCTTATGTCAGATATGCACCCAAACTGCTGCACTCCTCACAACACCTGCCTTGAAAAGCCTTCAAGGTGGTGGAACCTTCTCAGGCCCCCATGCTGCCCAGCTCCTCAGCTGGTTTAACTCCGCAGCAGGAGAGCACCTTCTCTCTCAGTCGGGTCCTTGTTTCTTAGCAAACACATCTCTGTTACCATGTGAGAGGGAGTTTCCGCTGCTGTCAGACAGCTTCATGGCTATTTTGCAATAGCAGTATGTGAGAACGAAGGCTCCCAAGTTCCTGGAATAAGCTGGGGGCTGGGGGGGGGCGCATGGTGATTAGAATATTTCTGTGGAGGAATGACTCCTCCTTGCACTGTCTATATCTTTGCATGTCTTGAAGGCTGCCTTTGGAAAGTCCGTATGTATTGTGTACCATTATCCATTGGGATCAAGATTTTGATTCATAACATAATGCCATTATTATTATTGGGTTTATTACTTTCTTCAGTTTCCATGTGCACCTGAGGAACTTCAGTTCTTAAGATCAGACTGTGGCCCACTGTAACGCAGAAACCTGTTATAAGCTCACACCTTAGAGAAAATGAAGGGTGTCATGTGCACAGTAGCAGAGAAATCCTTGACACACTTATTTTAAAGGTGATATCAACAACAGCATTTAGTACAAGCAATATCTGTTTGTACTGGAGAGAGAAATTTTCCCTGTTTTCAAGGAGATTAATAGCTGTGCTTTTTTTGTTTGTTGTCAGTAATTTAGACTACATGGAATATGGTCCATGGGTAAGGCAGGTACTTGTTTCACCATTAGGAAAATACCCAGTTTCTCTTTTCAAAAATCAAAGAAGACTACTACTCTTCTGACTTGGAAAAAATAAATATTTGATGGTGCTATTCAGAAACTGACTGACCCCACATGAAAAAGCCACCTTCGAGCTGCACAGGACATCAAGAGAGGGAATAGGGAAGCAAGGTGCTCCTTGTTTGGTTTCAGATCTCTTCAAGCATCAGATCAGTGTTAGAGCTAAAGTAGCAGCAATCCTCTTGTAAACACACTTCGCTAAGTCACACAGCACATTTGTTTCCAATTTACTTATTCCTGGAACTGGGCATATAACTTCTCATCCACAGCATCTGTGGAAACTTTTATTAGAAGGGGAAAAGCAGCGAGTAAGAGTCGCCAGTCCTGGATTTGATTCCTGGCTTGGCCACTAATCAGGCCATCGTTACGCAAACGGCCACTTAGTTATCTGGCTTCGTGCATAAAGACTTGCTGTCATGCAGGGCTGGGACGATAGTACAGGACTTTGGGGGAATATCTCTGTCTCTCCATTTACCCACATAAAAAATAGCTCTAAGAATTCTTCTCTCTCAAGGTTGAGCTGACATTTATGGGTTTGCTTGAAAATCTTGGAGGGGAAGTGCTATTAAAGCACAGAGAATGATTATTAACTGATGGAAAGGTATTTTAATGAAATATGCTGGCAAGCTTCCCTTTACTGTACAGTGCCAGTTTTAAATAGGCTGCTTGAAGAGCTGCATGTCTTTGCTTTTAGAGTGATTGGCTAAGAAATAACCAGAGCTGCTTCCCCTGGCACGTTTGTTGCTACGTCGTTCTTGTTTCTTGCCATCTCTCCTTCATCTCTTCCCCAATAAATTCAGTATCGGCTTGAAAGCTGAAGGAATCCACAGTTGTAACATGTAATCCTTGCTTGAGTTTCTCACTGCTGGGAAGCATTTCTCTGGGTGGTCTAAATGACACGTGCTCCCCTTACATAACCAGCCCCAAAACCTCAGCCAACTCTGCCTCTCAAAAGCTCTCACTGGTCCCAACCACTCCGTGGCATCTGCACTTTGGTTTAGCCCATACAGGATAATCGGTGATGGAATGTGAAGGGAATCAGAAGAGATGCAGACACGCGATTTTGTTCAGAATTAATTTGTTGGGAAGCATCGGTGGCACTGGTGGCACAAGGCTCAGCTGGGGGCTGAGACCATCACTGTAGTGTGGGGCGATCCCTCAACCACCCAGCCCCTGGGCTTGGTTATGAGGGTCAGAGTTGTTGTGGAATAATTTTTCAGCTACAGACAGCACAAAGAAGTGCTGGTCGTTCATGAAGGCTGACAAGCAGACTTGCAGCAAGCAGTCGAGCTTTCCCCAGCCCTTAGAGCAGCTGCACACAAGATGGGAAACTACTGCAAGTTCTCCCAGTGGGCACATTTCCAGACACCATTTCCTTGCAAGTGGCCCTTTTTTGCTGGAGCTAAACCTAAATGTGGTCTGTGGGGACGACCATTTCCCTGAACCAGCCTCATTCAGAGGCAATATGTCCTCTCAGCCACTGACCACTGCGGACGGAGAAGGCCCCCACAAAACCCACCCAAATATTTCTGTATCACAGTCACATCCTCAGCATCAGCAGAGGTAGCAGATGTTTTTCTTCACCTGTTTTTTCCTTAGGATTGTAGAAATAGGTTACTTTGGAGGAATCTCCCAGTTTGTCATCCTGAGAGCTTCAGATTAGCCATAAATTCTGGGTACAGGTTAGTATTTTCTTTGCCTGCGCCAGCCATGCTGGGAGCCATGGAGAACTCGGAACCAGAACTTTGTTTTGTGGCCATCTCTGGCTGTTATCACATCTCCTGGCATGGGAAATAGTTTGGTAAGTCCTCCTGTGTTTGTTGAGCCCCTGCCAGTGCGCAATATGAATGGGGAATCAAAACAAACCCTGAAACCCCTGCAAGCAGAGATCACTGTAGAAAGACTGACTTCTGCGACCCGGTGCTACCTTCGAGGAATGCAGTGAAAGCCAGCCAAAGACACCATCTGTTTGTGGCAGAACGTGTAAATATACATCTATTTCTGAATTCTTGAGCTATGAAACTGGAAATGTCTCAGCTGCAGTGTGCATAGTACATGAAACAGCATGGGGATCCACTCTGTTTGATCCCAGGACACGTGGAGTGCCTTCTCATACTGAAACTAAACAAGGCAAGACCAGAGCAGCCGGCAGGAACCATTGCAAAACTTCTGTATCTCCTGGGGCCTCGGCAAAGCTCTTTCAGGGAACTCACTAGGGCTCATCATGGAAAAGTAACAACTGCTGGATGAGCCAGTTTCCCACACTATGCATCAGGCATTTCCAGTGCCTTTTCCCCTAGATCAGCTGGCTTTTATATTACGATTCATTGAAATTTGCATCAGCCACAAGCCTGACTGTATGATCCTAATTTTCAGTTCTTCTGTTCTCTTTCAGTGGTTCACTTCACACATCTTCTCTTTCTCTCAATGCCTGTTCTTCACACCAAGAGTGTGGCTTTTTCACCCCAACCTCCTTAAAATATTTTGCACAGATGTTCAAATGTCCAGGCAGAAAGGTCAACCATCACCAAAGGCCAGCAGCACAGATGGCGTAGTGTGTCAGAAGCTTTGCTCTAGGCAAGAGGGGGGTACTATCTACTGACCATGAGCTGGAACTCCTTGCTTTGGAAGCTAGCACTTCAGCTAGCTAACAAAGACCCTTGATCTTATAACTCCCAGCCTCTGGTATTAGTGTATATCAGCCTAGTGCCCACCATGTCTGTTTAAACTGGTCCTTCTTCAGGGCAGGAATTACCTTTGTGAGCATTTCTAGCCCGGTGGGGCCCAAATCCCTGTGGAATTTTCAGCATGCTCCTATACGAGAAACGGTAGGGAAAGAAAGGGAACAGTCACTGTAGTGTGGAACATTTCTACAAATAGTTACAGAAATGCTAAATAACATTGGCACAGAATGATTATCATGCTTTTTGCAAGCTTGAATAACTTTAAACTTTGGTGGTCAAGTGGAACATTTTCTTACCCACATTCTAGCCTATTAGTCAGGTTGCATATTAGAGAGCTCTGTCTTTCTGATATAACTATGCTGCTAATTTGTCTCACAAATACATTGCACCCACCCTTGATTAAAGTCACATAGAGCCTTCAGCTGGTGTAATTTGCATTTTACTTGGCTTACAAGCCTTGGGGCTTTGTCTTATGTTATATAGGATATGCTATACAACAGATAGCCTGGAACCAAGACAACATGCATTTGCATGGTAATGAGCTATTTTCTTCTAGCAAATCCTGACTCATGTTGTAGTCAAATCATCTTCCAGACATTTGGTGTGATTCTTGCATGTATTTTTCAAAAGGTTTTGGCTAGCCACACTGTTTTGGGATGGTACGAATACAGCTGCTAAGGCTATTTGCTACCAGTCCTCAAGCTGGCAGGGCTGACTGCGAATAATGTGAAACAGGTGAAGAATCAGTTGGGTCCTTTAATTATTGTTCTATGATATTAAGCTATTCAACAGTTATTTTTTTTTAAATAGATTATTTTGTAGTTTTGAATCATTAGCTGGATGTCATGAAACACTGTCAGCATTCTTAGCATATTCTTGATGTCTTCTGATTTCACAGGGTTTGGGCTCTTTCCTATTTCTTAATGTTGCCACTTGGATAATTACAGCTCTCCTTCTCTGCGATCATTTCTGATCATATTATAATTTCCTTTAATCTTCATATGAAATTTCCTTAGATTCAGGATCCAGAATAAATATGAGTCTTATTGATCAAAATAATGTGCCACATCTTAAAAGAGTCCTTACCGCATGGCGTATATACGTGCAGCTCGTTACAACAGAATCACTTTGAAATGCAGTCTTGTCCTCTTCCCCATAATGGGAAGAAATGATCTGGTCTTGATTATACTATTGTTCCCCCTTTTGGTGTAGGATTAACATCAATCAGCTGGACAGCATGATTGATTTTCTAATTAATAAGGCATTTGTATCAGCTTGCATAACCACACAAAGCTTAATGGGTGCCCTACTGTATCTGAAAACTGATTTTGTGTGTGTGAATTTACTCCTGCACTTGGAAGATTTTTAACTAGTGCTAAGGCTAGTTAGAGCATTCTTCACACAGAAGTCTCCGTTGTAGTAAATGCTTTAAAACACCAACCACCACAAACAGATTTAAAAGCTTATCTTAAACGATGACTTTTGTCTCAAGCCTGAAAAGGAGGGGTGGGAAGAGGAGAATTAATGCCCTTCATGGAGAGCTCAAAATACAGTTGTTGGAGCAGCATTGCCCAAAGGGAGCCCCAGAGGATGGGGAGTGCCCAGGGGCATGGCACTGCCCTGCCCAGGCTGGTGTGTGGGTTTGAGTGATCCTGGGGCTGCTCTATCTTATATCTCACTGTTCTTTGGTCAGCTTGGTGTCAGTTGGTTTGGTTTATGCTAAAAAATATATTGGGCTATCAACATGAGCCAACTAGCTTTACGGTGAGTTGTGGGAGCATTTGTGTGCTCCCCCAAGGGGCTGTGTGCCACGCTGGTGGCAGCTGTGCCTTTAGAGCATAGAAAGGTCCCAGCTTTCCCAGCTCTCCTAAATAGAGATTGTGGCTAGAGCAGAGAAAGGCCAATTAATAACCTTAACTCTACCCCATGCCTGGAAAACCTGACTCTGGCTGCTGCAGACACAAGTCTGGAGGGTTATGGTGTGACCAGGCAGTGATGAGGAACCGGGGCATGTCCTTGGTGAATAAGCAAGCAGAAAATCTGGAGAATAGTTGTCCCATTTTGAGCTCCTATTTTGGGTACAGCAACTAATTGCTACAACATCATAAATGATTTACGTGCACATGGCTGGCACAGGGTGCGAGGACCCCCCACGTCCCCCTGCGTTTGAAGGGCCGTCTGCAGCCAGAGGCACACCTGCATCTGCAGCAACGCACCCAGAGCACGCTGCATGCTGGGTTCAGTTTCCCTGGGAAGATGGTGATAAGCCCAACACAAGCTGAGCAGAGAGGGTATCCTGTGGGACCTGGCTGCAAGAAAAACACTGGTTCAAGGAATTCTGGTCTGATGTACTAGTTTCTTGCACACGTGACCTTCCCGTACTGCTGGTCTCAGAGGAGCGAAGCTGAAATCAATGAGAAGAGCTGGCATCTCCTTTGGTTCAACTTTGGTCTGTGCGTGCTGAGAAAATGGTTTAATTCCCATTTTGCATCGTCACGTCTTTCAACGAAAAGACAGAAACTGCAGGCTCTGTTCATTTTATGAATCTCCCCTTGGCTGCATGGTCCCCAGAAGCAAAAAGATGAAATGAAGACTAAATCCTACAGGCAAACCAAACAAAATGAGGTCAGACATGATCCATGATTTTAATCTACCTTGTAAATTAAGTGCAGTGCAGATGGCAGCACGGTGCAGTTTCTTCACAGTCTTCTGCCGTGACTTATACATGTCCAGTCCCCTTGCACTAAATTTTAAATCTGATGGTGAAAGCTATATATCAGTGCAGATTTTGGCCCTTAACCCTACATACACTCTAAAGAATGAACAAGCTCAGACGCAAGCCCAAGATGATTTAAATCATCTCTCTGGTGCAAGAAGCAGTGGCTACTCACACTGTAGTTGCATCTGGGGCAGACAGTCGGGGATGGAAGCTCACAGGCTGTGCCAGGGACAGAGAGGCTCACACCACTTACAGCTATGGGGAGAATGTGAATTTAAAGCTTTGGGAGAAAGAAGGGTCAGTGAATAACCTGCTA